>NC_134872.1:7697132-8411298 GCF_049852395.1 Peromyscus maniculatus bairdii | reverse complement strand
TACCTCCTTTTGATCATGTGTGTTAGAACGGCGGGTGTCCTCACCGTGGCTTTTGGAAAAAGTGTTCACTGTCACCGACAAGGGCTCCCGGGGGACCATTCGGGGTGCTGGGCAGGGCAGTTTGGGCTGTGGGGTAGGCTTGAGGGTTGATGGTGTCTGTACAGCGGCTCCCGGCAGCCACAGAGGCAGTCTCACACGGGCTCAGAGTCTCCTAAGGCCTCAGTACTTTTCCTGGTGTGATTTTAGAGGAGTTCCAAGCCCATTGTAGGCATGGGCTCTCCTCAGTGGCTCTCTCAGCTGTCACTTTTTCACTCTTATTAAATGAAGTGTCAATTCCTGACAAATACATTACAAGTGTTTTATTCCGAGAAGACTGGGGAAAAGAAATTCTTTTCAGCGAGAGAGGGATGTGTTCGTTAGATTGATTCCTTGCCCCCTCCTCGTGAGTTTTGAATTGTGCAAAAAATTGCTCAGCAGTTAAGGCATCTGCAGACCTCTGCGTGCGCAGCTACCCAGCCCACCTCCCATTCTTTCTAACCTGGAAGATAACAGAACCGTAACCACAGCCTCTGCGGGGCCACAGGAAGAGGGTGACATCTACGGCCAGCCCAGGATGCACTGTCCCTCTGGATGGGCACAGAGGTGCCAGGGAGGAGAAGAGCCTCCTAGGAGGTCCCTCCTGTCGCCTTGCCTGCTGTGGTGAACGGAGCCCCAGAGCAGTGCTGAGGTGGCCTGGCGCTGTGGCCGTGCTCTGGTGATTTCGCAACCTGACCATTGATTCTGAGTGTTTGCCCTGACAACAGCTCTGGCCGAGGTGAGCACTTATTAGTGGTCCTAGGCACTACAGTGCCCTGTGCTACCAAGGGGAGCACCCCAAGTTCAGGGTTCTGGGGTGGACAGACGGGAGGGGAGTGGCTGAAGCAGCCCTGTGCTGCTGGAACGCATCCAACTCTCCTCTGGATGGGGGCTGGGACATCCCTTGCACTGGGTGAATGGGAGGCCATGAACCTGTGTGGGCTGCGCTTCACTTCCCCAGGGCAGGGAAGAACACCCCCCCCCCCCCCCCCCCCCCCGTCTGCTCCTTGGAAATGCCTCATCCCTCACTTGGAAATGCACAGGAATGAATGCTTGTTCAGTCTAGCAGAGAGCAGAGCAGGGCCTCTGGCTGGGCCACTCCTGACCTGGGTCTGTGGCATCACGTGTTCCTCTACTGTCCCCTCCCCACCTCTGCTGCCAGAGGCCAGAGTGAGTGGGGCTTCTGGACAGAGTTCCCACCCCCAGCCAAGGACACAGTCACCCCTCCCTGTAACTTAGGATTAATGTCCCCTCAGTCCTTGCCGTTTGCAGCTGGAGGATTTAGAGCCCTGGGCAGTTAGCCAAGGTGGAGTGGTGGCCCGGAGCCACACACCTGTCCCTGCCACTGTCTCCAGCCTCTGTCTTCCCAAGGGCTAAGGTTGTCTGTCACCTTTGAAAGCCAGTGGCAGTGGCTCTTCCTACTTTGGAGGTGGCAAAGCAGAGTCCTCAGCCTATTGAGGGAGACCAGCAGTGTCGAGGCCTGAAAGCGGGGTGCGATCTGTGAGTCCCAGGGGTTACAGCCAGGGACAAGATGTGGTCAAAGCGGTGCTGGAGATGTAGCTGAGGCTCCCCCGACAGCCCCTGGTGGCTGCTTCAGGGCCATGGTCCACCCTTCTGTTGTAGCTTGGCACGGGGACAGTGCTGGTGCCCGGCCATCACAGGGACAGACCCTCTAAAACAGGCTTCAGGCCATACTCCTGCAAGGACAGAGGGGAACTCAGCCAGGACTGCCGGGCCTTGGGAACCTAGGGCTAGGGAAGACCTGCGTCTCAGATGGACTTCCAAAAGTGGCCTTTTAGGACACCATGCCGGCCCGAGAGCTAGGAAGCTCCTTGTCAGGCTGGCCTGGGACTGATGTCCCCAAGGCCACTTTATACCTCCATACCTATCCCCAGTGCCTGGGAAAGCAAGGACTGGCTTGGGCTGGGCCCTTGGAGGGTGGGTGGGTGACAGCCCCATGGGTGGCCATGGACAGTGCCTGTGAGCCACTGTGACCAAGCTTGTGTAGACTGGATTTTCCAGAGAAGATGAGCCACCATGGCTACCATTCCTGAGCCTGGGAAGATGGTGAGTGCTGTCCCCATGCTCCTCCTGGGCATGGCTCTCCGAGGACGTTCCCAGGGCAGCGTCTGGAATGTGTTCTGGGGTGCTGTGGCATCCTCACTTGGTAAGCTGTGTGCACCCCACAGTTGATTGTGTGCGGTGCCACTGTGGGCTCAGTGCAGAAATAAAGCGATGACCTCACACCGCGTCTGTGCCTGCCTTTCTCCATGCCTAGCCCCTGCACTGCTCTCCGGGATTGCCAGCTCTCTGCGACAGGACCCTGCTGGGGACGGACACGGGGACACACAGTCTGCTCAGAACTCGGTTCCTGTGTTGTGAGGTCAGGGTAGCTCGAATCCACCTCAGCCCACCCCAGCAGCCTTTTAGGGTGCAGCGGCCCTTCTAGCTCTGTGCGCCTTCTCTTGCCACCCTGTGGCCTAGCTGATGCCATTTTAACTGTCACCTTGAACACAAGTTCACTTTCTCCCTTTGAGTGGACTCAGCTCCAACTGTGCATCTTTGTGACAAGCTAGGAGCTGGGGACTGATGTGTCCGGCCTCAGCTCTCCACACCTGTCACCACTCAGGACCCTCTTCTCTAGTACCAAGGGATGTCCAGAACCCTTGCTGAATTGAGGATGGCATGGTCACAGCAGGCTTCAGTGGGAGTCAGATGGATGTGTACCACTTGGTGTGTCCCTAGGGACGCTGTGCTCAGGTATCAGAGTTCCTGTTCACTTTGCTCAGGTTGGCCTGGCAGTGTGAGCTAGGTACACCCCAGCCCAGGTCGACTCCCACAAGTGACAGCTGACTGAAGTCTAGAGGCGTGAAGCGGCCCTGCCTGGCTGGTACCCAAAGTGGGAGTCGGGCAATTCTGAGAAGTGACTAGCCCCTCTGTACCAGATTACCCATAGATCATGCCTACAGAGGTCACTATAGGGGACAGGAAGGGACCGGTAGGAGGCTGTGAGTTTCATGGGATGTGCCCTGCATCAGCTCAGAGGGAAAGCAGACCAGGAGCCCCTTGGAAGAGCCAGACTTGAGGGGCACCAGCGGGTACTTAAGGAAAACCACAGGAATGCCGACTGGTCCAGTTCACAGGGAGGGGAAAGAGCTCACTTCCTCGGGTGAGATGGCCAGATGAGGATGCTGCCAGCCTCCATACAACAGCAGATGGAGAGTTGCAGTTTGCAGAACATGATTACCACCGTGCCTCGTCAGGTTTCCGCCTGGGCCGGATGGTTTCTCTGTAGGAGCGTAAGCTACAGCTGCAGCCAGGCAAGGCGCCCGGTTGTTTCTGAAAGGTTGACATCACCCTTACAGCACATGCACACCAGCAGAGGTGAACTGCCGGTGAGTCAGTGTCCTGTGTCCCCACTGATTACCTCAGCAGAACTGAGGAGAGCAGACCAGGCAGACCAGGCTGGGGATACACAGAAGGGATGAGCAGGCAGGAGAGGGTGAGCCCTGCACCACAGCAGCTGGAGCCAGGGTGTTATCCAGGACCTTCAACATGGCTTGCTATGGGAACCTTCAAATGCAGGGTTTGAAATGGTGCCCTCGGCTGATTACTGTGTACCATGCACTGGAACATGGAGCTCCCCTGTGGTGGTTTGAGAATGCGGCCCCCGCCCCCCATAGGCTCCCATATTTGAATGTCTGACTCCCAGTTGTGGGGCTGTTTAAGGTTTAGGAAGTGTGGCCTTGCTGGAGGTGTGCCACTGGGGGTGCACTTGGAGGTTTCAAAGGCCCTTGCCAGGCCAGTCTCACCCTCTCCACCTCCTACCGATCAGGACGTAAGCTCTCGGCTGCTGCTCCCGCACCATGCCTGCCTGCAGCCATACTTCCCACCATGATGGACAGGGACCTCTAACTGTAAGCAAGCCCCAACTTAAATGCCTTTTTCTAAGTTGCCTTAGCCATGGTGTCTCTTCACAGCAGAGAACAGTGACTGAGAGAAGCTGGTACCAGGCCTTGGGGTGCCCGGACCATGCTACTTGTTTGGATTTTTGTGGATTGGAAAGCAGCTGAATACTGTGAAGTGGGGATTGATGGGCCATCCTAGGAGGGAGTGTGGGACAGGGATGCTGAGCGCATGTGCAGGGGGACGTATCAGCAACTGGGCTAGAGACCACTCAGGAGATGTTTTGGCAGAATGTGGGTGCTTTATGCCCTTGTCCTAAAAATCGGCTTGAAGCTACATTCAAGAATTTTGGGCTGATGACAGAGGAGACTGAAGACAGCTCAGTTTTGACTGTCACAGAAGACATCAACATGTACAGTTTGGGAATGTGCCTGACTTAGCACCTACCAGCCTCTCTGTTCTCCGTGACACCCCACTCCCAGGTCCACAAGAGGAATCTCTTCGACAGCTTCATGAGGTCATGCAGTATTTGTCTCTGTGCCCGGCCTACTTCACGTAACATGACACTTAGGCTCATCCATGTCGCCACAGGGACAGGATTTCAGCCTCTTTTGTGGATGACTAACACACCACCGTGTAACCATAAACTTTGGGCACTCCTCTGCAGATGGACACTGGCTGGTGTCTGGGTTCTTGTGAACAATGCTCCAAGCACAGACATGCAGGTGTCTCTTAGACACCAGCTTCATTTCATCACATGTCTGTCTGCAGTGTTTTTTCATGATGGCTGTATTAGCCGACGCTCCCTCCAAGTGGTTAAGGCTTCGATCTCCTGTTAAAATCGCCGTCTAACAGGTAAGCGAGCTGGTGCATCACATGGTTTTGGTATTTCCAACAGTTTCTCGCCTGTTGATCCTGCAGCTTCTCAGAACCATCTAGTGAGGTAGTTGACTCGTTAAATTTAGTTGAAAACAAACGCAGAAGAATTATTTTTAACTGACACACAAAAAGCCATCAAGTGGTCTGTGTCCAGGGGTGCGTGTGCATCAGGTGGTCCGTGTCCAGGGGTGCGTGTGCATCAGATGGTCCGTGTCTAGGGGTGTGTGTGCATCAGGTGGTCTGTATGGGGCCCCTGTGCTGTTGTCGTGCAAATGGCTCTATCCCTGTGAGCTGGGCGTGTCTTCCATCTGGCACATGTCAACATGCGGCCCCACCCTGCAGCTCACCTTAGTGGCCGTCCTTACTGCACATGGCCCACATCTCAGCTTCTGCTTCTGTTACGCCTGGCTTCAGTTCTTCACTTGTGACAGGTTAAGTCTTGGTCTCGTACGTGTGGACTGCTGCTCTTCTTTCCACCGGAGACCATCCTTTCAATGGTGGCAGCTTTGCTGAGAATCTCAACTGTGGCCTGTCGTGGTCAGGACTGAGCAGGGCAGCTTGTCTCGGCTGGTGCCGGGTTAACCCGGAGATGGGACAGAGCTTCCCCCCACCTGTCTGGTGCGTGCCCTGAGGGACTGACCTCTGTCTGAGCACAGGGTCTCCCCAGCATGTGGCCTAGAGTGGCAAGACTTGAGACATCTCAGAACATGAATTTCAACATTAAAAGGGACAATCCAGAAGGGCCGGGCCGTGGCTTGACATAAGAGCCCTTTCCCGGCTCCACATGCTCACACAACCCACTCTTCCTGTGCGGACACCAGGGTCGATGCCTCTTATGGCTGCTGACAGCAGCACCACATCCAGCTTTGAGTTGTCTCGGGTTGCTGGGCCACGTGGGAAACATTACATTTTTATATCTGCACGGATACAGTTTACATCCCCAGGGGGTTCTAGCTGTGCACAGGGTTCTCCTTAGCCCACAGCCCTGCAACTTATTTCCCCTTTAAAAAGTAACTGTTACCACGATCCCGGAATGTTGAAGTGGCCAACTTCAAGCCTTGGCCGACTTCATGCCTTGGCCGACAAGGGCAGCGGGGGAGCCGCAGCCCGGATCCTTCCCTTCTCTCCCTCCATCTTCCTCCCTCACCTTCTCCCCTGCTGCTTCTCTTTCTGTTCTCTTGCCCCAGCAGCTGGCACGTGCCCCTGCCCCAGGCAGGCTGGCTCCAATCCACAGCACAGGGCTCCATTCTCGGATGCGGAGAAGGGGTGTGTTCTAACAGCAGGACAGCTCCGTGACGTCCCCAGCCACCCCCAGCAGCGCTAGTCTGTGCCGGCTTGAGTCACCCCGCTGCTTCCTGCGTGGGTAGGCTGCCAGCTGAGGAGGTTGTCTTCCATGCTACCCCACACCCCCACCTTGAGGAGCACTGTGAACCCAAACCACCTGGGTCCTATTTCCCAGGGGCCACACAGGGCATGAGGTTCCTAACACTCTCCCCCTGCTCAAGGGCCCAATGTGTGCACAAGACCTGGGTTCAATGCCCAGGATAAAAAGGAAAAAAAAAAAAAATGAGTATAAAATTAAGTGAATTCAAATGAGGAATGAAAATAGTTCACAAGTTACGGTTTTAAAAACCTGACAAATACCCACATGGAAAAAAGCCGAATAAAGGCAAAGGCCCATGGCTTCCACACACGTGCAATGCCGCTGTGATCCTGCCGCCTGGCTGTGTCCTCCCATGACACTTCTGACTTCTGGGCTAAGTTCAGAATCAACACTTGTGAGCCTCAGGCATCCTGCCAAGTCGTGTGTTCAAAACTGCTGTCCCTGGTCGGGGCTGTTTCTGTGTCCCTGGTCACCCTTCCCTGGGGGCCTGTGGCAGCTCTCACTGGGCAGCAGACACACTGGCCAGAATGGACGCCGCACTGATGCCCTCTGAGCTCCCCACACCTGCCAAGTGCAAAAGGCGCTCGCTCTGGCCTGTGGTGCTGCTTTCCCAGGCTTGCTCCAACCCTTCCAGAGGGGCCCAAGGGTCAGGTCTCTGGTTTAGTCAGATCCCTCTTGAAAGATGTGAGTGGGAGCATTACAATATCTACACCATCATGTAAAGAACTCTGGGGACAGTGGTCATACAAACACACACCGAGGTCCCTATGTCCACTGTTTCATCTGCACACCTGGGTGATAAACACCAGGTGGCAAGTCTCTGCAAAGGGCCAGAGACCCAAACATCTGCCAGGGGTGACTGCCACACTTCTGGAACTAAGTTTTATCTGTGCCCAAATGGATAGGGAAAGGAAGGTGAGAGCTGACCCCAGTGTGTGCCAGGAGGGACCTTTGGCTCCTGGTCACACCAGCTGACCAAGAGGGCAAGTAAATGCTGGCAGGCCCTGGAGCAGGCGGAAGGCAGCCTCGCCTCTGCACTGCCTCCCCCCACTCCTGGCTCTTAGCAGAGGCCCCAAATCTCACCAAAAGAATAGCATTAGCATCCACCCACAGCGGACACAAGATGGAGGAGGTTTACAAATACTGTTCTACTTAATATTCTGCATATATTTCAGGATATTTCTGAGACGTTCCCTACACCCTCTGACGGGAAGATCCATTAGGTGCCACCCTTTCCAGCTCCACGGGACTCAGGACTAGGGGATCCTATCTACTGCTGCTCCTCCCTGGAGTCTCCCTCAGGCGGGCAGCTGTAGTGGGGCTGCAGAGGAGAGACCCCCACCCCAGCCCTGCAGACTCTGCCCGGGGGTGGGGGGTTCTCATAGCTTTCCCAGGTCTTTCTCTTCCTGCAGCCGTCAGAAAGCCTGTCCCGGCCTGACCAAACTCCGGCCACCAGACAAGCATCTGCTGCCTGCTAGCTTCCCTGCCCCGCACCAAGCACTCTGAACTTCCTGCGCATTTCCCCTCACTGTCTGCAAACTGTGGGGTGGTGGGTGGGTACCATTCTTCTGCCTGAAGTACAACTTCCAAAAAGTTTGTGTACCCCGCAGGTCAGAGTCACCTGCTCATCCGCCAGCTGTCCTGAGGGAGTACTAGACCCGAGTCCCCAGGACCCAGGCACCCACACACCCATACCTGGGGTCCTCAGGGATGGTCCCACAGACACACCGCCCCTGCAATGCCTACACTAGAGCCCCCAGACCGTACACACACCAGGGAAGCAGCTGCTCACTAGTAACTCACCGGGCAAATCACCCCAAATCCCGAGTACTGCAGAGAACCCTGCAGAGTCACAGGCCAGGGATGCAGTGCGTTTATTTCCTGGCCCCCCGGGCCCTAGGAGAAGCGCCGAAATAGACAATCCAAATGTCCGTACGATTGGTTTAATTGTTTTCAGCAGGAGAAAAAGAAGAATAAAGTTACAAGATTCTTTTAATATTTTCACAATGTTAAACTAAAACTGAGCTCTAGGCTATGTGTGTAAGTCAATCTAGGACACAAAGGGTTAAATAAGATCTCCTCTTTAAAGATACAAGAATTTCAGCTTCCCTTACATTTAACAAACTTCACAGAACAGATACTGCAGGGAACAAGCCCTTCCCCCCTCACCCAGCTCTCCCAGCAGGCTTGAACCTGGCTGTGATCCCTGGGTACACGGCCCCCAGCACCCCCCTCCCAGTGCTTTGGGGACCTGAGGGGCTATGAAGGGCACATGGCGCCTCGCTGAGGATGGCCATGTGGCCAGAGGGCTGTGGCTTAACAACAGTGGTAAACGTTGGGCAGACCTGGCCCCTGTGCCCTGGGCCGCCCTAGAGTGAGGCGCTGGTCTGGGTCCTGAAGTGAGAATTAAGGCTGGAGATTCTGCAGTGGGTCCCATCTGGCGGGTGCAGAGTGGATGTAGGGTGGGAAGAACATGATTTCCTATTCGGGATTTTGGATCAAGACATTGTACTTGCAGGTCCACTGTTCATCTGGAGAGCAGACCTTGCTCAATTACACACAGGAAAGTCGCTGAGCTAAACCGTTCATCAGCAGCCAGGCGTGGACAGCCCCATGGCAAGCCACGGGCTGGGACAGATGGCGCGCGTGTGGCACTCAGACCTGATCCAGGCTTTCAAGAGAATTCCAGCATCTGCCCGGGCCTGCCCACCTGACTGCTAACGCTTCTAACCAGCCCCACACACCTGCCCCATCCAGGCCCAGGCCGAGAGCTTCCTGCCACCGCAGCCACCACTCAACCTTGTAGAGCGAGCCACACCGCGGTCCTGTGCACCTGCCGTCTTCCCTTCCTGACCCTACCCTAGGTAGGTGGCCCGGTCGTCCACAAACCACGGCTGCATGGAAACAAGGGGAGGCTCCTGCCGGAGAGCAGCAGCCTCCCCAGCGACCCACTGATTCTTGCGGCTATGAAACGTCTTTTTAAAAACTCCAAATACAGAAATCTGGGTGCCAAGGCCCAGGCGCAGGTCTCAGCCCCAGGGCTGCCACGAGCAACACTCTTGCCCTTGGCAAGCTGCAGCCAGAGCCAGTGGGCCAGACCACGGATCCTGTGCAGAAAAGGTGGGGATCATGCGTGGACTAATCTTGAGTGGAACTAATTTTCAAAGTGAAGTTGTCCCTCTTCTTGTGTGAAGAGTTTCCCTATAACATCAGGTAAAAAGCTTCCTCCATGAGAACCTGTCCCCACCCCACTTCCAGCTCTGAGGGAGAACGAGGCCACTGCCTAGCCCAGCCACGTGGCCAGTCTCAGCAGCCTCCCGTGGCCAAGGCACGCGTGGCCATCAGGTCCTGCTGGGACCAAGCAAAAGTGAAGAGGTGAAAGGCCGGACACGAAGAGTTCCTGTCAAAGCCGCCCGTGTGGCTGTGAGGCCTGCGCCTCCTCTAGTGACTCAGTCCGGTCTGGACACTTTCCGCTTAAGGCTTTTGTAAGTTTGACTCCAGCAGTGACAGGTATGTGTTGTTTTAAATCCACTAGCCATGCTCAAAAAAAATATTCTTCATGTTTTAATTTTATACAATGGCTAGCAGGCACCTTAGTAACCAGCCAGAAATCAATTTCATCCACCATCAACCCCTAAACTACAGTACCAGGATGGCTGGCTAAAGACAGGAAACGGCCGGCTGTAGTCTGACGCGTGCCCAGTACAAGGTGTCTGGCTGACTTTGTCCTAAATAAGGCTAACATTAGTGAACTAAGAACAGCGTCGTGTGGTGGCCCTGCCTGGCCTTCAGGAGCACCCCTCCCCGATGCGCTGGCAGGAGCGCCCCACTTTCCGGTCCAGTTTCACCATTTTCATGATGGCTTCCTCGCGGCCACGGCCCATGTGGTCGAATGTACAGTCGTGCTGCTCGGGGAGGCGGTGTAGCATACAGAACACGTAACCTGCGGCAAGGAAGCAGAGGAGACAGACCATCAGGGCCGCCCTGGCATCTGCAAGAAGGGGGTACATGGCAGGGGACACAAGGCCAGTGCAAGGCTGCACGCTGCTGAGCACTCCAACATTTAGCTCCCTGTACAAGGAGACCTGCAGCCCTCCCCAGGACAGCTCAGAAGCCCTGGCAAGCTGTGGTAGTCAGCAGAGGACACACTTGGTCTCCTATACAGCTACGGCCTGGAGGGCTGGGCTGGGCTGGAGTCACACCCACCCACAAGTGAACAGGGCTCCTAACTGAGACCGGGTGTCTTCCAGGCCTGGAAAAGGTGATACGCTGCTGTGGGATGTTCTGTAGGTCCTGTGGGAGCCCGTTCTGGGGTTCCTCGTGGCTTTACCCAGCAGGTCCGTATAGAGGATGATTAGGACCATGGGCCTGAGTGCAGGTGTTTGAGATGGTCTGCACTTGGCTGTGCTGGGGGATGGTCTGTATGCTCTGATTGGTTAATAAATAAAACCTGATCGGCCGTGGCTAGGCAGGAAAGATAGGTGGGACTAACAGAAAGGAGATATAAAAGGACAGAAAGGCAGAAGGAGACGCTGCAGCCGCTGCAATGACCAGAGAGGCTGCAGCCGCTGCCATGACCAGCAGCATGCGAAGACGCCAGTAAGCCACCAGCCACATGGCAAGGTATAGATGTATGGAAATGGATCAATTTAAGATAAAAGCACAGTTAGCAAGATAAAGGAACAGTTAGCAAGAAGCCTGCCACGGCCATACTGTTTGAAAGCAATATAAGTGTCTGTGTTTATTTGGTTGGGTCTGAGCGGCTGTGGGACTGGCGGGTGACAAAGATTTGTCCTGACAGTGGGCAAGGCAGGAAAACTCAAGCTACATATGGCGCCCAACGTGGGGCTAAAGAAAAAAAGGGCTAAAGAAAAAAAGGGAAGAAAAAAAAAAGGGACTAAAGAAAAAGGACAAATGAACAGGGATAAAGGCCGGTGTTATGAAAAAAAAAAAAAAATACTAAAGACAAAGTCCCTCAACCAAGAGGCGCTCCAATAAAGTGTGATCTGAGAAGAATCCTCGCATGGTGGTAAAGAGGATTCAGAACTCAACACACGGAGCAGTGACGTCGGTAAGTTCTCCAGGAACGGTGACGTCGGTAAACGCCCCACAGTTCCTAATTCTCTCTCTCAAATGAGCGGCAGCCGCCGGTTTGAGTTACTGGCGGGTTCCTGGGGCTTGGAAGAGAGAGGAAAAGGAACATAGACAGTTATATAAAGAAATAGAAAGTTTAAAAAAATAAAGTCGTTAAAGAGAAAGTAAAAGTAATATAAAAAATAAGCCATGTAAAGATGGATATAACACAGAGAGTTTGGATTATATTGTCTTTGGGATTTTTAACTGCAGAAAAACATTTGATCGTAAAAGATGTTGAGTTAAACCAATATGTATATATTAAAGATATCTTGACTTTAAAATTTGGATATAAGGATGTGTTACTTTGGAAAGGAGACTCTGCTTTTGTCTCTACAGAAAGCCAGAGGCTATGGATTTGTTCCAGATTAAGATACATCAGGTTTGACCAGCCAAGACCACCTGAAAGGTCTCCGATGACACCATGGCCCAGATGATCCAACATCCAGAATCGTTTCAAGGCAACTGGCTCAGACGATATGGTCTCACGGACTACTCCATGATCCTAAAATTTTCTTTGCATCCCCATAAGATACAGCGCCCCCCTCCAGCAGGAAGTAGTTAAGAGAAGCTACGCCCAAATTCCCAAATATACCAAGCTGACTTTGGAGATGTGTAAAAGTTAAAACCTTCCTTTTTAAAAAAAGAAAAGAAAGGGGAAGTGCTGTGGGATGTTCTGTAGGTCCTGTGGGAGCCCATTCTCAGGTTCTTTGTGGCGTTACCCAGCAGGTCCGTATAGAGGATGATTAGGACCATGGGCCTGAGTGCAGGTGTTTGAGATGGTCTGCACTTGGCTGTGCTGGGGGATGGTCTGTATGCTCTGATTGGTTAATAAATAAAACCTGATCGGCCGTGGCTAGGCAGGAAAGATAGGTGGGACTAACAGAAAGGAGATATAAAAGGACAGAAAGGCAGAAGGAGACGCTGCAGCCGCTGCAATGACCAGAGAGGCTGCAGCCGCTGCCATGACCAGAGACACTGCAGCCGCTGCCATGACCAGCAGCATGCGAAGACGCCAGTAAGCCACCAGCCACATGGCAAGGTATAGATGTATGGAAATGGATCAATTTAAGATAAAAGCACAGTTAGCAAGATAAAGGAACAGTTAGCAAGAAGCCTGCCACGGCCATACGGTTTGAAAGCAATGTAAGTGTCTGTGTTTATTTGGTTGGGTCTGAGCGGCTGTGGGACTGGCGGGTGACAAAGATTTGTCCTGACAGTGGGCAAGGCAGGAAAACTCAAGCTACAATACGCGGAAAGGAATAACTGTGGGAGGGCTGACTGACGTCATCTGCAAGGACCCTATGCTCTAGCTCCAAGAGGGCAGAGATGAGGATCTTCTCTAAGGATGTCCACCTGGGCTGCCCTTCAAGCTGTGGAGCAGCTGTAGGTCCAAGGGAGACATAGTGTTGGCACATGAGAAGAAGCCACCAAGGACAGAGGAGAGGCCTGCAGAGCAGGGAGGCGTGTGAGTGGACAAGGGTGCTCTTCCAGAAACGAGGAGGCGGCCCTAGGGATCAAGACATCAGCTCTCGGTGTGTGGGGCAACTCTTCCCGCCTAGCTCCCCAGTGAGCCTCACAAAGGCTGGGGTATGTGCCGTCCTCTCCGGAGTCGGGAGGACTCTGGCAAGAGGACCACTGCCCGAGCCCACTGCCCCCTCCATCCTCATCCCCATCACTCGGTGTAGCCATGCCTCCCAGACCTGTGGGCCTCGGCAGTGACGGCAGGCCTTGATGGAGCCAAACACATTCCTAACATGTTCTCCCTGTGTCTGGAGCATCCCACAGTGGCCACTCCTCAGCCTCCGTCCCTCTGTGACCATAGACCAGTGGAAGCTGGAGACCAACTGGCCAGAGACGACAAGGCCCTGAAGGTGGAGGCCCTAAATTTGACAATTAACTTCACTCAGACAATCTTACAGGGAGATGTGTGTGGAAGGGGAGGTGGGGTCTTAAAAGACACCCATGCCAGTCACCCTGCCTAGCAGATGCTTGCTTATGCTGTGTACAAGCGTATGTATGTACATCCATCTGGTGGGTGGAGGGGTACAGCCTGGGCCATCCACTGTTGGAGAAACACATTATTAACTGCTTCCCAGGGAGAGCAGGGCAATCTGTTTGACTCTAAATTGGGACTGGGTTTAAGGAAAAGAACAGAGATGAAATCTTTGTCTCCTGAGAAGCCGAGCTCCCACTTGGTCGAAAGCAAAGTTAAGATTAATGAGCTTGTGTGTTAGAGTTACTGATAAGTTCATTACTCCCAGATATTGGATACCGGTTGCCTGTCTCCTGAAGGACCCCACAGCAGAGCCCCTGCCCTCGGTACACATCCTCCATCCAACATGCTAACTCATCTTTCAGGAGCCCAGCCCCCACCTGTGAGGGGAAGCTGCTGCCAGACGGGAGCACCAACAGGCATTTCTGTCACTAAGCCCTGGCACAGTTCTGTACATGCAGCACCTACAGAAGGGCAAGGGGTACCTACTGCCCCTCCCTTCAGGATGGTGGGGGTTCTCTCTCCTGAGCTGGTGGAGCTGTGGGAAACCAGCAAGAATGAGGTCAGCTGGAGCTTCTGGGCTAGCTCAGACCCCTTAGTCAAAGCAGATCCTGAGGGAAAGCTGCAGTGTGGCCCTTGCCCTCCTACAGGCCTGTCCTACCTTCCTCTGGCAAGGAAGACACACTGGCAGGCCCTGTCCACTTGGGTGTTTTGAGCCAAGAGTCTCCATCCCACGCCCCTGTCAGAAGCAGCCAGAGGCCTGGCTCTGAGCTCTGCAAGCCAGAAACTTACTGGGCAGCGGCTGCACTTCAGCAGAGCAGGCAACCTGGGGAGGAACCTGGGGAGATGCTCGGCCACTTCTCCATGGCTGCACCGTGCTTATTAGATATACAGATTTCACTCAGGTCCTTTTATGATCACTCACCAGTGGAAGGTACGGGTTGGAACTTGTCCCTGGTGCTGAGGAGGCACCAGGCACAGTCCAACACTGAATGCATGCTGGCGCTGGTGTGAATGCATGCTGCACTGTGGGGTTAAGCACTGTCTGGAAGTAACTGGTGGGTGGAATTTCATTTTTTAAAGCAAAGGAAAACGAAGTTTATTACAAAAAAGAACTGCAGATGACGCACAGGCAGAGCAGCTGGATTAATAAACCTCTACCTTCCACAGACCTTTCCAGAAACCGCTGCAGGGATTGTGAACTTGGTATGACTCTGGAGATGGGTGTTCTTGAGTGACAGACAAAAAGGACTTGAGGTCACTGCCTGCTGGTGGCCGGGCCGGCCTCAGCACTTCTCTAAGCCACTCATTAGAAACCGAAAGGCGGGGCAGGAGGCTGCAAATTCTCGGAGTCTCAGAAACGGGGAGAGGACAAAACAGTGTTGGGTTCTCTCTTGAAAAGGTCAAAGTTGACAACAGAACTGTGATGCCATCGCTGTTACCTCCAGGGCGCCACACAGTTCTCTTCCTCTCAGCTCAAGTGAGACTCACTCCTGTTCCACATGGAGCCCCACCCTCCTTACACAAAGTCCCCTTGCTCAGCAGCAGCAGTTCTGATGCAATTTCAATGTACTGGCCATGGTGTAAGTGCGAAGAGGACGGGTGTGTGTGTGTGTGTGTGTGTGTGTGTGTGTGTGTGTGTGTGTGTGTGTGTGTGAAGAACACCTGGAACAGCAGTGTTTGTAAAGACATGACCTGCCAAGAGCAGTCCAACCCTTTCAACCCCCAACATACAACATGGTACCTGTCCTGCTCCCGAGCCCAGGAAGGTGCTTGAACCATTTTCCTTAGATCTGCACAAGGCGCTCAGGAACTTGTGTCTGTATCTCTTACAGACTTACTGGCTCCGGAGTGCAATCTGGACAGACCCTTCATTAAAAAAGGAGGGCAGCAAAGATGCAGCTGGCCCTCTAAGCAGCTTGTTTCCAGGGCCCTGCCAGCCTTGCTCCTCTGGACTGCACCCTCTCTATGTGGACCAGCCACTGTCCCTGCTTCTGACAGGCCACTCTTAGGATGAGGAACAAGAGCTGGGGAGGCTCAACCCACAGGTGTTCCAGTCCCCACAACCTAGGATGTGGGTTGGAAGGTCTCCAGGGGCTGGGCAGTTCCACTGGCAGCCAGAGAAGACCTCTTAACTCAGCAGGCAGCACCAGGAAGATGAGCAGCCATATCATGCCAGGGTCTGCCCAAGCCTGCAAGCGTGGGTAGCATGAGAGGAGGGGAGGAATCAGAGGCTCAGGGCCTGCTGCAGAAACTTCTGTCTAGGAAGAAGTCAGCCAGGGAGCAGACAGCAGGGGCGATCAGCTGACTCACCCTGAACACAGAGGTGGGAGGAGATGGGGGCTGGAGCAATGGCTCAGTCATTAAAAGCACAGACTGCTTTTCCAAAGGAGGACCTGGCTTTCCTAGCACCAACCATGACAGCTCGTAACTGTCTTTAGCCCTAGTTCCAGGGGATCTGACACCCTCTTCTAACCTCCATGAGCACTAGGCATGCATGTGGTGGACATAGACATGCAAGCAAACACACACCTTTTTTTTTTTTTTTTAAGTGGAAGGAGAAGCCAGTGGAGGCCCAGATCTAGCACATCTGGATTCAGACACAGAACACACGGCTCCAGCCAACTATGTGCTACAGATGTGAAAATGATGTTCTGTGACTGATGTGGAAAAATGCCGTCTGTTAGAAAGCCAAATTCTACTCTCACCCCATGGCCTTTAGTACTCACCCAGTTAATTCGGGTACTCTTAGCCATAGCTAGTGTCCCAGGGGTCAATGTTCTGAGCCTGGACACTGAGAGCATACACAGATGCCACAGGAGGCAGACAGGCTAAGGCGACCAGCACCTTGTTGTTTTTCCCCCAAGACAGGGTTTCTCTGTGTAGCTTTGGAGCCTGTCCTAGAACTCATTATGTAGTCCAGGCTGGCCTCGAACTCACAGAGATCTGCCTGCCTCTGCCTCCCGAGTGATGAGATTAAAGGTGTGCATCACCACCACCCAGCTCAGCACCTTGTTTTAAGAGTGTCCGAAGTGGTAGAAGAGCATCCCCTGTTGAGTCCCACCGACCTAGTACAGAACAAGGTAGCCACCTCACACTCCCCTCTTCTCAAGGTTCCCTTCTCAAGGCCCCCACAGGGATGGCCACTATAAAGGGGCCGGGCAGAGCTGGGAGCCAAGCCAGCATCTCCCTCCCACCCTAGGATCTAAGCAAGATCAGTGCTGTTTTCTGCTTAGAATTTCCTTTTACTTAACCCCCACCTGGCAGAAACGTTGACTGGCTTCCTCTCGGAGTAAGCACACCACTTCAAGTTGGCAAAACTAGGCAGCTCCGAACTCTCAGGTTTTAATTAACTAGGCACTTGCTTTCCTGCAGGTCCCCAACTTGGAAGCCCCCATGTGCTGTTTCATTCAAGACTGGGACAGGACAAGCCTCAACTGCTCGGTGTTTCTACCTCACTTTTCCACGTCCCTGCTCATCTGAATTTCAAATTGCTAAAGGTTCAAGCGGATCCTTAAAATACTGCTAAGCCTGAGGCCCGAGGCATGCCGAGGCTGTGCTAGTGTGCAGTGGGGCAGCAGGGTGCGAGCTGCCCACACAGAGTACATGCTTCCTTGCCCCGGACAGTTCTGACTTAAGTCAGCCTTACAAGGGCACAGCAAGCAGACCCTACACAGGACCCAAAAGCTCCATGGGGCCATCTCCAAATGGCAGCATCAGAGGGGTCAAATACGGCACCTGAAGTGTCACTTTAAATTAACAGTGCTGGGGATCTAGCACCCCCTCACAACATAAAACCAAGCACGGTGGCACATGCCTGTGATTCCAGCACTAGGAAGGTGTAAGAAGATCAGAAGTTCAAGATCACCCTTGGCTACAGAGTAAGTATGAGACCAGCCTGGCTACATGATCCCTATCTCAAGGAAACAACAAAAACAAAAATCAACCAAAGTAAATGTCCCTGACTTCTGTATCTAAAATGACCGGGAGGCTCCTTGGAAAAACAAGTCCCATTTTTCCAGCAAGGAAGTTTCTTGAGCCTCAGGTCCCCTAGCTCATTTGTAAGTGAATGCTGGGACCATCGGGTGGTACAGCAGCGCTTGGTGGGAAGCGTTAGCCACTTACACTCCACCAGCAGAAATCCCCAGATTACAGCACATCCGCTGACCCGGTGCCCAAGGCAGAAGCTGTGGCTGAAATGCATTAACGGATCTCAATGCATTTATTTCATCAGACCCGGGCACACGGAAAGCAGCTGCAGGTTTGGGGAATGGAATGTGTCTGCTTTACATTCTCCTCCATCCCTGGCTTCCCACGGTAGAGGGAAAGTCATTATCCGAGAACCAGAACTGGAGTCCAGCTCAGTGAGCTGGGCCTCTGTCCTGCTGCAGAAGAAAAGCATCGGGTGGGTGGTCAGGGTCAGCTGCCCGGGGCCCTGGGACCAAAGCCCCACTGGATCACCAAGCAGGCCTCCGTGGTCTCTCTTCCGAGAGGAAGGAGGAGTTAGAAAAGTTACCAAAGCCCCACTGGGGTGTTCTAAAGCAGAAGCACACATCTGCTTTTCCCAAATCAAACACCTGAAATGCACAAATGCAAAATAGGCCAACATAAGCAAGAGGAGCCAGGACCTGAACTCAGAGCACATGGGGAGTGGTCTGCCACACACCCACGGGGTAAACATTCATTTGAAAACGACAAGCCCCACCCCACTGCTGGCCTTCACTACTGCTTCTCCACAACTCTGCCCTGTCTTAGCAGTATCCTCTGTCACCCACTGGAGACCCTCATTTTACCTGACCTCTGTCTCTGACATTCACTCTCACCTCCACCTGCCATCATGGGAGAGGAGAATAGGGTGGCCACACCATGCAGGCTGCTGCAGCTTGTGAAGATTTTCCTCCAAGCAAGCCTTTTAGCCCTCATGCACGAGGAGGAGGAGGAGGAGGAGGAGGAGGAGGAGGAGGAGGAGGAGGAGGAGGAGGAGGAGGAGGAGCCGCCGCTGGGCTCAGCCATGTAGAGCTGAACATTTATTGACAGGAAATGGCTCACAAAAATTTCGCCACAGGAAGTTCTACCTCCTCCACACCCTTTAGGAGCTAAGGGCATTAGCCCTTGGGAGCTCCCACATTTCTTGGTGTTTCTTCTCTCACTGGCCTCTATCTGGGCCTGCAGTAGAGCAATGTGGGTTGGTGAGAAGCCTGCTCTGGGGTGACCGACCTGTTTTCAATGGCTCCTGATATGCATGGCAGTCTCTTTCTGAACCTCCTTGTCCTCTACAAGACATTGGGTACAGCTTCCAAAGACTGGCCTACATCTGCAGTGTACCTGAGAGGAAGTGTGACCCATCCAGCCTAGACCAAAGAGAAGCCACCCTGGTCTCAGTGGTGCTCACTCTGCCACATGGTTCCCAGGGAACTGAGCCCTGATCAACCACCCCAGAAGCATCTTTGCAAGCAAGAACCAGCTCACTGCATAACTGATGTCCACACAGCAACGAAGTCAGTGGACGTCAGACTGAAAAGGCCACACCCTCCCCTCTGGAGCACCTCTCTCTGCTACCTCCCACCACGTGTTTGGTCACCCACCCGAAACCACGACAAGTCCCTTCCCACAGGGTCCTGCCTTCTGTCAGGACCACCCATTAAGAGTGTGTGTTTTGGACACTGAGCACTGGACTTGGGCTCCAGCTGCGGATCCAACTACTGTGTGGCTGAGACTGCCCTGGGACTTCTCATAATGGGCTTATCGCTCTGTCCTCACAGCTGAGGCAGGGCTGCCTGGCTCTGACAGTATCTGCCCACCTACCTTCCCTTCTCAGTGGAGACTCAGTTACCCTCCTCCTCCCCAACTACAAACCTGTTTCCATGGATTGCTGATGCATGCTGAGTGACCAGCCTGGTAAAGATTCCTGCTGAGGAAATGCAAACTGCAAAGAAGCCTCATTTAAATACATGAAGACTACCCAGGAGACCTGGAAAGTATGCAGTGGTCACACCACGGGGACAAGGAAGAGCAGCTCCCCTATATAGTGAGCGTGTTTCTTAGGCAGAGGCAGAGTGTTTCCAAGTTTGGCCACAGGGATCTTCACATCTAAGATGCTGGGCTAGAGAGGTAAAGGATGCAGGCTGCCCAGCATCAGACACTTTTAAGGTGAAGCCTCTGCAGGGTGTGTGTGTGTGTGTGTGTGTGTGTGTGTGTGTGTGTGTGTGTGTGTTTTCACACGTGTGGGTGCACATCCAAGACTGACTTCAGGAGTCTTCCTCAATTATATTCTGGAAACTTTACTCAGTGAGGTGGGGTCTCTCACTGAATCCATGGCATGGACAGTCTAGCCAGTCAGCTTGCTCCAGGACCCTCTTCTGAATGCTGGAAGGCGTTCATGTTGGTTCCGGGGATCCAGACTCTAACTGCTAAACCATCTCCCCAGCCCCTCTACACGCTTTTTGCTTTCCTCTAGTAACTCAAAAAGGTCACCAGGAGATGTGTACAAGTACAAGCACACTTTTCACAAAATCTGATTTAAGTATCAGTAGTCTCACATCTGCTGTCCACTCTTGAAGACTTGGGGAAGGAAGCTGGCTTCCTGGTCCCACGTGTCTGTTTAGTTTATGTTAACACACTTCCACTGGGGAACAAGACTTAGACATGAGTTCAAATCTGAAGTCAGACACAACAGCTGTGAACTGACACCCCACTGTTCAGACTTTGAGTGTAGAAAGTGCTGCCCTCATAGCCCACCTCACTCGGGGCTCACACACAGGACTCCACCAAGGGGCTGCAGCCTAGATCTGATCACTCTCATGAACTCAGCCAGCCTTCAGCTCTTGTCTGGGCAGCCTCAACCCTGAGCACCCCACAGCTCGGGACACCTGCTCCTGTGGTCCCTCCGAGTTCTCGGGCAGCACCTCCATCCTGAGAGAAGAGACCTGCTCGGGCTGGGCCCTCATTAAACCCTCTCCCCAGGGTTTAAACTCCACACACGCTGAGAATTCTCAAAGTTCGGTCTGCAACGCCACGCCTCTAGTCCATTATTTGCTTGAGATTGGCATTATTCTACCTTCTCACATTCAATCTCTGAGTCCCACGGATCCTCTTCCCAATATTGAGGGCACTCTCTTTTCCAGAGCTACCGCCATCAGAAGGCAGTTCCCAGGACCCTCTGCCACCATGCACTGACTCCCAAGTGGCCAAAGACTCCTCACAGCAGCAGAAGGCAGGTGCTTTCTGCCTGCGACCACCAAACTCATGGAGTGAATCCAGATTTCCTGCTGACTGCACTGCATCCCCTCAGGGCAGCCCCCAGGGTTGCCTCTCTCTCATACACTGTCCTAGACACAAGTGCCCCACCCCATCCCCACCCCCACTCCCACCCCCATGAACTTTTGCTCACTGAGGCCTCAGTTTCAGGGTCTCTTCCTCATGAAGAACTCCTAGATTCTCATGGCATCTTGGACTACTTCAATTACTTGCTACAACTGTAATTTTAAAGCTACTTGTGTAAATTTTTTTCATTTCAAGGTCTATTTGGCTAGACTTTACAAAGCCAAGGATCACAGTTCTGTAATTCCCTTCACACCCCTGGCACCTCAGACAGTGCTTGTTTCTTTCAAAGTAACAAGGTTTGACAAAGCAGCAGAGGTCACAATGACAATATGTCCTCTCAACCTAAGGGACAAGCAAAGTCCAACCATGATTTTCAGGGGATGACTGCATCCTCACTCTCTTCTCCTAGCAGCCGCCGCCAGCCCAGCCCCTGGCATCTGTGCTTGTCCATGCTTTGTGATGTCACCCTTCTGACCCTCCCACCTTATTTAGACAAAAGGGGGAGATGCAGTGGGTAGCTCTTCTAGCTTTGACCTTGAAGCATGGCCCCTAGTAAGGTAGCAGATAACTGTTACACCGCCCCTGACCTTGAAGTACATGCCCCTGGGGTGTGGCTGGTCCAGACCCTTAAGACCTGGGATGCACCTACACAGCTTTCTTCTTTGCTTCCTCGTGGTATTGGATGCTAAGATCTTGGACCAGGCAAATCAGCGTGGGACACAGCTCAGCTTTCCCAGACCCTATGATAAACCTCCCATGGTAGTGAGTTAACCCCTAAATAAATTCCTTTGCTCATTAATAGACTCTGGATTTCTGGCATTAAGTGGCAAATACCCACCCAGCTACTATTCATCTCAAATCCCAGATTCCTCTCCTTCCCTTCTCCTCACACGGACCTTATTATCCTCATGAGTGGTTTCTTCAGACAACCTCTAAATCATGTCCTGTATCTGCCCTTCTCCCTATCACATGCGAAGGTTCCATGGCAGGAACAAGGACAGCATCCTGAAGGAACAAGCACAGGGCTGGAATGCAGAGGCCAGCGACTCTACCATGGCTCGCTGGGCCCCTTCTCTTACAGCATTCAGAAGGACTTTGGAACACATGGGTTGGTGTTTAGGATAATTAACCTGAGATCTACTTGTTTCATATTTGCTAATAATGTAATATATGAATATAATAAACTTCAAATTGTATAAAATAATAATCACCAAAAAAGTCATCTCATTTTCTGTTCCCTAGAGGCCAAGCCAGTACGGCCACCAGCCTTTAAGCATCCTGGAGGGCCCATGTACACCATCATTTCTGCTTCTCTCCCACAGGGGTATTTTAAAAACGCAAATCAGATCATGTCATTCTTGTGCTTCAAACCCTTCAATGCCGGGGTAATAAAGCTTCAAGGCCAACAGCCCCTCGCCTGCACTCTTCTGCACTGGGCCCACCCACACCATCAGCTGTCCCACACTGGCACACACTGTCTTCTTGGTTCAGACGCCTCCTCCCAGCTGGCCAGCACTGACTCTCGCCCTCATCGCTGTCACTCTATGATACCTTGGTGACACACACTTCCACCTGAAGTAACAGAAGGGGTCCACACCTACCCTCTGTGCAGCACGCCTTCCCCAAAGAGCAACAGCACAAGAGCAGACTCCCATTCCACTCTCCTGAACTCAATGAAGACAGGCGCAACAAATAACTTGAACAGGGGACTCATTAAAACAGAAAGGCGTTCCTTCTAGCACAAGGCACCCTCCCCAGCTCCACAGAAGCCTGGCACAAGCACCTCCCGTTCCACGCGTGACCAGTGTGCAGCAGGCACCATTACTGACTGATGTGACATGTGCATCTGTGCACTAACAGGTTTGCTTTCTACTGCTATGAATGATCCAAGCATCTACTCACAGGTTCACACACAGACAGATAAAGATAGTGTGAAGGGCTCTTAGGACCACATAAGCTGTGTGGACAGCGAAGAACTAACCATCACAAGCTCCCACTTGATGTTCAATTCTCCCTCTCCCTAGTATTTTGGTCAGTTACTTCAGATTCAACAGAAAACTAATCCTGGCACAACAGTTCAGCTCCAGGGAAGAGGAATGTAATTGAAGCAAGGGTATTAACATAAATCTGGACCCTTAACTTGTAAATCTAGAGCCTTCCTTCTCTTCCTGGCTAAACCTGTAATTTGGCAGGGCACAGTAGAGGAGCATGTCGCCCTACGTGCCAATGACAAGGACTCAGGAGTCTCACTATGTTGACTCAGATCAAGAAGGAAGATGTTGGCATGTGTGGAACATCCTGGTGATCAAGAAGGAAGAGGCTTGTTGGGCCTCACAAAAACTCTAATGGTAGCTGCCATACTGCCCCCTGGGGTCCACAGAACTTGTCTTTAATTGGAGCATCCTCTGCCTGTCACCCCAAACAACCACCCAGAACCAGCCATTTCCTAGACAACTAAATACTCAACAGGAACTTCTGGCTTGAGGAGAATATTAGACACTGGCATAGACCTGCTCCCTACAGCCCTGTAGGACCTTCTTAGAAGACATGTCAGTGACTGAAGCCTCTGGAAGGCTACAGGAACAGCTGGGGATCATCACATGCCCATGTGATCTGTCTCCAGGTCTCTGATCAGACACAATGGGGGGTCTGACAGCAGGGGAGTCTCTGGGAAAGCCAACCCGGGTACTGGTGACACCCGCAGAGCAGCTATTCTGCATGCACTTCTCTGTCTGCAAAGCCTCCTGGGGAGAAGAGGGGAGAGGGTAACCCTTGCACCCATGGGTGTGGCAGGGCAGTTGCTGAGAGGCCAGCTACCTGGCTGTTTTGAGCACTCCCGTGAACCACCATGCTGACAATCACTTTTTTTGTCTCAGAAATCCGCCGTGTCAAGTCTATCTCAGCAGACCTGAAGTATGGAAACCCTCTTCCCCACCAGTCAGGGAGGGATGCAGCTTCTCAGACACTCCAGCTCAGACCTCTCATGGCCCTTGCAGTCCTATCCCAGGGACTTGGCTCCCCAGCACCCTGGCTGAGTCTCAGGGACCGAAAATGCCCACAACCCCCAGCACCACGAGAGCCAACAACCCAAGAACACATCCCACAGTGAGGGGGCTGAGCCTCATGGAGACACACTGGCCTTTAAAATGCTCTCGGGGAAATCACTTTCTGCAGCTATTACCACAGGACAGTGTTCTGTCTCCTGCAAGCAACAAGACAGGAAAGCTGAAGTGGCTGCCTTCCTGGAGTCTGTGTCTCCAGGACCCGTGCTGTATGAGCTCATCAAGACCTTGGTCTGCTTCAGTCAAGGTACTTTCTAGAATAAGACACAAACTTTGCTGACACTAATCTTGGAGGAAAGGTGGCACCAAAAAACCCATCTAACAAAGGAGTCAAGCATCAGAACTGGGCCACTGAAAGGAAGCAACAGGCTCAAGGAGTCAGCAGGGTTTACTGGCCATCTGCATGTGGTATTCATGGTCTATGCTGGCTGAGCAGAGGGGAAAGAAGCCACTGTTTCCTGTGGCTAACAAGTGCTGAGATGCAAGAAAGCAGCTGCAAACAGAATCAGCACAATCAGGCCATGGGTAGTAAGGCGGGGCATCCAGGGAGGCCAACCACACAGGCTGCCCTGCAAGGAGGTCCATTTTCATGGGCAGTGAGGGCATGAATCAGTGCTGGCAAGAACAGAACACACACACGTGGCAATGCCTATGACCCAGATGTGGGTGCGAGAGCAAGGAGGGCAACGATACAGACCCGCCCTCCAGAAACGCCGGGTTTAGACAAGGTTTCAAGCGACACCAGAACACACTTAATAACAGCATGGGATGGTGGGGTTTGGAGACATGGCTCAGTGGTTAAGAACACTTGCTATTCTTCCAGAGGACCCAGATTCAGTTCCCAGCACCCACATGGTGGCTCGCAATCATCTATAACTCCAATGTCAGGGGATCCAAAAGCCTCTTCTGGCTTCAGTGGGCACCAGGCACACATAGTTCACATACATACATCTAGGCAAAACACTTAGAAAAATACAAGAATCTGTCGGGCAGTGGTGGCACACGCCTTTAATCCTAGCACTCAGAGGAGGCAGAGCCAGGCGGATCTCTGTGAGTTCAAGGCCAGTCTGGTCTATAAAGGGATTTCTAGGATAGCCAAGACTGTTACACCAAGAAACCCTGTCTTGAAAAACCAAAACCCAAAACAAACAAACATGAATCTTAAAACAAAACAAAACCCCTAAGCAGCCAGAGAAACCACAAACACCCCAGAAACTGGTTCTCACACAGCAGGCCTCGCACATTCTTAGCATTCACTAGCCTCTACAGGTTGAGAAAAATGGACAGACTGGGCAGTAGTCACCTCCTAAACATTTAGGGTGCCAATGGGACAGTTTGGAGACCAAAAAAACAAGATGTGGACTCAAATCCTTTAGCACTTCTGATTACTTAATTTCAAACTGTGAATATCTATTTCTAAAAACCAAGGTATCCTTGTTCTACAATGCATTTTTAAAAGTAAAACTGGCACAGCCCAAGTCCTAAACAGAGAGAGACGATGAATGGCACTGTTCCCTATGTCCCCCACAAGATTCCCAATCTGTTCCCAAGTTACTGTGTTATTGTACCACCGAGGATGGGGTTGGGGCGGGCCAGCCAGAAGAATAAACATGGCCTCCCCACCCTGCAATGCTTGCAGTCTGGAAAGGGGGGCAGCCATGCAGCCAGATGATTTAGCATGTGGTCACTTGATCAAGCAAGGCTGTATTAAAGGAGGTCAGCTTTGGCCAGGGCTGACTTGGAAAATGTGGAGACAGATTGAGCTCAGCACCCACTCCGGTACTTGACTCAGTCCAACACTCTGTCACCATTCCTTCAGCCCCGGGGGACTGGGGTGTTAGGTGGTCTAAGCCACTGTACTCCAGTTGGTGACAGACAAGCTCAGTAAGGAGGAAGAGGCCTTGAGGGACACCTCTGGATGGCAGCCTGAGTGGAAACAAGGCATGCCACAGGGTCAGTATAGATGCACCTTGCCAGGCGAGGGTCTCCCTGTGTTGGCAATGTGCCCAGATGTTGGGTTACCCCAACCAGGTATCTAAGGCTAGGGGAGGAGACAAGTGTGGTCCCACACAGCAAGCTGTGACTTCGAATTTCTGTGACCCGAAAGAACCCAAAGTATACTTTCCCCCAAAGTTGAAAAATTAAAGCCATAATAATAATAATAATAATAATAATAATAATAATAATAAATAACTGGATTAAACAAAGCAGGCAACCTCACCCTACCTGACAGTTTAGTTTCGAGACCACTCACAGGAGTCCTAGATCCTAAGCGGAGATTCAGAGGCTCAACGAAATAGAGGTTACAGAGTCAAAGACACCGGTCTGGCAGAGAGACCAGAAGACACAGACAATTCACAAAGATGTGCTGGGTCATGTGCGGACAGGAGAGCAGGAAGGGGTAGGAGGGAGGTGCACCTAGTGAGGCTGAGGGCAAGAGGGGGCACTGCCATAAGCAGTCACCAGCCACACCAGGCACTACTGTCCACAGCGTAATCCAGGAAGTGACCCTTTGCACGTAAACAAGTGGAGCTGTGGGATGGCAAAACCTTCCTCCAGGCCACACACGGCCTCCTCTGCTACATCATCTGCTTTTGCAAGCTGTATGTAAAATGTTTCCTACACTGTCCTTGACACATTCCTTAAATACAACTCCTAAGGCTCACCAGGGTGAGGGCAGCTGTGGGAAGTTCACCCTAAGTCATGCCTAATGCTGAAAAGACTTAATTTCAACCTAAGGTCACAGAAAGGCAAGGGTACTGGAGGTGCACACTTAGCATTTAACCTAACAGCCCCCTCCTGCATATCTATGCAAAAAAGAGAGAAAAGAAATGGAAGGCAGGCACACAGACTGGCAAAGTGCAGACTGCGTGTTCACAGGCGACATGTCTGTATGTGCAGCATCTTACAGAACGGAGAACTAACAGGAAGTCTGGCCAGGCTTCAGGGCCAGAGATGCTCCAGGAAAATCAACTGTGTGCTGAGGGGCAGCAATCTCACAGTAGGCACAGTGCAGTCTACGCACAAACACAAAGGACACCTGAACAAAGATAGACACTGGAGATATAAAACACAGATAAGAAAAGGCTAAGAAAATTTAAGAAACCTAAGTGGAGAGAGATACTTGCATTTGTGGGTTGGAAACTGTTACGATAGCAACTCTGAGCCGTTATCATCAGACTCAAAAGCAGGAGCTGCTGCAGGGGTGGCCCTGTGGTCTTCATCCCACCAGCCCGATGGGTTCTGTTGTGATAGTTACTCTTTTTGTAAAATGAACAATGTTTCAAAGGTGCAGGGATGCTTCAAGATGTCTGGGCAGTCAAGCACACAGAAAAGATGCTCCTGTGTGCAAAATGCTCTCTGGCCCAGGGAGAAGAAAGTTCATAACACTGGGTGGGCAAGTTCTTGCTAGGCAGCCAGAGAGAAAGACCAAGTCCTGAGGTTGCCAAAGGCACTGAGAAGTTAGACCAGAAGCCCTGGGAAGAACCAGGAACTGACACGGGACACTGGGAAGGGTGCTGGCTGCAGCTGATGTCAGATGCACAGTTACTACTTAACATCCCACCCCACATATTTACCCAATAAAAATTAAGATGCACATCATGTCCGTCCACCTCAAGATTTACACGGAAGTGCTTAATGCAGCTTATAAACCTGGGCTCTCCCCTCTCAGTGTGGCAGCATCAGAGGAAGAATAATTAGCCAATAGCATCACAGATGACTCTCAAAACGTATCGTGTGACACAGACCTACGATTGTATACTGTGAATCCACTGATACTAAAATTCTAGAAAAAGCAAAACTCGAGGGCAGCAAAGTGAAAGGACAGAGAGGCAGCAGAGTCCTTCCAGAGCAGGGGAACTGTGAAGCCAAATGGTGATGACTATTCAACTTACATGAATTTACAAAAATTTTCTGAATTGCAAATTGGGAGAATTTTATGGTATGTAAAATGTTATGGTACATTAATTTTAAAAAACTTTTAAAAATCTTCCTGAAAAATAATTAAAATTATTTATTATTAGATCAAAACTATAAAATATCAGTAATTTTTTTTTGGAATAATCCCCTCTTGTCTACAAAATGTAATCTAGGCAGGGTAAGCTGTCCAGCAGGCTCTGACATGCTGTCATGGCGCTGCCACTGAGAAGGAAACCTCCATGTCATGAGACTGGTGTCGGCAGGGGACGGTGGGGAGAGGACACGGGTAGCAGACATGTTCTGGATATTCTGCACCCGAGGAGCTGAGCCTCTGGTCCTGTTTTGCTTGGGGTAGGGCAGCACCCGGGTCTGTGCCTTCTCCACACTCGCCTGGCCACGCACCCACAGCAGGCTGGGCCTCTGGAGCGGGTGCAGGTCTGACACTTCCATCTCTGTGACGACAAGCAGGACAGGGACTCACACTCGTGCACATGAAAGGGTAAGCTGCTGCTTCACAGAACACAGTGCTGTGGGGAAGAGGAGGTGCAGGGACTCTCTCAACCTGCCACGTGCTTCCCAACATCCTTCGCTTCTCTCGTGTACCGTAATTCCCACCAGAGGGATTTTTCCTTTTGGAAGTACAGACAAGACACATCTTCCTCTTCAGCCACAGGCAGCACACACCCCAGCTGCCTCCTTGGGAGTCTGGGAGAAACTTGAGTCTTCATTACCAGACTCAAAAACAGGAGCTCCTACAGAGTGGATCTATCTCACCAGCCAAATCAGTTCTGGCTATGGTCGAGTTAAAGTCAGATCATGTTAACTATATCCCAGACCACTGATGGTGCTTACTCTGAGCCAACATCCAACCTCCTCAACCCAGAACTGGAACCTTTCTCTCTCTTCCTTCCTAGCAGCCCTCACCACCTGACGTCAGTTCCATCCAGCTGCAGGCGCCATCTCTATAACCTTGGGTGCCAAAGCATTCGCCTTTTCCTACGTCTAAGCCACACTCTTGAAGTCTTAACTGCAGAAGCCTGTCCAGCATCGCCCAGGTGGAATAAAACCCCACCCGCATCCTCTGAATGTGTCTTGTAACTTGGTAACAATGCTAGTGAAGAGCTGTCTGGGGGCAGCATGTGCGCATGCTTCCCTGTCAGGCCCGGCAAATCACTGCATACAAAACCATTTGCAGGTCCTTGGAGAAGCAGCTGGTTCCAGACAGGGGAGTAAGCTTAAGATTTAAACACATCTTGTTAGGCCAAAGAGGAAGGACCTGCACCTATTCCTCCCTCACCTGGTCACTGGAGATAGGAGCCGGCCGAGCCGAAGGAACTTCAGTTTGACCAGATGTGGACCTAGGTGAGTAACGAGAACGCTGTAGACAGCACTGACTCATAAGCCAATGGGGTGGAGGAGGAGTCCACCACAGTCACAGGTGCAAAGGGAGGAGGAGGAGGAGGCCCCACTTAGGGAATGCTGCTGCTGCTGCTGCTGCTGCTGCTGCTGCTGCTGCTGCTGCTGCTGGCACCAAACGGCAACTGTGGAATCCAATCACTGGGAACTACATGAGGCTGGTTAGGTGCCAAACCTCAAGGACAGCTTTTGTTTGGTTGGTTTTAGACAGGGTCTCCCTATGTAGCTTTGGTTGGCCTGGAACTCTACATATAGACCAGATGAGCATCAAACTCGTAAAGATCTGCCTGCCTTTGCCTCAAGAGTGCAGAGATTAAAGGCATGTGCCACAGTGCCCAGCCTCTCAAGGACATTAACCTATTGTCACAGTACTTTCCACAGGCTGCTGCTTCTTCTTCTTTTTTTTTTTTTTTTAAGATTTTATTTATTTATCATGTATACAGTGAGTGTTCAGCCTGTAGGTCAGAAGAAGGCACCAGATTTCATTGTAGATGGCTGTGAGCCACCATGTGGGTGTTGGGAATTGAACTCAGGTCCTCTGGAAGAATAGCCAGTGCTCTTAACCTCTCCAGTGCTCTTAATCTCTCCAGCCCCTCCACAGGCTGCTTCTTAAGTGCACTACAGAAGGTGGAGAGGAGCTTGGCTGGGGTGTGAACGATCAAATAACATTAGTACTCAGAAGCTGATGGACACCGAGCCTCCCAGAGGAAAACTGAGCAAACCACAGTGTAGTACCATAGCTGGCTGACAAAATGCAACTAAAATCATTAAGAAACAGATCCCAGCCGGGCAGTGGTGGCGCACGCCTTTAATCCCAGCACTCGGGAGGCAGAGCCAGGTGGATCTCTGTGAGTTCAAGGCCAGCCTGGTCTACAGAGCAAGATCCAGGACAGGCTCCAAAGCTACACAGAGAAACCCTATCGCAAAAACAAAAACAAACAAAAAAAAGAAACAGACCCCAAATGAAGGATGCTCTAATTTTAAAACCCATGAAAGTGTGTGTGCATGTACTTGCCTGTGTGCAAACAGAGGGACATACTTTAAAATGTCCATACTGTAAAACAGAAAGCTTTTAAGAATTTTCTACATTAAAACAGACTAAGACACTAAACCTAACACCTCATCAAGGCCAGATCCTCACTCAAGGGGAAAGCAGCTTTGGGAAAAGCAGGCCACTGATCAACAGACACAAATGAGCATGGGTGGCAGCCAGGAACAGCACTGGTGGGAGGTCCCTGAAGTGCTCCCTCCCATGACTGGTTCTACAGAACAGTGTCTGTCTCTGCTCCCAGCAAACAGTTTACAGAAGGGGAGGCCATGACAGTCACAACTAGCTCAGATGGCCCAAGGGGGGAACTATTTCCAAATAGAGTTGAAAACAAGCCCTGGGGATCACTGCTAATTTGATTGGATGGGCCCAGAGAACCTTTTCTTTGAAAAGCTTCCAAGACTAAGGGTGTCCAGAGTGGTTCCAATAGTCACATGGACTTATTTCACTGAACTAGAACCTCTGGGAGTGGGCCAGAAAGCATGTCCCAACACACTGCCCAGCTAGCGCTCACAGATATCACAGTTAGGCCTAGTCTATGAGCTCATCCTATGTGTCCCTTACCCCTCACAAACTTAGCAAAATGTTTTGTAAGGTCACCTCAACAAACACCTGTTACTTTGGTCTGACAGTGAATAACAGAGGAAAAATGACCACAGAGGTGTGTGAACACTGCAGACTGCAGAGACCCAGCCACAGCATTGTGGGCTTTCTGAAGCAAACAGAACCACCAGGAAAGTGAGATTACCGTGAGGTCACACGAGTAGCACGGGTTGTGTGGAGGTGGCTGAGTCACCACATACTAAAAACATGCAAAAATGTACACAGTTCTTACTTGACAGGTACTTCTGTGGTCTTGAGAAGCAATCATAAAGCCATGCTGAAGGGGTGGGTCATAGCACACAGCATCATGGCCAGAGCTAGAAGACCCTCTGGGTGGGCCTGAGGAGACAAGACTCCTCCAACAGGAATGATCAACTTTGTCAGCCTGCCAAGTGGAAATGCAACAAGCAACCTATTCCACGTGACTGTCTTCTGTACCGAGAGTCAGGCTGTGGAAACGCTCTAGGATGCAGGCCCATCCCACCCACACCACATGCCTGTCCTAACTGGCACGCAGGAAGATTTCACAGGAAAAGGGCGTTCCTTTGGTGTTGTTGACTTAAAGGTTATCTAGTCACAGTGAGGCAGGAGAACTCATCTTCAAAATTCACTTATTGAAAGCTCAGGGACCGTCCTGGCAATTAACAATTCCTATCACCTACAGCTGTCCTATGTGAGAAGGCTCAGAACTCGCCTTACAAATTGCTCTTTTGAAGATCAAAGGGAAGCTGAATGTGTCTGTGTGTGCTCTCGATGAGACTGTAATTTAATGGGATTTCAGAGAAGCCTTTGCCAGCAGTGCTGGGATGACAGCCCCGGGGCGGAGGATTCAGGGAAGCTTGGCCACTCTTCCCTTTGGAGCCTCTTCTCTGCCTTTAATTGGCACCTCATTAGAAATTAATGAAAATGACATCTTCTGTTCTTCCTGCTCTAGGCATCGAAGGCTACAAAAAGGCCCATCACAATTCATAACACATTCAATTTATATAGCAATGGCTCTTAAGCATTATTTATGAGATGTGAATTTCTTGTCAGCAGTTAATAACCTGTATGGAATGGAAGGAGAATGGAAGAGAAGACTGCAAACATACACAGAGGAAGATTTTTCTGCAATCGAGAAGTGTTCTGTTTTGAGTTCAACTACTTTGAGTCTTCGATTTCAGTAGCAAATACCACGTTTCCCTGTAACACCTTCCAGGGCAGTTAGTGTCTTCCCAACACTCCATGTATCTTAAGGAAACCAGCACACAACCCACCCTTTCCTAGAGGCACCCAGTAGGCAGGAGGGAGGAACACAAAGCAGTCTGTCAAAGCCAGCCCCAGAGCTTAGGTCCCTGCCGTCTTCACCTTTTGAACAGCAGCAGGGGACTCGGTCTTTTTCTTCTGGGCTCATGGTATAAGCTCTCCGTGAACCAGAGTGAACTCCAGCGCTCTAGCAAGGCTTCCTCTGAAGGGACTCTGATCTTGGAATTGGACAAGGCACTACAAGTTGTTAGGTAACTGAGAAAGAATGTGGGTCTATGGTGAACCCTACTTGGAGACCCAACCTCCTGGCCAGGAGGCAAAGAGCTTGTGGCTTAACGTAGACACTTTGATGGTACAGCTGGCCACAGTGAAAGGCACAAGGCCATCTAATAACTACTTCAGCTTTGTTTTCAGCTGGGTGCTAAGACCTTTGGAACCTGAGTGGTTTGCATCAATGCTGCAGGGTAAATTTGGGGCCCTGGAGCTTCCCCACGACTCTGTGAACTCTCCCTCACCTGCCTGAGGAGGAGAGAGGCAAGGCAGCAAGCTCCCATGGACCAACTGCTTCATCTATCTCAGCAAGTCCTGCATCCTACCAAGGACCAGTCACTTTTGAGGAGGAAACAGGAACATTTCTACCACTCTGAGAAACAACCAGCCTACATAATAAGAAGAAATGGACAGCCAGGCTTCTCAACACAGCTAACAGAATGAATCGCTGAAAACCACCACAGCTCACCTCAACACAGAAGCAAGAATCTGCAACCTCAAGGGATCGTATAGCACTTTCAGTATGGAGTAAAGCCACCAGACCCCGGAAGTTCCTCACCACAGAACCCTACCTGGCCTCACCAGAGCACACCACGGACTTCAGTACAAGCTGAGTCTACAGCCCCGCTGACAGCGTCTGCTCCCACCAACCCCAACTCTCTTCTTTATACTTCCCATGCACACTTCACAGCAAACGGAACGCCACACTCCACCTCCCTGTCCCCACAGCTGAATGTATACCAGAGAGAGAGAGAGAGAGAGAGTGACAAACAGAGGGGGTCATGCCAGAAACAGCTGTTCCGACCTGATGTCCACGAGAAGCCAGTCCATCCCCCTGCTTCCCCACTTCCACAGCACAGAAGACAGACAATGCCCCCCCAAGTCCAACTTTACAACTATACAGGGAACTGCTCATCCCCCTGTGCCAGCAACCATAATACAGGATAGCCAAAAGTGAGGGGATGGTAAAGCCCACTTCCTGGAATAGAAGATGACGAGTTCTCAGAGGCTAAAGCCAGGCTCAGCGTCTGCCAGACGACACCTCTGTTCCACAGATCAGTTCTTCTCATAGCATGTTTCAAACACAGAAAATAAAAACAGGGACAGGAAAACTGTAAGTGAGCCTACAATAACACAGCTACATTTCTACCTCTGTGGCACGATATACGTGGTCAAGAAGAAAAGCAGCATTTGCCTATGCTTTCTTCAGTGTGCAAGACACAGAGTTTAAAAATGACATCCATGTGCAGAGCCTTAAGAGGCGGCACTGTGCTGGAGGACAAAGGAGGAAGTGACATTCCAGCTGCTTCAAGGTGTTACTCACTGGATCAGCGAGGGTTCCAGAAGGAGCTCCTCATCAGACCAGTTGAAAAGGGGGTGGGGAGAAAGCATCTGTCACTAAAAGCTCATCTAAGATGGATTCAATCTCTGTCTTATGGCACATAGCAGACTCTTACTAGTCTGTTAACTTCTAAAGTCGCCAATGGGAAGGCAGCAGAAGGGCGAGGAGGGAGACGGTGGAACAGCAAGTCCTGCCTGAGACAGCATGGGATCAGGAGGGTGCCTTGGGTAGGGTGCTCACCACAGCGACAGGATCCCAGTTCCTGCTGGACCAGCTCCAGCTTGGTCTGGCACTGGAAGCACCTACGCCGACTCTTCTGCTTCGACCGGCTGCTCTCCTCAGGTCGCTCGGTGCTCTCTAGTAGTCTCGGCCGTTTCACAGGTGAAGCCTCGTTCTCAGACTGTGAATCTGACCAAAACAACACATTTGGGGATGAGGGTTAGTGCCTGACTGCGCAGACACGACTGTCTAGAGCAGTGCTAAGCACGTATCTGACCATGGTACTGCTCCTGACCATGAACTAGGCCAGTGTGAGCATCACCGGGACAAGCACATACTTCAGAGCTGACTCCTGACAAGCCAGCCTGAGTTCAGCAGTTAAGAGAACTGGCTGCTCTTCCAGAGGTCCTGAGTGCAATTCCTAGCACCCACATGGAGGCTCACAACCATCTGTAATGAGATCTAGTGCCCTCTTCTGGCGGGCAGGGGTGCATGCAGGCAAAACACCATATACACAATAAATAAATAAATAAATCTCTTTTTAAAAAAGGCACCTCTATGTCGGATTTCTGGAACTAGACTAACGAGGACTATGGGGGTCCAGCCCCTCGATAGTCCCCTCCCAGGGTCCGCGGAAGGCTCTATCAACCAGCAGAGAATCTTTAGGGTCGGTAAATCAGTCTACGCACTCAGAGTTCTTTGATCCATTCGCTTTAATTCCTCTGGCATAACATCCTTTATACACAGCTTCAGTTCTGTTCTCATGTCTAGCTCCTTTCTTGCCTGATTTCTCTCTATATTTATCTATTGTCCCCTCTATGTTCTATCTTAATTCCTTCATCTAGTTCTGTCCCTTCTAGGTTCTCATCTATCTAGTTCTTTCCCCTATCAGCTCCTCTCTCGTCTCCTTCTCTCTCATCTGGCTCTTTTTTATCTTGTTCTTCCCCATCTGGCTCTTCCTCATCTTCCATCTCGTTCCTCTAGTCCTCTCTTTTAGCCCTTCAATCTAGTTCTTCCCCATCTCAGTTTGTTCCTCTCAAGTTCTTACCCATCTAGTTCTTCCATTCTCTTTTTCTTCTCCCCTATGCCCTGGAAGTCCCGGTATATAAAAAGGGAGGGTCCGAGCTAAATTGTGTAAGGCTATTACTTAACGTCCACCTCTCCTAGGCGGTGTCTCCTTGTGGAATTTACCGTAAGTCAGGAGACTTGCATGTGGGCTGTTATCACTGTTAGTCCACCTGGGACTAACAATGGGCGCCCACCTGGGTGGTGTTTCCTGTAGTCCTTGAAAGTGGCTAAGGGAGATATCTGATTCCAGAGAAAGCCTTTCCCTGAGGCTGTTCTCCAAATTACCTGGAATGTGTATGTCCAGAGAGTGCTCAGTCTACACTGTTAGTCCTTCTTAGGGAAAAGTCAATTGGGAAAGCTATGAAGGCACACATGATTTTCATAACAGAAGACAGCTGATATATAACAAGCCAAGTAACACCAAAAACTCCTTGGGATTTGGCTTCCTCTGGAGGAATTCCCTGATCCCTCCAGGTAGTGACTTTGCCATAACCAGCTGAGTTCTTATGATATATTTCTGCGGCCCGCAAGACTAGACGTTTTCACAAGGAGAGCATTCCAGATAGAGATGGGCCCCGCTTTACAACACCCCCACTTCACCAAACTCCAGGCTCACTTGGGCTGGCTATTTACCTGTTCTTGGGTACTTTACTTTTGTTCTAAAGACAGAGTCTCCAGCCCAAGCTGGCCAAAAATTTGCTATGTATTAGAGCAGTGGTTCCCAACCTTCCTAATGCTGCAATGCTTTAATAGTTCCTCATGTCGTGGTGACCCCCAACCACAAACATTATCTCACTGCTACCTCATAACTGCATTTCCGCTACTGTTATGAATCACAATGTAAATGTCTATATGCAGGACATCTGCTATGCGCCCCCTGTGGTGGGAGGTCAAAGGAGTGAAGAGTTATCACCCACAGACTGAGAACCTCCGTATCAGGAGACCACCTTAGTCCTGCACCCCAAGGGTAAAGACTGTAGACATGTAAGTTTATGCAGAGCTGGGAGACAAACCCAGGGCCAGACAAACACTCCACTGTAAACTGAGTTATATCCCTGTAATCTTTTTTTGAGATTTTATTTTAAGCTGGGTGGTGGGGGACAGGGAGGGTGGCACATGTCTTTAATCCCAGTACTCAGGGCCTGGTCCACAAAGCAAGTTCCAAGACAATCAGGGCCACACAGAGAAACCCTGTCTCAAAATAACAACAACAAAGATTTTTTTAACTATGGAGGTGGGAGACACAAGGGTGCGGGTGCTCATGAAGGTCAGAAGAGGGTGTCAGATTCCCCGGAGATGAAGTTACAGGTAACTAGGAACTGAATCCAAGTCCTCTGCAAGAGCAGTATACAACACTTTTAACCACTGAATCATCTCTCCAGCTCTAAGACTGTTAACTCTTCAAAAAAAAAAAACAAAAAACAAAAACAAAAAAACAAACAAACAAACAAACAAACAAAAAAACCCCCACCAGACTATACTTGCAGCGTTTACAGAACCCTGTACCCCCGGGTGACCTTCTATGGGTGAGTGACAACCAGTTCTAGTCAACTCCTAAGCACACACTAGCCCTACTTGACACGAGTCCTGCTTGTTCACGAGCACTGTCTCTGCCTGCACTGGGGGAGGGAGCGGCTGTAGGGGTGGATGCGGGACCTGTGACAGCTGTAGGAAGGGACGATGACCAACAATTTTATCTTCACATTACCTCGGGAAGTACCTACAATGCAGCCAGGTTCACATGAACTCCTGTCCTTGGCTCAGGCTGGCTGGTCAGAAGTCGCTCTGAGGTACATGCTTGTTCCAGTGAGCAGTACACCCAGGGAAGGGACACTGGCCACTGCTCACACACAAGGCTCCTACATCCTGGAGCAATGGCTACACTGCTTCCTGGGAAAGGAAGGTGCCTCTGACTAAAGCTCCAGGATAGTTCTGTTCTGTCACCAGCTCTTACCTACAGATTTACTTGCTATGGTCTAAAGCAGCCACTGCACCCAGTCTAGATCATCAGGAACCCCTGGACCGTCTCCCTGATCACCTCCGTGCTTCAAACCACTACCAACCCTCCCCCAAAGAAGAGGTCTAAGTGCTTATCTGCTGTGGATATCACTCTGTATGCTGTGAATGTGTTGCTCTGAATGACTGATTAATAAAACACTGATTGGCCAGCAGCCAGGCAGGAAGTATAGTATAGGTGGGATAGGCAGAGAAGAGAATTCTGGGAACAGGAAGGCTGAGTCAGGAGTCGCCAGCCAGACACAGAAGAAGCAAGATGTAAAAGTACCGGTAAGCCACAAGCCAGGTGGCAACTTATAGATTAATAGAAATGGGTTAATTTAAGATATAAGAACTAGATAGCAAGAAGCCTGCCACAGCCATACAGTTCATAAGCAATATAAGTCTCTGTGTGTTTACTTGGGTCTGAGCGGCTGCAGGAGTCAGGTGGACACTGGAGAACACTCCAGCTACACTTATCAACAGTCTCAAAAGGTCCTGCACAATCTGCTCTTCCAAGCTCTCTTTCCCCCTGTGTCTTGGGCACCACCCACACTCACCCCCAGACTGCCTCTTTCCTTTCAGTTCTCTCTGCACAACACTGTCACCCAGGGCTACCAACTCTTTAAGTCTTCGCTCCACAGGCAAATTTCAACTAAGTCTTGTTCCTGGATTATCACACATGAATCACACTATCCTGGCCCTCTCTTGGCCTGCCTTCTATTCCTTCTGTGAGGGTCAGTCTTATTAATCTGACTAGATAACCAGGGGGTTAGTAGGGCACACTCTGGCTCTGTCTGTGAGGCAGCTCTGAGACAAATCTCTGCTAACAGTTCCATCCACTGGTGTTTTCAAACTGTAAAGAGACTGGGTTGGAAGTGGTACAGCTGTGGAAGGCAAGGCCTGGCTAGGGAGGGAGGTCATTGTGTGTGTGTGTGTGTGTGTGTGTGTGTTCGTTCCTTGGGGACTGTCTGGCCCTGGACCCTTCCTATGTGCAGGATGTGAGCTGTTCCACTTGCCCTCCCTTCTGCAACAGAAGGAGACCATGAGCAGACTAACCCAAGAGACTTGCCTGCTGGGCGTCTGTCAAAGGAATGGAAACCACACATCCCTTAGGCCTGTTGGGGGAAAGGGGACACATTCACCTGCTTACTGACTGACAAAAGCACTGGTTGAATGAGAGAATCCTCTCCTGGCAGTCCTTGTTTTCTACTTGAAGGGGCTTTCTGAGAAGCTGTAGCATGATGATATGTTGGCACAGGCTATCTCTGTGCCTTTCCCAAACCTGCTCTGTGTGGAATGGAGGCTGAGCTTTAGTGGCTTCAACAGCAGCAGAAGGGGAGTGTGTCCACAGCTCCAGTCCTGCCCCCAGTACAGCAGCGGACACATGCACTGCATCATTCTGCACAAGTGCAAGCTTCAGTGCTCACCTCATTCAACTCTTCCAGTCCTGTATGACATTCTCCCCCAACACAAACCAACTACATAAGCCCTCTGATGAAAACAACTGAAAGCAACTCTTGCCTATTTTCTAGGTCTGCTGAACGAAGCTGTCCAGACCCAGTTAGTATGGTTACTAAGGCTGCCTGTCACACAGGCCAGCCCCCCTCCTTTTGCTCCACAAGAGCAAAAAGCAACAATCTAAATGTAAATCATTACAAAGCAGCCAGCCAAAAGAATTCACCTTGCATGAGCCACACTGCTCTCCCGGGGGTCTTTTTCCACAAAAATGGCACTATTTGTGATAACAACCCTATTTAGATACCTAACAAAAACCTGTACTGCTTGTCCTATTTGAAGTATCTTTTTAAGAAAAGTCTCTTAATCTGGGATGAGAGGTGTGATCGATACAATATGGAAGCGGAAAACTTCTCTATTTTAAAATTATTTGGAGGAGGAGAGAAGGGGCAAGTGTGTGCCCCACACTACATATATGTGGAAGCTCTCTGAGGTCAGAAGAGGATCTCAGATTTCTTGGAACTAGAGTTACAGGTAGTTGTAAACCAGCTGGTGGGGAACTACACTCCAGTTCTCTGCAAGAGAAGGAAGAGCTGTTTACCTTTGAACCCTCTCTCCAGCCTCAAAACTTAAAAAAAAAAAACAATCAGAACAACAAAAAGATGAGTATGGTGACACACCACAATTTTAGTCTCAGCACTCTAGAAGTAAAGGTAGACAGATCTCCGGACATTCAAGGCCATCAGGGTCTACACAGCAACTTCCAGGCCAGAAGGGCTACACAGTGAGACCCTGCCCATAAATAAATAAACAAACAAGTAAATAAATGAAGCTGAGTCACATAGTGAGACCCCGCCCATTAATGGATGAAGGAAGGAATGAGTAAGCAAGCAAGCTAAACACAAACGGTATACATGATGCCAATGTACTTATCACATGAGAATGACCCTCAGCTCATGGACCTTTTCACGCACACCTCTGACAGGTACACGTGTTGGGACACGCACAGAGCTGGAACTCAAAGCTCTTTTGAAGAGTCTGACCCAAATGGCCAAGTGTGCCATCTTCTGTGGAGCACAGTCTTCCGTTTCTAGAGGAAACTTTAACTTTGGGTGTCAACAGAGCAAGAAGTCCTGTTCTTCTGCATCAGGGAGGGGATGTAAAGAAAAGCATTTGCTTTGCATGCCACTGTGACTGGGAACCAAACTTCCTGTCTGCACGGTCTTACTGCCAGGGGTCTTGACTGAGCACTTGCTTTTGATGGGGTCCCTAAAGTTAGGACAGCCCAGGCATCAGACAATATGCCTGAGAGGGTCAACAATAACTCTAGGGAACAAATCTCCACGGTCCCTCTGACCACTCTAAACACTGAGAAGTTAATGTTCTTGTAGGCAATAGAAAGGAGGTATTCTTGGAACAACAGGTCAGAGGGAGGCCTGTGATGCTGCCAACAGTTTCTGCTACAATGCACCGGCCATCCTAAAGAACTAGTTGTTCCTCTGAGGGTCCGTGTCCCAGGATCTGCATCAGTTTACAACCAAACGTGTGTACAAGCTGTGTTGTGAGCAGCAGTCCTATGTGACTATACACCAGTGGTTCTCAACCTCCCTAATGTTACCACCTTTTAATGCAGTTCCTCATGTTGTCGTGATCCCCAACCATAAAATTATTTCATTGCTACTTCCTAACTAATTTTGCTGTTAGGAATTGTAATGCAGATATCCGATATTGAGGATATCTGATATGCAACCCTATGAAAGGGTTGTTCAATCCCAATGGGCTGTGACCCACAAGTTGCGAAGCCCTGTTCTACACCTAGATGAACTGCCCAGCAGACTGTGTCTTCTTCGAGTCTCTGTCCTCTTCCCAGACACTAAGAGACCCACAGTGTTGAAGCCCTGGGGTACACTGATTTCCTCTGCCCTCACTGATGGTCTACATTAACTGGAAAGAAACCCTAGTGTCCTCTAATGTCCCCTAATGTGAGGAGAGTGGAATGAAGTTCCCCACTCAAACTGTCTGCAGCATGCTGCCATTCAGGTGGCTGAGTTTTATGTCACTTCTTAGTGAAGCAAGTCATTTTCTGATATTTTCTCACTGGTCAACTTGGTGTTTTAATTAGAAGCTAATGAAATAAACAGGAGTCTATAGGCTCAGCACCATGCCTATGGAAGAATTTTACATCTCCTCTGCTAATTATTTAATGAAACCCTGTGCCTGGGATGAGTTGCCTAAATAAGAGAAACAGATGTCTAGTGTAGGGATTCTAATTACATAATAATGAACTAAATAATTCAACTATTCAATTATAAATTTTACGTCAGTTAGAAAAGGACTACCAGAAAAGACCCAAACATGAGTTAACATTAAAAGAGCCATCTACTGTTCACCTGGAATCAACTGTGATTATCTGCCACCTGCTTCTAAGTTTCAGTCCCTCTAACTTGAAGCATTTTCAGTTTGGGGAACAATGGCAGAAACCATCTAATTAATCTGTTTGCATATGCTGAACTTGGGCAGTAAGGGTTAAATGTGGAGAGCAAGGTGAACAGAAATAACTCTCACACTCAGCTCTAACTGTCAGAAGAAACACGTCCCAGAAAGGAGCATGCTCATTAGCAGCAGGAGGAGCTGCAGTGGCAAGCTAGACACGGTCCCACCCCAGGAGTCAGGAGTGACTCCTAATTAAGGTCCTTCATAAAGAGCCAACAAAGCACATTTCTTCAGTGTTTCCTCTTGAGAACTACTCTAGGCTGGGTATACCCACGCAGGCTGCTGCACTCCCACGCCAGGCTCACAGCTCCCGGCCCTTTAGACCCCGCTTTCTCAGCCAGTGTTTAACAATGACAAAGACACCACGTGAGATCTTCTAAGGAAAATTTCACCGATTTTACCTGTGTCCAATTTCTTGGTCTGAAGGCAACCACTGCTCAACATGTGACAGAGGAAACAAGTACAGTGTTTTTAAAAAACAAATGTCTACAGAGAGAAATTCCTCTAATTGGACTTTGCTAGCCAAGTACAGACAGTAACTAGCACCGAGTCTTTCAACTCAGGAATACATTTACAGCGGAAGCCTGACGGCAACAAACAGGGCTGCTGCTTCTCAAACTGTTTTGTCTCTGACAGAGATGCACGTTTGTTCCCTCCTGTCACTGTTCTTGTCTTTATTACTCATGTTCTCTCCTGAAAATCTCCAAATGAATTGTGTCAGGCCTGTCAAAATTGCAGCCCAGCTCTCTTACTCTCCTGGCACTGTGCAGCTGCCAGCCCACGCCCACCCAGGCTTAGGCTAACAGTAGCTGTGGCCTGCTGACATCTCAGGCAGACTCGCACCCTCTGCTCCAGCCAGCCCTCCACCCAGAACCCCGGAGCCAGAGCCAAAGTGCAACAAAGAAGCAAGTCTCCCAACCCCTCCGCCCACGCCTTCCACACCTCTAAGAGAGGAGCCCGTTTAATCTCAGGCTCTGTGGCAGCTTTTGAGGTACTCAATCAGTTTTTTTAGAACCTATCACAGTCTCTTGACAGATTGACATTTATGATCCCAACAGCCTGTGCAAACATCAGAAAGAGCAATAATTAATGAACCCTCACACATCACTGCTGTCTCTCCTTCTACCATTTAAAGGAGCTTAAGCTGCTAAAACCTCTGTCCACGAAAAGCACCACCCTCCCTTGAACACTGATAAAAGAGACTTGAAAAAGGCCTGTTTTACAGGTTTCTTCCGATGCTTTGCTTTTGGAGCATGTGGAGGGATTAGATTCACCTTCTCCTGGCATTTTACTCTGTGCATCACAAAAACTTCAAGACCGTGAACTCCCTCATTACCCATTTAAAAAGTTATTTTTTGCACTTTGTTCAAATGGGATTTTCCCCTTTCTCTGTTATATTTCTAATGACCTTAGAATAATTTCAGAGTAACAAGTTAAAACATATAAACAAAATAAAAACATTGCACAGAGAGAGAATAAGATTCTAGAGGCTGATGACTAAAATCTTGTAAAGAATACTTTTATGTCTTTAGAGATGAATTCAGCTTACATACAGTTAGATACCAGTCCTAGATCATAACCACTTAACAATCAACTGTTCACAACCTGCTAGACCGCACAATTTTTAGCCATGAACCCCACCCACCTTCCAATCTCACTCCTTATTTCAACCTATTTTCTCTGGCAATTTGTTCTACACTCTTAGGTGTGCAGGATGGGCTCATCCTCTTGCACACCCTATGATCTGAGCACACACCTCTGCATCTTCCCCTAGCTGATAATAGAAAATGGGGAAATTGGGTGGTGTAGCACCAGCACTCTTGAGAATGCATCAAACTTTGAGGGTCTCCACCTCCAGAATGCTCAAAAAGCACACCACAACAGAAATCTTCTAGGGGTGAATGCTCTCATCTAACTGTCTACATGGCAGCAATGTGAAAGGTGCTTCCACACAAATGCTTTATTATTACCACCACCACTAAACCCGAGGCCTTGAGCACACTAGAAAGTGCCCTATCACTCGGCTGCCCTCCATACTGCAAAGACTTCTCTTGACTAAAAGACATTATTTTCAGAAGCACCACATGGACTTTTCAAATGTCTTTGCTAGTTTTCCTGTGGAATGTGCCATGTCCCAAATCATTCTGTTTATGAACCTATATAGGATACTATCATTTAACTTTTAAGAAAGGAAATTAATTGCACACTTCTCCTCTAATTCATATTCAAAACCAAAACTAAAAAAAAATTCAGCAGGCACCCAACAAGCCCTCATAGCGCACACCAAGGGGAGGCACCCTGTGATCCGCCTAGGTCCTCTGGAGTTCGGAGGGAGGAGTCCTCTACCTCCAAAGCACCTGACACACACTGAACATGGGGTAAGGTCATTTACGCCTTGTCAAGGAGTGGATGTTTAACAGCATTTATGAGGTGACCTAACTACTAGTACTACTTACTCATCACTTCCTTCAGTCTGATTGTATTCCCCGTGACTAATGCAAATCATTCTTCTAAGTATCCCCTTTCACTTGGCTTGTGGAAGACCGCCTTTCCCCTCCTGAGCTACTGTGTGATATTGTTCATGACAGCCATTAAACACGCATTCATTGTTAAACAGCTCAAGTTGCTATTTTTTATGTCTTTTGTGGGGGGAGGTTTCAAGACAGGGGTTCATTGTGTAGCCTTGGCTGTCCTGAACTCTGTAGCCCAGGCTGCCTCGAACTTAGAGGTCCGCTTGCCTCTGCCTCCCAAGTGTTGGGATTAAAGGTGTGTGCCACCACCACCCGGCTAAGTTATTATTTTTTAAAAACTAAGAAAATACTTATATTAAAAACATAAATGAAAAGCATAACAAAGTTCATTCTCAATAATCACAATCTCATTTAGTAACATCCTCAGTTTATCTGAGCTATGTAACTGATCAGGCTTCTAGATTAATGACTACTCTGTGCAGGCTATGACATTAAGCACCATGTATCTATCTATCTATCTATCTATCTATCTATCTATCTATCTATCTATCTACCTACCTACCTACCTACCTACCTACCTACCTACCTACCTACCTATCTATCTATCTATCTATCTATCTATGGCCTAGTAAGTGGTTTTTGACATATGAATAGAGTGCTAAGAACACAAAAAGTAGAAATCCTATACTTAGAGTGAGGGGAGTTGATTAAGGGAAGAAAGATCAGAAAAGGGCATCTCCTGAGCTAAACCTTCAATGTGATCAAAAAGGTAGGTGGCTTTGGTTCCCATGTGTCACCCTAGCCATCTTCTATTATGCCCACCTAATGTACTACATCCATAGTGAGCTCTCACTCACCAGCCTTCTCTTTACATAAGATCTAAGTGGACCATTTCACAGAGTGTGAAAAAAGGCACTTGCAGAGCACATCTGAGGGGTTTTGCTTGTATGTTTGATATGGTATGTTTGACATGAAAATGAAAAATGTTGGTTATCTTTCCCCTTTGAATGACACCACCTAGTTTAATTCCACCCTCACCCCACCCTGGGAGTCCAACACATCCCATTCCGTGTCAGTGGTCAGCTCAGTTTTCCTTCTGTGATGTTTAACATATTGATCTGTCCACACAGGCTTTCATCACCAATTCTTCTCTATCAATAATCTTAGACCTTTTTACACATAGTTATAAGAACCAACAACAACAACAACAAAAATGTCATGTACTCTTTCTTCACTCACTTTCCTCAGCCAGGCAACTGATATAGATGGATATTTTCAGACATGCAGCATTTCCATAACCACAGGAACCCTTCATGCTGCTTGTTCTTTTCTTATGGAATTTCTCTGTTACCTAAAACGGCCTCAAAGTCAGGTGCTCGGACCACAGGCATGCATTACTCCACCAGGCTCCAGACTGCTCTTTCAGAATCTCGTCAGCTTCCAAACCCCTTGTTTGCTGTCGTCTTATCGCTTTTCTGTCATCTGTTTCTATACTTTGGTTACTTCAAGAATGCTTCCAGATGTGTACACATGGCTATATGAATAGAATCAAATAACATGTAACCTTCTGACCAACGTAGTATTTTTGTTTTGTTTGGAGACAGGGCCACACTGTGTAGCCCTGGCTGGCCTGGAACTTGCTATGTAGACCAGGCTGGCCTTGAGAAGTTACAGAGATGCACCCATTTCCTCCTCTTGCATGCTGGAATTGAAGGTGTGTGCCACCACACATGGCTTATCCAACATGATTTTTAAAACCATTCATCAAAGTAGGCAGATATATGACTGAAGAGACTCCTTTTATTAAGCTTCTGCAATAACAGCAATCAAATGCTAACAAAGTACAAATATTTCACATATGTTAACTAATTTATTTTCTGCAAGGCTGTGAGGTAGGTATTATTATTTCCTGAATCTCACCGATGGGAACACCAAGACACAGGGTAAAGGAGCTTCCCAGTTCTCGGCCAGAACTCTGTAGAGCAAGATTCTGAGCTGGGGGAGTCTGTCCCGCAACCATTCAGCTGTCCCACACAATGGCTGCTAGCCGTGAAGACTCTACCTCTGCTCTTCCACAGAGCAACACTACAGGATTGAGCTCCTCCTACTCTCTACACATATGAAGGACCAGTGGTCCCTAGAACAAGGGAGGGACAAACTCTGGCCCCAGAGTGGAAATGAAGACAAGCTCCTCTCGCTGTCTCAGAACCTGACCACAACCACCATTAATTTCTCTGGGAGAGCTGTCTGTCAAGCAACTCTGTCCACGGCTCTTTTAGAGTATGATTTATATATGATGTCTGACTCTGTTCTTCCCATACCGGCTAATAACTCTCTGAATTTCTACTATTACAATAATTTAACTTATAATAAAATCATCTTTCCTCCCTCTTTCCCCTTCTCTGTCTGTCTTTCTTTCTTGACATGTTAACTTGTACTATCTGTCACATCTTAGGCTTAATACTGGATTTCAATCACTGTCATGTTACTGTAGGAAAAAAATCCACAATCAATCTTTATTGACTACTTGAAGGATGGTATAAACAGCTTAGAACCAAGTTAGGTAACTTCATTTGAAACTCTATTTTAACAAACAGGAAAGGCAAACCAAGTCACCTCAGCTTTCCATGGTCCCCCACAAGTCAAAGATGCTTCAACTCCCTGACAGGCTCTTCCAGCTTATATGCCACATAGCCTTATATAAACACACACACACACACACACACACACACACACACACACACACACACACACACACACACACACGCCAGTAGCCCACAAATCTATAAATTTCTGAAACCTGTATGTCACCACCCTGGTCTGTTAAGTGCCTCTTCTATTGACCAAGAGGGCATGACCAGGTGCTAAATTCCAAGAGGTAGGTAGTCAGGAGAGTCTGTGAGGCCAGCAATAAATACAGCAGTCCTCTTCTGGGGCCTGGCATCACTTCCTGAGTTTGGCATCTTCATTAGCAAGACCATTCCTGCTAGCCCAACTGAACTGTATCCCCACAGATCCCCCACTTCTTATTCAGACTGCTAATAGCCTTCACTCTACAAGCTTTTCTTTTTATAACTTCCTTGGCTACCTTAGAGTTCAGTGTCATAAAGCACTGATTTTTACAACTATTAGCACAGTAGAGCAAAACAGAATAAGGAAACACTACTAAGGAGACAAAGAGAGAAAAGAAAAAGAGAGAAACTCAAGGAGCTGGGGACATAGTTCAGCAGAGTGTTTGCCTAGCATACACAAAGCTCTGGGTTTGATTCCCAGCACTGTATAAACCAGGTATGGTAAAACATATTTGTAATCTTAACATTCAGGAGATAGAGGTCATAGGGTTAGAAATTCAAGATCAGCCTCAGCTATATAGTGAGTCTGAGACAAACCTGGGTTACTAAGGAGAAGGAGGGGAGGGGATAGGAAGGGGAGGGGGAGACAGAGGGGCTGGAGAGATGGCCCAGAAGACATGAGCACTGGCTGCTCTTCCAGAAAACCCAGGTTTGATTTCCCAGTACCCAACAGTGGCTCACAACTGTTATTATAATAATAATAATTATTATTATTATTATTATTATTATTATTATTAATAATAATAATTTAAAGATAAACTCAAGAGTTCTGGGCATGGAAGCCCAAATTTGGAACCCCAGCATTCAGGAAGTAGAGGGAGGAGAGGAAGGGAAGAAAAGAGGAAGGAAACCCCAAGGAAAAAAAGTTCCCTACACTCCAGCCACATGCCTTCTAACTGATATCTCTTGACTACAAATCAGTGGCGAGAATGAAAATCCAAAGACTTGAATTCATGAAAAGAATCATCTTGAATTTCTGCTGTACAATCTTCTTCAGTACTACCACAAAAGTAAGATTTGTATCTTTATGTATTCACAGAATAGATACAGCCACACTTATTTTCATGTAATTATGTACAGGGTGGGTAATACTGTTTGTATTTAATTTCTCAAAACACAAATTTAAGGGCTAAGCTTCCTAAAAATGTGGAGTAAATCATCTATGCTCCAATCCCATTAAGTCTAGAGGTTTTCACAGTAGGCCTCTTGAGTCTTATAACTGTTTTGAGATAGTGGGTAACTCTGATAACTACAGCTACTTCCTCCTATTGCTGCCTAATATTTGAAGAGAGTTAGAAGGTATAGACAGAATCAGGCGTCTTCAAAAGATTATACTCCAGTATCTTGGTCTCCAAAGCACCAATGACTTGCCCAGGTGTGAACCTAAGCTGGTTTTTCCTTTTGCTTTGTTTTGTTCTTGTCAAAAAGATTGACAACCCATCTTTTACACAGAAACACTGACTATAGGAGCAGGGAAGGGAAATGGGTGAAGATAAATAGATACTATTCAAGTTTCATGAGTTATTTTTAAAGTCTTTCATTTAAACCATCTCATTTTATCCTTTCTTGGAGTGCTTTTTAAATCTTCAATTGTTTACCTATTTGACTTACAATGTAAGCTTCCAGGTAAGGTACAGCATCAGCTACATGGCTGGCTACAATGGTGCTCAGCACAGCAATAATGAAGGAAGAGAAGAGCTGACTTCTGTAAAGGCAGGTTCCTCATGATGACAGGTTCCTGTCATGAGAAGCTGGCATCTAGGGGATGTGTGCTACAGGTTTAATGAAAGGGAAAATGTTTGAACATTTTTATTTTGCTGTTTAAAGAAAATCAGCTTGAATGCATGACTGAGTAGCTGCTAAAATTAAACAGCTCATTTGCTTTTAAACTATTTTTGCTTCCAATTTAGCATTGAGCTTAATTCAGTTCCTCTTCCAACCTATCACTTAGCTTCTTCTACCCAAAAGCTAGCCTTTGACTCATTAGTGTCAGGGAAAATCCTTAAGCCTATAAATAAATAACCTAGGTGCACATTTCAACAACTTCTGAAGTGAGGCTACACTGAACCTAACTTCACATTTCTCCCCTGTGCCTAGAAAGAACACTGTAGCCTTTTCTCAATCAGAGCCAGAGCAGCAGGCATTCCATACTTGGCACTGCATCAATCATGGGCTCTACCAAGGGTACCAAGTGGAGAAAGGGATTGCATCAATCATGGGCTCTACCAAAGGTACCAAGTGGAAAAAGCCACCTTAAAAAAAAAAACAAAACGAAAACTGCCAGACAATGGTAGCGAAAGCCTTTAATCCTAGCAATCAGGAGGCAGAGGCAGGTGGATTTCTAGGAGTTTGAGGCCAGCCTAAACTACTGGACAGTGAGTTCCAGGACAGCCAGGCTACACAATAAATTCTGTCTCAAAAATAAATAAAAAATAAACAAATAAATAAATAAAACAAGTTTGTAAAGGAGAAATAACCCCATTCATAAAATGAGCCACTAGAAAATTAAAAAGAATTAATAAAAATTATTATTATGAAAACTGTTTGTCACACATATTTGAAACATGTAACTCTTTTTATTTATTTATTTTTTTCCCAAAACAGGGTTTCTCTGTGAAGCAGTCCTGGCTGTATTGGAACTCACTTTGTAGACCAGGCTGGCCTCAAACTCAAAGAGGTCCACCTGCCTCTGCCTCCTGAGTGCTGGGATTAAAGGTGTGTGCCACCACCACCCAGCTGCTGAACCTGCTTTGATGAAAGATTTATCAAGCTGTCCACACTTTGAACAACCGTACTAAAACTACTATGTATTACATTAAAGTTAAACTTTAAGTTCTGAAAACTGTATCATAATCATATAAGACTAATTCTTGGTTTTAAGAAATTACACATTAAAGATTTTATGTGAAAGAATACTGAATCTGCAACTTACTCAATAAGGGAGATAGGTATGGGTAGAGATAAAAAGTGGTAGAAACGTGTAGTTAAAAACATCAACTCTGAAGAACTAAGTGTATAGGAAGTACCTGAGAATTTTACACACTCCCCTAACTTTTCTGGTAAGCCTGAAATTATGTCCAAAAAGAACATCCTACACATAATATACCAGATTAAGTAACCAAGCTTGCAGATGACTGGCAGAGAGAGCCTTCTGAACTTCTTCCCAGAAATACTGACCACACTTATGGTGCGATGGGAAAACTTGTGACAGACATTTGAGGCTGACAACAGGGAGGTGACACCCTTTTCCAGGTCTGTGAGGCCTACTTACCTTTATAATCTGTCACAGACTTTGACAGGTCATTCCTAGCCTGTATCCCTCTAAACCCAATAAGGATCCATTTTTAATTATGTCAATTACTGCAACTGCTATTCTAGGAATGAGGACGGCCAAGACATTGAAATGTGATTTTACTCTTCTACAAATGCATTTATCAACAGTTGTCATGGGGAAATGGGGAGCTGAATCTTGTCGGTTACAAGAACTACCAGTCTGTGCCAGGCTAGAAACAAACGCACGGATGACTCAGCTTCTACCGCACTAATCTCTCCCCAACCATATATCTTTTAAAAGCCACCTCGTATATCTAGATACATAATTCAAACTATGATGTAATAACATTATCTTTGGAGAAGAGTTCAACTTTTTCTAGAAAAAAAAAAGCAGCAGCTGCCAGTATACTTTCTATCAAGTGAACACATGCCACGTTCAAGGTAGAAAGGCCATCAAGATTATGTTACATCCTCTGCCTTCACTAGAGTAACAGAAATGAACACACTGAGTCAATGCCCTACTTCTAGCTTATACACGTACGCATTTTTAATAAGTTCTGAAAGGGCGGATGAATGTGGGAAATGCATAACAGGTAACTAATTCCCCCATCTGTAGAGTTAATAGAGATGTGGCTTATTTAAAATTCCAAGTTGTGGTTCTGCTATTTGGGAATGGCTTTCTGAAACTCTGTAAGTGGACAGTGGTAATGAAACAGAGAATTCAGAATGGCAGGGAGCATAAGGCCAAAGAAGCTTTTATAGCAGAGCATGTGCGTGTACCAAAAATAAGTATACACATATAGTGGGAGGCTGGTTAACAAAGTCCACAGAGGCACTTGGCTGTTCAGATAACTAATCACAATACTAGGTCCCCCGTGACAAAAATGTCTCCAAGGTTAAACTTTCTGATTTTTAATCATAAACAACCAAATTTATTGGCTAAAATGTTTCCTCATGTTGTTGGTTTAGATGCAAGTCTTCTTTTAAACCATGATTTTAGCCACACAAAAATGAGTAACCTTCTATGGGCCCTAAATTGTGCTAAAAGAGGAATATGCAAGTATACATTAAAAAAAACAGAGAGTTTGAGAAATGAGGCATATTTATTTTTAAACACAGCAAGCTTGTGAAAACTCTGCAAGGACTGCTTTTCATTAATATATACACTGAAATTAACTTTTAAAACAAGGACTAAAACCACAAAAGCAGAACAGAACAAACAAAACCTGTCTTAAAAAATAAAAAGTCAAAAAGGAGTTGGGGACACAGCTCAGTGGCAAAGTACTTGGTGGGGCAGGTGAGGACATGGGTCAGGACAGGGACGACTATCACACAGCATAAATGTATTTTCTGCTCTTTCTCAGGAGAAATCTGAAAAAGCATTTAAAAAACATTAAGAATAAACCTATTTCAATAAAGTAATTGTATGTTTAACATATTTAACAGGCAAGGGATTTTTTTAAAGGATTTTGTGTGTGTGCCGTGCACACGCCTGCTACCCACAGGTGTCCACAGAGACCAGAAGGGAAAGCCATGGGCAGATGTGAGCCCATCGACCGTCTCTGGAAGGGCAGCAACTGCTCTTCATCACTGAACCCTCTCTCAGGCCCAGCAAAGAAATTTTAGACCAAGTTCTAAAGACGTTCTCAGTGGGCGATGGAGATCACAGCTGACTTTGGCAGCTTCAAGCCACTGTGAGCAAAGAAAATGGTCTCAGAAAAAGCAGGAAGCGGGGAACGTCTTGAGAACCAGAGCAGAAGGCCAGGGAACCACTCAAAGTGTATCTGCAGAAGTGCCGCGTGAGCCTGCAAGCTCTGGGCTGGCAGCCAGCCCACTGCCTGGCAAAACTCTGGCCAGGCATTCTATAAAGGAACTGAACAGGCTGAACAGACACAGTGTGTCCACGGTCTCCCAGACCACATTCTCTTCCTTAATGTGAACACCTGACAACAGTTTTCAACTTGCTTACAACTAATTCTACTAGTCAGCATACCTACTGGACTCCATCCCAAGGAAAACCTCTACTAATAGCCCCATTCAAGAGACATGGTAGAAGGAACCCACCCTCTGCACTAACTAAGGCTTCTTTTTTAGATGCCACCAGAGAACCACGCTTAGCTCAGCAAATGAGAACCAGAGCATGGAGACCAAGGTAAACTGAAAAATGTCCTCAAGACGAGTCAGCAAAGGGAGCAGCCCTACAAAGACAGAAAAAGAACTGCGTCCTCAATTATGTCACGAACAAGGACAGAGCACTACAGAGAAGGATCAGAGAACAAGTATGAGGACTGGAATAAAGTCCCAAGAAGTGCTGAAAGACAAACAGAATTGCCAGCCAGCGGAGGAAGCCGACCCAGTGAGAACGGGGAGAGAGGTTCTCAGCCAGCCATCCCAGCGAGAGGAGAAAGCTGGAGTTGGTGACTATCAAAGACTTCCTGGGGTAGAAGGGAGACACTGGACTTCATATTTAAGGCACCTACCAAGCTCTCAACATCTTGAATAAAACAAAGGACAGCCTAGCCACTAGACACTTCATTACAAATTCTATGGCAACCAAGATTAAAAATATGATTATAAATATTATAAAGATGAAAAATTTCCAAATACTTTACTTGTAAAAGTTAAAAGCAGTGCTGTCTGGCTTCTCAGTGATAACATGAAATGCCAGGACACAAGGAGGCTGCAGTCACAGGATTTTAGGCAAACTCTCTGGAGCAGCTGGAGCAGCAGAGAGGACACTTCCCAGTCTTCTCTGCTGCCCAGCCTCGGTGCTGTACTTGGGCAACAAGGGGATCAAAGAGGCTAAGAACAAGAAAGCAGCTCTAGGGCAACATGCCAGGAACTGACAGAGCCTGACAACCAACGAGGGATTAGGTAAAACATTCTTTTTCAAGTGAACAGGTACTATGATACAGACTAGACCTATAAAAACTGCAATGTATCTTTGCTATACAGAACTTGGTGGTCTGGCAGGGAGCATTTGGAGAGTCACAACCATGCACATGATGACATTTACTGGATTTCTTGTTCTATGAACCACCTGTAGTAACTTGGAACACCTGCCTGTGGTGTGGAGCTGAACACATGCACATATGCATGTGCATGCACAAACAACACTGGACAAAACAAACAGTTAATGCAAGGGAACAGGGGTTCTCTAATCAGAAATAGAAATGGGCTAGAGAAGATGGTGCTGAACTTGACAGATGATTAAATAAATAAATAAATAAATAAATAAATAAATAAATAAATAAATAAATAAATAAATAGAGGGAGGGGGAAGGAAGAGGAAAGGAGTAATACACTATGAGCATCAGGATGAGGACCAGTGTGAACTGAATGTTCACCAAAGTAGGGCTGGAAGAAAGGATTCTCCCCGGGTTGTAAGGTTCTCTCTGCATATGAAGTAGTAACACACGGTGTCCAGGAGAGACTGGTTGGCTGTGCGGACAAAGACTGTCTCTACAGACTGGTGCTTGTTCTCCTAACCCACTTGATGGTATGACATGCTACCTACTGTGTCTCACACGGTGAACTTCAATGTTCCTTGTTAAAAACACAGAGGCATACTACACTCATATTCCTCTCTCTGCTCTTTCCTCTAAGAAAGTGCCAATTTGGTTTACAAACACTTACATCACTGAATTACAAACCTGGACCAGCTACTACTTGGGAGATGTTTTCCCGCTCAGTCCACCAGTGTTTACTGTAGCTACTTCTAGCTTGATGGTTCTGTCTACGCCTTTACTCAGAAAAGAATGATCTTGGACAAGCTCTGGCTACCCACCACACCACAGACTTCTGTCAGTCCACCCAGTGGTCTGTGAGCTGTAAGGACAGCTTTCCCTAGTTCCCCACCTCCTGACTCTTCTTATAAACCTTTCCCAATCCTGCAGGGAGCCTTTTTTCTTTCTGGCTTCCTCACTGACATTCTGTCCTTAGTGCCTAGTTCCTTGTATTCATTCCCTTAGTAATTTGCATAAGTTAGTTATTGTTCTAGATTGATAGTTCCTCAAACAGGCCACTATTTCTAATTTTATTACTATCTACAACAGTGGTTCTCAACCTTCCTAATGCTACAACCCTGTTAAACAATCCCTTTGTCGTGGTGACCCTACCATAAAATTATTTTGTTGCTACTTCATCACTATAATTTTGCTACTGTTATGAATCATAATGTAAATATCTGATATGCACAAAATCTGATATGTGACACACACACCCCAAAACGGGTGAAGACCCACAGGCTGAGAAGTGCTGATCTACAAGGGCGTAAAATTTAGCTTAAAATCAGAAACTGAAAACAGTACCAACTGTTTCCCTTTGTACTCTCTCCCGGTCATCAGCCCATCTTCCTTGGTTCCTGGTTTATGCTTTACATTCTTTATTCAGCCAACTCTTATCAACTGTCAAATCTTGTCAGTTACTCATATAAACAACTTTCTCAGAGTCCTCTCTCTTTCTTCATTCTACTGGCCACTACTCATAAATAACCAACAAAATCAGTATCAACGGATGCTTTTTGACAAATAAAATTTTATGGTTGGTTCTTTTTTTTAAAAAAAAAGAAAAAGAAAAAAATACACAAAAACCACAAAAAAACAACAAGGACACCCAGAGTGGCCTCTAATTAATTATATAGCTTAGCGCTGTATAGACGAAGCCCTCATCTTCCTGCTTCAGCCTTCCAAATTCTGGGATTACAAGCATCTGTCTTCAGGTTCAAATCTTACTTTGTATGGAAAGGGGAAAATCTACATTTGCCCAATGGCAAAGCATTTACAGACTGAAGGATCCATCATACCTCGCCTCGCCAGTTCCTCAGCTGGTCCTGTTTCCTCAGACTCGAAGCCTCTGAGTCCTCATCCAAATGGATCTCAGCGGAACTGCTGCTCAAAAGCCTGAAAGCTTAGCCAGCTTTAGTTCCTGGTTTTCACACCTTATATACCTTTCTGCTTTCTGCCATCACTTCCTGGGATTAAAGGCGTGTGTCACCACGCCTGGCTGTTTCCAGTGTGGCCTTGAACTCACAGAGATCCAGATGGATTTCTGTCTCTGGAATGCTAGGATTAAAGGTGTGAGTGCCACCATTTTCTGGCCTCTGTATCTAGTAGCTGTTCTGTTCTCTGACCCCAGATAAGTTTATTAGGGCGCACAATATTTTGGGGAACACAATACCACCACACTTAGGTCTTTACTTTTTGAAATGAACCTAAATTATTTGTGTGCTGCTCTTTAAAGCTGGAATTAGTTGTATTTGTTTCTGAATTTAACCTGTCTCTTTGTGGTTGAATTCCCAGGGGCAAGCAACGTCACTTCTTCTGCATGTTGTAGATTCAACTATAGGACTCTGTCATGGTGGTTATTTAACAGGTAGAGCCCCACCTGATCCTAGACTCCATAGAAACACTTGCTTCTGAAGATGTGCTCCACAGCCACCACAGCAAGCAATCCAGTAAGATGATGATGTCAGTTGGCCATGATAATGAAGTATTTCCCGAGATGTTTATCTCCTGAAGGTGATGCTTTAGACACAGATGCAGGCAGGAGTACGAGCAGCCCACCCACTGGCAGGAGAGGCAATGGGACTGTCTCTCTTGAGATGGATGAGCAAGCAGGAAAACAGATAACACAACTTGTCTTGAAAGCAAGCAGCAAGATGAGGCAGTAAAACCCCATCAGCATACATCATCCTCTCATGGCCCAGTGTCATCCCAGCCTCTATTAGCTGCCGCTGCATCAGCTCAAGTCCCACACACTTTATCCTGTTTGTAATTGCTGATGAGCAGTAATAAGGCCTCCATGCCTCAGCTCCGTCCGTTCCACTTCGGCACCCACCTATTAGGTAATAACTTTTATTTACAGCCTTGCTTGATGTGCTGTTCTATTAGTATAGCCAGGAACCGAGTAGGACAGGAAGAAAAAAAAAAAAGTCTCCTTAATGGGTAGTATCATTGCCAGGCACCGAAGATTTACACCTCAGCTTTGGGGCTGTTCTACAGTGCTCATTCTGGTGAGCCTGCTGGGGCCACAAGGCTACATTCCTGTCCCACTGCCTTCTAACAAGCACACATATCTAAGCAGCAGCACCTGAACTAGATCCAGCCAGCACCCAGAGAAACACAAAAGCACCGAGGGAGGAGTAAAGTAGTAATGTCTCCACATCCTCAGGAATGGTGTAGGCTCGGGCATCTTGCCCCAGGGGAGCAATAGAGCAGCTAACTCATGGGTGTTTGGGCCTCTTTCTCCTTGGCAAGAGTGCAAGCTATGACAAAATAAATGACCATGAAAGTTTTTTTTAAAAATGTTCTAAGTGTGTTCATGAACCTAAGCAAACTGAATTTGCTCAAAGTACAAGGACAGGAAAGGTTCAAATTCAAGGGTCAAGTGTTTCCTTCATCCACCCCCTCCCCCATGACATTCTAAAACAGCAATTAGCCACATCAGATGCTAAGCTATAACACAGACTCATGTAACTGGGGACAAGATGATGTTGCTCCCATTTAAGGGCACAGTTGAAAACAAGGACGTATTTTTCTGGCTTTTTCTGAAATCCATATAACATGGATGCCCAGCATCAAGTCATCCACATATCTAGTGCCTTACTCCCTCATTCCATTCTCTAACACAAACAATTGAGGCACACTGGCTCATAGAAAAACAAGCCAGTAATAACCAATACAAAATACAGCATAGACCACTTCCCTTTATCTCCTCAACTATTAAAACCCACATCCTGGCCGGAATCAGCCACTATGACATACCATCATAGACTTCAGTGGGAAGTACTTATTTAATTGGGCAGAACATGGCAAGGTGGTACCTTTTCCATTAGGAAAAAAATTTGCAACTTTGTCAAATATTTTATATTCATTTTGCCCCCCAACTCCAAGGATCAAATGAACTCCCTGAAGACCTAAGATGATGAATGCACAAGGTAAAAAATTTGTTAATACTTTTTTCCTTGCCATGGCAGATTTACTGTTTTGATCTTTCTTCAATGGTTACATTAAATGCAAATAAAAAAGAAAGGTTTATATCTTCCCTAATATTCTACTGATGGGAACTTGCGTATTACATAAGTAGGTCAAATTTCTAATTTTCTGTCTCAAATGCTGAGACTGCAGACCTAAGGATGAGCTCTATCTGGAGAACCAACAAGAAAGAAAAAGTGACATATAGTTGAGCTCACACCTGGAGAATAAAGGACAGGATGTCATTTTTTATCAGAGCCACCCATGGTGAGTACTACTGACCACTACAGCTTGGATCGCTGGCTCAGTTCTTCAGGGTCCAATGCACCAGTTGAAGTGTTTTCATGAATACTGACTATGTGGAGTTCAACCACACAACTACAGGTTCTGTGAGATGTGCAGGACACCTCTGACTCAACACCGCCCCCCTTTAGCTTCTTAATCAGTTGAAAGGATTTTATAGAACCTTTTGGTAACACATAGCAATGAAGCATTCCCTCTAAGTGGCTTCTGAACACTGATGTGAAGTGCATTTAGTACATCAGTCTTCTCTCAACTCCCAGGTGGAAGGGGCTTCTTCTACCTTTGTAAGAACACACAATATCACAAGCAGGCTTCCTAAAAATAGGGAAGAAAGGGCTAGGGAGGAAAAAAGAAACAATGAACAATACAAGGCTATTCTAGTCATGTCATTTTGTCACTGAACTGAAAGGAAAATAGGTGACCCAAAAGGATAAACATGTGTAGGGAAGAGGAGAAAACCTAGCAAGCCAGCATACACTCTGTGCTTCTTACAGGGTGCAGAGACAGTGCTTTCTGGGAAAAGTGTCTTGATGTTTAAAGGGACAGTTTCTAATTCCACCTGCTTTCATCTCAGGCCCCACAAATAGTTATTTTACTGGCTACTCTACTAATTATAACTACATTTCAACATACAAACAACATTTTAAAATCATCATTTTTCAAGTGTATCAGCAAGTATTATCTACTTAACATACATGCTGGAAGAGAGTAAAAGGGAAGTGTGTATACAATGGAGGAGGTCTGATGGCTGTGGGCTCTAGTCAAATCTGCCTTTGAATATTTTCTCATCTAAACTTCAGAGAAAAAGGGGCTGTAAAATAAAAGGAAAAAGCCTTATGGGGTAGTCAGCGAAAGAGGAATTTCCCTTTCCCACATGCCAAAAGGTCTACCCTGGACACACCCAGTGCACTACTTGGAGTCCCTTGAGTCACTGCTGAAAGATCCTGCTAGATAGTAAGACTTTCTCCAAGGCAATCTAAAACCAGGCACGGCTCACTACCTCTTTGTCCAGGATAGGTTTGTTTGTTTGTTTGTTTGTTCATTTGTTTTTAAACTTGCCTCAAGTCAGAGTTATCTGGGAACAACTTCAATTGAGAAATGCCTCCATTCATACTGTCTGCAGGCAAGTCTGTAGGGCACTTTAATGACTAAAGATCAATGTAGGCATAGGCAGGTCCAGATCACCAAAAGAGACACTGTCTTTGGGCAGGTGGTCCTGGATGATATAAGAAAGCAGGCTGAGTGTACCAGGGGGAACAAGCCAGTAAACATTACTACTGCTCCACTGCCTCTGCTCCAGTTCCTGCCTTGACTTTGTTCAGTGGCAGAGTGTGAGAAAGTTGTAAGATGAAATAAATCCCTTTCCTTCCCCAAGTTACTTTTGGTCATGGACTTTTATCACAGTGATAAAACCCGAAGACAATGTCCACTCCAATTTCAATTTTGAGGTTCATGAATATCACACCCCAGAAAAAAGGACTTTTCTTTTGTTGTAGCTGCAAATAAATCTTTAAACAAGAAAGCCTAAGAAAAAGACAAACTTCTCACCTTTCCTACAAAACACTTTAACCACAAAAATAAGACTACATGAATTTCTACATAGAACTGGTACTGTGGAAGGATGCTGACCAGATCTACAACCACCACGCTCACGCTTTTGGTACCATGTGGTGATTAGAGAAGATAAAGTTGAATTCTTCTAGTGGTTTGTTGCCAAGGAAGCAGACTCTCCTTTACAGCACATTTGATCTTGGCAGGATGGTTCTGAGAATTAACAAGGGAACGTGTGCAAAACACTCAGAGCTCTCTGAAGAAACGTGGGCTCTGCAGTCATCTGTAGGTGTGGTGTACTTGTACTCTCATTCTCTAGCCAAGGCAACCCAGGATACACAGAGCACCTTTTAGCCCTTTAGTGTTCAACCAAGACTAAATAACCTTTCACTTATTTCTTTTCTGATTAAAAGCCAAAATTATCACGATGTTGCTCATTTTTACCTACCAAGGGCTATAGTGAATTTAATAATAATAATAATAATAATAATAATAATAATAATAATAATAATAGAGGCAGGGGGCATGGCTCAGCAGTTAAGAGCACTTGATGCTCTTGCAGAGGACCTGGGTTTGGCTCACAACCCTCTCTAGCTCCCAGTTCCAGGGGACAGGATGTCTTCTTCTGGGCTCCTTGGGTACCAGGAAAACATGTGATGCATATCCATATATGCAGAAAAACAAACACAAAAATAAACATAAAATAAGTCTCTCTCTCTCTCTCTCTTTTTTTTTTAAAAAAAAAAAAAAGGTTCTGCATGGCTAAAACCCAGATTCAGAAAGTCTTTCCAGCAGCTCATGAGTAGAACTGATCTTTAATTTGCCATTAGGGCTCCTATCTGCAATCTGCATCCTAGAGCTACTACAAAGGAGTTCCTGTGTTCTCTCTGTCTCCTCCCTCTCCCTCTGTCCCACCCCCTTTTCTCACAATGATGACTGCAAGCCAAGCCATTTCTGTATCACCACCACTACTGCCCTTGCTGGCCACCCAAGTTATGACATTATCCTCTACCAGATCCTAACGAACTCACTTAAAATACAAACTGAGATGCCCTACTTAACCACTCAGGTCTTTACTACGCCAAACAAAAACAAGTCTAAAGCTGACCTTTAGACCCAAACAAAAACAAAAAAACTCTTATCACTGTACAATCTTATCTAAAATGTCCATATGCCTTTCTATGTTATTTATGTGTACATATATACCTAGCTTAAAAAGTGTGTGTGTGTGTGTGTGTGTGTGTGTGTGTGTGTGTTTACAAAACATGAATTTTAAATGGCTGAGATAAAGGCTTTTATTAGTGTTCTTCATGTCTCACAAACTATATTATGTGCAACCTTATTCACAAACTACACCAGTACCCTTATTCACAGACAATACCTGTGCCATTATTCACAGGCTACACTTGTGTGTCCTTATTCACAGACTTCACCTGTGGTGGTATTTAATTGTGCTGAAATGTGATGATATTTTATTTGTATGTTAATAAATAAAGTTTGCCTGCAGATCAGAGGTAACAGCCAGCCATAAACAGAAGTTCAGGCAGTGCTGACACATGCCCTTAATCTGATCACATGGCAGGCAGAGTCTCTGTGCGTCCCAGGACACAGCCAAGCATTGTGACACACGCCTTTAATCCCAGTACCAACCATAGAGACCTGGAGGTCTGTATAGACAGGCAGTGACAAGGAAGTGAGGTGGCTGGGCTAAGACCAATGAGAAGGCAGAACAGTAAGGCAATAAAGGTGCAGGTTAGACAGGAAGAAGCTGGTTTGGTTCTCTTGGGAAGCTATGGCAGTGTGGTGAGCTAAGATTAGTTTGGTGGCTTTCACCCCTGTATTTGGCTCTGTGTTTCTTATTTAATAAGACTGTTTAGAAATTCCTCTACACACACCTGTCCCCCTAGTCAGACACCACTAACTTAAACAACTGAACAAGGTAGAAAGACTTGGTGAATGTGCACCCTGGCAAGAAAGAAGAGCACACCAGTGTTTAGAACAGGGGACAAACTAAACTATGGCTGAGATTACGCATCAGCCAGGTGGTGGCACACATCTTTAATCCAACACTAGGATTAAAGGCAGGTGGGTCTTTGAGTTGAAGGCCAGCCTGGTCTACAGAGTTCCATGGCAGCCAGGACTATACAGACAAATCCTGTCTCAAAAAAACAAAAGAAGGAAGGGAGGAAGGGAGGAGGGGAGGGGGGGGAGAGGGGGAGAGGGAGAGGGAGGGAGAGGGGAGGGGGAGGGGAGGAGAGGAAAACCAAAAAAAACTCTTACAATTTTCAATGAGGTAACAGAAAGGTGTCTTAAGGGCAAGGCTCCTCCCTTCAAAGTTTCTACCATTAAAAAAAAAAAAAATGCAAACTCATAATGCACACACCTTTAATCCCAACACTCAGGAGGCAAAGGCGTAGTGATCTCTGAGTTCAAGGCCAGCCTGTTCTACAAGGCAAGTTCCAGGACAGCCAGGACTACACAGAGAAACCCTGTCTCAAAACAAACAAACAAACAAACAAATGAAAAACTCAAAACTCCTTAGAGACTTCTGTTAAAATCTGAGTATCTGAAGAGAGATCCTATAGATATCCTTCTGGAAAAGGGCCATGTAGGTAGGGTTCAGACACCCAGGCAAGGGACTACCAATTGTGGTAAGAGGGGGAACCTGGCATCATCCATGTGGTGTTTGTTGGTTTTTATAGGCACATAGAATTCAAGAGTTATAGAGTTTGAACCAAGGTTTAAAGGAAAACCACCATTATCACTACAACCATCATCACCACCACCACCTCCGCCACCTCCTCCTCTTCCTCTACCACACCACCAAAACCACTGAGCTCAGGTGAAGTAGAGCAGGAAACTCCTGAGTGGGTTGTGTGAAGATGGAAAGGTGATGCATCAGGTAAAGTAGAGATGCTGGGGTGTTGGAGAAGCCAGGAGCATGAGATGTCATCAGGAAAAACTAGAGCCACTGCGAGGAGCTTGTTCAAGGAAGAGATTACAAGGGATTGCAAATGGTAAAGCTGCCCAAGTCTGCTGGAGCTCAGAAGATGCCACCACAAGTTCTGAATGGTGGACATGGAGCTCACAGGTTTGACATTTTCCCATCTGGTTTTTGAACCTGCTTTGGACCACCCTTTCCGTGCTATATTCTCGTAACTCCCTTTAGAAAGACGTATATAGCCGGGCGGTGGTGGCGCACGCCTTTAATCCCAGCACTTGGGAGGCAGAGCCAGGTGGATCTCTGTGAGTTCGAGGCCAGCCTGGGCTACCAAGTGAGTTCCAGGAAAGGCGCAAAGCTACACAGAGAAACCCTGTCTCGAAAAACCAAAAAAAAAAAAAAGAAAGAAAGAAAGAAAGAAAGAAAGAAAGAAAGAAAGAAAGAAAGAAAGAAAGGAAGACGTATATGTAACCTGTTCACCTGGATATTGAAGTTTGCTCGCTGTCTCAGATGAGACTTTGGAGTTCTGAACTGTGCTAAGACTGTGGGGATTTCTGAAGTTAGACTGAGTACATTTTAAACTGTAGGTTGCTCATCTGTCTTTAGGGACCTGAAACAGAATGCTATGGCTGCAATTTAAAATGAGCCCTACAGGCTTGTGCTTTCCACAGTCTCCAGCATTTGTGCTATTTGAAATTGGTGACAACTTTTTTAGAACATGGGGTATGGAAACCTGTTGCAAGCAGAAGGCCTTTGAAGGCCATGCCCACATCTGCTTTCATCCAGTCCCTGCCTCACGGTATGCACTATGTAAACAGGTTCTACCTCACATATCACAGCTTCCTTGCTATAGTGGACTGAAATCTTTCTGAAACCAGGAGCTGTTGTAGAATATTATTTTAAGGTGTGTCATTTGATTGAGGCTGCATTTGTTTAACTCTGCGAAGCTGTGTTACTGTCAGAACTGAACGGCCAATAGCATGACAGGGGAAAGGATAGGCGGGGTTGGCAGGCAGAGAGAATATATAGAAGGAGAAATCTGGGAGGAGAAAGAAAAAGAGGCAAAAGGTAGACGGGATAATTTAAAATAAGAAAAGCTGGCAAGGAACAAGTCAAGCTAAGGCTGGGCATTTATAATTAAGAATAAAAGCCGGGCGGTGGTGGCGCACGCCTTTAATCCCAGCACTCGGGAGGCAGAGCCAGGCGGATCGCTGTGAGTTCGAGGCCAGCCTGGGCTACCAAGTGAGCTCCAGGAAAGGCGCAAAGCTACGCAGAGAAACCCTGTCTCGAAAAACCAAAAAAAAAAAGAAAAAGAAAATACATTGGCCGGGCGGTGGTGGCGCACGCCTTTAATCCCAGCACTTGGGAGGCAGAGCCAGGCGGATCTCTGTGAGTTCGAGGCCAGCCTGGGCTACCAAGTGAGTCCCAGGAAAGGCGCAAAGCTACACAGAGAAACCCTGTCCCCAAAAAAAAATAAAAAAATAAAAAAAAAATAAAAAAAAATAAAAAGAAAGAAAAAAAAAGAATAAGTCTCGTGTGTGTTTTATTTGGGAGCTGGGTGGTGGGCCCCCCAAAAGAACAAAAGAGTAAAAGAAAATCCAAAACCAAGGAGTCAATACAAATCTTTCTTGCCCTAATTTATTTCTGCCAGGTATTTTGATAACATTAAAAAATACTACTGCAGTTATAAATAATTAAACAATGAACTATTGAACAGCTAATGTGAGCTGTGTACAATACTCTTCTTATATTGAGCCTTATTATCCCACTTTATAGATGATAAACAACTTTGAAATAAGAACTTACTTTTAAAAGAAAAACAAAACAAAACAAACCACATTATATAAATGGCTAAAAAAGTCAAGCAGTGGTGATGCATGTCTTTAATCCCAGCACTTGGGAGGCAGAGGCAGGTGGATCTCTGACTTCAAGAGCAGTCTGGTCTACACATCAAGTTCCAGGACAGCCAGAGCTACACAGAGAAACCCTGCCTCAAAAAAACAACCAACCAACCAACCAACCAACCAACCTCCCCACCCCCCACTGAAACCTGATCTGGTTTTAGAAACTGCATTTCCTTCCCTCTCTCCTCTCTCCCTCTCTCTCTCTCTCTCTCTCTCTCTCTCCTCTCTCTCTCTCTCTCTCAGATTTATTTATTTATTATGTATATAGCATGCATGACTACAGGCCAGAAGAGGGCACCAGTTCTCATTACAGATGGTTGGGAACCACCACATGGTTGCTGGGAATTGAACTCAGGACCTCTGGTGAAGAGCAGCCAGTGCTCTTAACCTCTGAGCCATCTCTCCAGCCCCCTGGAAACTGCATTTTTAAACTACATTACTATACACTGTTACCAAATCTGTGTTTTGGTTTTTCTAAACTTCAATCAATAACATACTTTTCTACTGGGGGGGGGGGGGCGCTCAAGCATACAATAAAAATGTGATAAGTAATAATATGATGTAATGTATTGCAACAGGTTTTAGCATCTGCAAGATTGACATTCAAGTCCTATCTATAATACTCATTAGCAATCTTACTCAGGAAATCCACTCAGTGTCCTGAGTACCCAACATCATTTCATCTATGAAAGAGGACTAAGAACCATCATGCAGAACTGGTCTCCCAAGCCCCCACTGGCCAATGAGGACAATCAAACTCACTCTAGGGCAACTGTTCTGTACCTCAATCAAGCAGAGAAATGAACTCTATCTGGTAGAGCTTGCTCACTGTGCACAGGAGTAGTGACAGCGTGCTAGCACTATTAGATACACCTGTCTCTAAGCTGGCCATGTGGAAGAAGAAAAGTAAAATCAAATTCTTTTAGAGTTCGGCACCTGGATGTGACTCTGAGTCTGCACAAATATGGTCTGCATAAACATCCACAGCAACCATATATACAGGAGCTAAGGCCTTAAAGCTGCATCTGAAACAGTTTCTATTGTTTCTGTTTGACAGTTTTAAAGGACTAAATTAAGTTATGAAGACCATCTTGACTGTGACCTTTAGAAAACAATATAATATGAATACAAACCTTGAGATATTTTAAACAGCAGGTAGCATTACTAGAAAGGCAAACCATTTAAAATAAGCCATAGGCTAAGGGTACAGTGGGCATTAGAACTTCTTTGTAAAGGGCTACAAGATTCATGACTTCATGTTGAATAAAAATATCACAGATGCAAAGATATTTGGAGCATCACCAATCTGAGAAGACTGGTTTCAGCAGACACCATAGCTTTATCAACAAGTAATTTCCTAAAACTACTAAGATACTGTAACAAACAAATTAGTACTTACTTTTGTAATAATGCTTTTTTATGCTTTCCTCATTATTTCTAGGAGATTCAGGACTTAAGACAACTGGGCAATACTCTGCATTTCACACCTTGTTTTTATGTCTTAACATCCTTGTGATATTAGCAAGCTGGTGGATTTCCATGCCCACTTACTTGGAACTAGCTACCAGGGCTACTCAGTCAACAAGACTCCTAGGAACATCGCTCTCACTTCTACTCAAAACTTTACCCAACCTCAAGTACAGACTGTATCATTTTGTAATTGATAAAAACAATTTGAAAACCCCCTGGAGTATGCATATCAAGTAAGAACCAGTGGCTAATCTCTGGGCAGAATTCAGGTAAGGATGGTGTACATACCTGCACCACAGGATCTTTTGGTTGGTGTGATTAACGAGACATGAGCTGTGTCTGTGCAGGGCCCACCTAGAAACAAACAAACAAAAAAAATAGGCCCATCAGTCAGTTACCTTCCACATGCCCACTGCTGCCACCAGAATAAGAAAGAGAAACCTACAGAGGACAGGCTCCACCTGCAGATATGCTGGGAGCGGCAGCAAGAAGGTGATGACCTGCATGGATTCCTTTAAAGAGCTTGTGTTTTAGCTTTAGCAATGGAATCCAGAGTCCCAGCCTTTCTACAGAAGAATGCACCTTTTATAAAACAATCTGAAGTCTCACATAATGTTGAGAAGTTAAAGAATAAAAATTTAATTAGAATTCAGATCAAGGAGAGAAGAAAATTACCCAAATTTTAGGGAAATGAGCTCTTCCACTAAGCAACCAGGGAAACGTGTCCTTTTTTAATTTCAGTGGTCATTGTTACTTTGAATTTACTGTAAAACTAGCCTTACACAAAGAGCATTTCCTAAGCAGCAAAGGGCTTATCAGAAGAAATAAGGATTGTTTTAGTATATAAAGAAAATACTGCTGATCAAGAAAGGATATTTCCTTTCTATTAAAAGTATGGACGAGTGTGTCTTCATGGGATCTTGGTGGGCTCAGAGATTTGGTCCAGAATGTGAAAAAAGTTTAGTTAGTAGAAGGCGGCTTGAATTCTGCAGGATAAGGACAGGCACTACAACATGAAGTTGATACTGATTACCCCTCATCAATGGCTATGCCCCACCTTGGAAAACAGGAAGTTGTTGTACAAATATGGATGCCAGTATCTCTCAACTTGCCCCGAGAAAGCAATATTGGTGACCACAAAGGAACAGAATACACAGGCAGATGTTATTCTGAAGAGGTTCTTTAAGTGACTGACTAGCACAGTTTTATATCATCTATGACAAGACTTTATATGACACAATGGCAACAACCCTTACACAGTGTAATTCCCAGAAGGGACATATAAAGGAAGGAAGAATCAAGGAAGTGTGCTGTTCACTTCCAAAAGCACTTTACAAACGCCTACGGTGGACCAGACAGGTTAGTCGCACAGAATTTGCAATCTTATTAGAAAGGCAAGCTTTATGTACGTAAGAACAATACACAGCAGCATTAAATGGCTAGACAGAAATGAATCAACTGCCAAAGCATCAAACAGATATTGAATGTCACGTGCAATTAAGAGGAAGGACATTCACCATTGGCCAACATCACTTGAAAAATGCAAGAGTTTGAAAACGCAAGAAAAGTTAGAAAAATTCAAAAGACCAATCAGAGGACAGGGTATTTCAAACTGAATGTTTATTCCTACAAAGGTCACCTTTCCCCAGGGAAAGCTTAAATACACTAAAATCTGAGACGCTTAGAAGGGCACCTGAGACTTGAAAAGGAGCAACAGGCAGAGGCAGTGAGCCAAGCCATACACAAACCAGACAGTGTCCATGGTCTCCAGATTCTCTGAACTCTGACTTGTGGCTCCTTCTTCCATGTATTTTGTTGTTGTTCTTATGGCAGCATCGCCATTTGTGGGACACAACAGGCTTTTCTCGAGGATGACATTTGCCACTCTCATTTCTTTCACAATAAAAAGCAACAGTAAAGTTGTCACTAGCCAAAGGGATCATGGACCACCTCGGTAAAAAGGTTTCATACACTGTGAGGCTTGCTGTTGGGTCTCATCACTTTCTCTTTCATGAAAACTCTTGTCATCTGTCACTGTCACCTGTTTGGTCATGACTGTGGACATGGGACATTTAACAATGCCGGTGGATTTAATTAGGGAAGCAAACGGATCTTTAAAACTTTTTAATGGAGGTATAATATAAAGGGACTGCAAAAAATAGAATACAGGTTGAGAATCCTTTATACAAAATAGGATCAGAACTGTTTTGGATTTGGATGTTTTTAGTCGATTTTGAAATATTTCATAGGTAATGTTATCTTGAGACTAGGAGGTCCCAAGACTGAACAACATATTCCATTATACTTCACCTAGACCTTGTACACATAACCTGAGCTAACTGTACACAGTATCTTTAGTGGCCCAAGACATGAGATCAAATATGGAATTTTCTCTTATGTCTTGTATCTCCCAAGTGTCTGATTTTGGAGCACTTTGGGTATTTGGATTAGGGACACTGTTTTAGCCAGTTTTATGTCACTTTGACACAACCTAGAATCATTTAGGAAGAAAATAATCTCAACTGAGAAAAATGCCTCCAACATAACAGCCTGTGGTGCACTTTATTGATGGATGATTGATGTGAAAGGGTCCAAGTCCATCATATTGGTGGTATTACCTCTAGCCAGATGATATAAGGAAGCAGGCTGAGCAATCCATGAGCTACCCAGTAAGCAGTACTCCTTCACGTCCTCAGCATCAGTTCCTGCCTCCAGGTTCCTGACTTGAGTTCCTACCCTGACTTCCCTGTATGATAAAGGCCTGAAGCTGTAAGATGAAATAAACCCATTCCTCCTCAAGTTGTTTTTGGTCATGGTGTTTAATCATAATATTACAAACATAAATTAAGACGGATGTTCAAGCTGTACTAGAATGAATTATGTAAGATCCAGCTTTGGTTCCCAGTCAGGAGATCCAATGACCTCTTCTGGCTTCTTGCAGGCACTAGGCACATATACAGTGCTTATACATACATACATACATACATACAGACAGACAGACAGACACACACACACACACACACACACACACACACCACACACACAGGCAAAACACTCATAAACATAAAGTAATTTTTTAAAATACAGACTCCTAAGCACTGAATATGAACTCTTGATGGAACAATTCAAGGTAAGCAGGAGACTTAAGTATATTTTTAAGCAAGCTAGATACACCATAAATACTAACAGTCCAGTAGTTACAATATATGATGGATTTTCTTTAATTCTTAGTTCAGTATCTGGCCAGGATCAAAGGTTCCCACAACATAGTGAGCTGTGGAGAAAAGTCAGTGAGACTGTATCAGAATGCTTTCTTAAAGGACAGCAATAAGCCATCCAGGGAAACTATGAGAAGGGAGAGACTGCGAAATCAAAACAATGAGAGAAATGTCTGGAACTCATGAATTAACACTCCATGCCTACAAATGCTCAGGTAATTATCAAATCAAGGAAATTTGACCTCACCTGAAGGTTAAGAGTTTACCCCTTAAAAAAATTACTCATCAATAAATTTCTGTAGGCTTTGGCAAAAAAATGCAAATAACCTTCTAGCTACAAAGCATAGCTCAATATGCATCACCATACAAGTGTTCTCCAGAGGCTTGTTAAGGCAGCAGCCTAACCCAATGTATTCACTCCATTAAAGTACAAACAGAACCACAGTTGAGCCAAGAAAAACTGACAACAAAGGCAACTGGCAATGATAATATATCGTAGTTTTGATAATTGGGCAATATTATAAATGGAAAACTTGAAATTGGCAGACAGTAACATGAAACACTTTAAAACACAGATCAAAAGCCGGTGAGTACCATACACGCATCCTATAGTAATTGTGTGTCATCCAAACCACATACTCTTGAAGGAAAAAATAAAAAGGACTAGCCACTAGAGAGGACAATATCTGCTCTTAATTAATTACAAATCAACTCTTAAAACAAATGTAGGTAATTATGGGAAGGGTTTCTGTTAACAACAAGAAAAATATGGTATCTGTCCCATGTGCTTCCAGTAAACAAAATGGTACTGAGAACTGCTGGCAAGGGTCAAAATGGAGGTGTCCTCTCCACCAAAAACAGGACCTGTGTTCCTTTCTGGAATCTCTAATGCCTGAGGGAGCCGCCACATGTACCTACAGCACACTGTGAGCTCTGCTCCGTTCTTGGCCATCTTTTTTCTCACTAAGAAGCAGTGTGTGTCTCACTGAACAGCTCAGAGGATTCTTTTACAGGTATAGGAGGAAATTTAGTGCAGAGCACAGAGCACCACTGTTCTAGGAAACTCAGCATGCAGCTCTCTGGGAAACCAGGAGGCTCATGGAGTGATCACCATGGCACAAGCTGCAGGCACTGCCATCAATTTTGTGTTACATCTGCAGCCTGTATTATGGCAACTACAGAAAGACAACTTTCGACTGTTTGTTTCTATGTTTAAAACACACACACACACACACACACACACACACACACACACATACACACACACACACAATTTCTTGTTTAGTATGTTGGGCTCTCTGCAGCCTGGTTTTATGTCAACTTGACACACACACTAGTAATATGAAAGGAGGGAACGCCCAATTGAGAAAATGCCTCCCTAAGATCCAGCTGTAAGGCATTTTCTTAATTAAAGATTGATGGGGGAGGGCACAGCCCACTGTGGGTGGTGCCGTCCCTGGGCTGGTGGTTCTGAGTTCTATAAGAAAGCAGGCTGAGCAAGACAGGAGGCAGCCCCCCCTCCATGGCTTCTTCATCAGCGCCTGCCTCCAGGCTCTTGCTTTGTTTGAGTTTCAGTGATGGACTACAATGTGGAAGGGTAAGTCAAACAAACCCCTTTCCTCCCCAACTTGCTTTCGGTCATGGTGTTTCATCGCAGCAATAGAAACCCTAAGATAAGCTCAGGAATCATTTGCTTCCCTGAGAGCCTAAGTAATAGCACATGCCCACAATCTGAGCACTTGGGAGGCTGAGAAAGGAGTACCTCAAGTTGGAGATCGGCCTAGGCTATACACAAAATCAGCCTGAACTGCCTTTCAGCCAATCATCATGTATGCTTTTTGATTTCCTTTGCTAAAGTGAATAACTAATTTTTCCAAGATCTTTCATTATCTAAAGGTGTTTAATAACAGACTAGCACACTGCATTTGATGTTATATTCAGAGGACTCCTTCTAAAATGCCAACTTTCTCAACTGACTTTGTAATTTAACGCTTGGGGGAGCCTGTAGTTTGTAATCTGGAAGTCTACATATTCTTTTATTCCAGGGTTGTTTCTATGCTGGTATTAAAGGTGCCACATGTAATGCAGGCCCACATGTGAAATGTCAAGAACACTGTCAAATGTTATTCCTCAGCTGTACTCCCAATAAGCAGAAACTTTTTTATAGCAAATCCAACAGAGCAGCGGATTTTCCTGGGGAAACTACCAATTTCAGCTCTGTGAAGCTGAAGGCATGCAACAAATTTGCATATTCACTGTAACCCAGTGGTTCTCAGCCTTCCTAGTGCTGTGACCCTTTAATACAGTTCCTCATGTTGTTCTGACCTCTCAACCACAAAATTATTTTTGTTGCTACTTCATAACTTGTAATTTTACTACTGTTATGAATTGTAATGTATATTTATCTGTGTTTTCCAATGGTCTTAGGTGACTCCTGGAAAGGGGTCATGACCCAGAGGTTGAGAACCACTGCTGTAACCTGTAAAAATCAGGACTACATAAAGGTATGCCTTAACCATCAACATTCATTTCAAGGTGAAGTAGCAGAATTCTGAGTTTTTTTTTTTTTTCAGTCTCCTATAGTTGTTGAGCATATCACAAAGCCGTGTTCAAGACACCTCACAGTGCAATCAATTCCACAGGCCATCAGGTTCCTGGGACTGGGGGAGGAAGAGAGCACTGGCATAGAGGACAGCCACACTTGGACGAGCAATGCTCTCCAGCACTCAAAACCAAAGGCAAACAAATATGAAAAACAGTTTTTCTCCTTTACCTTCAAGTGGAGAAGAACAATCTACTCTAACAGGTTTTGTTCAAACAGCTGTCATGACTGGTTATTTTTGGTCCTGCTCCCACAAGCCTTCACTGCTTGAAGTTAAACCATGTGCTAAAGAATCATTAGAAACAATGGATTGTCAAAGAGTCAGCTAGAATCACCAGATACCCAATAGCCAAACATTCTACTACAGCCTTCCAAGGAAACTGCAAAACATTAATACACAAAAATAGCCAGTCCTCGGGCAGATTTACAACACTTCAATTTTCTTGCTTAATTAACATGACATTTACATAACAGTATCTAATTAATTCCCAACGAAAGGCACTGTGAGCTTCTTAGCAATGTATCATCCATTTCTAAGCAGCTGGTCAATCTCACTCCACATAACCCACACTGTTTACTTTGCAGCAGCTCACTTTTTCAGGCTCACTATTCTAAAGGTGACCTCAGACAGACCCAACAGCCATAATTCTCTCTCCTCTCTCGAGATTCGGAATTGCTTGCTGATGAAGCTTTTCAAAGCAGTAGGGGATCTGAGCAATGCAAACATAAACTTGTATCTTGCTGTGGTCATGTTAAAAATAAAAACTTACAAAAATACTCAAATAATCTACTTCTTGAGTAATAAAGTAGTCTCTCTCTGAATGCCTTCAACATATATGTGGTGATTTAAAATACCAAAGAACAGATATTAATAACAAACAGGGAAACACCAGGCTGCAGAAGAACCAGTTACCTTTTCAGAAAAGCCCTCCTCACCTTCCACAGTCACCCTTCACCTGCAATTCATGAGTTAGTATAACCAGAAGGGACATGCCTAATCCATCTACATAACTGGGTCTGAAAAGATCTGCTGATTAAAAACAAGTAAACATAAAGATATAATAGGTGGGAATCTAAGTTTACAGAAAACCAACACAGATGATAGCCCTCACATTTCTTCAAATGAAACTTCTAAACGGAACCATTTATAAGATATGTTACAAAACTTCAGTGCTGATCTGTCAGAAGTTCTAATCATAACTTGCTATATGACCTCTCATAAATCCCTAATTTAGATCTGAATGGTATAAGGAGATTTTCAAAGTGGGCAAGGCCTTACTATTGGCATCTTACTGGATTATATTCAACAAAATAATAGACTATCGTACCCACCTCCCTAATAATCCCAGTACTGGACATCTCTGCAAACACTGAGATGTGTGTGCGGTCATCACCAGGTTTGCTCACTAGAAATAAAATTCTCCCACACACAGTACCTTCCCATGGAGCAGCACCAAGAGCAAGTAAGTTAGGCGTGCTTCCTTCCCACACGCCCAGACTCATGGATACTTCCAAGGAGCACTATAAGCTGCCATGCTAGGATCAGAGGAGCCGTGGAAGGACCACTGTCTCCTGGCCTGTAACAACACCAAGGTCAGGAGCCTCAGAGGCAGAGGCAGTCCAAGCCATCTAGCACACCAAGCATTCAAAACAGTTCTACACCAGATAAAAACAATTCAAGCCAAACACCATGGGATAAATGGAAGAACTTTGGTGGTATACTGTGTACCCTAATCAACTTGCCTGAGGATCAGAGGACAGAACAAACCACTAGATTAGACAAAGAAGTCAGGCAGTGGTGGCACACACCTTTAATCCTATCACTCAGGAGGCAGAGATCCGTCTGGACCTCTGTGAGTTCAAGGCCACACAGGGCTACATGAGATTGATCCAGTACAGGAGAGAAACAGAACCAGGCAGCGGTGGCACACACCTTTAATCCCAGCACGTGAGATCTCATGCCTTTGCTTGAGAAACACACATGACTTTAATCCCAGTAAGTAATATGGCAGGACAGAGAAAGGTATATATGTGGTGAGGAAACAGGAACTAACTCTCTTTAGGCCGAGGATTTTTATAGCGATAAAAATTAGTGGCTGGCTATACTACTTCTCTGATATTTCAGCTTTCACCCTGATATCTGGGGCTCTGGGTTTTTTTTTTTTATTAAAAGACCATCTAAGATTTGAACAACAAGAACTGTCATACTAATTAAAACAGTTGATTTTTTAAACCATATTTACATGTTAATCTAACATGGCAGTTCCTAAATTTTCAGTCCTCAAGTGATCTTTTTATATTTAAAATGATTGAGGATCACAATGAACTTTGGTTTACATGTACCATATTGACTGATACTTACCTAGCTAAAATTTAAAAACACAAAAATATTGATATTTCATTTAAATTAACAAAAACAGTTACACTTGCATATGAAAATGTTCTTTTATGAAACAATGATCTTAAAAAGCTTCCAGTCCCAGACTTAAAGATGGCGTTCCAGTTTCGCGCCTGCACCTGCAGCATGCCTGCTAGAGTGTCCCTGCAAAGGGTTGCACTCCTACACCAGTAAGAGTCAGAAGGACTTCCGAGATCCTGAGAGGGACACAACAGGTGCTCAGACCTCAGTTGAGAACTCCCAGCACGCACGGAACACAAGAGTGGACTCTAAGGTTGGCAGATTGTTCCAATCCTTCCACACTCCTCTCAAGCCAACCCTCTCATGTTACTCTTGGCTTATCCATGCATGCAGTGTAAATAAATGGTTTTTACTATCTGAAACTATGTTAACATGTAAATAAAGTCAAGTGACATAAATTCACAGTCACCATTTTATCTAGTTTGGCTACAATGTTTCATAGAACTTAATTGGTTCTAGGTAAGCAGCTAAATGTGTTCAGTATCAGTTCTTCAGGATGAGAGTGTGACAAGTCTAAGATGCAGTTAACTGAGATGTCATCTTGGGGATCAAACCAGAGCCCCTTTAGGAGAAGTTAAAAAAAAGTCATTTCTAATTTTAGACACTGCTTTTGTTTCCTCATGACAAAGCACATCTAATATGGATATGAAATCAGGGACTGTCATTGTCTAATTTAGGCTCTGATTCTGACAATTTACAGGTCTAAGGCCCAACTGGGATCTGAAAATTTGCATTTCTACCATCAGCACAAGTGTGATTTTCATAACACTGATGGAGACACTCGGCATTGGGAGATTTTTTTTTTCCTTAAAAAAAAAAATGAACAGACTGAAAAAACTGTTCAAAGGTTAAAAGCAGAGGACCTAGGTTTGGTTCCCAGCACTCACATGGCGGCTACTCACAACTGTCTGTTGGCTCCAGTACAAGGAGATCTAATGCTTTCTTCTGGCCTTCACAGACACTTCATACACATGGTGCACATGCATAGATGCAGGCAAAACACCCATACCCTTAATATAAAAATAAATAAAATAAAACAAAGGTAATAAGACCATTCTCATAAATCTTGTCTTCATTGGGAATTGCAAAAAGCTGGGGCGCCCTCCTCAGAAAAGGATGTGACTTGTGTATGCTCTTCCTGAGAGGCCTTAGGAAGAATGGAACAAGACATCTACCCAGACCACAGGTGCTATCCCACGGCATTTAAAGAGAACCACAGAAGCAGGGCCTCTCTGCCTCACTGCTCAGTCCCCCCAAAGCCCACTGTCCTGTAGTAGCAGTGTATTGAGTGACACTGAATGAAAGGCTCGACACACAGTCCACACTGCCAGGTCTTAGGGAATTGGTCTTTGTTGTGAATGACTAAAAATGTCACAATTTGAATTATGTAGTCAAAGGACTGCACTGGTATTTTGAAATTTAAAAATTCTTTACTGAAGTGGCACCCTGGTGATGGATCAAAACGTGAAATGGCTTAGAAAACGATGGAGAAAATGAGTATGAAATATAGTTATATGGTTGTTTTTTTGTCCTGGCAGCCCTGGGTTTTCAGAGAATTGCATAAACACAAAACATATTTCTACAAAGTTAAAATAGTTACTTCTAGCATATCCAAGTAGAGGCCTCTCTTCTGACTTTTCAGCTGATCATTTTGACAAAGCTTGGATTTAGTTTAAGGTCGTCAGTGTCACCCACTTCCTATACCTGCACAAGGCAAACCAAACCAAAAACAACAGTACAGGTTAAACTGGCGTGACACGACACAGTTGTCCACTGTGGCCTTTACCTTCAGGTAAGTGCAGAGCACTTAATCAATTAACAGAATCTTCTGAGCCTCTGTATTTGCTGGTCAGTGGCAAAAAGCACTTCAAAACTGAGTCTGATCAGCAATAACTGGACAGTCTTACAGCCATCAGGGAAGACTATGGAAACAACCCTTTTAGGTTTCAGTGAGTAAGTATTAGAGGCTTTGCTTATTTAGAACCTGAGACTCAAAGCTGGTAGAGAGAGAGATCCAAGTCTAAAAGTAACAATAAAGACAATTTGAGACCAAGTGTCACAGATAAGTAGTCCAGGAGTTCCTTAATGGAAACAGTCAAGGATAAATGCAACAATTTTGAGTGGACCTCAGAGAGCATGAATGGAATGGCTCTATGAAAGCCGGGTAGACTCTGGGCAAAGAAAAGCTTTGATTTGGTGCAGAAGCAAGCACTAGTTCAAGCAAGAGCAGGTAGATGAGCCACACTGAGGGCTAGTTTTGGATGTCTAACACAGGATGAAGAATCTGAAAGAGGACATGAATTTGGGAGGGCCATGTGTTGGGAGGTGAAGGATTTGGGGATGGGAGAAATGAGAAGTGGATAAGATCAAACTACACTGCATACATGCACACAATTCCAAAAATAAAAATATTACTTAAAAAAAAAAAAAGAATCTGGATGCCCACACTAGAAGTGGTGAGTCAACAAGACAACTTCCTTTTCCAGCATGACTACCACTGGCAACCTCATCTGACAGGTTGTTTTGTACGAGGAAAATACCAGAAGGAAGAAGAGATTAAAGATATAATCCTATAAATAAATTTAAAAAAAAAAGAGTGGCAATGGCAACTTCTAGATTTAAATTTTTTTTAAATCTATTAACTATTTACAGGATCATAAAGACAAACTAGGAACCATAAACAATAATACAAGTAACTTAAAATTAAAATGAGGGCTGGGGAGGTTGGTGGTTCAGTTGGCAAAACACTTACTGTGTAAACATGAGAAGCAGAGTTTAGATTCCCCAGTACCCACTTCAAGTCAGGTTGCTACAAGAGTCTGCCTGTAATCCCAGCATGCAGAAGGCAGACAGAATCCCTGGATTAAGCTGGCTAGCTAGACCAGAAGAATATGTGAGCTCTGGAGTCATGACTCTGCCTCATGAGCATAGAAGACATATAAGACAGAGTACAAACTGAAGATGTCAACCTTGGGTCTCCACATGCACCCCACCCACCATGCACACTATCCTTCAAGATCCCTCCAAAGATGCCTTGGAACTGCAGAAAGCATCAAACTCTGAATCACTGTGTTTTTCCTATACAATGAAGTTTAATTTATAAATTAGGCCCAGTAAGAGATAGTAATGGCATAGAAAACTTATAGTTGCAAAAGAATTGTCAATATAACTGTTACTGGGGTTATGTGGCTATTAGTAAATACACTGAAGGTTACTTCGGCATAAGCACTGCAAACCATAGCAGCCAACCTGCTAACCCAGACGATGGTGTCTGCAGGCGGCAGCAGCACACACAGCATGGTCAAGCAGGCAAAGAAAGGACCCCCGGGCAGGAGAAAGTGGAACTACACAAAATACACAATTTGAGAACTGACTTATCCAGAATATATGAGGCATTCCTACACATAAGCAAGGTTGGGGGAGCGAAATAAGCAAAGAACATGGACGGGCAAATTAGTCATTTCTGTTAACCCAGAATTTGAAGATGCTGTCGTCACACTTCATATGACTACTTGAAGGCAGGATTTGAAGTTGAGAAGGAGAGAGGAAGAGCAGCAGGTGAGGAACTTGAAAATGATGGTTTTACTTTAATCGGGCTCTTATTTCGACAGGTTAAAGGTCAAATGACACTGCAGGTACTTGAACAAGGTACAGCAGAAATACTCTGTATAAGCAAACACGCAAGTCCTGCATCCTGACAAGAATTACCTGAAAGATCATCCACAACGATTCCTGAATGATAGCTATTTTATTCAACAAAGCACATATCGGACATTACCAAACTGCACTGCAAAGTATCAATCCTTACAGAACAAGGCCCTAATGAAAGCAGCATGCTTTGTAGAACCAGCCTTAGGATTAATAAATAAATATACTACAGGAAAAAAAAAGCCTTTAAATTAAAATCAAGAGACATTTAAAGTTTGGGCATTCTTTATTACGGGAGAGAATCTTCCACTTTGAGACTATTATATATCAGAAAAGCTCCATCTGTTGTACAATTATCTCTGATAAACGGCTTGATGCTTCGAGCTTCATTAGAGAAAAGGGAAGAGAAAGGCACACACAGAGAGAACTGTAAATAAATCGTCCCTCCATATTTCACTTAAAACCAGACCAGCAGGAAGTCATAAAATATTTTTAATAGGTAATATTTTCCAAACACTTTACTGGAAGCTGCTAGCTTGGTCTGTCCAATATCTGCCCTCCTACAGAAGTCACTCTGAAAAGGGGCAAACTGGCTCCCTTTAGAGATTACTAGAAATTTAACTGGAAAATTAAATAAAAAACTGATCTACTTGGTGGCAGTGATATTCACTTTGCAGAGAGCAGATCAGGCTTTGCTAGAATCAACAACAGGCTATAAAGGAAATGAAAAAAGACATTACAATCTATGGATGATAATTTACCTCTATAGTTCTAACACGAAGATTGCAAATATGAGACAGTCTAACTAAGCTCACTGGTGACAACACCCACCACCATTTTTTAAATCCCTGGTAAGCTAAGGCATCACCAGAAACAAGTTTCCAGGGAAGCAAAGTGCATCCTGCTTATTTATTTATTATTATTATTAATTTAGGCACAACACAAGAATGTTCTCACAGCATCATTTTGGGAATTAATGTCATATATTAAAGGAAAACTCAAAGACTTTGAGACCAGCCTGAGCAACTTGTCTTAGTTACAGTTACTACTGCTAACAAAATGCCATGACCAAAAGCAAGCTGGGGAGGAAAGGGTTTATTTGGCTAACATTTCCACATGTAGTTTATTACTAAAGGAAGCCAGGACAGGAACTCAAGCAGGGCAAGAACCTGGAGGCAGAAGCTGATGCAGAGGTCATGGAGGGGTGCTGCTTACCAACTTGCTTCCCCTGGCTTGCTCAATCTGCTCTCTTATACAACCCAGGACCATCAGCCCAGGGATGGCCCCACCCACAAGGGGCTGGGCCCTCCCCCATCAGTCACTGAGAAAATACCCTACAGCTGGATCTTATGGAGGCATTTTTCTCAACTGGAGTTCGCTCCTTTCAGATGACTCTAGCTTGTGACAAAAGACTACAGACAGCAGAGCAACACAATCAGACCCTGTCACACAGCAAAGCAAAACTAGCAAAAACCAAAACTCAAACCATAGGAAGACATGATTCAAAAAAAACAAGCTAACAGATAACTTAAAGAGCTAGAAAAGGAACAAACCAATCAGAAAAGTATTAAGGAGAGAAGGAACTAAAGCAGAAACAAACAAAATTAGGACAAGAAAGTAAAATCAACAATATTAAAAATAAGGGGGGGGAATTAGAGTCAAATAAATAAAATCAGAGACAATAAAAGGAGGTATTTATTACAAATGATGACCTAGAAATACAAAGGATTAGTAGGAACTATTACAAATAACTATTCACCCACAATCTGGAAAACCTAAAAAGATGGATAACTTCTAGCTGAACCATGAAAAAGAGAAAATCTAAATTAATCAACAACGAGCAACACTTAGTAACAAAAAAGAACTCACTGCTCAATTTTACCAAACCTCTAAAGACTATAACACTAGACTTTCTTAACCCACTCTACAAACTTAAAGGGGAAGGAATTCAACTCATGTACAAGATCACATTACCTTGACACCAAAACCAGACAAGGACACACACACACACACACACACACACACACACACACACACACACACACACAAATTACTGACTACTATCTCTGATGAACACAACTCGTAAACCTTCTTAGTACTTTAGTACTTAGTACAACCCCAACCTACAGCACATTAAAATGATTATAAATCGTGACCAAGACCCAGTCTCTGAGTACATATGGTTAAAGATGTGCAACTCAGTATGTGCATCACACCAGCAGAAAGAGGGACAACAGACAAAGAAAAGATAGTTAATATAATTCAAGAGACATGGTGGTTTACTGAGGGAGGAGGACTGTTGTGAGCTTTATTCAGATTCAGGCCAACTGGGTTACAGAATGAGACTCTGAAAAAACAATAACAAAATCAACCATTTCCACAATAAAAGCTCTGATTAATTAGACATATAGAAAGATTACATCACACACAGTTAAGGTCATGTATTCCAAACACACAGCAAACAACATAGCCAATGGAAAAAGTCAAATCCACTTTCCCTAGGATCTGAAGACAGACAAAGAGGCTCTCTATTACCAACTCTGTATGGAACTATAAGTCCTAGCCAAAGCAATTATGCAAGAGAAAGACAGATCATCCAAACAAGAAAGGAGGAAGTAAAATTAACCATCTGTAAATGACATGAACTCATAGGTAGAAAGTCCTCAAGACTTCACCCAGAACAATTAGAATTGATAAATTCAATAAATGGTCATGATACAAGATCAATTAAAAAAAACAAACAGTGCTTCTTTATCAATAAGAAACTTGCTGAAAAAGAAAGTAATCTATTCACGATAACTACAAAACAATATAAGAACTAGAAATAAATTTAACCAAGTATGTGCATAATCTCTACAATGAAAATTATAAAACACCAGTTAAAGAAACTCAAGATACACAGAGAAAAGGAAGAGAAAAAGACACCTCCTCTCAAAGAAAGATATCCCATATTCATGGGTTAGAAGCACATTGTTCAAATGACTACACCAGCCAAAGCAATATGCAGAGTGTACACAATCCCTCCCCAAATACTAACAGAATCTATTTCTTCACAGAAATAGAAAACAAAACCAGAAAATGCTTACATAATTCACAAAGTATCCACAAAAGCCGAAGCAACTGTAAGCAAAAAGAACATACCTGGAAGCATCATACACTCTAAAAAAATACTCCCAAGTCAGCTTAATACAGGCACAGATCAACAGCACAGAATAAAGAACTCAGAGAAAGCCACCTACAGCCAGGTGACTTGCAACACAGCAGGAATAATGAATACCCAGTGTGCTGTGGTATAATCCTTTTGTATACTATAAAGATTTGTCACTCGAACTGGTTTAATAAAAAGCTGACAGGCTGGGAGCCAGGCAGGAAGTATAGGCAGGACAACAAGACTAAGGACGCTGGGATGAAGGGGGACAGAGTGAGAGGAGACGCCAGCAGAAGCAGAGGAAAGAGGAAATGTAGAAAATAAGGTAACAAGCCTTGAGCCATATGGCAGAGGGAAGATAAGAAATATGGGTTAATTTAAGGTAATAGTTAGCTAGTAACAAGCCTGAGCTACTGGCCAAGCATTTTGTAATTAACATAAGCCTCGGTGTGTTTTGGAGCTGCTGGCAGGACAGAAACTTCAACCTACACTAATGGAGAAGGAAAATCATCAATAGATATCGTTGGGAAAGCATACACTCACTGCAGTAGGACTGAACTAGCTGTTTAGCACCCTACACAGAGAAACATGACAAACTAAGACACTAGGCTGGGAAAGCAGGAAGTAACAAACAAGATGACATTAAACCAAAAAGCTTTTAACTATCAAGGCAGCCATGGGCACAATCAGAAATAACCTACTAGTGGGAGAAAATGTTTCAAAATATCTTTTAGTTAAAATCCAAAAGATAAGGAACTCAACTCCAAAGCAAGCAAAACTTCTCAAAAGAAAATAGAAAAGTAATCAACAAATGTGGGGGGGAAATGAGAATCACTACTAAACATCATAAAAAAAATGCCAACTAAACTACAAGAAGACACCACTGTCCCTCCATTTAAAGCACTGTTACCAAAAGGTAAGAAGGGGAGTGAATATTGATGAGAATATGGAAAAGAAGGAACTTTCATACTCTGCTGGTAAAGTGTGAATTACTGTCCACGATGGACACAGCATAAATGCTGACAACTCCATTATCGTCTACATACATAGGAAAACTCACTGTGCTTAAGAGAATCCTGCATCTTCATGATTCCTGCCGCACTATTCACAACAGCCAAGAAGGGATCAACTTGGGTGTCCATCCTTATACAAGTGAGTAAAATGTGGTACATACACATAATGGAAAATGTTTATCCATAAAAAAATGAAGGATATCCTATCACTTGCCACACACACACACACACACACACCACTTCTTCCCACTTAAATGAATGTGGATACTATTTAATTTAAAGGAAAAAAAAAAAAAGGCTGATTTCATATAAGTAGAGACCAGTGCTTCCCAAATGCAGAAGATAGGTATGGAGAAGGACGGTCAGTAGGTACAGAGGATAGCTGCATAGTACCCTTTATCATAAATGGATAACTATGGTTGACAATCTTTATTTCAGGAAGACTTACTGGAGAGAAAGAATTTTGCACATTCTCAGCAGCACAAAGCAGAGCTGGACATGATGGCTGTGCCAATCACTCTTCTATTCATCACATACTACATATGCATGCAGGTGCTGAGACACCATGCTGTATGCAACCAGTAGGGCCCCACCTCTCACTGGCCCTGGGATAGCTGGCCCTACCCCTTGCTGGAGACTGCAGCATGAGATATTCCCCACCCACACTTGGGAGAGATGGCCCCACCCCTCATCACAGGCATGAAAGAGCTGGCCCAGATGGCATGGGCCTAGGAGAAATGCTCCTCCCCCCCGCTAAAGGGGGCAGTCCCAGTGGGCCAAACTAACCAGCTCTGCTACCACCTAGACCCACATCCTAGGCCTTGGGTTGGCCCACACTAACATCTACCCCATCTATGACCTGCTGTTGCACGTGAAGGGACTGGTTCTGAGGAACAATAGCCATAGGATCTCCGTAACTTGGGGCAACAGCAGGATATTCTAAGACTTTTGGTGAGGGTCCAGGGATGATGGTGTGCCAGAGGCCTTGAACCAGACCAATGACTCATTGCAATGAACATCTTACAGGTGGGGTGTTGTGTGATATTTTGTTTATGTTCTGACAAATAAGCTTGCCTGGAGATCAGAGGGCAGAACTAGCCACTAGTTAACCACAGAGGCCAGGCAGTGGTGGCACACACTTTTAATCCAACGATTTTGGATGAGGAAACAGGAAAATCAGGAGTTCGAAGCCACCCTGTGCTACAAGACTGAATCAATCTAAAAGAGAAACAGAGCTGAGTGGTGGCAGTGCACACCTTTAATCCTGCACTACGGAGGTGGAGGCAGGAATATAAGGCAGGTGGAGACAGGATCTCCCCCCCACACCCCAATTCAGTCTGAGGATTCAGAGAGGTAACAAGTTTCTAGTGGCTGTTGCTCTGCTTCTCTGATCTTTCAGCTTTCACCCTCAATATTTGACTCCTATTTTACAGAGAACTATGATGATGAAATGGCTTAACCTGTGGAACATTCCTGGAACAGCATCAGGTACCTGGTGACTCATCTACTGTTCAGTTACATTAGGACTACTATGACAAGTCCTGTCATTACTATCTGAATTTTGCTTACAGTGCCTTGTTGAAAGGTTTTCAAATGTTCATATATCACGCACAGCTTGGGAAGGAGAGCTGTTTGTGCCCAACAGAGAGACAAATGCCACTTAGGTGTTTAGATGTTTGTTCAATTTGACCTTTACTGTGTTGTTTAAGAAACAATAGTTCTGCCAGGAGGTGGCAGCATACACCTTTAATTGCAGTACTCGGAAGGCAGAGGCAGGTAAATCTCTGTGAGTGGGAGGCCAGCCTGGTCTACAAAGCTAGTTCCAGGACAGCCAGGACTACACAGAAAAACTCTGTCTCAAAAAACTGAAGGCAACTCTCATTATCTTTTGGTTGCCTTTTTTTCCCCTAGATTTATTTATTTATTATGTATACAGTGTTCTATCTGCAAATGTTTGCATGGAAAAAGAGGGCACCAGATCTCATTCCAGATGGTTGTGAGCCACCATGTGGTTGCTGGGAATTGAACTCAGGACCTCTGGAAGAGCAGCCAGTGCTCTTAACCTCTGAGCCATCTCTCCAGCCCTCTTGGTTGATTGTTAATTGATAGCAAGTTGAAGATAGATTTAAGTGACACTCATTCTCTTGATTAGAAAAATAAATTTAAAACTCCCAATAATTCCAGATCTAGGCAGTTAAACAAAGGATATTTACCAAATACCACAAGTTACCTGGTGCTTAGCTCTAGAATAACAAGCTCATTTCCTATCAATTCCTATACCCATCTACATTCCTCTCTATTTGCAGCTGGGAAGGACCCAGAAATAAAACGACGGTCCTTATAAATATCAACATAGTTTGCCTGTCGACCTTCCTTACCACTAGGCAAGTCACAGCTAAAAAGCTTTGAAAGCTGTGACACCATCAGCCCACGCAATCTTACCTGGGTCTCCACTACTTGGAGATCAGTGTCTCACTGGGACTTCTAAAATATCCACCATACCACCTTCAACAAATCCACACTAACCCAAACCCAGCACCCATCTCAGGGCAGAACAGCTGCTTTCACCTGGGGACAGTAGAAAAGCCCATGTAGCAGAGCTTCTACAAAGGACTGTATGCTGCTGCCTCCCTCAAGCCCTGAAATTGTCATGTGCCTATTTGGCAAAACATGCCAGATCCTTTCTTGAAAAAAGTGGCTTAGTTGTAGCAGACACCCAACCTTCATTTCCACAGAGCACTTAACCTGACACCTACTGTCACGGGCTAAATACAGTGACCAACCACAGTAACACTCAGCAAAGACTCCTAAATCAATGTACAAACCACAAAAATACAAGTTCAAATGGCCATCAGCTTAGAGCCTCAGCAGCATTTTTCCATGGCAGGTGTCAGGCTTCAGTGGTTCAAAGCGCTGACCAGAAGTTCTATGACCCTGGATGAGGTGACAGGCCTCTGTGCTTCAACCTTCTCATCTATAAAGATGGGCATAACTGCCTCCCTTGACGTTGCAATATAAACTACACGTTACACTTAGAAGAGAGTTTACAATATCGCAACACTGTCTTGACTACTACTCAAAGTCCACACCTGAGGCTGCCATCTATTGCTTGGCTTCTATGATCTGCTGTCACTCTCCTCTCTTAGTTTACCTCCTCTGTCACTTCTGCTTCCTAAATGTAGAGGAAGCAGAAAGTCCACCCTCAAAGCTCTGACGCACTGTGTGTCTGTCTCTCTTAGAGTTACACTGTCTAAAGCGAATCTCATTTCATGATTTCTCGGGTGTTCAAAGATCTGGTGATTTGCAACTTGCCAGTTTGAACTATGATGACTCACTGTGTGTTGTGTTCACCTAGGGTGGCTGCCCTGCAGTGGTGCAGCACAGAGTGGTGAAGGCTGACCTAAATGGAGACAAGAGTCTAAGCCAGCGCTTCTAAACCCGTGGGTCGTAGCCCTTTGGGGTTACATACCAGATATCCTGTATATTAGATATTTGCATTACAATTCATAACAGTAACAATGAAATCATTTTATGCTTGGGGGAGTCACCACAACATGAGGGACTGTATTAAAGGGTCACAGCATTAGGAAGGTTAAGAACCTTCTAAGGTTCTAAGGTCTAAGCATTCTGGATTAAATGCAAATGTGAAAGCCAGAGAGAGAGGGGCTGGATACATAGCAAATAGAATGCATCTCCAATCACTTCTGTGGCCGTGGACAAATTATTTGATTTATTTATAAATAATGATAATTTGTCCATGGCCACAAAACTGGGTTATCATGAGAAGAAGAAGAAGAAGAAGAAGAAGAAGAGGAGGAGGAGGAGGAGGAGGAGGAGGAGGAGGAGGAGGAGGAGGAGGAGGAGAGGAGAAGAAGAAGAAGAAGAAGAAGAAGAAGAAGAAGAAGAAGAAGAAGAAGAAGAAGAAGAAGAAGAAGAAGAAGAAGAAGAAGAAGAAGAAGAAGAAGAAGAAGAAAAAGAAGAAAAAGAAGAAAAAGAAAAAAGAAAAGGTACAAAACATGTCTTGGGCCTGAAAGTGCTTAGGTGATGAGCTTCAAGTACCTCAATCTCATATGCAGTTTGGTTGACTGGTTTGTTGTGGCCACATGCAAACTCAATCCAGGTTCCATCCAATGAGATCCTGACCAGCTCCAATCATTCCCTTAGGCCCTTTAGGCTTTACCTTTAGGCTACAGAGCTTTAAAGAAATCTAGGTATAAACAGATGTAAGTGGCGAGTAGGTATTTTTCTAACATGGTCATAGCTTTCATCAGCTCCTTGATAAGCAAGTAGTCTATAATTCCACTTCCTCTCTTCTTAAGTGATTTCCACACCTTTCCTAGTAGGAAAGTATAACTGAACAAGTTATAATATTAAAGTCTCTCTTTCTCTGGAATGCTACCTTTCAGTATACCCATCTCTATTCTCAATGTCATATTGCTTCTTCAAAACAATAGTGACACTATCACCTTTTATTGACAGAACCACAGCTATTGTTCAAAGTCCCAGTAGCATGGTTGGGCAGTCAAGCTTCTACCTCTTGGCCATAATTAACTTGTCCAACTTCACACCCTTCATGAATGGCCCTAAAGGAGTCCCTAGCCAAAGAGGAGCTCCAGGCAGCTTTCCTCCCCAGCTCACGGTACATGCATAGTGTGCCTCTTCACAACACTGTCTTCAGTGCCATTTCTGAGTAAGCCAGTGCCCTTCAACAGCATTTACTACACAGGCTGGCCTACTAACATATGTGCAGACGGCCATGCAACAGGTTTTCAACCCCCGCATTCTGACATGATTGGGCTGGACCACTTCTGATGTAGAGAGTTGTCCTGTGCAATGTAAGATATCACAGTATGTTAGATATCTGGACATTCCATTGCGCTGAGAGAGAGGAGGGGATACTCACTCCCATTTGCCATTCTCCGATTTAATGTGACAAATATATTAAATGTCCCTGCTAAACAATACATTCTTTCAAGATCTTTGTTTTATATTCTCAATATAACTCATGAAAGGATTTAAATATTTGTTCCCTGCTAAACTTTCTTAAATTAGTAGACTGCATAGCCTAAAACTACCACATTTCTAAATTCATTAAACTTGAAACACTAAATTCCAACCTTAAACAAAGCATGAGAGGCAAAAACTGCTTTCATAATATCTTTCTAAATTTGAACAAATATTATGAGTTACAGCTGTGTCCCAAAAGAAATAGTCCTAGCATTATAAAGGTTAACTAGACAGTATCTTTTCCTATCACATACAAAAGAGTAACAATGTATGTTAAAAGAGCCAATGGTATGGCTCAACAGATAGAGGCACTTACACATGACTCCGTGGGTTCAATCCCCAGGCCCCATTAACAAAAATAAAACAACGTATCTTCTACTTTCTTCACACAGCCTGTGTTTTTATTACCCAAGTTAAACATTTAGTCAAGGCCAGTTAGCAGAGGCAAGAGTTCAAGCTAAGGCTGTAGATTCTAAATGCTTACTATACATTGAGTTTTTGGGCTCCCTTCTTTTTAGACAAACTAAATTAAACTCAAGGAAAATAATAAAGACTAAAAGTGTTCTTTAAATCCTCAACAGAAGGCTGGTGAGCTATCTCAGTGGGTAAAGGCACTTGTCACTAAGCCGGAGGACCTGAGTTTCACCCCTGCGACCATGATGGAAGCAGAGAACTGACTCCTGAAAATTGTTCTCTGCCCTCCAGATGCACTACGGCAAGTGTACCCACAGACACAAATAAATCTTCTTAAAATGTATTTCTCTTTCTCTTTCTCTCTCTCCTCTCTCTCTCTCTCTCTCTCTCTCTCTCTCTCTCTCTCTCTCTCTCTCTCTCTCTCTCTCTCTCTCACACACACACATTCCCAGTGGATTCTAGTAGCTGACAGCTACTGCTCCAGATGGGTTCAAAAACTTCATGTCCTTACATAGTAAATGTAAAAGGCTATTCCTAAGAAGACCTTACATCCTATGGAATGACTGATAATTCTCTAACTTGCCGAGTACTAAACAGAACCTGAGGTTAAGCACCTATGACCAAGGCACTCATGTCAAGTTCCTGGGCTATTCTATGACTCTTGTGGCTAGGGACTTACATTCCTCTTTACTCGGTGAAGTTACATTCAGTTCTGTCGGAAGTGACTGCTGACTGGGACTAAGAGTTGGCGTGGTTATGGAGGTATTGCTGTTGTCACTGGTGGTCTCTTCAGAAAACAAATCTGATTGGCTGTTACTTGTACTTGGGGCAGAATCATCGTCTGGTTGTTTCTTTTGAAAATCTAAAGAAAAAAGGAGGTAAGAAAGCTGGTTTAATTGAAGAGCTTATAGCCAGAGTAGTCACTATAAAACATTTATGTTAGTACAATGTTACATGCAACAGCAACAAAGGCTAATGTGGGTAATTAAAAGAAAAGCATGGAAGCAAATCATCAATTAAAAAACAAACCAAATACACAACCAAATTAATGATTTATAGAAAATGACTTAAGTTGAACTTTAAATTTATAAATTAAAGCCCTTTGTTGGTTGTTCAGATGATGGTAGGCACTGACTTCAACGCTGAACTTTGAAAACCAAGATGCATGTTAGCATTTCAGAGTAATCAGTAGAAAGAGGAAAAAGAAGACTAAAAGTGGTTGACACTAACAGTTGAGAGATCAGAAGGAAAATGGCAGCACAGAAAATAGCACAAAAAAACAGAAAACATATTTTAAATGGCAGGAATTGTATATCATCAGTGATGGGGATAAACATAAAAGAAATGAACCTAACAGCAAAGAAAAGGGCAGATGAAGGAAACGGGCTCCATTTGGTTTACAACCGACAAAGACACAGGAGGGTGGTTTTCTAGTTAGTGGTCTCTGATTTTCTAAGTGGATGATGGGAACACAAATGTACTGTTACAATATTCTCTGAATAATTTTATTTTAAAAACTTCTAGCTCTTGTGTGAAGCCCAGACTGCATTTATCAAGTTGAAGAAATGATCTTTAGAATTCCACATGGTCTTACCTTGGAAGGAGAGAGGCCACAGCTATCATGTTCTTTAGCCTTATCAGAAACACCACGTCTTAACCCGGTAGTGTAACAGCTATGACACAATGAGCGTGTGCAGAGCTCATTCACATCAGTTCTCAGACAACTCAGAAGCATAGGTAACACTACTTAGTTTGTAAGTAATTAACAGCAAGGGATGAGCAGAGCGATTTGGACTGACAACAGCTCATGGACAGCACAGGGTGTAGATGGGAAGCACCAGCTCACACCAGGAAGAGCCTCAGGTTAGGCCCCACCCATTTCCAGCGCTGTTTCTTTTGTGTATTTCTCCTAGCCACTTTCTTATTCAATGTTTTGACATTTTCAAAATGATTTATTTATCTCAATATTATTGTATAGTATTTATCAAAAAATGCTACATAGAATAAAATATTGCCCTTCATATTTTATAATATAAAGTATAAGAGATTTTTTATACCATCTCATTAGTACTCCTATGTCAAAGATTACTATGTCTTTCCCATAACTGTTTACCACACAACTGGGAATGTTATAAGGCCCAACAAGACATGAAACAGAACCTAGTGCACTGAACTGAAATATAGTACATTCCTCAGTTCCTCAAGACAGACACAAATTCACTGAAGCATAAGAGCCTGCAGCACTAATTAAGCATCGTTTCTTCCTGCTGGCCCCATGCCTGCCTCAAAGCATCCCTTGCTCATTTGTTTCATCCATCACCTACTTTCTGACTAACACCAAGAACAGTGGGGCTGGAGTGAGGGGACTGAAAAAGCTCAGAAGTCCACTCAGAAGGTGAAGGAGTAGAGTGAGGTCAAAAGTGAAGGAAGAAGCCAAGTGAGGCCAAGAGACTGCATCCTAGAACTCTTCCTTGAAGGCAGTGAGAATGAAAGGTCCACAGACAGCTGAGCAGGGACTAAAAGTTTGGTTCATTTGTTTTTCTAAAATTCTGAAATAAATGGGAAAGATAGACATTTCCAAACAAATCCATTACAGTACATGAGAAAAAAAATCAGGAATAACTGTCTACGTTTTACTGGTACTGTTAATGGAATATTCAAAAATACAAATCTATCAATTAAACCACTTCATGGGTGCTGCTCATTTTCAGCTGTCCTCACTATCTATGCAGGGAGAGTACCTGAAAGGAGATCGGCTGGGAAGAAAGGAGGTTTGTTTTTAAAGACTTGATATATAACGTCAAATTCTCACAGTACAGCACCCTGTGCATCCCCACAGCCCACCACACTCGTGTATAAGAATCATGGTACTTTCCTGTCATTTTCCAGTAAGATAGAAATACTCTGCTGAGTAATCACGAGAAAATCCCAAGTTCAAAATAAAACACCAAATTTGCACATAATGCAAGTTATGTACAAGCCTTGATGGGAGGATGGAGGAGAGAACCCGAACAAACCTTTGACACAGATGTACAACAACGAAGTCTCAGCAAAACTGTGCCTCCTGCCCCATTTTAAGCCTTCATTAAAATTCTTGTTAAAAAATGACCTTTTTACATACTTCTTTAAAAAAATGGCTTTTTATCAGATGGTAAACTAAATAAACTTAAATAAAACAGTTCTTCTTGTGAGTTTATAACCATGTAAGAATAACTTAAGAAAGACAAGAATCATGGTTACACCCATCAGTCTTACACAATTTACAGGTCCCAAGATAAAAATGGGGCTCAAGAAATGTCAAATGCATAAGTGGCGAGATAATTGAGATTCTCATTTTTTTTCTCTCCTTCCCTCCCCCATCACCTCTCTCTGAAAAGCCAGGGCTGCTGAAACGGTTGAGCAGTTAAAAGCATTTGTTACAATTCCAAAGGACCAAGTTTAATTCCCAGCACCTATGTGGTGGCTTACAAACATCTGCAACCATGGTTCCATGAGATGCAACATTATCTTCTGGCTGATACCAGGCACACACGTGGTGCACAGATACACACATGCAGGCAAAACACCCATACACAATAAATCTAAAACAAAATGCCACCATTGGGTCACATTTAAAATACCAACCAATTACTATTGTGAAATGCTAACAATTCAGTGTGCCTTTGTGTCTTGTGGGTTACCATTTTTACACACAAATGCTCAAAGACCATGAATTTCTATTTCCATCATCAACAGAATTGAGAAACTTACTGCACCATTCCAATTTACTCAGTGAGGTAATCAGGCTTGCTGCAACAAGGCTTCTACATCACCACTGTAGACACTAAAACTGGTATGAATAAAGGTAGGTGGGAAATCAATGGGGACAACAAAATGTGGCTCCTGCCAGGAGTTCTGCATTCATTCTCCTAATACAGTGGGACACGTGGGGATGGGCAGCTGCAAATGAGTGCTGGAGCTGGGCTTTGGGCTGCATGTTACTCTGATTCATAGCTGAGCTCACCTTCTACAGCAGAACCACTAAAGGAACCAGAAATGTAAAGCTTACGGGAGGGGTTCTGCACATTCCCGCATTTCCTTTCCAGTCTTCAAACCGTAATTGCCCATCAGCACAGATTCCAAATTCATATTCCCACCGGAAGCTTTTGTTTGGTTATTTCATACCATAAAGTACTTCATGTTTCAAGCAGTCAGTTAAAGAAAAAACACACACACACACAGAATGTTGCCACAAATTTTCTCTCAACCCCCTTACAAATAAAGTCATTTCCTGTATCTCAAAAGTTTGGTTTAATGCAAGGGCTGCATTAAAACTTCCTTTAATACAGCAGAGTTCTGAGCTTCTTCCGACCTTTCCAGTTTCTATCAGAGGCTAGAGCCCTTACCTCCTACACCAACTTGGGTGTCTTACTTTAAAAAGCTATAAAACAATGAGCCAGCCAATTCATAAACTGACTTTTAGTCTTCTGATTAAGATCTTAATAAAATTCTAGGGAGTTGGTTGTTACCCTGGGTTAATGGTCTAAGCAAGAACTGGCTTAAGCAAGAGTTAAGTATCAATAGACTTAGTTACAAAACCTTGCATCCAGTCACCTTGCATCCTGCTTAAAGAGAAAACAGATCTCTTTAAATGGCACTGGGTTCATTTAAACTTCTTCCACAAATAATCCCTTCTGGCTTTGTTAATGATGAAGTGGGAAATTCTGGACCAGATTCTTAACTTCTCATGCTGATTAGCTTCTCTGGTTCTTACAGAGACTGTGAACCTCACAATAGACTAAATGAAGCTATTTTGCTTTCTGCAAGCTTCTGGACAAGTTAAACATCCTACACATCTACACCCACAGAAAAAAGGGACAGAGAGAGAAAGAGAGAGAGAAAGAAAGAAGAGGAGAGGGAGGGGGAGAGGGGAGAGGAGGGGAAGGGAGAGGAGAAGGAAGGGAGGGGAAGAGAGGAGAGGGGAAGAGAGGAGAGGGGAAGAGAGGAGAGGGGAGGGAGGAGAGGGGAAGGGAGGGGAGAGGAGGGGGGAGAGAGGGAGGGAGACAGACAGACAGACAGACAGACTGACTGACTGGCTGACTGACATTGATAAACGACTCCTGTGGTCTTTGTAGGAAGCAGATAAAGTATTGTGTGACTATGTATTGTTAACATGGGCACAGCCAGGTCAAAAAGCCCATTGCCTCAGACCCACGGATATGACAAAGCCTTCCCTGGGTCAGGCTCAGAGGCGAGAGCAAAGCCTCCTCTGGTCCAAAAAGATTGACTTATATATGTGAAAACTGGCAACTGCAGCTTCTTCCTTCCTCCCAGGTAACTGCAACTTAAGACTGCTTCCCTACCGAGACCTCCAACCCAGACCAGTCAAGCTCTCCTTGTTATGCTGTACTTAATAAAACACTGGGTTCTGAGAATCCAGGATATGGAGTAGGTGCCCTCTATCAGGGGAAGGATAGCCCACTCAATCCCAGCTTTCTGGATGCATGTCTGTTGTTTCTTAAACTGTCATTTCTTCATCCCCACATTGTCCCGGTCAGCATTCCAGACTCAGCAACATAGGACAATGCAGCAGGTCCCATCTGTGCACTTTCTCAGGAATTAAACAAAACTCTGTTTTCTGCTCTTCCTGTTGTCCCACAGGAACTAGCAACAGCGTTCACTTGGAGCTGAACACAGAAGCCTGGGGAGCATGCCCCATATCCTCCCGTCCTTACCTCTCCATCTCAAGCCCCAGCAGGCCTCATCAGTCACAACTCTTGACCTCATGCACATCTCTACCACCACTCTGTCCTAACGGCTCACCTGACAGATTTCATGAGCTCTACTTCACAGAAATTCTTGTGTCCTCTCTTGGTTCACTGTAACCCATTCTCCACAAAGCAATCAGAATGGTTATAAGAAACAAAGAAATAAAACTCCCATTAAAGCCCAGATTTTTATGCCAGTTCTGTACCTAAACCCTTGAATGTCCCCCTGCCCCCGTTGCCTCTACAATCAAATCTAAGCATGGCTAAAAAGTGAAACCTCCCCCCCCCTTAAGAGAACACTTGTGGGGAGGCTGAGATGGCTCAACAGGTAAAGCACTGCCAGGTAAGTCTGGTGCTCAGAGCCTGATTCCCAGTGAAAGGAGAGAACCGACTCCTAAAAGTTTCCTCCCGCCTCCATACATGTACAGTGTGGCACACAAAGTCAGTGGCATAAGCATGTCCTCACTAACACATCTCATACCACACACATGCATACACATAAATAATATAAAAATTGAGGGGAAAATGGCTTCTGGCTGCCTTTTTATCTTAAGCCACTGATCCTCCTCGCCTGTTCCTGCCTTTCCTCTGGTTTCTTTGGTTTTCTCAACACTCTAGGCTTTCTCCACATGGCATGATGGAAACCTAACCTGAGGACCCAAACTGGAACCCACCACTCATCTTTCAACACCGCACACAAGCACTACTTCCTTGGAGTATTCAGATCACCCGTGGAGGGTGGTAATATACCTAAGGGTGTGGTCCTTGTCTAGCCTTCACAAGCCCTGGTTAGAAACTCAGGTCAACCAAGTAAGTGTAAAGGCTTACCCACATGCAGAAGGCACTCAAGACACATATTAGACAAATGGACATCTTAAGCACTGTAGACCCAGCCCCTAACACAATGCCTGCCATATAATAAATAATCTAGATTTGTTGAGCTTGACTACTAAATTCTGGTGAATACACAGTTTAAGAATATCAGTTTTCTAAGACACTAATGGATTTTAAATTGCTATAAAATTTATTTATAGAAACCAAGAATGCTTCCACTCACAGTACAAACATTAAGTATCCCCGTCAATAAGCAGATGTCTAGGTTTACAAACTATTCCTGCTACCCCCAACCCTCTAAAAACCTCCAAAAAGTCTTCCGAACTCCTCAGTATGGGAAACTAGTATCTCTAAAGTTGCCTCCTATATGCTCAGATTCAAACACAAAGCTGTAGTAAACTTGTGTTGAAGAACAGAGATGGCATTAGATGACCTCCCAAAGCCTGTCCTTAAATGCTGTTTTCAAAAAGAGTCAGCAATATATGAAGCTGACATGGTTTGTTCCTATGGGCAATTAAACTTATTTTACAATGTGGTTTGTTCACTGAAATTATAGAGGCTAGAAATTCTTCACATCTAGGCAGGAGACTGTTCTGAGTGTGAACTAGCACAGATGTCTGCAGGAAAGCTTGCTCCTTATACAGGCATTTATTGTGCAGACTATACAGTTTCTCATTTACAAGGCATATATTAACATCTAACATTACAGCAAATATCTAACAGTCCATTAGTATTATTGTTAACATGCACCAGAGACACACTTACCTCTTGCTTTAAACACAGTATGTTTCAAATTGTTTGTAAAAATTGAAAATACAAGTTTTGACTATTAGGACATTAACTTAGTTTCAACATAATGTGCATTTGATAATGTACATATATATATATACATACAACTCAATAATAGACCAAAGTGTAGAGTGAAAAAGTTAAAATGGTAAAGAGTCAAGTTAAAATCTAAACAAAACAAAACAAAACAAAACAAAAAAAACCCTGCTGTGTTTTGAGACTTTTGTTTGGTATTGGGGATGTGGCTCAGTGTACAGCACTTGCCTTCATACACAATGGCCTTGATCCCGTCCTCAGGACTAACATCCCCTCCAAATAAAGTATTCATTTGTTTTCTTATAGCTAATCCTGGTCCCATTAGAACTGGCCTTCTCAAGCCATTAGTTGGTGTCATTCATTAACAACCAAAATGGCACAAGTAGTGGTTGGAGCCTGAAAGATTTTTATCAGCCCAAGCCTAAGGCTTCAAATGCACCACAAAGATGCTCCATAAAAAACTAGAAGAGCATTTGGGAATAAGTTAGAAATGAAAGGTAGTCCTCTTTAGAAGTTCACTGTTTTTATAACTGTATCCAGTTGTTAGCCTTCATTCTGATATAACTTTATTGTGTTTGCTTGAGACAAAGTCTTACTCTGTACCTGGCTTAGAACCCAAAATGCAGTCTTGAACTCAACAGCAATTGTCTTGCTTTAGTCTCCCAAATGCTCGAAATGCAGACACGTGCCACCACATTTAGCTTAGCCTTTCCTTCATTTGGTCATGCAGAAGTGACAGGAGAAAGGACCAAGTCTCCCACGGGGACCCCCCTCAGGAAAGGGAGTGTGGTGGTGGTGACAGATAATGGAGTCCCAGGACCTGCTCACTAGTCCTCCTCTTTCTTCTTCATCCTTCTCTCTCCAAGATGTACTTCCTGGCTTAAAGATCTCCACGCTACAGTTCTCAGCCTCTTCATCCACACCAGCACCACAAAACACATCTTCAGTCACCCTCCATCCCACTAGGGACAGCACTTGTCCTCATCTACTTCCCATGAAGTGGTGGTGGGTTACTTCTGACATACACTTCCACTCAACCTTGTGAAAAGTTCAGCACAAATTACTATTTAAACATGACCAAGCAATGGTATACCTTAAGAACAAGCTTTTCCCACAAATAAATTGGCCAATTCTGTTTTAAACTAAAAGAAACTGTACTAAAGGATGAAATTATATATTTGCTAACAATTCCCCCCATGTTTTTGTTTTTTAAAGGAAGTGACAGTTTTATTTCTTATTGTGAATATATAGATGTACTGGGGTTTGTTTAGAGAAGGCTACTATGATATTCATAGTATCAGGGTAACTGTTTTAGCAGTGACACCAGGATGGCAGAATACATGGTCTATGAAACTCATAATCCCAGCAAGTTTCTAGTAAGAAGGAGTTCCACTGTAGTTAGAGAGGCAGGAGCACAAGAGAAAGAAAATGCCATGTTTATTCAGCTGAACATTCCGTACTTTCACTGTGTGAAGAAAACTGGTATACAACTGTTCAAAGCCTGGTTCTTCCTCTCAAAAGCTATGTGACCTCAGATAAACCAGTAAACTTCCTGTTTCAGTGATCTTTCTCTATGAGAATGATCATTTTATCCACTGAGACCCAGGCTTGAAGTGAGAAAAGCTGTCTGGTTGAAGGAGAAGCATATATGGACCAGCAGCTGGTGTTCTGTGCTAAGACTACTCTCTTCAGAGGCTCCTAAAGGGATCAGCTGACCCTTGCCCTGTGCTGTGCCTAATAAGCACACTGAGGCTCCAGTGCTAGCAGGACTAGGTACCCTCCATCAGAGGTGGCACGCCCCCACCCGATCCCACCTTTCCTGTGTCTGTCCTTTCCTCATTCCCTCACCACTCCTAGCCAGTGTTCCAGGACCCAAACCGCAGTGTGCAGTACTGAATACACCGAATGACTAATAGTAAATACTAAAAAAAGTCATCTAGGTTTTGAATATCTAAGAATCCCAAAGTTCTTACAACAGTTAGTCTAAGCTAATTTAACAAATGACCTAAAATACAGAGGTTTCCTAACAACAATGGTTTGTTATTTATGCTTGTATCACAAATCCACTGAGGGTGACGGAAGCTCTACGACCTGTCTGCAGTGCAGGCCAGGTGAATGAGTGTCCTGATCAGAATGCTCTGGTCAAGGGAAAGGGAGACACATGGCACCACACAGCGGCTTGCAAGGTTGCTGGTATTAAGTGGCATATGGGCTTCTCATTCAAATGCATTGGTTAAAAAAAGTCAGTGCTAGTGATATCATGGATACTGGAGGAGAATCTACAACCACTGATTTAATGAACCAACATAATTCCTAACAATACTCTCTAAACATTTGTTCTTATATCCATAGGTAGTAAGTGTAGCAGTCTTCATCCCTCACCAAGGAAACTTCTCTTCTTAAAAGACAGAGACCACGGAGGGCTGGGGAGATGGCTCAGAGGTTAAGAGCACCAACTGCTCTTCCAGAGGTCCTGAGTTCAATTCCCAGCACCCACATGGTGGCTCACAACCATCTGTAATGAGATCTGGAGCCCTCTTCTGTGTACATAATAAATAAATCTTAAACAAAAACAAAAACAGAGACCACTACAGAAAACTACAACAATCAATATGCAGGCGTGGAGCCCAGTCCCAATGGAGACATCTACAAAACACTCTCACACCTAAACTCAGGAACATTGTCAAAGAGGGGGCAGAAAGGCTCTAGAGAGCCTTTCTGTGAGATTGTGTCTCTTAGTAACACCGGACGCCATACTGGTCAAGTCTCATCAACATGACTGACGAAGTATGAACTGAACAAGGGACAACAATAAACTTGCCCAACTGGAGGGGAAAGCTCATGAGGCCGCAATCATACATACACATAGAACTGTAGGCAACTGAGTAAAGCCTGGAGCAGGAGAGGAGGCCCTCACCAAGGAGGAGCACACCAACTGGCTACCCTGTGCCAAATGGTCAGCCCTGAAAACATACATTTAAGTAACATTATATTGACTGAACCGGTTATATCTGGGAATATGTATATATACAAATACATATATGCATGCATTAACAACTAATGAAAAAAAAGAGACCATGAATTTGACCAAGAGTGGAGATGGGTATATGGGAAGGTTTGGAGGGAGGAAAGAGAAGGGAGAAATGTTATAATTAAATGGGAATTTCAAAAATAAAACAAGTCACAGGTCCAGACCCAATGATGAAGGCCTTGTAAGAAGTGGCCCCGAGAAAAGCAGCCAATGCATGGGAGCAACAGCAGCCCAGTGACCTGTGCACAGGGAGCTCTACACTGATGTGATAACTACTGTACACAATACTGTACACACACACAGGCACATTCACATCGCAGAGAAAATACAGCTATTATATTTTCAAGAGTGTCACAGACAAAAAGAGCCTCAAAGAAAGTAGACTGAGTTTGATGTAAGTCAGATCTCAAACCAGGCTATAACAGTGATTCTGACCTTGACTTTGGCTGTTCTACGATGTATGGACAGAAGATAATCTAAACTTTCTATCAGGATCATTAAGTTCTATTACAACCTTGTAATATCCAAGTATGTGAGAACAGTAAGCCCATACTAAACCAATGCTTGCTTATTGACAACAAAGTCTCATTTGCGACTACTATGACTTCCAGGCAATGTTCTAAAGTACCTGTCAAATTCTGTAACTGATAGTCTGACTCTAACTCTAAACTTTGTGCTTTGGCTTAGTCATGCTATGTTGATCTTACTTTGGTTATGTCTAACTTGCAGCCACTCAAGCTACTAAATGAATGTATTAAACACACTCAGTTCACTATAACAGAGAAACAGGCTATTGGTATTCCAACGTGGTGCACCTACATCCATATAAAACCCGAGAAAACTTTAAAAAGATTCTAAACACACAAAAATAGAGCCAAACATGGCTTCCAAGTCACGTGTTTCTCATACCGGCCACAGTACCAAGATGCATCTCCCAGCAGCTGCCTACAGGAGGAGCCAGCCGCCAGTTGCAATGCACTAAGCTAAGTTACACCAGTAGCAGTTGATATCGCAGTTTAAGATTCGTCTATGCAATCAAAAAACAATACAGATGCTCATTAAAGACAGATCCAAATGAGAAAAAAACTTCTAAACAAGCAGTGTGTTTAAAAATATACATAGGCTTAGGAGAGAAAAGAAAAAGGATAGAGACAGTTGATTAAAAAATAGTTTAAAAATAAGAAAGTCCTTAAAAAAATAGAGTAAAAAAATATAAGCCACATAAAGATGGAAAATACAAGAGTCTGGATTCTGTCTGTTACTGTGTTGTCTTTAGATTTTTCTGATTGCTAATAAAGAAAAAACAGATGCTAATGAGAGGGCCCAGGGAGCCAGACCAGGGCCATGACAGGTTTCTAATAGCCCTGCCAGGGACCAGGCCTTAGTTTCAGTTTACTGGAGCTGGCTGGAGCTGAGCAAGCAGCTCTCGGAAAGACCACAACTCAGAAGCAACCAATCAGCAGGTGCCCCACAGCCTTCTGCTAGCTCAAGATAGCTGTCCCAACCGTGCCGCTGTAAAGTTCCTAACCCTACCAATCCTATAACAACCCATAAAAACCCACCAATCAGCCCCCAGACTAACCTCTCCTCCCTGGAATTCCCCCAACTGCATTTAAAAAGAGCCTGGGAGCTTCTTTCAGGGTTGCCATTTGCCACTTTTGTCAGATGGTTTGACCCCAGCATGCTGGTAATTCTTAATAAATGCTCTTGTTGACTGCATACGTGAATGGTGGTCTTTTATGGGACTTCTCACAGATGCTAACACTAATACAATGGATTATGAAAACTGCTGGATTAAACCAACCTATACATTTTAAAAATATCTTGACTTCAAAATGGAAATCAAAAGGCGTGATGCTTTGGGGAGAGATTATGCTTTTATTTCCATAGAAATGAGAGGCTGTGGATTCATTCTAGATTGACATGGATCAAGCTTGATCAGGGAAGACTCCCCCCCTCTACCCCCGAAATCCCAGCTGCAGACATAAATAAACCTAGAAAACCCTACAAGATATGTTATGTATATTTTACCTGCTCAAACTTAAGACAGAAAAAAAATCTTTAACTGACTTGTGTACACCACATATTCCATACTTATAATGTATGTTACCTTTAAAAGTTTATGTATTGCCGGGCGGTGGTGGCGCACGCCTTTAATCCCAGCACTCGGGAGGCAGAGGCAGGCGAATCTCTGTGAGTTCGAGGCCAGCCTGGGCTACCAAGTGAGTTCCAGGAAAGGCGCAAAGCTACACAGAGAAACCCTGTCTCGAAAAACCAAAAAAAAAAAAAAAAAAAAAAAAAAGTTTATGTATTTTCAGAACAAAGGGACCAAACACCAATGAAAATGGATGGCCCAGGTTATCCAGCATTTCAAAATGCCTCTGTTACAGTTTCCTCAGAAGCATCAAAAACAGTTTCAAGGCTGCTGGCTGACATGATCCAACCTCACAAACTACTCCAGCCAAGACTTAACAATTATACTGATTTTCTCAAGGTTCCCCCAAAGATATCAGTGACCACAGACAACAAGTAGTCTGCAGAATGATGTCCACATTCTCAAAAGATGGATTATGGATGTTTGTTATCATTTAAGGGGGGAATGATTACAAGTTGTTATTGGTCACAGTCAGAAAAAAACAGTTAAATTCAAAGATCTCTTTCTAAAGGAAAAGAGGATATGATATAGAAATAAGATAAAAGGGGTAGATTATTGAATCTACTTTAATCCAAAAACAAAATTAATCTCAAAATATTTTACACTAGTATGGATTTTGCCTTATTGATACAAATTTAAAGCTAATTTTGTTATATTGTACATACATTTCTATTCCAGTTTAAGGTATTGTACCTATGTAACTCATTTAACAATGCAATGTAAATTTTTAGTCCTTGAAAGTTATTACTACAAACTATTTATGATAATAAAGAAATGCAGGTTGGTAGTCACCTAATCAAGCTTGTAATCATATTAGGTATGTTTTCAAGGTCAAACAGAGATGTATTTTAGATAGAGAGGTGGTCTTCAAACACTTCAGAGACCTACAGAAAACATCAATTTTTTAATAACATAAGGCTTTTCTTGACAGTGAGCATCTACCTTTCTCTCTCCTATTCAGAGTGCATTATCCACACTTGCAATTAAAAATAATGTAGTCCCAAATGCATTAGTTTAACAAAATTTCACTTGTTTTTAAGAGAAATTTAGATAAACCAAGTTGTATTATATGACTGGGTATAAGGGACTTAGTATCTAAAGACATTCATCTTTGGCCTACAGGCATGGAATATCTGAGAGACATTTTTGAGAAGCAGAGAATTTTGAAGGACTGTCCTACCTTGTCTTGTCAATGTTTGGCAGTTTCTTTCTTTTGCATCCTGCTGGTCCAGTTTAGACAGTACAATTGAGACAAGGGCAGTTTCTCTGCCCAAATGCTTAGCTTTTGCCATAAAGAAAGTAAACTCAATACAGAGTTTCTTTGATACCCATCATGTCCATCACCTCAGGCTTACAAAGTGCTATCTTTAATATATTATCTCTGCATAAAATAAAACTCTTTAGATTTTTTTCTAGAATTTGTGTGTCCACTTTTTTCTCAAAAGTCTCAACTGAAATTCATCAGACTAGACTGATAATGTCCAGTGAGAGAATGAGAGGAACAGTCAAGTTACATAATGACTGAGGAGTTTTTGTTGTTGCGATTTTGTTTTACATACGCATGGTCTTCAATACTATTTAAAAACAAAACAAACTATGACAACTATGATCTGTCCACAACCCAGAGCTAACCCTGCTTTCTGCCATACTTGCACTGCACATGTCAACTGTCAGAGAGCTGTGGCTTCTTCCCTGGTGCAGCCTTGCCTTATAACAGTCCTTACCATGACTTTGGAATGTCCCCTGCAGGCTGCACATTTAGAACAGCATTATCTTGCACTCTTATTTGTTATGTAGACATTGAGAGAAATGGTATTCAACTGCATATTGCTCACTAAAACTAGCTTTCTTCAGTACTGCGTTTTACATATATCTGTACTAAATTATATATATACATATATATGTATATATTTAATATACTCACTTTAAATTTCTGAAAATAATTCCATTTTATAAATTTATTAATCTTCTTGTACTTTCTGAATCATATCATTAAAAAAAAAACTAAAAAAAAATTTTTTTTAAAAAAAATCTTTGACAAAGAAAGAATAAAGATAGATACAAAGCCAGGCATAGTGGCACACACCTTTAATGCCAGCACTCAGGAGCAGAAGCAGGCAGTTCTCCATGAGTTCGAGGCCAACCTGGTCTACAAAGCGAGGTCCAGAACAGCTAGGGCTTTTAAAGAGAAGCCCTGTCTCGAAAAACAAAATAAAAGAATAAATCAATGAATAAATAAATAAATGTAAAGAGTGAAGAGGCCATTTAAGTGAGCACAGTCTGCGTACATTTTGAAGCTAGTTATAGATTGTCTCAGCCTTCAACTTGCTAGGAACCAATATCAGACAAAACTCTGAGATTCTACAAACTGTTAGATCATGTCCTTCTTTCCAAATAATCTCTATTTGTCCTAAAGTGAATTTCAAAGAAATAGTATACTTATAAAGGTAGATCTCATATTCTCTTTTAAAATTTATAGTTTAACAACATACAAAGAAATAGAGAAATATGTAATTGGCAAGCTCTAGGTGAAACTTAGAGACCTAACCATAGAGTCTGTTGATCACAGACTGAGAAACCTGATGCCTTATTTCCAACCTACTCCAAACTTGTCATTTTATGCTCTGTGGTTTTACCCCCACTCTAAAAACAAACCTAGCCAGCTCTCAATTAGCCTGATCTTCAAACCAACCAAGTCTAAACCAGGATGTGACCTGACAGCTTCAACAGACAGTGTGACCCCAAGGAGAGCACAAGCAGTGCATACAGCCCATCTGTGGTCCGCCTCAATGGCAAGCCCTGCATCTATGACACCCAGAACATCAAAGACGAATGCTCTCTGGCAAAGGCAAACGGCTGTGAAATCTCTGCTGATATCACAGAAGAACCGCTGATAGTTCTCCATCTTATAAACCATGCCAGAAATGATTCAATTAAAACATCAGATGGGGAGATGACTTTCAATTGACCTCTCTCAGATGAGTATCTTTGGAGACTATATTTCAGAAGACCATCCATCCTAGGAGCCTATGTTTACTTCTGCCATTTGAAAATATCCCAGCTTTACAATTTCTCTGTACATTCTTTCTAGTCCTAATTAAAATGGTGCATTTGCTTAAGCTTTAGTTGGAAAGATTCATTTCAAGTTGCCCTGTTTCTCCACTTTGATTGCAATCAAATGTCTGTTATCACCTCAGCCTTTACTTGAAGGAAACAGCAAAATGTATCAACAGGCAAACTCAATCTAATGGAGTACTTCTCTGAGGGTCCTTATAGATCTTCAAAATGGCAATGGGAGGAAAGGGCAAGATGACATGCAAAAAAAACCAAAGCCCTTAGATATACTGACTGTGTTAGTAAACTGCAAAAACTCTGGGTTTGGCGTCCCGGTTTCGGCACCAAAATGTTAGTAAATTGTTCAGCCCTAGAGGGCGAGGTATCCCGGACACCTCAGAGCTACTCAGGACAAGAGCTCTGCCCTGAAGGTGAGAGGGCGAGGTATCCCAGACACCTCAGAGCTGCTTAGGACAAAAGCTCTGCCCTGAAGGTGTCCCGGACACCTGGAGCTGTTTAGCACAGCTCTGATGGCGGAGACTGTAAAGAAACAGCCCAACCTTGGAAAGGAAGGTTTTCTAACTTCTCAGGAGAGTCAGGCCTGGAACTGCTTCAGCAAGGAAGGGTATCCTGACTCTTCAGGAAGGTCAGGATATACCTGGTATGATGGTATGATGGGGGATGGTTTCCCTGCAGGACACAGCAATCCTGCTCCTCTCCTGGAGAGCCACAATCTCTGGCTCAGTGTTACCAGCTCTTTCTCTCTCAGTCCACTATGGGACATCCCAGCAAGGTTCTTCTGTTCAGCTCCCCCTTGCTCAGTCCACTATGGGACGTCCCAGCAAGGTTCTTCTGTTCAGCTGTCAATGAAGGTCTTCACCCAATACCCTTTTGAGAAAGAGTTTATTTGGGAAGGAGGAGTCCAGGAGAGTAGCTGCCTCTACCGTGGTGGAGACAACAGCTCACAACTGACCGGGCAGGGCGGTTTATATAGGATGTCTAGGGGGCAGAGTCAACTGTGATTGGTTAGTTTATTTTCTGCCCAGGGATTGGCCAGTTTTGTGAGCAAGGGGCAGAGATGGCCCTGATTTCAGGGCCAAACTGTGTTTCTTTCACTGGCCTTTCTAGGCTTTTTGACACTACCTATAAGGCCAGGGCACATTTTTTTCACTGACTCTGATTCTAGGGACCAAGAGTGTTATTTTGGTACTAGTCTCAGAGTCAGGGCATATTTCCTGGGTTCTGGGTTTGGGAATCAAGTGTTCACTTCTCTGGCTCAGGTCCCAAACACAGCTGTGTTTCTTTCCCTGGTCCTGGGCCCTAGGGCCAGGATTCTACTGTCCTGCTCTATGATTGGTTGTTTTCACAAGTCAGTTGGACAGGGGCAGAGATGGCTCTGATCTGTGCTAAACTGTGTTTCTCTCACTGGCCTTACTTAGCTTTTTGACACTACCTCTAAGGCCAGGGCACATTTCATTCACTGACTCTGATTCTAGGGGCCAAGAGTGTTTCTTTGGTACTGGTTTCAGAGTCAGGGCATGTTTCCTTGGTTCATTTCTCTGGCCCAGGTCCCAAACACAGGCTGTGTTTCTTTCCCTGGTCCTGGACCATAGGGCCAGGATTCTGCTGTCTTGCTCTGTGATTGGTTGATTTCACAAGTCAGTTGGACAGGGGCAGAGATGGCTCTGATCTGAACTAAACTGTGTTTCTCTCATTGGCTTTATCTGAGCCATCCTTCCTTAATTCTGGGCTCCAGGTTCAGGGTGGGTTTCTCTAGCCAGCCCCTTTTCCCTACAGACTGATCCCTTTAAAATCCAGTGTCACTGATTTTTAACTGCCACTGAGCTGCTCCAGCAACAACACTGCCCCCCCCCAATGTCGATTCTGCCTTTATGCTCTGACCTTTCTATTATCCTGAACTTGCAATGTCTTCTGCCCTCCCACACATTCTCTCATAGCTAATACAATTTAGATCCTATGAAGGACAGCCCACTCCCTGTAAGGAAGGATTAAAGATATAAGCACTCTATCTCTGATCCACCCAGTGGTTACAGTGAGCATTCAAGAGTTGAGGGACAGTCTGTTGTCAGTTATTTAAACACACGTTGATTTGGTTGTTGTTTGAGACAAGGTCTTAATTATCTTACCCTGGCTGGCCTGAAACTCTATGTAGACCAGGCTGGCCCTTGAGTGCTGGGATTAAAAACACGTGCTACCACACCTAATCCATGGCACAGGCGTATGGCTAGTCTCCAGAAGAGCTAGAAGAACAAGCTGCACATCCAACCCTAAGGAAAAATGACAAGATGCTCCCAATGGGAACCCTATCTGGGTCCATCCTAATCAAAGTGGCACAATAGTCTGGATATGGATGCTTCCTTTATCAACACTGAAGTTATACATCTTTTACCTGTCTACTGTGGTCTTTCAATTATATTATCAATGTCACCCAACTTCACTGTCAACCTGGGTCATGAGGGGAAAAAACTGTATCAAAAGTTATTCAAGGGGGCTGGAAAGATGGCTCAGTGGTTAAGAGTACTAGCTTCTCTTCCAGAGGACCTGGGGCTTGATTCCCAGCATGTACAAGACAGCTTACAACTGTCTGTAACTCCAGTCTCAAAAAGACTAGATGACCTCTTCTGGCATACTCATGGTGTACAGACATACATGCAGACAAAACACCTATGTACATAAACTTTTTTTTAAAAAAAAAATCTATAGAACTTACCTTTGAAATGGTATGGGTGGTGGCTTTGATGCTTATTAAATATGCACTACACATTATTCTTAAAACAAAAGATATAATTTTATAACTGTAGATTTAGCTAAACTACTCTAAATTCCTGAGTACAAATGAATATTGGACCAGCTTAAAGAAGCAGGGTGTGTTCATTGTTGTTTTTAGGATGAGCATGTTTGGTACAATATGTGCACCACAGTAGGACAGTATTGGGGGATTGCCTTTATGTTATATGTTCATAGTTGACTCCTGCACTGTGGGCATGCTTGTCCTCCTGAATTGACTAGAATACATCAACTGCACTCACCCTGCTCAGAATGTCACACATTGCAATTTGAAAACACCAAGATGAGAGTATGTTTTGTTTAACAGCATTTAGATGACATCCAGAGGGGTGCAACATACCCCCTAGAAACTGACAGACACCAGATCACTAGCTGCGTCAGATACCCGAGTTCATAACATGAGCCCTCCACCAAGGCTTGGCTGTCATTCAGACAACACCAACAATACTTCCCTCGTTGTTCCTGATATTTTATGTTGTACTTTTTTATACACTAAACCTGACAAGCGTTCAGGGTAGAAATGGTCATGGGCTACTTATGTTTTCTGTTCACTAAAAACTGAGCACAAAGAAAAGAAATGCACTTAGACAGCAGACAATACACACCCAGAATTTGGAGTCTTCTCCTTAGGTAAGAATATTGTGTTTTTAAAAGCTCTGAAAAGATTAGTCTGTCAGACAATACATACAGCTAAATGGAAAGGAAAAAAGAATATATTTGTCCGAGAGAGAAAAGGTTTAATACATTATAAAGAAGATCAATTATGATTTTACAGTTCCTGGATACCTTTATGAGACAGTTTATAAGCTTTGGAAAAGTTTTCGTAGTAACTTAGTTTCTGAAGTCTCAATTTCTATTTTGCTCATTTTAATAATCTTGTTATTGATGTTTTGTATTTCATAAATCACTAATCAAACCTTGCTTTAAACTTATTTATAACTAAATCACTTAAAACATTTATAATTGGCATTTGTTCTAAGTGTGGCACATCTGCACTATTCTCAAGACCATTTCTGTGGTCTGCTGCTTCCTTGACAGCCCTCGTGGCATAGAGCCTCTACTTATGAATTCACAGGGGCAGTGGCAATCGGGTGCTACGCACATTCAACTTGTTCACTATGGGACACGGTGTGATCCCGTGGCAAACACCCAGGTCAAGAAACCCCCATTCCTCTTAGCAAGGAGTCTACACTAGTCCAGAGTAGAGCATATAGAAAGAGCGTGGAGTTAAAGGTGGATAAGAGATTCATCTGGCCATTGGATGCTTCTGGCCTACCCAATGGTATTCCTAGACGCAGAGTTAGCCAGTAGAAAAGAGAACCCAATCTACCTATGCACTCACCTTGGAGCTGGTGAGAGGGGCTACAGTTCAGATGGCCAGGCTTTTGCTGGTCTTATCAAGATTTAATAGTTTTCTTGACTAAGGATTTCTCCATTTGCTGCCTGTCCTTGGAACTGCCAGAGACTTTGTTCTGTTTAGATAATTTTCAGTAAATGGTTGTTTTCACTAGAGAGAACTACAACAGCATTCCAAAATTTTCATACTCAACTATTTCAAGAAAAGTGAAAGCACAGGTCTGTGGTAGTAGAATCAACATCTTTTGTATACTTATATTACCAGTTTATTTTACCAAACAATTTACACTGCTAAAAAAAAAAAAAAAGAAAGAGAAAAAAAATCTGTGTAATTTTATAATAAGAGAATTATGTTAACAAGGAATTCCTACATAGTAATTATAAGCAATGTAAACTTAAAATGTCTTCTATCTAAACAGAGATATTGATAACCAAGAATACGGGCACCACCATGCCGCCCTTTTAGGGACGATTTTTATGGGTTTCAAAGCGAAGCTACACAATCACTAAAATACTACATATACATTTCCAGCCATGTATCATCTTGGTTGCTTAGAAACCAGACCTGAATAAGCAGAATTAAAACAGCAGAAGGAAGACATCTTTGTTAAAAAGAGGTTCAAAGAAAAATGCCTAGACAGTGATTATCTGTTTTGAAAATGAGACTATAAAATAAACAAACATAATGAGGTTTAAAGATGTCGAATTTGAAGACGTCACCCAGACCAACCTCACTTTATTTCTTACTGCCCTACAGCAGCACACCATAACTCAGTCATCAAAGAAAAGGAACCTTAATGTGTGTGCATAATCCCATGCATCAGTGTCCAAAAACCACCAAGAAAGGTCAACATGAGACATAAAAAACTTAATCTCCATTCTATTCTATTTCATTACATTGATCAGATTTTGTAAAACGACCATTAAATATGTATATTTAAGAGAGAATTTTAATGAGTAAAAATACAATTTAAAAAATGCTACAAATAATGTAATGCCTTTTATCACACTTAAAATGATGCCTGGGACTGGTTCTAGTCTGTATAATCCATGAATATACTGGATTATATCTAAGCAAAATGTGATCTTTGGCAATGAAGAAAATACAAATGCCCGTGTTGGGCAGTATCTGAATCAGCCTCTTAAGACTATACATATACCCTCAGTCTAAGTTCTCAAATCACTAAAAAATAAAACTAATTTTAAAAGGAATAAACTGTAAGAATGAATGTCTAAGACAAGAAATTCTCACAAAATGCTGTTCTTGTACCCCTTTTAAAGGGGGGAATAAAATGATTTTTTTTAAGGCTGACAATGGCTATCATTCCTTTAGGGGATAGAAAATTACTTCAAAAACCAATAAGAAGTATCATATAGAATTAAAAAAATTTCCAGCATGTTCTCCCTTTGAGACTCCTACGGTTCATTTGTTTGTGAGCTACAACCTTGTGAAGGTTATACAATCTGCAAGCAATCACGTTTCTCTGGCTGTGCAGAGGTTAGAGGAAGGACTGAGTGCCCAGCAAGGACAGTACCCTCCACGTGCCAAGTGTCTGTGGACCCCCGTGCTGCTTTCCTGAGGTTTGTACATCTGCAGCTCCAACTGCTTGATGTTCCCTTAAAAGCCACAGTAAACACTTAAAAATGTCTAAGAAAATCGACATTTCCTTGAAAATACCCTCTCTGTTTAACCTAATTCTAGGACTATGTAAGGTTTTTTTTTTTTTTTTATTTAGGGTCGAATCTGACTATCTTTGAACCACAGCAGATTCAATCAGTGGAAGCTACCCTCCTCATCTTTGCCCTGCAGATGATCTCCCTGACACAGACATCATCAAACACCTTCACCTCATTTCTAATGACATTTATCCTGATTCCACTTCAGCTGACAATTCTGAAGACAATAACCTGATTCCTCAGCAATCTCCCACTCTCTGCTCCAGTGACATTCTACTTTCCTCCCTTATTCTCAGAGCTCTTTCCTTCCTTATTCCCAGCTGTCCCCACTTTTCTTTCCTAAGCTCCCTCATGATTCACTCTTGCTGATCTTATACTCTTTATGTACATCAAGCCCAAACACCTACGGTCCACTATTTGGATAGTGTCATCAGTCCCCACTCCACTTACAATCCTTCCTTCTGCTCCATGGGCTCTAAAAAGAACCCAGCAAACCTAGATCAATTCTAATATCTGCTACTAATCTTCATTTCCAAAATTTGTTAGAAAGATTTGAATGAGTGGACTAGGGTCAACTCAAGCCTGAACAAGCTTCTCTTCCATCTCCACATGCTGGTTCTGTACCTTCAATATATACATACACTGAAAGTTTTCCAATGATTCACATGGAGTGGGGGGCACTTCTTTGACTCTGCCCTCCAACTATCACATTTTCATTCAAGCTTCTGAAAACAAATCCTTGCTTGATTGAAGCTGAAAAAGAGGTGTACTTGGAACTAACAGAGAGCAATGTTTACATGGCAAGGATTAACAACACAAAATAACCATCACTAGTGGCTCAAATAGACCATGCCCCAGAAAGCAAACACGGGCTGAAATGTGTTTTCATATTTCTTTAAATGGGAAGTGATTTCTTTAAAGCTTTTGTAAGGTTCAAGAAGGATTAAATTCCTCAATGTGAGAAACTCCTCTACATACCACAGTTGGGTTGAAGGCACAGATTTGGTTTAAAGAATGTGACAAGTATAAAGTTCTACTACTCTACTTCATTTCCATTAAGAATTCTTGGGCTCTGGAGATTGCCTCACAAGCATGAGGGCCTGAATTCAATCTCTATTGCAACAAAAAAGCCAGCCACTCTGGCATATACCTGTAATCCCAGCACCTAGAGACAGAGACAGGCAAACTCCTGAGGCCAGCCTAGCCAACCAGTGAGGTCCAGGCCAATTAGAGATCCTGTCTTGAGGGAGGTGGATCAGGGCTAATGAACTGACATCTAAACACACAACACATAAAGAGAACATAAGATTCAGAATTGTAAAATACCTTGTGAATTTCTCATTCCTTGTAGTTTGATCTTCAAATTCATAACATTAATTGAAACACAGTCATTACTATAATTTGTTTAATTTAAAATGGTTAAAAACACTTGTCTTTCTTTAATTAAATGTCATAAATGTAAAACAAATACCACTTGATGAATAAGCTATAATTCCTGTTCAATTCCATTCTTCCTTTTAAAAATGTCTAGATCACAGGAGTAGTGGCACACACCTTTCTTTAATCTTAGCACTATGGAGGCAGAGGAAAGTGGATCTCTGTGAGTTTAAAGTCAGCCTGGTCTACATAACAAAGTCCAGGCGACCCTGTCTCGAATTATTTTTTTCTTTTTGAGGCTGGAGGGATGGCTCAGTGCTTTGGTTTCCAGCACCCACACCAGTAGACTCACATCCATCTATAACTCCAGCCCCAGAGGATCCAACACTCTATACTGCCTTCCTCAGGCACCTGCATATATATGGTGCACACACACACAAACACACACAGAGACAGATGAAATAAGTCAGTCTTAAAGAAAAAAAAAATGGCTCGATCACATTGTGGAGACACTACATTTTGAAAACCACTCTTGAGAAGCTCAACGTTTCTCACATAACTAAAGTTCCCACTTGGGAAGAATATCAATTGTCAGCTTTTGACAACAAATCCTTTAAAACACTTTTCCTTCTGATTTTATTTCACAATAGTTTTTAAACCACAATAATTTTTTTTTCTTGGACTTTGGTGACAAACCCTTCAAAATACAGTTTTCAAGTTGTTCTCACAAACATTGGATGTGCACCCTCTGCTGGCTTCACAAAAATTCTCCCAATGCTCCTATGGATGCCTTCCTAACCAAATGGCCACAGAAGGGTGACAATCCCATTGTGAGATACTAGACAACCTTCAGGAAAGCAATTTAGAAAAAAATCTATTAAGTCAGTCAAACTAGACTTCCTCCATCTGGGTTATTCTTACACTTGAACATCTCGTGCTTACACAGAGAAGAGGCAACACCTCTACTAAACAAAAATACTGCAGAGTAATCTGGAACATTTGAGTTCCATCAGAAGGTAACAAAACATAAAATGCCACAGGTAAATTCAAACCTGTGCAAAAATTCCAAGTAAGAACTTGAGAGAAAATTCTTGTTGTTTTTCCAGAAGTTCAACTTTGAATAAATGGTCTTTCAGATCTAAGAGGACAAAAAAAGCCAGAAAATTGATGCACAACGTAATAGTCTTCCATTAGAAGCCATTCTTTTAAATTTTAAGTCATTTGCCAAATAATATTCATTTTAAATAATAAAAAGTACCTTTCTAAACAAAAGTTTTGTTCTGCTTGCTTCAATAGCCAAGCAATAAATTGTGATTATTTTGCCAGGTGCCACTAGTAAAATTCCACAAAAATTGTGCCCTATGATGAACTGAACTATGTCTGAAAGACTTCTGGAGAGAACAGAGAACATGAAAAGTCTAAAAAGACTTCCCACTCAAGGCACAGTCACTTTATGTGAACAGAGTTTGATCAATTATGAATATTACCTTAGAAAACAGAACATGGCATAATTCATTGTCAAAATATACATTTACAGTCTTAATGAACTTTTCTCATCTGGGCTGACAGTGCTCCCTCCAGAAGCCAAAGACCACCTACCAAAAACCCCAGTACCAGACATAAGAAGTCCTCTTTGGAGTTGTGGCCAGAACTGTCTAAAAGGCTCCCAAAACACACAGCCTCTTGCCACTGCCCTTGGTTACCCTCCCCCAGAGATGGAAGAGAACACCCTATTGCTGAAGATACCATGCACTTCAGAAATAGGGCCCAGAGGCCCTGAGCTGGAACTGACCTGAATGCTTTCTCCCTGAGGACTAGCTTTCATGGTACCAAAAGGCACAATGCAAGTTTCTGAAAGAGGCAACCAAGGATCCCCACCAAGATATGATACCTATGAACCCCATCAATGGCCAGCAGGGCACCTTAACCCCATGGGGACAGCAGTGACACACTTATCTTGGCAGTAACCAACAGCTCCCTAATTGGACTTAAGACCCACTCCACAAGAGGGATACCATGCCTGAGATGGCAAATCTGAGTGAATCCTTACCAACAATCTACAAACATTTGTCCCTATACTAACTGTAAGTGCAGTCTTCACCCCTCAAGGAAACTTCTCTTTTTTCTTAATTTGTTTATTTGTTACTTATTCATTCATTCATTTATTTATTTATTATATAGTGTTCTGCCTGCATATATTCCTGCATGCCAGAAGAGGGCACCAGATCTCATTATAGATGGTTGTGAGCCACCATGCGGTTGCTGGGAATTGAACTCAGGACCTCTAGAAGAGCTATCAGTGCTCTTAACCTCTGAGCCAACTTCTCTTCTTAACAGAGACCACTATAGAAAACTAACTGGACTCTACAGTTGTGGAGCCCAGTCCCAATGAAGACATCTACAAAATACTCTCACACCTAAGCTCAGGGAACAAAAAGACTCCAAGGTCAGAGGATTGGGGATGTTGCTAGGAGACTGTGTCTCCTAGTAACATCAGAAGCTATACTGGTCAAGTCTCATCAACATGACTGACCAAATGTATACAGTTATAGTGTGCCAAATGGTCAGCCCTGAAAACATATACAAGTAACATTATACTGACTGAACAGGTTATGGGGGGGGGGGGCTTGGAAGAGAGGGAGGGGAAGGGAAAAGAGAAAGAGAGAGGGGAAGGGAGGGGAGGGGGAAGGGGAGAGAGGGGGAGAGAGAGAGAGAGAGAGAGAGAGAGAGAGAGAGAGAGAGAGAGAGAGAGAGAGAGAGAGAGAGAGAGAATGAGAGAGAATGAGAGAGAGAGAATGAGAGTGCATTAACAACTGATTAAAAAAAGAGGCCATGAGTTTGAAGGAGAGTGGAGACAGGTATACTGGAGGGTTGGGAGGGCAGAAAGGCAAGGGACAAATGTCACAGAAATACAATCTCAAAAGTAAAACATAACAGTGTGGACTGGCGTGTAAGACTAAGAATAAACAGAGAAATTGGAGTGCACTGAGTGGAAGGATGAAGGATCCTTCCAAACAGAGCGGGTTACCATTAAACCACCAGCTGTCACAAGCATGCTGTTCTAAGGGCCTGGTTAAAGCACCCATGACCCACTCCTGTGAGCCTTGAGCTACTTCTCAGGTTAGGTAAGGAAAACACTGCAATAAATGGAAGCTCCATTAACTACATCAAACAATTGGCTAGTACAATGACCTCAATTCTAGCTAGAAAACATTTTAACTTGATTTATGCAGAGAAAAGGCAAAATGTCTAAATCCAGGGACACAGAGGCTGTTTTGTGAAAAAACATGGACTCTTCACTTGGGTCTGCAGATGTCCACTGGGTAACTGACACCATAATGGAAGCTTCACTTCTCTATTTTTACTTTGCAACTATTTCCTTTGCTACTTTAAACTCTGGTCAGATTTCTGTTAAGCATGTATGTAGGCGTGTTAATCACTTAAGGAATCAGAGTGCCTCCTCAAACAACAACTGTCTGTCCCCTGTATGCCCCCCACCCTCATAACAACAGGATCTTGCTGAAGCAGACCTCAGACAATGATCACTCAGAGCACAGCTTAACCAGACTGCTTAGCTCTGCACATGCTTCACACCCTCCCCCGTTCTTCCTACAAATCGATAAACCTGAACCTCTTGTTAGGATCCTCAAGGATAGAGCTTTGAACACTGATCCCCTTGTTTCCTAGTGTGGCCAGAAAATACCTATCATTACTTTGTTTATTTTGGACTTAAGTGCCCTGGTTTATTGGGATTCCCTAAAGACAGGTACCACCAGTGGCCTAACACTCAGTATGTGCACCTTTTGTTAAATAATGAAAACTGGCAAAGCTGAGTTGATAGTTCCTAGCCTATTTCTGATTTCATGTGACCATTTTGCTATACATGAGTCTATACTACAAGATGTTTTGTTTCTGTGAAGAGTAAATAAAAGCCAAGACTCTCTCTGGCTTCCCATGTTACATCTAAATAAATTATTTCAATGTAGTTCCCAGGATTAAACTCTTGGCTATTCCTGATAGCCATTTTGACTAAAGTATTGAAATATTTTAGTTAGCAAGTGCCTCTGTCTTAAAAAGGAAAAATAAAAAAATCCCACTGCCTTTATAGCCAATAATTTTTAGACCAAAGTAAAGTAGCTGTATTTGTATCCAAATGTTTTGATGACAATCAAGATTTAGCTGTCCAGAAGAATAACAACATGGGTCCTGTCTAGAACATTCATGGAATAAAGCCAAGACTTTGCTTTCTAGTGACTAGATTACTTATCAACTCCGAACACCTCTAAAGTCACTGGAATACTACTCATAAACAAGGGTATCTGCTTGGTTCCAAGAAGAGAGACAGCACGTACTTTGTGGTGTTTCTGAACTAAACCAAGGCCAGGGACTCCATTGGACTTTCTTGCTCACCACTGTCCCCCAAATTAGGTCATTTTTCTCAGCTATTCATAACACAAGCTTTTGAAGAGATGCAAACAGTTAACAAACTAGCTCTCTCAATACATTTTAAAGGAAAGTTATTTAGAGTCTCCACACACACACACTTTTGGGTAATATAGTCCATGTCTTTCCAGTTTGCTCTGTCATTTAAGGCCTTTGTCATTGTACCTCCATGACTACTGAGCAAAGGCCAAATGGTATTTCTGATATAATGTAATTGTTCAAAAGATGCCCTTTACAGTATTACTACTATTGGGGAAATTTTCAACCATCTGACACACTCTGAGAAAATGATTAAAGGTTAACACATCTGCATATTGTGCAGCCTGCATATTGATACCATTAAGAACATCCTAAGAGTTGGAGGAGCCTGCCTGGCATGTGCAAAGACTCTGGGTCAGATTCCCTGGGTGGGTGGGTAAAGCAGGAGGGAGAGTGGGATCTTTGGGGCTGGAGGTACAGCCCAGTATTAAGAGTTTTCCAAGCATGCACACTGCTCTGGGATCAATCCCAACCAAGACAAAATGGGGGTGAGGGTGGGAGTGGTAAAGAAATATGGCAAGACATGCCTATGGTCGCAGTGTCTCAGAGGCTGGCCTGCGTACACAGCAGATTCTTGTCTCCAAAACAAAACAACAACAAACAAACAAACAAAAAAAAATCAAACAACATCTTCAAAGAAATCTCTTTGCTGTAACATGTAACTGTTTTAGCCATTACATTGTAAGTATACTTTGAGTATTACTATAGTAACATAGAAAGATTATTATGTACCAAAAAAATTACAGAACTCTAAGTAGAATACAAAACTATAAATAGGATTCCAATGAGGCAAAACACACATAACAAAGGAGGTACATTTCTTTGGATGTGCTGCAAGCATCCAAATGGAAACTCTGCAACAATTAAATGTGATTTAAATTAAACGACCACCTTTGGAGAAGGTTATGACCATCTTAGTTCACAGTTGGAAAAACTCAAGTTCCAATTTTAAGGTCTTGAACTGAAAACAGGAATGAATGTACCAAAGAGTCTATTTTATTGTTTCTAGAAAAGCAAGGTGAAACGTAGGGCTCACTAGCATAAAACACAGGTTTGTGAAAGAGTCAGAGAACAAAGTGATGAGAAGAGTAACTATGGAAGGTGAGCATCAAACTACCAAGTAGTAAAATAACGAATGAAATCTGTAGTAAATCCAAGAACATACAGATTAATCTAGAATTATTCTTAGAGAACAAACAAGGAGACAAACAGAAGTATAAAGCGCAAATAATAAAAAAACAAAGTTAAGCTGGGCGGTGGTGGCGCACGCCTTTAATCCCAGCACTCGGGAGGCAGAGGCAGGAGGATCTCTGTGAGTTCGAGGCCAGCCTGGGCTACCAAGTGAGTTCCAGGAAAGGCGCAAAGCTACACAGAGAAACCCTGTCTCGAAAAACCAAAAAAAAAAAAAAAAAAAAAAAAACAAAGTTAAGATACGAATAATAAAAAACAAATCCTCCCCACTGGTCTTACTCTTGACCTATCACATTCTTAACTGAATTTCTGTCTCAATGTCACTCACTCCATGAATTAGCGACCTACGTGCTTCTGCACTGTCCCCCTTCCTCTGTGTTTGTCATCCACTTGGGGTCTACAGAAGACACTAAAATTGTTACTTCCCACAGTTCTGTCCCATCCACGCCCCCACCCCGTCTTCATTCCCTCTACCAACTAGATAGCATTCCCCCATCCCTTGAGGTTTTTGTTTGTTTGATGGTTGGTTTAAGGGATTTGCTTTTGTTTCTTTTGGTATTTTTTACATGCAGATCTGCAGGTGAGAGGATCCCTCAGGTTTTATTTGCATGAAAATATCTTTTTCTCCTTTCATTATGTTTGGATTCTAATTTGACAATTACTTTAAAGATGACATCTCACTGACTTTTTGGATTTCAAACTGTTGAATAATCAGTTGTTGATTTTATTGTTTCTTTGAATAAAATTTTTCCTTTTCCATGAATGCTTGGTTTTATTATGATTTTTCTGAAATTCCCTGTGTACGTCCCAAGCCCCTGCTATCAGTTTTCCTATAAGCACTGGTGTATATTTCTGAGTAGTTCATATTTTGGTGTCAGATCTACAGAAATTACCCAAACTGGATCACAATGAGAGGGAACAACACAGACAGCAACATTCAAAGGCAGCTGTATAAACTGTCTCATGTATCTGTAATTGTACTAACAGGAGGGCAAGAGGAAACAGCAGAAATGGCCTCTGAACAAACAAAGCCTTTCTTAAACTTACCAACAAGATGCCAAATCCCAGTCCAACACACCAAGAGGATGTGAGCCAGGACAAACACCAACACTAAGACAGATAGACACACTTTTATGTACATGCACACAAACTGTGTGTGTGTGTGTGTGTGTGTGTGTGTGTGTGTGTGTGTGTGTGTGTGTGTGTTTATATCCTATTTAAAAACTGAAATTGAGGTAAAAGAGTGTCTTGAGGAAAGCTAGAAGACAGACAGACAGACAGAAAGACACACACACACACACACACACACACACACACACACATTAAAGAATAACCTAAGACTTCTTTGTTGTTGTATAAAAGCCACAACAAAGTGGAGTGTCACATTCAATGCTGAAGACAAAAAAACTCTCAACTTACATTCCCAGAGCCAAATGAAATATAGATTTTAAATATCAACGATAAATAAAGACCACAGGTAAACCTGGAAAAAATGTAAAGAAGAATGTATTGTCAACAGAAGAAGCATGTAATAAGAAATAGGAAGGGGCTGATAAAGGTGTTTGTCCTCAAGCCTGACTGCTTGAGTTCAATCCCCACAACCCAGATGGGTTGAAAAGAATAGGATCCTTCCTGTAAGCTGTCCTCCATACACACAGCATGGCATGCATACACACATATGCACATAACTAAATAAAGGTAATAATTTCTTAAAACAAATATTAAAGGAAGTTCTGCATGCAAAAGGAATTTGATGCCAGACAACTCAAATCTACACATAAAGACTCCCAAACATGTCACAATGTAAGGTAAATGTTGTTGCTGTATTCGCTCTGGTGGCATTATTATTTACCTTCTTCAGTGCTCTGACTAATGCCTTTCAAGAGGTAACCTAAGAAGGAAGGGTATCTAAGCTTACAGAGCCCAGTCCGTCAAGGCAGCCAAGCCACAGGAACATAAGGCATCCGGTCACATGGCATCTGCACTGAGGAAGCAGAGGAAGCATTCCAGTTCAACTCTTTTCTCCTTTAATTCAGCCTAGGGCCTGAAGCCCAATGCAGAATGGATCTTCCTCAGTTAAATGGTATGGAAAACCCCTCAAACACACCCACTGGTGTGTTTCCATGGCAATTCTAAATCCAGTCAAGTTGACAATTGGCTAACCCTCACATAGATACAAAGGATGTAAGGATACCCTCTTGTGTTCAGACTGCTTAGGGATTGTTATATTACACCCTCACCAGCACTTCATGTCTTCCCATCTCCCTGATGACTACCAATTATTCTGCACATGCTTAACCAATTACATATCCTCTTTGGTAGGTGCTCACATCTTCTGTTTATACAGTTGTTTGTTTGTCTTAATAAATTTCTACTTTTCTTTGAAGTTTTATTTATTTATTTTTTAATGTATGAGTGCTCTGTCTGTCTGTATAACTGCATGCCAAAAGAGGGTATCAGATCCTATTATAGATGGTTGTGAGCCACCATGCAGTTGCTGGGAATTGGACTCAGGACCTCTGGAAGAACAGCCAGTGCTCTTAACTACTGAGCCATCTCACCAGCTCCCACAGGGTTATTTTTTAAGTGGAGGACTGTGTCAACATTTAAATTAATATACAGATTTTTTTTACATATACTAGATATGTGCCTTTACTCACTAAGAGATTAAATCAAACATAACCAGAATGCCGTGCTATTCAAGAGCCAAATGTATATATTAATGATTAAAGTAAGAAATCACAAGGAAGATATCTAATTTTCACTATTTACTTATTAGTTCTTAATAACTGATAATAATATAAAGTGAAAGGTAAAACTAAAATTAGAAATTTTATTTTTTCTGATATCAGACAGCTAGAAATTTTAAAACTCAACTTGTGAAATTACTCTCATCCTGGGCACCAGAGATCAACAGTCAGGAAGTTAGCTTGTGAATATACAGTTCAAAAACTACTTTTAAGAAAAGCACTGTTCATGTTTGAAGCTGTCAAAGGAGAAATAAAAGACCCTCTATTTAAAAACGTGTACAGTTGAAAGATGATCTACCTCAACTCTACAAGGTATGGTTGTATGGCTCTGTGATCCCAGCACACAGGAAACAGTTGCAGAAGAATCTGTTTCAAAGGCATCCTTGATTACACACCAAGTCTGAGGCCAGCCTTGGCTAAATGAAATCCTGACCCAAACATAGAAACAAAAACAGAAGAAGGCAATGGTGGTGATGATAAAATAGGTAGGCTTGATTACATTTTAATGTGTTTTCTATTATCTCTAATTTTTCTCAAGGGTAGGAGTTCAGGTCCAACTGAACTATCTTTATGGGCTCCATACTAAGAGTCCTACTGACTCCCTATTCCTGTGACTGTCTAAGGCTCAAGGATAACTAAGGAAAAAAAAAGATTAAAGTAAAACCCACTAAAAGTACCCGTTAGAGTAATTCCTTACAAGCAGAAAAGGAGGCTTGGTTCTCTCCCATGCTCCCTTCAGAGACGAAGAAAAGCAACTCCAATCTACCCCACATAAGCCAGAACAAGATCCAACTGCACACTTCAAGCCAAGATGAGAAGCTGCAACTTGGAATTCCTTCACCAGCCCCTTAACTTTGACATTATTTTGTTGTCTTGCCACAGAGCGAGGTCAGTTCAGTGAGTGGATTATTCACCAAAGAAGAACCTTAGGCAAAAACAGCTTTTAGTTACAGTAAGATGGTGCCTTCTGATCCTAACCATGCAGAGCTGTGGTTTGTGGAGGAAAGTAACTCAGAACAAAGACATCTTGACTAGACAATAAACAAGTGTGAAATAAGTAATATAATACAGAAAATTTCATGTAATGTTTGCTAAAACTCTCTTAATATGTTTTCCATACAGACATTTAATACCTACAAATCCTGCTCAAAATTTATAAAGGAAACTGTAAAGTTTTTTTTCCAATTCACAAATGCCACTGTCTTGTAAAAGGTTTGTGTGCAGAGTGTGTATATAAATTACAGAATAGAGAGACGGAAAGGCAGAGGCTTCCTGAGACTGATGGCCTTTCTGGGATGTTGGCAAGGAGCAGAAGCACAGGCTTCTCTAGTATAAGAACCAGTCCTGCAGTAGAGGCCTGCAAAAGTAACAGGAAAGGAACTCAAGCAAGGCTCCACGGCAGAAGTACTCTTACTCTGCTCCACAGGGATGAGCTGTAATCACCCAGGGACTGCTCAGGGACTCCCTAAGACCTTTTGCTGAATCAGTATTATGTTCATTTACTCTGTCATGAGCCTGCCCCTCCTAAGACATGCAGATGGGTTTCAAAGCATCTGCAGGGGAAAACAGCCTTTTTGTACAAATATTAATATTTTATGCCTACCAAGGTAGCTGGCCATGAAGAACACTTTCTCTTCAAAATTTTACTTGCTTCAAAATTCCTTGCTCCTCTCTCAAAGCTCCTGAAAGCTGGAAAGTTCTATACGTCCCACTGGATGTTTTAGAACTGTCATTAATAATTAAAGACAAAATTCCAAAGCAGCTAAACAATATATTCTAAATTTAAAATGCTCCATTTAAGAAGAGGTACCATGTAAGAGAAAGCTGTTGTCTAAAATATATTTAGACACCAGGTTAGCTTTCTGCTACTCAACTGTGGTTCTTCTGAGAGGGACCTTGAGGAGTCTCCAAGTCCTACACAGACTGCTGAACAAGGACTATGGGAAAGATGACTGTCACCTAGGAAGCATTCCAAACACTGCTACTTTCAGAATCTGAAGAAGTCTTTTCAAAGGCAGGAGGGAAAGTGACATGGAAGGCAATCACCATGTTCTGCACTGCTAAGCAGAGCTAATCCTGAGGAGTCAGAGCAAGGGACTAGCATGCACCTACAAACCACAGCCTTCTACTTGAGGCAAGTGTCCTTGAAGAACTCTTGCCCTGAGCAGGGAAAATAAGAAAACCAGGAATTCCTTATTTCCACAAAAAAATTAAACCAACTCCCTACTTAGTCAACACTAACCAATTCAAACACTTGAACCTAAAACTTCGTCTAGAGTAAACAAGCTAATGTCCAGATAGAAAATGAATTTGCTCCCCAAATATCTAATATTATACTACTTACACACACACACACACACACACACAGAGAGAGAGAGAGAGAGAGAGAGAGAGAGAGAGAGAGAGAGAGAGAGAGAGAGAGAGAAACACCATTATTTTATGTAAGAGGTACCATACATAACAGATGTCCACAGTCAGATGTGAAAACCATTTTAAGCTCATCTGAAAGAGAAGTGCTACCTCAAAACAAAGTAGATGGCAAGAACCAACTCTTGAAAGTTGACCTCTGACCTCCACACATAGTACATTTCTCCTCCCCTCCCCATCTCCTCCATCACTCCCTTGTCCCTTCCTTTCATCCTTCCTTTGTTCCTTCCTTCCTTTCCTTCCTTCCTGTGAGTGGCAACTCCTACTCCCAGCTCTTAGGAAACACCAATGTAGTTGACTTTTGTAAGTTGTTTGGAAAGGCCATGGAAGTGAAATCATACACTATATGGTCATTTATTCTTGCGGGCCGCAGAAATATAAGAACTCAGCTGGTTATGGCAAAGTCACTACCTGGAGGGATCAGGGAATTCCTCCAGAGGAAGCCAAATCCCAAGGAGTTTTTGGTGTTACTTGGCTTGTTATATATCAGCTGTCTTCTGTTATGAAAATCATGTGTGCCTTCATAGCTTTCCCAATTGACTTTTCCCTAAGAAGGACTAACAGTGTAGACTGAGCACTCTCTGGACATACACATTCCAGGTATTTGGAGAACAGCCTCAGGGAAAGGCTTTCTCTGGAATCAGATATCTCCCTTAGCCACTTTCAAGGACTACAGGAGACACCACCCAGGTGGGCGCCCATTGTTAGTCCCAGGTGGACTAACAAGGATAACAGCCCACATGCAAGTCTCCTGACTTACGGTAAATTCCACAAGGAGACACCGCCTAGGAGAGGTGGACGTTAAGTAATAGCCTTACACAATTTAGCTCGGACCCTCCCTTTTTATATACCGGGACTTCCAGGGCATAGGGGGGAAGAGAGAAGAGAATGGAAGAACGAGATGGGTAAGAACTTGAGAGGTACAAGCTGAGATGGGGAAGAACTAGATTGAAGAGCTAAAAGAGAGGACTAGAGGAACGAGATGGAAGATGAGGAAGAGCCAGATGGGGAAGAACAAGATGAGGAAGAGCCAGATGAGAGAGAAGGAGACAGGAGAGGAGCTGATAGGGGAAAGAACTAGATAGATGAGAACCTAGAAGGGACAGAACTATATGAAGGAATTAAGATAGAACATAGAGGGGACAGTAGATAAATATAGAGAGAAATCAGGCAAGAAAGGAGCTAGACATGAGAACAGAACTGAAGCTGTGTATAAAGGATGTTATACCAGAGGAATTAAAGCGAATGGATCAAAGAACTCTGAGTGCGTAGACTGATTTACCGACCCTAAAGATTCTCTGCTGGTTGATAGAGCCTTCCGCGGACCCTGGGAGGGGACTATCGAGGGGCTGGACCCCCATAGTCCTCGTTAATTTATGTCTTCATTCTCACACGCAGTGTTTCAATATTCTATCACTTTTTATTCTCACGTAATATTTTATCTATTGGTATTACTCTGGTTTAAACACTCATCCAATACTGGCTATATTGGCTAATGTCACCTTAGCTATTATGAGTGGCATTGTCAAAACACACACACACTCTCTCTCAAGTACCTACCTACTGTTCAATTCTATTGGATGCACATACCTGTTAGCTCAACTACCGGATTGAGCAACAAATTTTTAGAAAAAAAGATATTAAACACATTGATGTCTTCAATTGGTGAAGATCATGAAAACTTTAAAAAAAAAAGTTTTTCTTTGTCTCTAATAATAGAATAGTTTGCACAGCAACAGTACATACTGGAGACCAAAGACAGAGTAGCAATGTGAATGCTCAAAAGAACTACCACTTACTTAAAATACTAAAGCCACATTATTATTATTATTATTATTATTATTATTATTATTATTATTATTATTTTGTTTGTTTGTTTGTTTTTCGAGACAGGATTTCTCTGTGTAATTCTGGTGCCTATCCTGGATCTTGCTCTGTAGCCCAGGCTGGCCTTGAACTCAAAGAGATCCACTTGCCTCTGCCTCCTGAGTGCTGGAATTAAAGGCGTGTGCCACCACTGGCTGGCTCTAAAGCAACTTTTGTCTTGACCAAATATTGACAGTCTTCTTATCAATGTATGAAACTGATCTTACATTTAAGTATTTTTCCTCTTGCCAAAAAGAAATGCTTCCTTGTTGCCTATGTAAAAAAGTTGAATTACAGGCATACATTCTAGATTCTAAAACTTTCTAATTTCCTTTCTGAATATTTTAAATTGAGAAAATTACATATTTAATCACATACAATGTGTTGTTTTGAAACAGGTACTTGTATGGCTAAATCAAGTTAATTAACATGTGTCACTCATGTACCTCTGTTTTTAAAACTTTTTAAAGTACTGAACTTCCATGTTGTTAGTAAAATGTCTTAGGACCATCAGCAGTGATGCCTCATCAGATCAACTATGCCCAACGAGAAGAGGAACGTCTAACTGAAAATACACTTCACACACATGCACAGGTCCTTCACACGTGAAGCTTTCTGAATAAAAACAGTACAAAGAACATACATACACCACCACCCCCCCCTTGCCTTACAGGCTCATGTTGAGTGTGTGGTAGATGGCTAGGCTAACACACCCTGCAGATTATACAGTACAGAGGGACAGGAATCTGCTCTCCACAGTTACACGAGAACCATGAGGGCAATGGCAGCCGAGACAGCAGAGTAGCGAAGCTCCCAGACCCTCCTCTCCTGTAAACGTCCTTCGGTCTACACTTAACACAATCAAATCGTGCTGCATCAAATAGGACCAGAGTGATGGCGACCCTAAAGTCAGCTATCACAAACTAATGAAAAGTACTTTCTTTTTGCCAGCTCTTAGAAAAAAATCTGACTAACTGGCTAAGAAGAAGAAATGCACACTAATCAGTCTTTAAATTCAAATAAAGCAAATCTGAATTTCATTAAGACTTAGGAGCTACGTGAACTAACAAAGCCCCTTTAAGTTCTCTGAGCCCATTCCTCATTTATAAAAAAGAGAGCAGGGCTGGGAAAATAGCTTCGTTGGTAAACTGTTTACCCTGCAAGCATGAAGACCTGAGTTCAAGCCCCCAGAAACCACATAAAAAATGCTAGATGCGGGGGTACATGTTTGTGATCTCCACCGTTTTAAGCCCAGTACTGAAAAGGCAGAGAGAGGAAGACCCTTGGAGCTTGCCAGCAATCCAGTCCAGCCTAATTGGCAAGTTCTAGACCAAAAGAGGTGGGCTGCATTCTTAAAGGCAACTGCTGAAGTTGTTTCCTAGCTTACACAAACATACACACCCCTACACTTACGAGGATACAGGGACAAGCAAGGACAAACGAAGACAACCACGACAACAACAAAAAAAAAAACGAACGGATGGGGTGAATTACTTTTTAAATTTAATGTGCCTGGAACATAATAAAACACTCAATAAATGGTAGCTGTTGTTCCTAAAATGCCTGCAAAGCGAAGGTCTGGCTTGTATGTGCTTTAGGCGTAGGCAGAAGTAACTACCTTTATACACAGCATCTCCAGGGACAAGCAGAAGCAGCCCCCAAGCAGCATGGCACTGAATTGACATTAAACTCACAATCAGAGGGCATTTCCTTCTCTTTTCTTTACAGCCTTCTTGCCTACTTTGGACAAAAGGAGAGGCTAACTTCAGACAAGCAGGTGTGGCTCATTACAGGGCTTCTCAAACTCTGATGTGCAATAATTCTAAGATTTTGTTAAAATGCTGGCTCTCCTTATGATTTATTTGGTAGGTCAGTGACAGGGTCCGAGAATGCATTTCTAACGAGATCCTGGGGGAAAGGGTGTTGTTGATACAGAAAGCACTTTGAACAAGAGTTTACAGGGTACCACACTTTAAAAAAATGTAACAAAAAAAATAATTTCCGTCTTGATAAGGACATCTGATGTCCAAATACTGAGGCTAGAAAGGCAGCGACACTGTCCGAAGCCCACTATGCTCTACAGACGCATATGGAAGTGCTGATGACGCATCAAATGCTCACCTAAGCTCATCCCTCTCTGCCAGGGAACCACTGCACCCAGTGGTGAGGATGCTACTCTCCCCACTTCAACAGAGGGTCTCAAAAAACAGGTGCTTGTAACTGAATGAAGAAAGCAAGGACCACCCTTGACAGTGTTTCGGACGGAGTGAAATCTAGGTGGCAATGGCATCCCCATCACCATTCAACTTTACCTTCAATGTGGTATGTGCAATGGGTGAGGAAGTGAGGCTTTCCCTCTGCTGCTGGTCATGTTTCACCCGTGCATCTTCAGATGTCTACTCCTAAAGGAAAGATTACAGAAGTGCACCACAGACAGGAAAACAGAAGTAGGACTCTGCACTGTCATTTAAGGAGGCGGTTTCCTGCCAGGGTCTACCCTACCCTTGGGGGTATAATTGAAATTTAAAGCTGCCTTGGTTTTATCAAGAGAAAGGCGCTGTGGAATCACTATCATTCCCCTCTCTGACAACTCTCTCACCTCAACCTTTTCAAACAGGGCACTGAAGCAGCAGACTTAATGCTCACTGGCTTTCACAGACAAACCATTAATCTTCTCCACATTACTTATCACCACAGCTAGGATAATATTTGCTCTAATCTAACAGATTTTCATTTCAAAACCAATTGTAAAGCTCAGCAGGGTGCTATATACAACTTTAATGAGAGCTTCTAACCCAAGACTCCTCCAATATGTGCTGCTCAGAACTGTTGAATATTACTGGTTGGAAGTTGTGGAAGGAAGCAAGGGAAAGGTTAACCAAGACCCAGAATGTAAGCAATTCAATTCCTTCCCTATCTTTTCTAGTTATAGAGGTATGAAGCTCTCTCTAATAAATAGGACCCACCTGATGACAGAATTTACATTTCCCTTCCGTGCCATCTACGACAGCTTGACCAACTCCTTCACAGGTCATCCTACATCATACCCCATGGCTCCCTATAATTAATGCAGAGCAAGGGGGCAGATCTGCAAATCTGTGACAGCTGTTTAATGGGAGAGGTGGAAAGGAGTGGACACATCCTGGCAGTGTGCTTAATGGCTACACAAACACCAGTCATCAGCCTCAAGTGATTCTGGCAGAAAATTAACTTAGAGATACAAAACTCATTTGGTGAGAAGACCCGCAGCAATCTGCACAATATGAGACTGTGTAATGGGCAAAGGGGCAAAATGAGAAGAGGTGCTTTCTAAATTCCCTTTAAGAAAAAAGCCCCTCCACCCCCCGTTTTTTCTCACATGCCACTGTGGAGCTCTCTTACCTTAATAACAGTGATCTGCACTCTGGAAAACAGGTGCTACTACTCAAGTGTAAACACCACCATTGATGACATTGTGTAGATTTCTTTGTTATTACAACAGCATCATATAAGCACCGTACTTTATGAGATAATTTGGAACACGCTTTCATCATCAACTTATTCTACTGTCTAAATTGTTTTTCCAGTTTCTGTTGAGGTTACAGGAAGGAAAGAGAACTGATAGGTACTGGATCACAAATTACGTTCTGGCTCTAAAACAACAGTAAACATACATATTATCTTGCAATTTCCATAGCCTTGGAGGTAGGTACAATCATCCTCATTTTACGAGTGGGAAAATAAGATGCCTAGATACATTCATGTTTCCACTGTGTAACAGTTCACTAGCAAAGCTATGGCCTCTTTTTATCTAAGGTCTGTGCTACAAGGGCAACTCCACAATTAAGGACAGGTTTGGGGGGTCTTTGTATTTCACTCTCAAAGGTACAGAAGGTAAAAATAAGAAAACGGGGGGAGGGGGGGTCAGTCAGTCTGTGCATGTGTGTGCCTCTGTGTATGAATTATTCAGGAGTCTACTCAAAGATGACATTATTTGACCTACTTCATTTTGAAAGCCACATTTAACTTGCTATAGGATTCATGCTGTATTAACAAAGTGGCTTCTTGGGCACTAACAGTGCAGTCTTAGTTCCCCAACAAATGTAGACTCCCAGTGTCTGCAAAGGACAGAGTCTACAGAATTTCCCAGGAAATACACTTTAAGGGGAAAACGGGATTAAGCAGTTGGAAGGAGAACAAAATTCAAAAATAAAGATCCAAAAGTGTTGACATGGAAATCATTTTCTATAATTTGAAAAAAAAAATAGTTAATAAATATTTATATAAATCAAACAGGCCCACAGCTTTGGCTGAAAGGTAAAACATAAAGGTTATTAAACCCTGAAAGAGAAAAAGAAATGTACATCAAGAAAAGGATTGGTTTTATTTGTTTAAATCAGTAGAGATACCTCTCTCCAGCAGGACACAAACATCAGGTCTTTCCTTCAGCCAATCTTGCAAACATCAAATATAGAAATTATAAAGATGTACGTTTTCAGAACAGTATACAGTTTAATACAAAATGAAAAGACAGTCTCAACTTAAGTGCCATGAGAACTATGTGAACAGTAGTTTAGTGAGACTAAGCAAATCAAGCTTTCAGACTTCATTTTACAAAGACTGAACTAGCTCAGGAACTCATGGCTCACTGGACACACTAATAACTACCTTCAAATACCAGCTGAAATCATTGTGGAATGGAAAGGCAGTGTTTCTAACTGAATGACAAACACTGTTGTGAGAACCTGCTTCATCTGGTTCTTCAAACAGTATATAAAAAAATACCCTTCCCCCTCCCAACACACCCCTACCACTCACCCCCCAGCCCTCTGCCTCAAGTTGTGAGTTACCTTAGGGACAAGTGTTTGATCAGTTCAGGGAAAGATGGATGAAGACACTGCTGCATTCCTACTACACAGCTGGACTCAGAATCTTACCACCCTTGGCTGTGGGCACCTGTCAAAAACCATAGCTTTAAAATGCCTACAATTCTATCAATCAGGAGAACTTTTAAAATGAAATGGCAAGGACTGGAAGCGATGGCTCTTCTAGAGGACCTGAGTTGAGTTCCCAGCACCCCCATCAGGAGGCTCACAACCTCCCGTAACTTCAGTCTCAGTGGATCTGACACCCTCTTCTGGCCTCCCTGACCCTGTATTCACATGGCACAGGCGTGTACACACACACACACACACACACACACACACCTTTCTTTAATAAAATGAAACTTCAGATGGAGTGCACTCCCTCACATCCAAACATGATGAATCTGACCAGAAGGTCATCAATGTCATGTTAGAAAAGAGAAGAACAAGACAAAGAGGGGAAAAGAGCAACAGTAACAGTTCTACCCACCTCACTCCAGCCTGAATCTCATGCAAACAAGGTTTCAGAAGGACATTATGATCCTATATTGAAAATCACCACTAAAAATAACCACCTCACAGGTTTTTTCCCCATCCACGAAACACCATTTCATTTCTTGCACCTACATCAGTTTTACTTCTTAATTCATAATCTTCACTGGATGTCTTACTGAGGGTTCCTATTGCTAGAATAAAACACTGACCAAAATCTCTTTGAAGAAGAAAGGGTTTGCTTCAGGGAAGTCAGGACAGGAACTCAAGCAGGTCAGGGACCTGGAGGCAGGAACTGATGCAGAGGCCATGGATAAACACTGTTTACTGGCTTGCTCCCTATGGCTTGTTTAGCCTCCTTTCTTATAGCACCCAGAACTACCAGCTCAGGAATAGCACTGCCCATACAGAGCTGGGCCCTCCCACATCAATCATCAATCAAGAAAATGCATCACAGGCCTACCCAACTGCTAATCTGGGAACATTTCCTCAGTTGAGGTTTGTTCTCTCCAAATAACTCTAGCTTATGTCAAGCTGACATAAATCAGCTTGCACACCGAACCAGCCCACTAAAGATAGAAATTTTAATTGATAAAGACTGTACTACCTGATTTTTTTAATTTTTTTTTCATTTTTCTTTAAGAAATTTTCTACTCACTCCACATACTATCCACAGATCTCCCCTCACCCCTCCTCCCACCCCCAGCCCTCTTTCCCAAGCCACCCCGAATCCCCACATCCCACAAATCAAGGTCTCCCATGGGGAGTCAGCAGAGCCCAGCACACTGAGCCTAGGCAGGTCCAAGACCCTTCCCACTGCACCAAGGCTGTGCAAGGTGTCACACCACAGGCACCAGGTTCCAGAAGCCTGCCCACAGACCAGGGACAGATCCCAATCCCCCTGCCTGGGTGTCCCCCAAACAGTTCGAGCCAAACAACCGTCTTCCGTATCCAGAGGGCCTTGGTACCTGATTTATTTTTAAAGGAGTGTTTCTTTTAGGGCGGTGCTTAGGAAAGCACAGTAACTAAGCTAACTTTAATGTTGTCTTTTAAGATTTTAATTGTAATTGAATCTGAGGTAGCTTTGATTTCAGAAAACAACTATAATATGTTCTCTGAGTGGGCATGGGTTTTGTATTTTAGAAATCTTTACTTATGTAATCAGACTGAAAACAAACTGTATATGTATATGTGTGTTAACACACTGTCCCTTCATTAACACAGCAATTAGCACCTAGAAATTACAATCACTTAAGGCCATCAACTATAGCCTGAATAAAGCTGGAGTATACTGACTGCTCACCACTTTGAGCATACCTTTCTCCATTTTCAAATCTTCTGGCACATCCCTAGGTTAGTATAATTACTATTTCAAAGATAAACCCAACAAGGCTCAAAGTCAGTAGCTAGCAGGTGCACAGCTAGAATTTGAACCTAACACCTAAGTTTTGAGCCACTGCCTTTGGCTTCACAGTTAGCATTCTCTGTTCAATATGCTACTGGTGGCTGAATTTGTGGTCCCTTCCAACATATACATCCACTTACTCCATCATATATATATATATATATATATATATATATATATATATATATATATATATCTTCTAAAGAAAGGTATGGTGAATAGCATGATATCTGCACCTACCATGCAGCTTTGTTCGGTCTCAGTAACTCACTCTATTTGCTTTCATGTCTCAAAAGGGAAGAACAGCCGGCAGGTCAATCTAAGGAACAATGTAAACTACCCTTCAGGCCTATTCACTTCTCTTGTGCAGAGGGAACTACTATCTTGAAAATCTGAGTCAGGACCTGCGTTCCAATGTCCGGTTGTACACATTTCTAATAGTAAGCATCCACAGACAGGCAGCCACAAAGCGTGATTTTGCATGTTTCTAAACTATGATGCAGTACATACCCCATCATTCAGAAACTTTTTAGCCATGATTCTAAGATGCAGTCCATGTAGACAAGCTGCATGTTGTTCAATCTACAGATAAATTCACCTGCTGCTAGACAGTTTGTTTCCAACTTTTCTATTAATGCAAATCCTACTACTGTAAATATTCTTACACTGGTCTTGTATGTACAAGCATTTCTGAGGTATGCACTCAGAAACACCAGGCCAAACCAATTGAATGCTCCCTTTACCGAACACTGTCATGCTGCTCATGGAACAGCTCATCAATCCCCACCCCCAGCAGCAGAGCCCACTCATTTCTCACAAATAGCTGGTATTGCCAGACATTTTAGCTTCTGTTGATATAATAATAGTGTGAAATTATCTAAGTTTTGTTTTAATTTGCATTTCTCTGATTAGTAATGAGATTGGGCATGTTATCAGAATAGCTGTATTTTTAAAAAGAAACTACAAAGCACAGCTAACTAAGCATCAAGGGTACAGGTGCAATATTAAATGGATTAATATGGAATTTTTGCACCTTACTACAAACATCAAATAAAGTTAAATTTGTATCATCAGTCTTGGTCTAGTCATTGTATTGTTCAAAGGGAGGAGATTAAACAATCCAAGGTATTTGCCAACTAAATAATGTAATTTTAAAACCATCCAAGCTCTTCTATGGAAAAAAAAATCATACATGTATGAAAATCAAAGAAACAAAAAATACCACTATCCCTATACTCCATGAGGCAAACAAGAAACGCCTCCTGAGGCATTTGCTTGTTTGGTTTTTGTCAAGACAGTATCTCTCACTCTGTAGACCAGTCTGGCCTTGAATTCACAGAGATCTACCTGCCTCTGTCTCCAAGGTGCTGGGACTGAAGTCACGTGCAACCATGTCTAGCTCCTATTGGTATCTTAACAAAAATGCCTCAAGTACAAATCCACATCTGTTAAAAACAAATGACTTAAAAATGCAAATTAAGGGGGCTAGAGATCGCTTAGCAATTAAAAGTACTTTCTGCTCTTCAGAAGGCCCATATTGAATGTCTGCATGTTCACAAAGGAGAAGATATACACATGCAAAGCACTTTTAAAGGTTTCAAAAACAAACAAACAAACAAAAAAACAAAAAGCCAATTTATTGTTGACATATGGAGAAGCATCCAGTCACTGTTGCTTACCACATTCCGTGTGGAACAAGTCTTATTTTCTATGTATGTCCTCATGGGCATCAATACTACATGGGCTAGCAATCAAACCTCAGAAAAACACTCAAGTACACCATACACAGAGTCCTGATCACAAATGGAAACTCCATCACCCTCTCTCCAGGCTCTGCCCTAGTTCCTGAGTTAAGCAGCATAGCACGGGAAACACCAAAGTCACATTTCTCTCTACTCCTGACATGATGCTCACATTTCCACCATTAGAGTCATTCCTTTAAGTCACTAAAATTTTAGGGAATGTGAATTATCTTTCAACAAATTTCTTTGTAAAACATCAACCTAATTTACCATAGTAGTTGAGAGTTGAACACTGGAGCCAGAAATTGTTGATGTAGCATGAAGGCACAGGTAAGGAAATATGGTTAGTGCAGGAAAATTCAGGTGCTGGGTGTCAAAATGAGCACCAGAGTAGCAATACAGAGGTCAGAGGGGAAGCAGACAGCCCACTGACTCACAGCAGGAAGGGAAGTCTTAAGCATGCTTTAAAAAATAAAAGGCAAGGGGTGGGGGTGGGGGGAGGAAGAAGAGGAGCATTCAAGGGCTGGTCATGAATATCTAATTTCCTTAACATAAACTATTATTAACATTACTGTTGTTCTTCTTTATCCACTGACTTCCTGATTTTCTTAGTTTTACTTCTTCAATCAGCTACTAAAGTATCTTAGTCAACCAGCTTCTTGACCAATTAAACTACCATTCACAATGACATAATCACACAATATTAAGATACCTCAGACAGCCGGGCGTTGGTGGCGCACGCCTTTAATCCCAGCACTCGGGAGGCAGAGGCAGGCGGATCTTTGTGAGTTCGAGGCCAGCCTGGGCTACCAAGTGAGTTCCAGGAAAGGCGCAAAGCTACACAGAGAAACCCTGTCTCGAAAAACCAAAAAAAAAAAAAAAAAAAAGATACCTCAGACAATAATGTTGGCAACTTTCCTTTTTTAATAAACGAAAAATATTAGTGCAGAGAACTGACATGTCCAAGGATATTAAGTAAAAAACAAATAAAAATTAGAACAGGTTTATGACCTAATGCTGACTCTACAGCCCCCCATAGATCACTTATCTAAGAATTTCAGAGTTCAATTACTTCTTAAAGTCAAATAGTCATGTACATATCCATGTGACTCTTACATATAATGTACACACACATCGCACACAGGTAATGTTTTTTTAAATCTACCCACAAAGAAGTACAAAACAGCCAAATCTTATTTTGGGCATACCCAAGACACTGGTGCTGTCACTCCCAATCCAGGAGCAAAGAGAACTTTGTCGTTAGGTTGCAGTTTGAGGATAGCAGTAATGTCTGGGTCCATATTCTCTTCAGGGCTCTGAGATAAACTGTTAGATATGTAAAACAAGCTAGTGGGAACATCTATCTTAATGTAACCTTGTAGTTAAGCACTCACCAGCTATCTTTTATGTTCAGAAAACAGTGTTTAGTTAGACAAATCTCTGCCTAAATTAACAGCCTACCACAAAGAAGTAAGAACTTTTTACAATCTCTCATTTGTACAGTTCTACTGCAGCCCAACACAGGTATAAAAAAAACCAAAGACTGCAGACAAAAGCTAGAAGCACACGCTGAACCTGTCATGTAGTATAAACAGAGTCCCAGAGAAGTCCAGCACAGAGGCTTGTTGACATTTACAGGCAACCTCATCCCTGTCCTAGTCAACTGACTGAAATGAAAATCGAAATTCTCACTCCCCTGTACCGCCCCTTACAATAGTCACATTTCACCAGGAACACCAAGTGATAAAATATAAACTTCCAAGTTTCAGGGTAGGTAACACTATCCTGGTTACACACTGTAACTACCAGTCATTATATTTGTTCTTCTAAAATGTATCCAGACCCCAGCAGAGAAGTCTCGGCACCAAACACTGACTGGAGGAGACCTAACCTGGCCCTGGAATCTTCTGGGAAAGCCCCCACAAAGGAAAAGAACCACATTCACTTCCCAAACGGAGTCTCGATGGCGGTAACACATGCGGGGCTATGGCAGGATCCGGCAAGAGTTCAGAATGCACTTTTGGCAAGCTCTTACAGTCTAACAGATGCATGAGAGAAATTTAGAAGATCATTTTGTCTCTCCTGATATAAGTATTTTCAGATATTTATACTGTGGGTTGAGGGTGGGAGGTAAATACTGGCTCTTTTATAACCTGATATCCAACAGCGTTTGGGCGTTATTTGCTGCTGAGAGATGGAAAAAGGAATCAGATGTCAGTGGGAAATGAGGCCGAAAGCATTTACCCCCTTGTTAAAAAGCCATCTAAACTTAGCATTCTTCTCCCCTCCCATACAACAGTGCCTGGAAACACAGACCACACACTCAAGAGTCACAGAGGTTAGAATTTTTTCTTTAGATTTTAACTATTCATTAGGATTATAATTTATAGGGCTCAAAATTCAAAAATCACAAAAAGGAATCCAATGAAGACTGCCTTCCCTCAGATCCTACAGTGAAGCAGTTCCCCTCCATAGAAGCAGTTCCGAGACTCGCTAATGATGACAGCACGTGTGTCCAAGGAAACCAATTCTATATAAAAGTCAAAGCTGCTCTGTGAACATTACGCCTGTAGGCAAGTCTCACTGGACTTCTTAATTAATTATCAAGAGACTAAAACCTCTGAATCCTGGATACAAACTTAAAAGAATGATTATATATTTAAATTCCTATCAGTAGAAACTCCATTGTGGCTTTTACAAATCATGTACTACATGTACCTAACAACTCCAAATCTGTGCCCTCCACTTGGGTCTTCAAAATGCATCTAAGGACTGCTTAGGACTTTGCCTGCCCCTCAGATGCTTGCTTAGTTAAGCTTCCAGTGGTAAACAGTGTGGGCTGGGGAGAGAGAAAAGAGGGACAATGTGACTTTTTAAGAGTACAGTTCTCATGCTCAATATCCTCTCTCGCAAACCAACTTAATGGTTTTGACAAAAATGAGATGACTTTCCTGCTTTAAGAAATGTTCCTGTCGCCGGGCAGTGGTGGCGCACGCCTTTAATCCCAGCACTCGGGAGGCAGAGGCAGGCGGATCTCTGTGAGTTCGAGGCCAGCCTGGGCTACCAAGTGAGTTCCAAGAAAGGCACAAAGCTACACAGAGAAACCCTGTCTCGAAAAACCAAAAAAAAAAAAAAAAAAAAAAAAAAAAGAAATGTTCCTGTATTTGAAATTTTACCTGGGTTTTATTAAATATAAAACCCAGTACAAAAAAATACACTTTCCCCAAATCTTATAGATTCACCAGTTTGTCTAATTGGTAAAGTACTGTACATCAACCACATTTTCAATAATGTAGTTCTCAAGGCCTCTCTCATACTCGGTCTTTAGGTTAGTCTTACTGGCCATTTTTAAATACTCTGTTTCCTCGAATAATCCTGGTTAGGGAACATTTTTTTAATTATATAGAACTGAAGCCCCTGCTTCCTGAAAGGTCCCTAACCCTGTATCTTAAGCCTGAGAGGCCCAGGAATTACCTGTTGTGTGTCAGGAAAGCAGGTTCTGTTGGCTGGTCTGGAGTAGTACTGCAGACTCTCCAACAGCCCACTCGATCTACTGCAGCCGCTACCTGGACATCAAGAGAACTGCACATCTATCTAACAAGTCAACAGATGTACATCACCATCTCTTTGGGGCAGAAATTGTTTACTTGGTCTTTGTTCCAAGTTTTCTACCTTTCTCTCTGGCTGTTGAGCCTAGTATTAATTTTAACAATAATCTTACCATTAGCCAGAATTAACTTAAAGCTAACAAGGCTGACACTTTAAAATTTTTATTTTACATTGTTATATTATTGTTGAATTTAACTATGATCATTTCAATGTCGATTCCTAAATCCTGAGCCAAGGACTAGATAACATGCTATAACTAAGTAAAGTTAAATGGAAAGACTAAGGACACCATCATCTTTTCATCTAGTTAGTGTAGTCTAACTTACATAGGCTGTAAGTCTATACTGAGAGTTCCCTTTTCAATGTCCAAAATTGAACAAACTGAAAGTCAGAAAGCCTTCGCTGGTCTCTCTACCTCCTCTCTTAAAATTCCTAACTACTTAATGCTATACAAAAGCCTGGGAGGCCCCAAATTCTAATTACTTCACACTCTGCCTTCTCCGAGAAACGGACTCTTAATAGGAACATCTACATAATCTATGAAAACCACCGTGGCCTCTGAAATCCTCCCAATTCCCAGCTGTGGCTTACTTTACTGAGAGCTATGTTGGCTCCAGTGTGCTCCATGAGACATACAGGCTACAACTCATCAAGGTCTTACACGCTACACTTGGATTTCAAGGAACCCATAGTTCCAAAAGAAAGCCAATTTTTATACTTATTTAGAAAGAACAGCTTTTTAATCAGGCAAATTTCACATGTTCTCTGAGAGAGTGTGTGTGTATAATAAAAATTATTTAGTGTGAAATAAAATTGGTGTGAAATTTCTCACCATCCCATATTCTATTACAGCAGAAGAACAGACAGAACATCTGGTCAGTTTATCTCAAGTCCACTGAACTCACTGCCTCACAGGCGTGTGTGTATGCTGTGTATGTGCTGGGTGCATATAGAAGATGATCACTTTTCTCTGGGCCATGACAATCCATGTTGAAATGCCCTCTTGAGGACAGCAAAGGAAATGTAACCTGTGTTATGAACCCTAACTGTCTGTCTTAGGAGACACTATGCAGGGCAGATGCTGCAGCTAGCTGGTCTGCTTTCATTGAGGATATGAAGCACATCCTGAAGAGACTGCTGTGACTCAACAACTCTGACTACACAACAGCTTTTTGTTTTGTTTTGTTTTGTTTTCGAGACAGGGTTTCTCTGTGTAGCTTTGCGCCTTTCCTGGAACTCGCTTTGGAGACCAGGCTGGCCTCACACTCACAGAGATCCGCCTGCCTCTGCCTCCCAAGTGCTGGGATTAAAGGCATGTGCCACCACCGCCCGGCATCATAACAGTATTTCTAAAGGATTTCAAAAAAGCAAAATTATAGGCTTAATAAAACTGCCTAGTCCCGGGTGGTGGTGGTGGTGGTGGTGGTGGTGGTGGTGGTGGTGGTGGTGGTGGTGGTGGTGGTGGTGGTGGTGGTGCACGCCTTTAATCCCAGCACTCAGGAAGCAGAGCCAGGAGGATCTCTGTGAATTTAAGGCCAGCCTGGTCTACAGAGCGAGATCCAGGACAGGCACCAAAACTACACAGAGAAATTCTGTCTCAAAAAAAAAAAAAAAAAAAAACAACCTGCCTAATATCTACATATGTGCACATACCCTCTGATCTGTACATTCAGTTTAAGAGATTATAACAACATTGAAATAATCTACTTTTCCTGATAAGTGCTTAAGAGCTATTTGAATCCTACTATTTAATATTCTTGAAAGCTAATCAAATTTCAAAAAAAAATCTTAGCTGTAATAAAACTCATCTTTTGGCAAATCATATTTTATTACCAATGAAGAATTCAATAACTATAATAATTTTAAAGGAATTTTTAAAACCCTATCTCTGCAACTGAAGTGATTATTTGATTTACTGTATCCAGATTCCTGTGATGTTCTGTATGGACAGAAAGCCATGCATCCTCTGGCTAAGGATGAAGACTCGCTCATTTCAATGATGTTTTGAGAAAGACAGCTTTTGTCAACACTTTCTTGCTTTTTACAGTAAAGAATTTTGCCTCATCTGCTGAAATATACACAAATAGTGATTTATTTATAACCAAGGTAAAAAAAAAAAAAAAAAAACAGAGTTCTTGATGGGTTCTCTATACAACCTAGTGCACAGCCTTAAGAAACATCTAGCACCAGAAAGCCAAGTGCCACAGATAATATTTAGCCTGCTAAAATATAGACTTTGCCAGGCACGAAGCAGAGGCAGGTGGATCTCTGTAAGGTCTAGTTTAGCCTAGGCTACATAATGAGACCCTAAATAAACAAACAAGTAAATAAACTCTATAGAGTGTACTGCTAGGCACATGTTTTAAAATGCTTTTTTTCCTAAAATGTCCGTAACTTGTAAGTGTGCAAGACTAGCTTTTAATCCTTTGTTTTCCTTCTCTTAGACAGGGCCTCTCTATAAAGCCTTGGCTGTCCTGGAACTGCTCTGCAGTGCTGAGATTAAAGGTGAGCACCACCATGCCCAGCTCCCAATCCTTTTGTTTTAAGAGAAGGAAGGAGGAAAGCACATTTGAGCAATAAGGTAAAATCACAACCACTATGGTTTGTATGGAACAGTATGGTACAAGCCGAGCTCAAGAGCCATAGGCTGCAGCACCGAATATGCAATGTCTAGCTTTGTGAGACTTTGCTCAGCTTCTTTAATTCTAAACCTCAAGTGTAGGAACTGTTTCCACTGGAGTTTTTCTCCTCCCCAATCATAAAAAGGTATTATAATAATCTTATAGTCAAAAAATCCTTACGTATTTTCAGTTCCAATATGCAACTTTTTATTTCACACAGAAGCTTATGGTTCAGATATATCATTACAGAAACAGGTTACCTCTCAAATACACAAATGACTTAGCTGAGATCTGAAGCCAGAGAGATGGAGCCTTGTGGACCTTGCTTAAGAGCTGCTCCTCCTATATGACAGAATCTGATCTGGTAAAGGAAGGGGCTATTACAGCGTATTTTTGGCAGGCAATTGTTAGTTATTATTGGCAATGTAATAATGAATGCCTATAGTCACTTTTATATATCGCCACTATAAAGAAATTAAGATTTGATTGCAAAGAATTATTCCTAGAAACCATCTGTCAATGTCTAACATCTTTTGATAAAGCTATTAGACCCCATCTTCGAGACTGAAGTTCCACCTTTCAAAGCATCCTCAGGTAGGTCTATATAGGTAAAGTAGATATATACTATACATCCATAATACAACTCAAAATAAAACCATCCCACATGGGGCTCCTGGGGTTTGAAATGGCACTAAAGAAATTCTGAGCCAATCTGCTGAGCAGACTCACTTCTGATCTTGCTCATATAAAGGATTTCAAGCCATGGAGCCTTCAGAGGCTGATTATCTCACTGGAAGCTGTTCATCATGTCTGTTACAGGGCAAGCAGTTGACTGTCCACACATACCCACACGTATCTGTGACGTCAAGAAAATCACCAGCTTCGAGTTGGAAGAGTTCAAGTCTGTATTTTCAGTAAGCCCTAGATAACTTATAACTTCTAAGAGAAGATCCTCAGAAGAAATGCCACTCTCCTTATATCTTTACAAACCGTGATCAGCAGGTTCAGTGGAAAAAGCAAATGTTTTATCTTTAAATGATGAAACGCAGAGGTTGTGAAGTAATTGTGGATTCACTTTTCATATCCTTCCCATTCTGCAACAATGTTTTAGGCTAAAAATTTTAATTTTGGCAGTTACTAACTTATATCTTCTACATTCAAATATTCTAACTTTTAGAGTATAGAGTAAAAAGTGCACATGAAAGCGACTGTAGTAACTACAGTATAGTTCAGTTCAATCTGAAGGAACACTTGCTGGGCCTTGTCCTACCTCCTCCCCCAACTCTGACCAAAAGTCCTTCCCACAGGGCTGTGCTGCCATTGTCAAGTCCCTGCTGGAACTTCCAGGGCCCCAACAGATACACAACAGAAAGCAGGCAGGAAATGAAACCCCCACAAAGGAGGAACACTGTTCATCTCCAAAGAAGGGAACATGCTGTAAGCCATGTGCCAGAAACCAGATTCCTCCCTTGCTCAGACTCTTCCAAGTATGTGCAGCTGGTCGGTCCCCTTGTCCTCAGTTTCACCTCTTATAGTTTCAGTTACACAGAGTCGGCTACAGCACAAAACTAGTAAGTGAAAAATTCAAAACCAAACAGTTCCTGACTTTTAAACTCTGTCTCATTCTAAGTAAGTAGTATGATGAAATCTCACACCATCCTGCTGTCATGAAGTAACATGCCTCTTGTCTGGCACATCCTGTAAGAGCTTGCTCTCCTTCCTCCATGCCAATACACTCAGACATTCAACCAAAGGATAAAAACATTTTTTGAAGCTGTGGTGTCTGGGGCTGGACACTTGGCTCAGTGGATAAAAGTACAAACTGCTCTTCCAAAGAACCTTCCGTTCCATCACCCACTTAAAGTGCTTCAAAACTACCTGTACATGCAACTCCAGAAGATTCAACACCCCCTTATGGCTTCTAAGGGTGTGTGTGCACACGTGTGTGCAATATACACACAATCTTATTTTAAAATGTAGTGTCTGTACTAAGTCTATACAGTTTTTTGTTACCAGTACTTAACAATATAATACAGCAACCACTTATATAGCACTCAAAGGTATTAGGTAACAAATAATCAAGAGATGATTTAAAATATGTACAAGTGTATAAATTGTAAACAAATACCATGCCATTTTAAATAGGAGACTTAAACACACAGCCAGATCTGGATACCTGTGGGGATATCCCATGTACATATGGATACATGGATCTATGCATCACTTATCTGTTATAGATTTCACAGACAACCTGGTTATCAGACTGACTGGTAGGCATGGTGCTTGCATAGAAGCTAAAGGTGTAATAGTGCTCATGCTGTGGGCCTCACAGAGTACTGTTACAGTTATTCTATTTATTGTTAATCTCTTGCTGTGCCTAACTTACAGATTAAGCTTTATCATAGGTATGTATAAATAGTAAATTATGTAATAAGTATCTTAGAACATATACATCAAGAATAAAAGAGACCCCATGTTACAAGAAATCAACTTCAAAACACTTAAGACTTCTGTAATGAATTAATTGCAAAACTTAAAGCTGACTACACCTAAGAACTAGGATACTCACTTTGAAGCCTTTCAGTGGCCTCTTCTCCAACCTCTACATTCAACATTCCTATTATCACATGTATTAAACACAAGACCCCAAAACTCCACCAAGAGACTTCTACAAAACCTACAATGCTGAAAGGCAGGTATAAACCCACCAACCGGGAGACTGAAGGGGGGCGGGGCTTACACCCAGAAAACCAAGCCTGGAAAGCTTGATGATGACCTAGGCCATCCTCTGGTCTGATATAAACTATAAAAGAATTAATGAAAATAGGATGATTCCACTTGAACAATATTAGAGTCCAAAAGAAAAGCAGTAATGTACTGATGTAGGCTACAGATGATCCCACACTATCAAGAGCCTTTAGTGACGATCAGTGTTATTAACAGCAGCCCTTGGAGCTAGAGAAAAAGACATGAAAAGGGAAGTGCTAAGATTCTGTTTCTGAAAGATAAAGATTCACTCAGTGATCATTAATTCCTCTTGTAATCCAACAGAATGTATGGCTTACTGTAATTATAAACTTAATACTATAGTTTAAAACAAAGCCATACACTTGTGCAGATGTAATCTTGACAGCTACCCTGTTTTCACAAAGCATGGTAAGTATTTACTGTTGAACTATGCCTGCTTTGTTTATAATTGATAGCACTATGTTAAGGGACAACCAGATTTCTGAGTATTCTACAATTCAAACTTTTACACATGTCAGCAACTCTCATCTCCGAAATTTTCTTTTTACTTTATTATGTCAATGATTTCAAACACAAAGAGAAATAACAGTCTAATAGAGTAAGAGTGACTTCAAACAAAACTGAACCTAAAAGACTCAAAGCTCACCTTGAGCCCTAAAACTTTTAGTAAGTTTGAGTTTTCCACATTTCAAATGAGAACCTTAAAAACAAACATCACTCCAGAAAGCAAACAGGAAGGCAGAACATAGTTCCTAAGTTCTACACTCACTTGCTCATCGACAGTTAGCCTAACAGAAAAGGCATGACACGAACTCTTTTTGTATGCTGCTAGTTTTTTGTCCTAAAACAGGGAAACTGACTTCACTTTCATTAACTGACCTTCCCTGAAGAGCTTGCTGTAGCTATGGAATACACAGATACATGTGCATGTCTGGTTTCCAGTAAACCAGACCTCTTGCTACACTATCAGCATCATGACAATTTAGGGATTTACGTATGACCACGGAATGAATTAGTGGCTGAAAAGGGACTAACAATAACCCTATCATTTCAGAGTCAAAAGTGATTGTATTCACTAAAATCCAAAGGTCGGATCCACTTGCCATTAGCTTTCTAAAAGATAAAATTCTAGTGTCCTTTTCAATGCTGTTCTACAATAAGATACTTACAACACAAAATAAGTTAGACACATAAGAACATCAAGATGGAAAGCATGTGATCTGGAACACAAGCTCTCTCTCCTAAGATGCATTTGCATTCCTTTCAGATTCTCACACCGGAGTGCTGAACTCTCTGTCTCTACAAGATTGTATTTCTTAACTTAAAAGTCAGTACTATCCTTTGAGGTAAAGACAGTGCAATCTATTTCAGAATGAATAAAAATGAATTCAAAGACTTTCCATTCTAAGGTTTTAAGTTCCTTTGGGACATTTTTAAGACCTCTTTGCAAAAGTCTGAAAGGTATAAAAGCAGCGCTGTGTTTCTCAAGAGTCGACGTGCTCCAAGTTTCTTACAAGTGCACTCAGAGTAAACTTTAAGTCTTGCCCAGTGCATGAGAGAAAGATTTGATGCTTATGTTTTCATTTATGTTTCATATTTCTAATATATAGAAAGGAAGAAGCCTTAAGTCGAAGGTAAGGACGAGGCCCACAGTAAGCACCTATGTACTTTCCATTCTTTAACAAGCCTGTGTGAAGGGCAGAGGAAATCATTTCTGTTTCTTAATTTCAAAATGAGAAACCTCAAATCCCACCCTCAGTTACACATCTCCTTCAACAAGGCCACATCTCCTAACAGAGTTCCAGGAACTGCAAACCAAGCATTCCCATTTCTGAGTTTATGAGCATAGGGTAGCCATTCTCATTCAAACCACAACAGTATGATAAGTTGCTTTTATTTAAAAATCTTTTAAACTTTCTTCTAGAGATAAACATAAACAATTAGAGCAGTGTGACACTCAGACTACTGTCTTTTTAAAAGAAAAATTTTAAAGATAAAAAGAAATAGACTTTATTTTAAAAGCTAGTTGTAGGTCTGCAGAAAAGTCAGCAGACTAATTCAGAGTTCCCATCACCTAGGATTCTGTCCCCCTGCTACCTCACATCTGTTATACTTAGTGAACCAATACTGATCAAATATTAACTAAATGCACACTTCACTCCAATTTCTTGCTTTTGTTTCCTTCTTGCCCTGCACAGTGCATTATATCGTCACACCTCCTGCTGGAACTGGCAGCCTTTAGAGTCAACAAAAGTCTTAGTCCACTACCTCAGGCTTTCCTCTGAGTCGGAATATACTTTACAAGTATCCAGGCTAATGGGATGCCCAGAGATTCACAGTGCCCTCAGCACACTCCACATGGTCAATGTTAACACTACTCTTCAGGCACTCAGCTGAGGTAGCAGCATTAAGGAGGTGTGGTGGTTTGAATAAGAATGGCCCCTACAGGCTCATATCTGAATGTTTAGTCATCAAGGAGTGGTTGGTGCTACTTGTGAAGGATTAGGAAGTGTGGCCTTATTGGAGGAATTGTGTAACTGGGGATGGGCTTTGAGGATTCAAAAGCCCAAGCCAGGCCTAGTATTACTTCTTCCTGCTGCCTACAGATCTGGACGCAGAACTCTCAGCTACTTCTCCAGCACCACACCGTGCTACCTGCCATAATAATAATGGACTAAACCTCTGAAACTATAAGCAAGCCCCAACTAAATGGGGCTTTCCTTTATAAGAATTGCCATGGTCATGGTGTCTTTTCACAGCAACAGAACACTGACTAAGACAGTAGGTTTCTCCGTTTGAAATTTACTTCCCCACTCCTTCTCATACCCCCACCCCCTTTTTGGAAGGGAGTCACCATACACAGGCCATAATCAAGAGCAGAGACTCTTTCTCTACTTAAGGATGAAATATCTAAAAAAATTATTTAGAATTCTAAAAGGCAAATGTTTCTCTCTCCTTTTTATTTAATTAATGATTATACTTATCTGTAGAATTGTGAGTGTGCTGCATACTTTGAACAACAAACTATATTGTTAATTCTGTTGCTAAGACTGTTAATACTTGGGTCACTGGAAGCTCATTCAACAATCCTACCAATGTAGAGATTTTTAAAAAGCATTCCCTTACTTGCTGGCAATGTAATACACTTCCATTTCATTTTGTATATTTTTGCCTGAATCCTATGTACAGTTCCATTAATGGAGAATGGTATTAGAAAGCAAGATCTAGGCTTCACTATGATCTGCTGCTGTGACATCAATACCTTAGCCCTTCTCCATTAGTGAAACAAGAAATTGTCTGTGCATGCTAATTTGGGAGAAATGCTACCTTTTTATTTTTTCTTCCTTACAGGGTTCTGATGTGTCCCCCCCAACCACCACCACCACCACCACCACCACCACCACCACCACCACCACCACCACCACCACCACCACCACCACCACCATTCTAGACACCACCCTTCTTCATCTCTTCTTCAGTTTGAATGTACAGCCTAACTTTATCCTGCCCTGCCATAGGCCAATGCAGTTTTATTTATCAACCAATCAGAGCAACACATATTCACAGCATCTGCAAAGACATTCCACAGCACCAACCCATTTCTAAAACCTTTCCACTCCAGTATGCTTATGTGCTTATTAGGTCATGAAGTACACTTTAATTTAAAAAAAAAAGTAATTCTAAGAAGGAAGGAGGAAAAGAGGGAGGAGGGAAGGAAGGAGGAGTTACTACTCTGGGCTTTATTCATGCTTCAATGTGTGATGCTGAGGATATCTGTCCCCAACACCTGAGTATATATTCACAACTATAAACACCCTACATAGCCATCTGTAGGCTGCAGTTGCCTATTAAACTATGATAAATAGTTTTACTGATACCTCCTCCCTGTCATCTTACTACAAAGACCATCCTAGCTGCCTCCCCTTATTCATCTGTAAACTCCCCCACAAACAGAGGGAACTATGGCTTTCCTATCCCTCTCATTTACTTAAGTTTTCAGCTCCAGAATACATGTGAAGCAAAGTCAGAATCACTCCTCTCTGAGGAAAACAATAATACCAACTATAGTTCAGTCAGTACTTAAGAAGACTTACTGAGCTTTCAGTATTACGGGCCCCACTTATTCCTAGAGTTACAACACCGTTTCTTTTTTCTCTATCCTGCCCTACTCAGTAAGGTGGTTATATACAGTAAGACTGACTTGTCATATGCAGCATCCTGGGACATCATAATTTCCTAAATGATTTATTTCTTAAATTTATGGACATCAAGGCTTACTCTCTGTACTGCAAGGTTTACATATTGACAAATGCCACATGCCTGTCAATCAATGTCATAGGTAAGAGCTTCACCAAACTGGAACTCTGCCATGCTTTATGAACTCAACCCTCTCTCCCAACCCTTAGAAGTCACTGGTCTCTGCACCAATGCTTTGGTTTTACATTTCCACAGTTACATCAATGAAATCACATGAATACAGCCCTTTCCACATCAGTTTCTTTCCCTTGGAAATCTGCCATTAAGATTCATCTGTATCTAGCCGGGCAGTAGTGGTGCACACCTTTAATCCCAGTACGCAGGAGGCAGAGGCAGGCGGATCTCTGCGAGTCCAAGGCTAGCCTAGGCTACAGAGTGAGATCCAGGAAAGGCGCCAAAGCTACATAGAGAAACCCTGTCTTGAAAAACCAAAAAGAAAAGGAAAAAAAAAAGAAGAAGAAAAGCTTCATCTGTATCTAATTGTGGCTTGGTAATTAATATTCCATTGTGCAGATATACTACAGTTTGTGTTTACTTACACATATTTTAATGGGTGTTTTGGTTGCTTCTAGGACTTGGAGATCACAATAAAATTTATCTAAATATTCAAATGCAGATTTCGTACAGATCCTGGTTTTCAAAAGGTGTTTCTTTTCTTTCTTTTTGTTTGTTTTTTTTGGTTTTGGGTTTTTGTTTTGTTGTTGTTGTTGTTCTTTTTGAGACAGGATTCCTCTGTATAACAGCCTTGGCTGTCCTGGAACTCACTCTGTAGACCAGGCTCGCCTCAAACTCACAGAGATCCATCTTCCTCTGCCTTCCCAGTGCTGGAATTAAAGGCGTGCGCCACCACTCCCAGCTCAAAAAGTGTTTCAATGAAGCAGTTAGCACTATCTCTTCTTCCTGAACAATCTTCCAACTCTGCTACCCATCCCTGAAGTCATCAGTCTCTCCCCATCAGTATAATGTATCAGTTGAAGAAGCCTCTAGCTAGTTAGTACAATTTCCACAGCACCTCTGCCAACTGCTCATTTCGAAGTTCACCTGTTAACTCAACACCATTAAGAAGTATTTACAAAGAGCCTACTATGTGCCAAGCACTGCACCATGATTACAAATGAAAATGTGATCCTGTCCCTCAATAAAGAAATAAAGCCCTTCCAACTGAGTTTACCTGAAGCACAAAGCACCTGAGGAGGCATGGGATATAACAAGCTTTGGCAGCAGTCACCTTCCTGCATCAAACAGAAAACCTTGGAGAGAGGGGGTAAGAGCTGCCTGTGTTTTCATTCCGACTTTTGTCTTCTCCCTACTATGCTTGTAAGCTTTCTGGCAGTCATATGATAAACCTTACAGTTCTTCTCACCAGTCAGCAGGCACTCCTGTATGCTCTATCAGGACAATGCATTCTTTCTCCCACCTTGACTTTCCTTATGAGGAATAGACTCCTATATCAGCTATCTCCCTAAAAATATAAAATCTAAGTCAGCCAAAGAAAATGACTGGATGCCAAAGTGCTTCAATTGAAGAGCTGCGTATCATCTCTGCAATTCTCCCTTTTCTCATTACAAACAAGAAAACTATGAATATTTCAGCTCTTAACTAGTATTTATAAGCAAAAGGACTAAATGATACATTTCTTTCTGACCATTTTCTTCTCCTTATCTATTATATAATAAAGGTAACAAGTTTCCATAACAACTTAAACAGTTTGGACTCAAATTTGCTTTTAAGTTCGAGAGTAAATGTGACCTGCTTCCAAGAATTTACCTACAAAATCAACTCAAAAGGCTTGTAGCACGGTCCTCAAGAGGTAGGAGCATAGGAGTTCTGGGTCCTGTGACAGCCTGGGCCACATAAGACCCTTTCTCCAAACAAACAAATGCAAACAATGTTCACTTGACATCATGTATAATAATAAAAGTTTGAAAACAACTCCAATGTAAAGAACAGATGAGCAAGTGTAGCTAAATCAGGTCAATAGCATGATGTGTAACAATTCCAAATAACTTAAAAACAAAGTAGGAAACATGCCAAGTATCTGGCCCAAGAGACTGTAAGCTCAAAATCACATTTATATAATGGAAGAATTTATATATGAAATCAATTTTCTCCTTTCAATTTTTCAGTAAGTGTGTGTGTGTGTTTCAGGGGGAGGGTCCTTTAGTCTGACAAACCACAACTCAAAAAGGAAAAAAAAAATGCATAGCTTGGCATGGTGGGAGATTAGGGGTTATAAGTCCAGTAAATAAACAGAGAAAACAAGATCCTACTGCCTGGCTGATTTCAGGCTCTCTAACTGAGAGATTCAATAATCTATCTGCATACAGGTACCTTTACAGTGAAGACATCCACCCTTCCAGCAAGAAAGAACTAAGAACATACATAACAAGCTCAATCAACACTCCATGTGTTCACCAGGTGACACTATGAAGACAGGATGTCTTAAGGAAGTAAGTATGTTGTGTTGCCTGATATGGACAAAACCACAACTTTTGAAAATCTATTCTCAAAAAAATTCACCTTTTTTTTTTTTTTCTTTTTTTTTGGTTTTTCGAGACAGGGTTTCTCTGTGTAGCTTTGCGCCTTTCCTGGAACTCGCTTTGGAGACCAGGCTGGCCTCAAACTCACAGAGATTGGCCTGGCTCTGCCTCCCGAGTGCTGGGACTAAAGGCGTGCGCCACCACCGCCCGGCAAAATTCACCTTTTATGAGTGCTTGCTACATATAAATTTTTTTAAATTTATATTTAGGATAATTTGATAACATACTTATTCTAACTTTTTGATATTTCAAATACTTTTGCTTCTCATTTTACTCACCAATTATTTTATGTTTTACTTATTGTAAGTTTTTGTAATTAAATTTCATTCAAAGAAACCCGGCTTTATTCTTGTGTTCCTTAGCACCACTCACAGGACATACCATATATTCAGCAAATATTTATCAACTGAATTCTTTAAGCATTTTTAATTCCCACCCCACTTACATCATACAACAATGTGACTAAGAGATAATTATCACTGAACATTACTAATGTAATTTTCCAAAAGATAATTTTTTTCTTCTAGAACCTTTCATTAATACAAACACAATTATGTGCATAAGAAACTCACAGTGCTTGCATAGGCAGCTACTTTGAAACCTGAACAGGAGACATGCTTAAGCCAAGGAACTAGAGACAAGTCTAGCCAACACATCTTCCTTTTGTCCAAAATGAAAAAAAAGAAAAGAGGGAGGACAGCAAAGGGAGAGGAAAAAAAAAAGAAAATTAAATGTACATAATTAAACAAAATAAAAATAAAAACAAAGACCAGGCTGTTAATGGCAGATCAGGCTGAGGACTTACTGGCAGAACACAATTAGAAAGGCAGACGAGAGAAATTTTCCTCCATCTATGACAGACGCTGCCACAGTTTCTTCAGGTCATCTCAAGCGGATGGGGACAGTCTATAAAATGTGACTATCTAACTAGAGGAGCTGCAGAGATGGCTCAGTGATTGAAGAGCACTAGCCGCTCTTCTAGAGGACCAGAGTTTGGTCTCCAGGACCCACAGGGCAGCTTACAACCTTCTCTAACTCCAGTTCCAGGGCATTTTGACACCCTCTTCTGACCCTCATAGGCACCAGCCATGCTGCATGTACATACATGCAGGCAAAGCAATCATTTACATAAAATAAATCTTTAAAAAACAAGAAAGAGAAAGAGAGGGAGGGGGAGGGAGAGGGGAGGGAGGGAGGGAGGGGGGGGGGACAGGGACAGGGACAGGGACAGATCTGACTGCAGTCAACAGTTGCACACTGCATCCACAGAAGCAGACCCACACAGGCATCCCTAGCATTCCAATGCTGTCACCTTCCTGTTAGCTTCCCACTGACTCTCCACGGATTCACAACCCTCTGCAAAGAGCTGTCCAACAGCTATCCATCCACTGACAAGGGTAGTCAGAGCCAGGGAATCACTGGAGAGCACACCCTAAATCACAACCACTAGGATCACCCCTTCTCTGCTGAGATAAGCACATCTACTGGCCATCAAAAATCTGTGAACCCTGCTTGACATGTGGCCACTAAAGATGAATGTTTACTAGCCATAGAATAGCATCTGCAAAAATCTGGTGCTGTAGACTCCTGGTAAATCTTCATTGTTGAAATTTCTCTGGGGAGCCACATGGTACAACAAATTGCTTAATCCATTCTGATTTGTAACTAAGCAGCTGTGCTTTATTGATGAAAATTGTAAAGTAAGAGTTACAAATCACATATTTACTATTATAAAGGCATCTACATTGTATTTGATAAATATAGACACCCTGAAGAAGTAAAAAAAAAAAAAAAAAAAGTACACCTTACACCCTGTCAAGCACACAACGTCAAAACAGTGAAGAATGTTAACACTCCAACTCATAATTAGTCATTCTACTGCTGGGGTTAGTGACAGGCAATTTCTGGGGGAAAAGTAATGTCTGAGTTTGTAATAAGCAGCCTCTCTCCATCACAGAAGTGGATACTTAACTGCTTCTGCTGGCTCATAAATATTTCCATTCACACACAAACACAAGGTGGTCTACCTAATATTGTTTGAGTAGAGGCTACTGAAGGAAAAATAAAACTAAGTTCCTTGTTCAACCATGGGAACAGACCTTCGAACACAAATCAGGGCTCTCCCCATACCACACCACCACCAATAACTTTAACTTCCAATTTGGGATCACAACATTTGGTATCATAACACTATAAACACCATGTTATTTTTTTGTGACAGAACGAACGAATGAACACATACCAACACACACCAACAATTTGTTCACTGACACACAAACACACAAACCTAGTAAGTAAAAATACACAAGTCAAGAAATCAAATTGTCACATGCCTTTAAGCCCAGCACTCAGGAGGCAGAGCCAAGCAGATCTCTGCGAGTTCGAGGCCAGCCTGGGATACAGAGTGAGTTGCAAGAAAGGCGCAAAAGCTACACAGAGAAACCCTGTTCCCCCCCAACCCCCCCAAAAAAGAAAATCAAATTGTCTTCCTGACTCTAGAACATGGCCACCATATTTCAATGGTAGTTAATAACGAATTTATCTTTACTGGTGACATCCAATCTTTAAAGAAGGATTTTCAGTTTCTTTGCAAAAGAGAAAAAAAAACTCAGTTATTTGATAAATATATATTTATACTAGTCATTATTTTCTGAAAATTTTGATTTTTCTAATATGGAAATGCTCAATTAAATGTTTTTAAAACAATTCCTAAATACCTGAGTTCATACCAATACCTTATTGTTACTGATAACAGAAAACACTCTAACAACTCGGTGTTATTGAGACTTTAGAAGGGCAGCAGAGATGGCTCAGAAGTTTGGAGTACTCACTCTCCTCGAAGAGGACCCAAGTTCACATCCCAACACCCAAATGTCAGTCGCAGCCAGCTATAACTCACCTCCAGGTGATCTGATACCCTTTCTGATCTCTGAGGGTGCTGCACACATGTGGTGCAGTACATACTTGCAAGTGAACACTCACACACATGTGGCAGTTTGAATGAGATACACACCCCTATACCCCCACCCCACCCCACACCCACACCCCCGCTTAAGTCTCTATTTTTAATACTTTGTCTCCATTTGGTGGCCATCTGGCCAGAATTAAACTGTATGGCCTTGCCGGAAGAGGTGTGCCACTAGGTAAGGGCTTTAAGGTTTCAAAAGACTGGTGCCATTTCAAGTTTGCTTTTTCTCTGCTTACTGTTTGTGGATCAAAATGTGAGTTCTCGGTTGCTGCTCCTGCACCCTGGTTGGAGTTTAGATTCAAAATAAGTTCTAACTGATGTAAAAGATGTTTTGGTGGAAATAGGAATGGTAACAATATCAGACATTAATGAAATGATCGATATTCTCTGAGTTGTAACAATGACATTATCGTCCCCTGAAGGAACAGCCTTGTTCTCAGAGTGTATGGACTTATGGATAAAGCATCAGAATGGCAACAAGGCAGAAAAGGAGATCACAGTCAGAAGAAGGGAACTCATGTGCTGAATGCTAACACTGGCCTGTCATGATCGGTGAGTATCTAAGCACGCACTGGTCCAGGGTTTCAAGTTTTCTATAGGCTTAATTTATTTCCAAAGTTTTGGAAGGGGATTACCTGCCCCCACCCCTCAAAAAGTTAAAACCAACAATCAGTGATTATGTTCTAGATGGAAAAGAAATTATTGAAATTCTTGACTATCCAAAAATTAAATTCAAAAATTAGTGTGAGCCCCAAAGACTACCCAAGAATTAAGCTGTAAAGTGGGGGAAAGTAGTCAATCGATTGAGTTCTACTCTTCTCATTCCTTACTGTTCCTATTCCAAATGCCAAGCAACTAACTCATCAATAGCAGAAGATGAGAAATTAAATGCTGGTGTGTGCTGGGCAGCTGAGATATCAAATTTTTTCTATTTTTATAAGCATACCAAATGCTGTCTAGAAATACAAACCCAAAAGACAGCTCTTCAAGGATGAGTGAATATTGAAGCCTGGACTGAAAAAACAACACAGTTCCTGAACCTTAATAGAAAAAAAGCATCAATTTAAAGAAACTCAGTCAGGAAGAGAAAGGTCTTTAAAAACTGCTAATCAAATTGCTCATTATAAATTTAAAGGAGTTATCAAACAGTGCAGTATCATAAGCAAGAAATTAGCAGAGTTCATGTTCATCAGATAGGCTGAGAAGAAAAGCCACCTCCTGGGGGAGTCCATGAAGTTGCTTCTTGTATCTAAATGCAAGACTGAGAACAATTTGCCTAGTCTGAAGTAAAAGGGGCTGTAAGTACAAACCACATTCAGTATTTCTCTGTTTGTGTTTATGGATGTGCACACAGGGGTGACATGCAGAGTGCTCAGAAGACAACATGCAGGAGTCAGTTGCCTCCTTCTACCATGTGTGTCTCAGGGACTGAACTCATGGCCAGGCTTCTGGGCAAGCACCTTTACCCACTAAGTCCTCCCACCATCCCAAGTATACTCAATAATAAAAGATTTCATTATGAACAAAAAAATGTTAAACCCCTCCGAAGTTGTATTTGATTATATACTGAAATCATTCATTCACCATGTTGGGTTAAAACCATTAAAGTAAAAATTCGCCTTCTTTTGCTTTTGCTAAAGTTTCAACTTGATTACTAACAATATTATGAATGCTGTCACATACCTGGATAACAGCAAGTTAGACATTCCAACCAAAGAGAGAATGATAAAAGCAGCATTGCCGGACGGTGGTGGTGCACGCCTTTAATCCCAGCACTTGGGAGGCAGAGGCATACGGATCTCTGTGAGTTCCAGGCCAGCCTGGTCTACAGAGCAAGATCCAGGACAGCCAGAACTACACAGAGGAACACAGAAAAACCATTTAAAACAAACAAACAGCTGGGCGGTGGTGGCGCACGCCTTTAATCCCAGCACTCGGGAGGCAGAGCCAGGCGGATCTCTGTGAGTTCGAGGCCAGCCTGGTCTCCAAATCGAGTTCCAGGAAAGGCGCAAAGCTACACAGAGAAACCCTGTCTGGAAAAACCAAAAAAAATCAAACAAACAGCATCAACTTATATTTACTAGATGTATGAACCAGATCTCACCTTTATTCAGGTCTTCAGAGTGACACTAAGAAATGCATACCCTGAAGTGCAAAGTAGGGAAACTGTGGCAGGGGACAGGGACACATAACAAAAGGCCTCAAATCATACAGCTAGTTAATATTAGGACAGGAATTTAACATCAACCTTTGGATTCTGGGACATAAGTCAGGTCTACAGCAAACAGCCTCAGTGCTGTCCAGGATTCAAGTTGTTGTAAATGTGCTACAAAGACCAAACTCTAGAGGTAGGTGTCAAGCAGCAGCCTGCATTTTAACAGGCTTCCAACTGATGACGGCCCAGCACTGGGGTTTGTCCTACACTAGTGACCGTCACCCAAATCCTCCGCAAGAAAGATAAGGATGCAAAGCCAGAGAAAAGCTTAGTTACAGCTACTGCAGTGTGTTGGTGTTCCACAGAGACTCTATGTCCCAGGCTGAAGAGCACTGTGGCTCTGCAGTTTTCCCTTCATCAATCCCTTTCTCCAGTTGTCCCTTCATCACCAAGAGTAGCATGTCACTGCATTTAACAACCAGATTACAGATATAAATGCCAGAAACTAGCAAGGTAAGTTTTCTTTAATGATGCTAGTAGGATAAAGGCCTAAGTATGAAATAATCTCTGGCCTATGAAAGATAAATTCAATAATATTAAATATCTTTTCCACCTCCCCAAAATAGTGAGTTGAATAAAAACATTACCAAAAAGATTTAACAAAATGCCCTCTCCCCACCCCTCAAAACAAACAAACAAAACCTTAGGGTAGTGTACCATTTGCAACAAACATCACAAAGGGCTAATTCTCAGTTTTTAAAACTGATTCCTAAGTCAAAGGAAAATTATCACTTAAGGAAAAAATGCAGTAGGTGGGTCATGTAGCAGAGTGTAATTGCTCAATTTCACTCCAAGTGTTTAGTATGCGTTGTGTAACAGTTTCCTCTGAGATTTAAACATTCCAAGCTGCAGGGGAGCCCCCTTAAGCAGGAAGGTAGACAACTCAAAATAGCCTCAGGAAGTCTCTAAAACTCAGACCCAGTAGGTCCCTCCTTGCCACAGTAAACAATAAAAGCTGAGAGTCCCTCTCAGACAGAGCAAAACTGTGGAGAATCTCAGACAAGCTGAGCTTGAAACCAGACTGGAAGAAGCAGAAACCAGCCCAGTTGAATGGAAGAGGTTTAGATCAACTGAGACACCAGCCTGTTGAGCTGCAAGCAAGCTGTGCAGTATGCTCCAGGTTCCCAACTTTGTGAGCGGCCACCCATGCTGGGATGGACTTTGGAGATGCAGCTATCTTTGAATCATTTCTGCTCTAGTAAGTAACCCCATTAAAACTCAATGGTTCACCAAGATGAACTTAGGTGGTATCCATACTTTGATCTGTCATGGGTTCCCTATCTGGGGTGAGTTGACATGTGTTGCATGTCACAGAGCAAGTTCTGTCACATAACAACAGTAAGAAAAGTTAAAATTTCCACCACCTATAGCAAACAATTTGAAAACATGGGTGAAGTTTGGTAAGCCTAGTTGGCTAGGGGTGTGAATAGTGAAACACCTTGCAGGCTTCAAAGCCTAGGGGTAGAATGTGGGGAAAGGAGAGAGGAAGGGTGCCTTTAATCCCAGCACTCACTTGGGAGGCAGAGGCAGGTGGATCTGTGGGTTTGAGGCCAGCAAGTTTCAGGACAGCCAGGGCTACACAGAGAAACTCTGTTTTGAAAACCAAAGAAAAAAAGAAAAGAAAAAAAGGGGAGGCGGGGAGTCTAGAGAGATGGTTCAGAGGTCAAGAGTACTGGCTGCTCTTCTAGAGGACCCAGGTTCAATTCCTAGCACCCACTCACAACTGTCTGTAACTACAGTTCTAGGGGATCTGACACCCTCACACAGACAAAACACCAATGCACATAAAATAAAATTAAATAAATTTTCAAAAAAGAAGAAAGCATCAGGAACAGCCCCTGTCGAAAGCACAACAAATATTACTACAATATTTCTGCCTTAAGCAAAAAGTTAATTCCAAGCAAACATCATCAAAAACTTTTAGCTATTCTACCCAAATCTAATAGCATCTTAAATTTATTGTGTACCAACCCTAACTCTTCATAACTGCTTCTCTGACAGTAAACATCGTAAGAGTCATCCTGGCTCCTTTGAACATCTCATCAACCTGCTGGGTCTACTTTCACTATAAAAACACAATCCTAGTAAGTTCAGAGCTCTGGTCCAAAACATCACTGTGATACAGAATCACTGCACTAATTTCTAAATGTTGTCTCTATATCCTGTTGTCCCATACACCAGCTCAAATATCACTTGTAAAATTAAGAATGATCACGGGGCTGGACAGATGGCTCAAAGGTTAGGAGCACTGGCTGCTCTTTCAGAGGTCCTGAGTTCAATTCCCAGCAATTCCCAGATGGCTCACAACCATCTGTAATGAAATCTGGTGCCCTCTTCTGGTGTGTAGGCATATATGCGGGCAGAACAGTGTATACATAAATAAATCTTTAAAAAAAAATTAAGTATGATCACATTATACAAACTCTACACTGACTTCCCATCTTACCCACAGTCAAGGCTTCTGTCACTCAGGCTGACAAGGCCTACCTAACCAAGCCTCTGACTACTCTTGACCCCATCTTACCTGTCTCTCGGTTGCTCGCACTGCACCCTGGAATACTAGTTCACTGTTGTTCTAGAGAACATGGTGGAACAATCTCCAGTCTCAGCTGCTATCACCTTCACCTGACATTCTTTCCACAAATGACCACATGGCCTGGTCTTTATTTACTGCCAAGGAATAAATGCTGGCATCTCCCCAAGACTTTATAAACACAGCCTCAGTCCCCAGTGTGATGCTATTGAGAGCAGGCTCTTTGGAGAGTAATTAGATCATGAGGATGGCAGCTTCAAACAGGGATTTATCTCCTTACAAAAAGATACCTGAGCAAGATAGAGAAGGATGGCATCTGAAAACTAGGAACCAAATTGGCTACCATCTTGATGGTGGATGGCTTAGCCTTCTATATTGTGAAGAACGTGGTTCTTGTCCAAGCTACTCAGTATGGCATTTTTGTTAAAAGAACCACATTAGGACACTTAGTGGCCTCCTTCTATGAAACAGAAAAAGCGCGCATTCATACACTCCTTCCCTGGCAGCACTTCTCCCTTTGAGTTATTTTTCTCCATAACTCACACCACCATCACATACTACAGATTTATGTACTGTGTATTTATTTACTGGTTCTCCCACAAGAATACAGACTCTTTGAAGCTACAGACCTTGCCAGTTTCATTTTCTGATGAGTGCCTTAAGGGTATACATATTCACCTAGATACCTACATAATGAATAAAACCTAGACATGAGAGAAGGATTAGTGGTGAGGAGGCTGCTCTTTCCAGAGGACCTGGGTTCAATTTCCCAGTACCCACATGATGGCTCACCACCATCTCTGACTCTAGTTCTAGGGCATCAGACACCCTCTTCTGGCCTCTGCAAGCATCAGGCATGCAGGTGGTGCAGGCAAAAATAATTTATAAAAACATGCAAACAAGCACACAAGCAACCAAGCAACCAAGCACGCGCACGCACGCGCGCGCACACACACACACACACACACACACACACACACACACAAAGAAAGAAAGCTGTTTATGCTCCATATGCAGGACCCAAGAGTCCCTGACAAAGAGTAGACAATAAATGTGGAAAGGATAGAGAAAGAGATAGCAATCTAAGCAGAGGCCAAATCCTAAATGAGCAAGAGAAATAAGCTGGCAGAACTATGGAAACAAATCAGTATTTAATATTAAATGTGTTTGCCTCTTAATAAAGCCTGGCTTCAAATGAGACAAGGAGATGAAAAAAGCATTTAGAAGGTAGTATATTTTAATTTATTTTTAAAAAGCCCCATGGACAGAAACTATATTCAAAGAAAATGAACAGCTTGAATTACATGGAGAAAAATAATGTAGAATGTCAGGAATGAAGGGACAAAATAAGCATGTTTCAGAGCAATGACATTTCTGGAGGGGGTAGAAATGGGAGAGTCTACAACAGATGCAGCAAGATGCCATAGGAAAGACAGAGTTTGGCAGGAATAGAAAGCAAAAAGGTCAAACTGGAGATGCACACTGAGCACACGTGTTTACACAGCTTACTGGGAAAGTAGTATTACAGCTCACAGTGATACAGAAAGAATACTACGTGCTTTTACAGTTATCAGGAAAGAGCATTAATCACACAGTCCAATGGGGTAATGCTGCAGCTATTGAAGGCAAAGAGAGTGTCACGGCGAACTCTTGATTCTAGAGTTTTCTACATTTTGGCAAAATGAATATATTCACCTAATATGACATTTAAAACGACAAAAATTAACTTACACTTTATTTTTCTGACTCCAATAACTTTTACCAACCAGTGGTTTTCAAAATATGCCCTGTAAGTCTAATCGTGCTCAAATAATTAGAACAGTTCTGGCCTACCCTGAGAAGCTTGAATTTATTCCATCAATTTAAATTGCTAAAACTGTATAATTTAAAAATTTAAGGGCTGGAGAGATGGCTCAGAGGTTAAGAACACTGCCTGTTCTTCCAGTGTTCTTCCAGAGGTCCTGAGTTCAATTCCCAGCACCCATATGGTGGCTCCCAACCATCTGTAATGAGATCTGGCTCCCTCTTCTGGCCCGCAGGGATACATGCAGGCAGAACACTGTATACATAATAAATAAATCTTTAAAAAAAAAATTTTAAAAGGCATGATCAACAGTATTAATACTCCTTAACGGAAAGGCAGTGGATACCAAATCATGGGCAAGGATGACTATACCTTTTTGCCAGTTTCCAGTAAGAGTCTAAATGTGAACTATCCGGACAGGCTTCTCTGACTCTGGCTCCTCTCTCACCAAACCAACACTGCTAAGGAGTCGTCTCAAAAGTTCTGCAATGGTACAAGCACTGCCCAGACAGGGTGAAAGATTGAGATTTTTAGGGGCAGGACTAAAAGGTATTCAGTTTACTATATATTATAGATTATAGCAATCTGGAGCTGCCACTCGAAAGGGACAATTTCACTGATGTGATTACTTTTTTAGTTTTACAGTCTGGCTACTACATAAGAACATACTTATATTCTCATCATTATCAAAAGAATGTCCACCGGGAGTCTCTGCTAAATTTCCTACAAGATGATGAGGCTGGGCTCTAGCTCAGTTGGTGTAGATAACAGCACCCTGGATTATCCCCAGTATTTTCTGCAACAAGTGTGGTAGTACAGGCCTGCCATCCTAGTGATCAGGCAGTGGAGGGAGGAGGAACAAAAGAAATTCACGATCAGAACATAGCCAATCCAACCTGACAGTTTTTGTCTCAAAAAACTGTATTTCATAAAATGAAATTGTTTCCCTTATTTTATAAATAATCTTTCAGTTTGCTGAACTATTTCAAAGTAAACTACAATTCTTCAAGTATTTAAACTGCTTGGAAATTGTAAGATTCCTCCTAAAGTAACAATCAGCATTTCTGGGAATGCACTAAACTGAAAGACCACTGAGAAGACACAACTAGAGACTGATACGGGATCCCACATGAGTAAAAAACGGTAACAAAACAACAATCTTCAGTGGCTGGATATGAAGCTAGTGGCAGAACATGGATCTAATACAGATGAAACTCTAATTCAATCTCCTTTAGCATGCTCTACCCACCCACAAGAAGAGACACCATTCACAGACATGCATCATTCTGAAATCAAGGTAAGATTCTCTTCTTATCCCAGATTTCTGAGTATGCACTGCCCTTTATAACAAATGATGTGTTTTTTTGTTAAGTATCCCAAATTTCTTGGAATACAAGTTATATCGATGAACAAAATAGAAGATCCTAACTCAGCCCAAATTTTTCTTCCCATAAACATCAACCATGAGTACTTCTATCATCTCGTAGGCTCAAGTACCAACTTAGATTTGGTTCTTCCCTAGGCCACTGATTTTATTGTCATTTAAAAAATGTGTACTTTAAATTTAACTCCTGTCCCTTTGCTATGCTCTCCTGGTTCCCTTAGATCTGTACCAATTGTGCATATACAAATATGCAATCGTGTGTGTGTGGGGGGGGGGGGGGGAGAACACGCAAAAAGTAGAGAAATAATTCTTATTTTATTTTCCAGGAAGATTCTACTTTACCAAGCATGGTCCTACTTACCTTACAATTAATTTTAATATTGCAGCAGGAAAATTTTTTTTCCTTTATGTTTTAATCTGGGGACAAGAGCAAATCCAGTAATAGAACGTCAACATTAATTTGAAGGAAGATGAAAAATGACTTAATAATACTGCAGCAGAATTAATACTGTACAATAGATCATGGTACCATAAAACTTGACAAATTCATCTTTGTATCACTGTATTCCTGCTAATAGAGCAGGGCATCCTGAAACATTGTTAATACTTTACTGCACAAAGGCCCATCAAATTGCACTGCAAGAAGGTATGTTCTTGCAGGAGGCAGGAAAATTACTGTCCTCAGCTGTCTGCAACTTGTACTTCAGTGCAGGAGGGAGGAGGATAGGGGCCAAGTGACTTCAAGCAGAAAGCAACACTTGCTAGAAATCAAGTGGTATAATTCAGAAAATGAGTTGATGGTTCCAAGAATCTGCTTCCACTTGAAGGCCCTTAGTCCAGGAATTAAAATTGGAAAACAGCAAATGATATGAGAGATTCTACTTCAAAGAGATCTAAACAAGGTACAAAGTCAACAGGCCAAATAGGAAACAGCATCTACTAGGGTACTTAAACAAATGCACACTACAAATTTCTGTTTCTGTGCAAGATGCACTAACACAAACTGGATTTAGCCTCCTGCCTGAGAAAACCAAATAATTCAGACAAGATGAGGCAGAAGGAAGCAATTTCTAGGACTCCGGACATCTGGCAAAAAGAAAACAAAGTACACACTAAAAGGTGAGACACAGCTCTCCAACTGTCTTTGTTCCAGTCCTTGAAGACAGTTTCCAGGCCTTGCACAGAGAAAGGAGGATGAGGTGGAGCCAGCAGGAGGTCTGCTTCACAAACAAGTCACCTGGCCAGATCCAGCTCAGAAAGGGCTAGGTTCCCTGTAATATTCTGCTGTGACTCTCTTAAAATATGATCTCAGCTAAAGAAATAAGGTTAAGAGTCTGGTGAAAACAAAGTAGAATCCATAGGACAGAGTTATAGAGAAACAACATTTCATATGGATAGACACACAGAATGCACCCACAGAAGTACACCACGAAGTTCACAGGCTGCAGACCTCCACATAAGCCTGGAAAGCTCTTCATAAGCCTGGAAAAGAACTAAAAAGGGGATCTCACAGAACAGCATCTCAGTGTTGCCTGTCCCCAAAGTCAGACTAGAGAAACTGATGCTGCGCGCATGGCACACTTAAGAACCTACCTCAGAAGTAAGGGACAGCTCACCCTTGACTAAGCACCACTCACAGATACTCCTTTGAACAGAAACTGAAAGTAGGACTCCAAAGGGTGAAACTGTCTCCAAGTCCTTGCAGTTAGCTCTCCACAGTTTTAGGGTACCTGCAGTTAACCTGCATCCAAAAAATTTGAAATTCCTCTAACTTTCTCACTCACATCTTTTGCCACATATACTGTTAAAATGATTCTATTATTCATTACTGTTAATTTCTATCCCCTTTACAAATTAAATTCTTTAAAACTTTTAAAAGGTTACTATGACACTGAATATGTTTGGGGTGCAGTAGTAGAAACTCTGGTTCTGATACATTTGGGAGCATCTTCTCTTTGGTAAGTCCGACCTCCCTTACCAATGCTTCTCACAAACGAGTAACTTAGGCTGCTTTGTTCAGCTTAGAAGACAAGTGTGGGAGGACAAACTCAGACAACAGCAGTGTAAGACACCAACAGTGAACTCACCAACACAGCACCCAAATGTGCGGGGCTGTAAATGTTGGAGCAAAGGCAACTTGAGACCTTGCCCCTCTGCACCTCCACCCCTGGGATAGAACCCAGGGCCTTGTGCATGCTAGCCAAGTACTCAACCACTGAGCTACATCCCCTACCATATAAATTAAACTTTATCATAGTGTACATAAGGGGAATAAGTACTATATATGTAAGATTCAGAACGTCACACAGCTTCAGACATCCTTGGAAGTCTTAGGAAATGCACTTAGGAAAGTAGTCTTGACCATGACAAGGTCAAGTTGCTGTAACTTAACTGTCCCCCAGAATAAAGCAAAGTAAGAGTTGAAGGCATATAATGCTATGAATAAACATCTGCAGCCAAACAAAGCTGCTAACTACAGAGGGAAGTAAGGCCCATGGGGACAAGTAAGCCACAATGGCAACCAACCTGACCTGACGCAGATATGAGGATCAGCAGAGGGAGAGGTTAAAACAGCAGAGCTGAGTTTGTATTAACATTAGAGCAGCACTAAAAGGGAAATACACAGCATCCAACATCTTCATTAGGAAACAAAACAGCAAATCAATACACAAAGCTTCTGCTTTAAGAAACTAGAAAATGAAGAACAAATGAAATTCAGAGTAAGCAAAAGAAAAAATATAAATATTAAAGTAAAAATCCATGAAACAGGTAACAACACAAAAAAAAAATAGAAAAGCAATGGACTCATAGCTGATTCTCTGAGACAATCAATGACTGATAAACTTAAACTGATGGGGATGGGGAGGAGAGCACAAATTGCCAGTACCAGAAAAAATAAGAGGTATTTTCATAATAGTTTTATGAAGAGTAAATGTATAATACAAAATTATGAGCTTCATGCCACAAAAAAAAAAAAAGTCACATCAAATGGATAAATTCACTGAAAAACAAACCCAAAAAGAAGCAGGTAACTTGAACACTTCTTTATTAAAGTAACTGCATTATAGTTTTTAAATTTAAAAAAATTCCACAATAAAATACCAGATGAATTTATTGTGAATATTATCAAAGAGTAAAGAAATATTAAGAATTATAAATAATTTCTCACATAAAACTGAAGAGTAGAGATCCTTCCCAACTCATTTTATGAGGTCAAGTTTTTTTTAACAAAACCAAAGATAATATAAATTAAATCTATAGGAAAAAAATCCATAAAGAATATAAATGCAAAACTTCAAAACAAAATTTTAGTACAGTGTATCCAACAACATATGAAAGGATTAGGAGTCACCAGCCTGCATTTGCTAGCAGTGCTGAATCACTCAGACTGGCTGGGGGCGGGAGGTGCACAGAAGCTGGACTGCCACATGACTGCTGGGACCGTTAGAGTAGAGCTGCTTTAGAACAGCCTAGCAGAGTTTGAGACGCTAACCATGTCCTCACAGTATGATCTAGATGTGCTTCTGTCCCTGAAGCTCAAAGAAAAGGTGTATGCATCCATGTAAAGTTAGTAATGAATATCCATTGTAGCTTCACGTCCATCAACACATAATGAACAAGCAATCTGAGCACAGCAACACAACAGACACTACCCAGTGGATCCACTTTCCGTTGCTGTAACAGAATACCTCATATCAGGGTGATGCTTTGAACTCAAATTTGTTAGCTCACAGTTTTGGAGGCTTACAGTAAAAATTCAGATGTCATCTGCTGAGCCTCCCCTAAGTTCAGTGACTACACATAACACTTCGGATAGCATCATGTTTGGGAACAGGAATGAGAAAGACAAGTAAGCAATATGTGCAGACACATTCTGGAGAGACTGACAGGTGTTGTAGGATATTATTTTAACATGTGTTACATTAGTTTATGCTGAGGAACATTTGCTTAATAATGCAAAGATGCGTTGCTTTTTTTTTTTGGGGGGGGGGTTTCGGGACAGGATTTCTCTGTGTAGCTTTGGTGCTTGTCCTGGATCTCGCTCTGTAGACCAGGCTGGCTTTGAACTCACAGAGATCCGCCTGCCTCTGTCTCCAGTGCTAGGATCATGTTGCATTCTTTTATATTTCATTTGTTTAACTCTGAAGCTGTGTTACTTTGTCTACAACACCTGATTGGTCCAATAAAGAGATGAATTGCCAATAGCAAGGCAAGAGAAAGGATAGGTGGGGCTGGCAGGCAGAGAGAATAAATAGGAGAAAAAGAGCAGAAGAAGAAGGAGAGAGAAAAGAAGGGGCCAGCCACCAAGACACACAGCCAGCCACGGAGTAAGAGTGAAAGTAAGATACACAGAAGTAAGAGAAAGGTAAAACCCCAGAGGCGAAAGATAGACGGGATAATTTAAGAAAAGCTGGCTAGAAATAAGCCAAGCTATGGTCGAGCATTTATAAGACTAAGCCTCCATGTATGATTTATTTGGGAGCTGGATGGCGGGCCCCCGAAAAGAGAAAAAGAGCTTATAAAAAAAAAAAAAGGAAGGGGGAGGGGAAGGGAGGGGGAGGGGAGGGGGAGGGGAGGGGGAGGGGAGAGGAGGGGAGGGGAGGGGAGGGGGAAACAGACAGGCTCTCATAAAAACATATTCACAGTCTGGGTGGTAGTGGTGCACGCCTTTAATTCCAGCACTGGGAGGCAGAGACAGGCGGATCTTTGTGAGTTCGAGGCCAGCCTGGTCTCCAAAGCGAGATCCATGAAAGGCGCAAAGCTACACAGAGAAACCCTGTCTCGAAAAACAAAAACAAAAACAAAAAAACATTCACATGAAAATTACTTCACTCTTAAAAAACCAGCCATCAATCTCTTCCCAGGATGCAACCTAACATAGCAATATGACTACCCTCTCACCAGACTCTACTTCCTGAGGTACTGCCACATGAACCTTTTGAGGACACATTGAAATGGTATCCAAAACACAAGTACTTAGCAAAAGAAAAACTAAGTTTTGATACACACAACAGTATGGACAAATCTCAGAAGAATTCTGTTGCGTGACAGACACAAGCCAGAGAAAGACAAGACAAACATAGTTCTACTTATAGAAACATACAAAATGTCACATAATTTACAGAAAAAGAAGAGGAGGAGGGAGGAGGACGAGGAGGAGAAAAGCAGATTGTGGTTGTCTGGATCAAAGGTAAAGCAGTGATGGCAAGAAGAGAGAAGATAAAGGACTAATAAAAAAAGTTATAGATAACAAATATGCTGCCTTGGCTGTGATGGTCTCAAAGTCACATGTCAAATACACCTCAACAAAGCTTTTACAAATTTATAATAAATATATTTCAAATATAAACTGTAAACATTTAAACACCTCTACTGGCCTACCCTTTAGGGTCCTGGTAGGCTATATCTTCAGCTGCAGTCACTAAGAGCACACACACCCCACACCCCCACATGCATTCGATACATTTCCTTATAAAAAGCAGGCCTTGCCCACCTCTCTTTCTCTCCAGCCCCCTCCCATCTTTTTCTCTTTCTCTTCCTTGTTCTCATCCCCAGGTACCAGTCTTGGTCCCTTCTCTCCTCTTGCTCAATAAACCTCCCATGTGGGCCCTGCTGTATTATATGACTCCTTCTTGCCATTTTTAAAATGCAGCATAAACCACATAAGCTGATTCAAACCACAACCCTGATTGAAACAATACAACTCCCTTTTCTTCAACATTTCTACCCCTCAAAACAGTTCCTGAATGAGAATATTAAATACACTTCAAATATTTCTCCAGTTTCTACAACAGGAATGCTTTTATATTTAATGAACTGTTTTGTTGAGTCCCTCTAGCAAGATGGTCTTCCTACAAGCCTACTCACCAATCAGTGATGGACTAATACATGTTATATAGAGACAAAGGCTGCTGTAGGTGCAACCTATTTATGAAAAGACCAAATAAGCCTTCACTTCATATCACTTGCTAAGAGCCTCTTTTATGGTTCACAGAACGAATATGAATTAAAGTTAGTTCTCTAACTTCTGTTCGGTGTATTCAAACTGACCAAAAAGACGCTTCCTGCTGTCACAGTGCTAGCAGAAAATAAGGCAGCTTTCAATGAAGTAGAAATGAATGTGAGAAACTAGCTCACAACTGATAGCTACCCGGCCAGTTTCCTGAATCAAATATGCCTTACTTCCCTCAATATGGGATTGAAACTAATGTTTCAGGAGGGCATTCATCTACTTTTACTTTGACTACAACAGTTTCACTTCTATGAACCTTCAATTGACTCCCTGAATAACAAAGTTTAGCGGTGCTAGAGGTGATGCAATAACTGCCTGCGTGCAAGGACTGTTGTTAATACCTACTCTCACTCACATAAAATTCTGTTGTCTGTCTGTCTGTCTGTTTGTTTTTCAAGGCAGGGTTTCTCGTGGCTGTCCTAGAACTCACTCTGTAGACCAGGCTGTCCTTGAAACTCACATTGATCAAGCCTGCCTCTTCCACAGGGTGCTGAGATTAAAAGCGTGTATCACCACCACTTAGCTAAGAAATTTTCTTAAAGCACACAATACATGTGGGTTGGAATTTTTTCATCAAAAAATAAAAAGAGGCAAAAGTAATGGGGTATAGGAAGTAGCCAAAAGAAGAATTATTTGTTGCAGAAAAAGCCAAAGCAGTTATTTTTTCTGTCAAGTACAATTTTGAACCCAGCAGAAGTTGATTATTTTCTTGCGGACAGTAGGCTACAAACTCTCAGATCACTAAAACTGTCACCCAGTGAGAAAGAAAATAAAATATAACCTATCACTACTGGCCATTACCTGTGCATCTAAGCATATAGTAAATGTTTTCAAGAGATGAAAAAGGACATTTCAGAATTTTAGCAGATGTAAAATGAGTGAAGAGTGAAAGACAACCATTACATTATCATGTAGAAAAAGCACCACTAACCAACAGTCCAATTCGGACTCCAACTAGCATCCTCTCTTTCAGTCTCAAGAAAACTTATAGACGTGGCTGCAGAGCCTCTAACTTAGGCATCCAGGACAAAGCTTCACAGCACTGGCCTGTTAAGAGGCCACAGGTGCATGCAGCTCATTAAGTCAATTAAGATGAAATTAAATATAAAATCCAGTTCCTCAGGCACATGGCCACTTTTGAACGAAGTGTATATACCTCACTGCATCCTGGACTGGTGAGTTTTTGTCTACTTGACACAAACTAGAGTCACCTGGGAGAAAAAAACTTCAACTTAGCAATCCCCTTTATCAGACTGGCCAGAAAACCTGTGTGTTTATTTTGTGATTCTTGATTGATGTGGGAGCAGGAGCAGGCACAGGCCCAGCCCACGCCCACGCCCACCATGAGCAGGTGGCCATAAGAAAGCAAGCCAGTAAGCAGCATGGTTCTGCCTCTGCTCCTGCTTGAGCTCCTACCAGGACTTCCCTCAGCATCTGGATGTGTAAGGCAAAGAAACCCTTGTAGTCATTGTTTTATTACAGCAAGAGACCAGGATACTGCCATACTGGAAAGCACAAACAGAAATCATGATGACAGGCTACTGTGTGAGCACGCTACTCCAGAGTGACATTAGAATAACTCACTCTGCAGGTATTTTCCTAACATCTGTATGAATCCAGAGTTGTATAAGCCACTAGTGCAAACAAGCTTCAAACACCACCAACTTTAATTTTGTGAAATGGTCGATACTTTGGGTTATTTAGTATGTGGCACTTAAAGCTGTTCTGCTCACTTTACAACATTTGAAGACTGGCAGAGAAGAAAAACAGAGTTTTACCAAAACAGCTTATCAGAACTAGGTAAAAGCAGTCAAACAACAAAGAGTTATGGGATGAACTATCCAATGGCTCTCACAAATAAGCCCAGGGCAAGAAAATGTGAAATCTATTCCTTTATTAGTGAATTTAACTATTGATAAACTACATGAATTAATTAAGGTCCATTTTCAGTTAAATGGGATCTTCCCTGAAGTCACATTTTACTCAAGCCTTGGCCCTTTTCTGTAGCTGGCAAAAACTACTCTAGCCAGGTGGCGTTGGTGCATCCCTTTAATGCCAGCACTTGGGAGACAGAGTTCGAGGCCAGCCTGGTCTACAGAGTAAGTTCCAGGATAGCCAGAGCTACAGAGAAAAACCCTGTCTCGAATTCCAACCCCCCACCCAAAAAATGAGTGTTGTCACCGGGAAGTTGCCCAACACTACGTGAAGACGATGTATCTATGATATATGGCTAGCACAAACTGGACTCGATGTGATGATGGAGAAAAACAGAGAACACAAATCTGGGTGGATCTGGGAAGAGTCCAATATGATCAACACCTATTATTAAAAAAAAAATTCTTAAAAGAACCAATTTAAAACAATTTATTTCTGTTTATTTTACTTTATAGCAACTGTGAGTGGGACTGCTTTTCCATTTCTTTTTTTAACATGTTCATTATTAATATAAATTAAAAAGTCACTAATCAATGTTAATTTTTTTCAGTGAAAACTTTATAGAACTCATGTAAATTCTAACAATATTCTTAGGTTTCCCTATACACAAAATCATGCTATCAACGAACAAGAATAATTTTGTTCTTTCCTTTACTATTTAAGTATCTTTTAATTCCTTCCTTTGTCCAACTGCTCTACGACTTACAAGACTTTGTTAGCAAGTAGACATCTTGGTCTTGTTCTAGAGCTCAGAGGAAATGTTTCCACTTTCTTGCATGCAGCACAGTCCTGGGTTAACTCTGCCCTGCTGCTCTATCGTGGGGTAGAGGGCAGTATCTCTATACCTAATTCATTGAGGATTTTTATCATGAAGGGATGCTAAATTTCACAACTGCCTTTTCTGTCCATTTAAGTGATCGAGTGGTTTTTGTCCTTTGTTATAGTGATGTGAAGTGAAATTGATGTGAAATCATAACAATCATTTGTTATTCTATGCCATCTTTACATGTCTGAGATAAATCCCTCTTGGTCATGAAGCATACAATTTTTGATGCACCATCAGATTCAGTTTATTAGTATTTTGCATACATGCCCACCAAGGATCTGGGTTTGCAGTTTTACTGTGTTGTGTTCTTGTCTGGTTTAGTTTCAAGAGTAATGCTGGTCCCAAACAAACAATGTGTTTGGGACCAGCATTGTGTTTAGTTTTTTGGCAAAGTTGAGAATTAATTTAAATTTTTTTAAGTTTGGTAGAATCAACAACAAATTCATCTGATCCTGGTTTTTCTTTGATAAGATAATATCTTATCTTGTTATTCATTATTGGTGTGTTGAAAGTTTTCTGTCTTCTAGATACAGTTTTGGGGAGTTACATGTCCAGGAATCTATCCCTCTCTTCCAAGCTGCTAAGTTGCCGAAGTACTATTTATAAGAGTTGCCGGGGTAGGGGATTTAGCTCAGTGGAAGGCCCTGGGTTCAGTCCTCAACAGTGACACACACCTTTAATTCCAGCACTGGGGACATAAAACTAGCCAGCACAGAGTTTCACTACGTAACCCTGGTTGGCCTAGGATGGGACTCCCTATGGTCAGGCTGATCCTGAACTCAAAGAAATCTCCTGGCCTCGGCCTCTGCCTCCCAAGTGCTGGAATTAAAGGCCTGCACCAACACACCCAGCCTTGTTTTGACTTTTTTTAAACTATATGTGGGGTGTGTGTGTGTGTGTGTGTGTGTGTGTGTGTGTGTGTGTGTGTGTGTTTTCTCAAAACAGGATTTCTTTGTGTAACAGCTCTGGCTATCCTGGAACTCACTTTGTAAACTAGGCAGGAAAGATCTGCCTACCTCTGCCTCCTGAGTGCTGGGACTAAAGGTGTGCACCAACACCACCTGGCTAATACAGTTTTAATGATATACTTTAAAAATACATTTCATCAATGTCATCTAATTTGATTCACAGTGAGAGATGATAATGGTCACCATGTGACAAGAGGCCACTACACTGTCACATCCTTTCATGACTCCAGAGACTGAGATACACAGAAAAACTGGGATGGTATGTGCTAGGCTTTCTGATGAAGAATCCATCAAACCGTGGAACCTCAGTGTGTTTATTATATACAGTGAACAAGAGGCAGGGTTACTGCATTCAGCTGAACAGGGTTAGCTAATTTAGGTAGAAGCTGTCTCTGCAGGAAGCAGTCTTCAGGCCATAAATATCAGGGGAGAAAGCTGTGGTGGACATTTTCTGCACACACCGTCACAATTCACACTTGGATGTCCCAAGGTAGGCTTTGCTATCCCTCAGAACCTCGTTGTGGAAGGGAGAGACGGGGTTTAATTTTTCCAATCGGTCTGAGGCTATGGGGTCCTGGCATGGCTGGGCACCTGTCAACAAGACACATGCATTCAAGACTTCACTCACTAAGGCTTCTACAATACACTTTCTTTGATTTAATTACATATGGTGCTCAGTCAGCCATCATCTACACAGACTAACCAGGGAGAAACACTAAAAGATATTTTCTGTTCTAAGTGTTACTTACTTATGGGAGTTGTGTTTTTCTTTTTTTGTTTTTGTTTTTGTTTTTGTTTTTGTTTTTGTTTTGGTTAGTTTGCTTTGTTTTGTTTTTTTTTTTTTAATTTTTCTTCTACTAAAAGATGGCTGGTCAGTGACTGTATAACACTTCACTTGTGAATAATAATTTTTTAATTTATTTTTTATTTGCATTAGTGTTTTGCCTGCATGTATATTTGCATGAAGGTGTCAGATCTCGGAGTTACAGACAGTTGTGAGCTGCCATGTGGGTGCAGGGAATTGAACCGGGTCCTCTAGAAGAGCAGTCAGTGCTCTTAACCACTGAACCACCTCTCCAGCCCAATAATTTCTTTTTAAGATTTATTTTTAAATCATGGAAAATAAAATTGTAATCAAAATACAAAACATATTTTTGGTCATTTTCATTGTGACATGTCTGTCACATGTCTAATATTAGTCTAATGTCAAGATAGTAATTTCTCTTGAAAACTCTTTACTTTCCCAAAATGACACCCTGTATCCATTAGTAAATTCCCATTCCTGCCATCATCCCCTGGCAAATACGATTCTACTTTATGTATCTATGAATGGACTAGTCTAGGTTCCTTGGGTTAAGTCATACACTTGTCCTTTTGCAATTGCTTATTTCACTTAGCATGATGCCCTCCAGGTTCACATATGTGGTGGCAAGACAGCATGAAGGTGTTCAAAGCAGCATGAAGATGAATTCTTTGATAATGATGTAAGGTATGAAGAGCTGACCAATGAAGTGATCTTACTTGAGAAAAGGAATAATAACTTTTTATGTTCCCCTTACCATAACCATCAACACACAAAAACAAGTAGGAGGATATTTTAAAGGAAAATGCACCTCAGGGAATGGAACACTTGATTCACAGTTAAAGTGTATATCTCTAATAAAACTTCTGTTATATCAGAAGGAATTCTTTTTTTCTCCCCTGAGACTGTGTAACAGTTCTAGCTGTCCTGGAACTCACTTTGTAGGCCAGGCTGCCATGAACTCACAGAGACCCACCTGTTGTGGGGGCCCACAGAGGCTCCCTAGTAAGACCTTACTCAAGGTCAGAGATTCTGAGCTTGCTTTACCCAGCAGGGTTGCATAATGGGACGATTTGTCCACAGGCGTGTTTACCAGGTGTTTTGAAGGGTCTACACTTGGCTGTATGCTGTGCTTTGATCTTGAAAGGGGGAGGTCTTTTACCTCTCCCTTTGGTAGTGTATAAAAAGCCCATTAGAATAAATCTGGAGGCAATTGGATGTTGACCCAGGGTTCTCCCGAAGCTGTGTCTCTGTCTTTCTGGTCGACTCTGCCTATATTTCTTTATCTAATACTTCCTCATTCCTCTCTCCTCCCCACGCCCAAGAACCCTTCAAAAGGTGGGAGCTGGACTCCTACAACCTGCATCTGCCTCCCAAGTGCTGGGATTAAAGGTGTACACCACCACCGCCCAGCTGAGAAGGAATTCTTTAAGGGACTAATAATGTATAACATTCAAATCTTCTTTTAATTGATGCATGCAAAAAAAAAATCCCACATAAAATGTAAACTCTTACCTGAGAAAACATTAATATTTTTAAAAGTAGCACACGACTTCAATCCCAGCACTTTTAAAGCAGAGGCAAATTAACCTCTGTGAATCTACTACCCTTTGTAAATTTTCTTCTCATCCACAGAAATTTCTAACCTGATAGAATCTAAAGATTTCTATTATCTTCAGATAACTAACATGGTGCACAGTAACATCTGGAGTGTGGGAGGAGGGAGGACAGGGGAATCCGTGGCTAATATGTAAAATTAAATTAATTATAAATTTAAAATATTTATAAAAAAAGATTACTAACATAATATACTCACACAAGGAGAAAGGAAACACACACACACACACACACACACACACACACACACACACACACACACATATATATATTTTTTTTTAAAGATAGATCTAACCAACAACAAAAGAAGACAAAGTGGCAGTTTTTCCAGCATCACCTCAGATCATTTTCAATGCCTTTCACTTAGGAAACACCTGGGAAAAACACTGATATTTTACACCTAAAAGCTCTAAAATTCCTTTCTCTCGGGGAGTATTGGACTAGACTTCCTAAAAACAGAAACATTGCTAGGCACTCAAGATGCACAACGTGGACAAGCTGGGCAGACAGGAGCAACAGGCTTTTCAGCTGCCAGTGTAACTGGGGACCAGTGTTCTAAGAATTCCTGATTACAACGCATGGAAACTAACAGCTTGCCATATCACATGCCATGAATCAAAGGCACACCACTGTCACTTCTCATAAAGCTGGCAAATCAGCAACTTCTACACATGTCAAATACTTTCAAACAAAATCATCTACCCTGGTCTGTTTAACACCTTATTAGCCTATTGCTAAGCTATTTATTAATATAGAACAGCCTTAAGCCTTACTGTACATTCACTAGGAAAACTAGTGGGATAGTTATCAACAGTGGGTGTTAACATTCAGAATGAAGTGTGGGGCACTTAGTTAATACACTGCTACCAAGACTCTTCAAAACATTAGGAGATGGGGCCGTAATGATGGCTCAGGGCTAAGAGAACTATCTGTTCCTCCAGAGATCCTGAGTTCAATTCCCAGGTCCCACATGGTGGCTCATAACCATCTGTAACTGTAGTTCCATGGGATCTGATGCCCTCTTCTGATGTGCAAATGTACATACAGACAAAACACCTATATACATAAAGTACATAAATAAAAGTAGTTTTAAAAAATCAAGAGGACCTGCAAGACTTTCATAGGACACAGCTAGAAGTATGTTTAGTTTAAGTCCAATTAACTAGCTGCAGCTCATTTTTCTAGAAACTTTCTTTAATACAGTCCTTTTTTTAATTGAACTGTTTCAGGTATGTCTTCTTCTTCCTCTCTCCCTACATTAGTTAACAAGCACCAATCTGCTGAATAAACTCATTACCAACTATTGACTCATCTAATTTTTCTCTTGACATTATTTCAAAACAATTGATACAATCTGATTTTTTTCAAAATAATTCCTGTGCAAAATAGGAAAAATATATGCAACAATACCATTTAACTGGGCCAGTGCTAAATTTTAGAGTTTATTTGATATATCAGATAAAAATAATTCTGTTTTTAGAGTACATGCAAATACAATACCAAAATATGGTCTTTCTTGAGGGTGAATTGGTAAATTATTAGCCTATGATGAGCTATTCAAAAACATCTGGGCCTTTAAATACTTGAAATTTGAAACTAGACTTCCAGTCCTGTCGTTGATACCTAATATTCGCCACTATCAGCTAAAGATAAAATAGTATCCCACAAATTCTAGGACTTCAAATTAATTGTCATAATTTCACGTATCTCTGGAGACAGCATCTCTATTCCATTGAGAACCTTCATATGCTAGGATAATAATATCTAAATAGTTACTAGTTTCATATGCCCCCACCCTCCTAAACAGCAGCAAGCAAAACTCAAAAACTACAGCATTCATTGGTTGAATGCTTAGGAATTTAGAGAATTTTGCTAACCCATGTCTCAAATGACCACAAAGAGAAAAGGGCAGATTTGTAATGGCAAAGCTTTAAATTGATGAAGTCACATGAGGAAAGTTATAAAACCACTCTATGGAGGTAAGTCCTTAGACTCTTTCCCCCCAAAGTACTGATCTTTCCAACAGATCTTTGTGAGTCAGAGCTAAAGCCGTATCTTTTTATTCCCAGATGAGTGTCAGTCCCACTCAGGGGTACAATGTTTTATTTAAAATGTATTCTTTCTCAGTAACCACTTTGTTCTAATTGGCAAGGCAAAGCCAGGTCTCTAAAGCACATAGCTCGTTACATTCAGTTTGGATTACAAAAGCACACGATGAAACAAACTGCATCGAAATGTACAAATTAACAGCTCAGGAGTATGGGACAGGGTAGTGGAATTAGACTGTAATTTGGAACAAACTCCACAGGGAAGCTAGGGAACAAATCACTAGTGTCCTTATAAACCATACAAGGTTTCCAAATGAGCAAATACACAGCCAGAGGACAGGCTTTTCCATAACTCAACCAAGCTGCTAAATATGGATATGAGGAAACCAGTTTCTTGAACACGATTATGCATATATGTATGAGAATGGGAATACCAACAAGGCAGTTTAACAATCAAAACCTACAGTTACACTGTCTAAATAGGAAACTCCTCTTTGCCTTCCCACTGACAATGCACCAACAAGCCCACAATTAAATCACATTTCCAAACATTTTTTTTAATCTTTTGAGAAGCTAAACACAGGAGACTAAATTAGAAATAAAGCTTTGCTATGCAATACAGAGAGGAAGGTTAATGAGCTAAAAGTTATATGAAAAGGCACAAAAAAGAAGTTAAGAAATGAAAATCTCACCACAAAAATAGAAAATGCTTTAGACAAAAACACTCCCCCATCTCTCTCCTCCAGCCCCCCACACCCTTCCCAAATTAGCTGATCTATGAAGCTTCCAGCACACTTCTCTGGAGATCTAGAGACAAATTATAACAGAACTCAAAGAAAGGAGCATAGGAAAAGCAGGAACTCTATGCTAAGGCACTGGCATGACTATAACCTGCTATTTAATTCTCTCTGAATCCACTTCATTGGAGCTGTTACAATTCCATCTAATCTATGGCCATCACGCCTAGTCACCGCATACTATGGAGATGAGGAGGAGTTCAAATATCTAAAACCAACCTTAAGTCTTCACTCTAAAATCTTATCTTGGAGTCGTGATCTGCAGTTTCCTTCTCTGTAAAATGGAGATAGGAAACCAGTAACATTCTGAGATCACATGAGATGGTACTGTACAAAGGGGCTTAATAAGACAAAAGAGCTGCAGCCATCTTCGTCACCAGGACAATTACTTCAGACCTGAAACCCTTCGGAAAGCAGAGATGTAACTGTCCATACTCTTCCTTCATCTTTTTGTTACAGTTATTCTTGTTCACTTCCAAGTACCCTCCTTCTTATACTGTTTGGTGGTGTACTGTTTTTTATTTTTCTCCAAACAGAAGTCCTATATTTCTATCAAACCAAAGTCTTAAGGGTCTTTTTCTTTCTTGTATCTAAATATTCAATATCAGAGTAACCCAAGAAAGTTTAAATCAGCCTTTGATGTGAATTCAGACTGATCTACTTTAGACTCTAGGAGTCAACAAACACTGTGGACTTATGATATGAAATTTTATAGTAGTAAACATCACATTTTAGTTATACTTTAGTAGCTTAAAGATAATGTCTTTTTGTTTCCACTTCTGCAGGTAAAAGATTTCAAAAGTGTTATAATTGGGGAAAGTATCCAAAAATCCACGACGTTAACCAGATCAAGAAATGGTTTGAGCACCAATAGCTATGTGGAGTCAAAGCCACAGAGTACACACACAGCACAGGAGACGTAGCAGTTATGTCAGGCTGCTCTTCATGTCTATTACTTAAGAAGCTAACCATCTCCAAACCAAGCAGTTCTCAGATCTGACAGGTCTCTGGAGCACAACCCCCCTACATAGCTATTTGCTTTCAAAGTAGCTACATATTCCTAAAGTGGACTGAGTGATGCAATGCTCCCACCTCCATCTCCAAAATGCCCACACACAACCTGTAAATACAAATCCTTTTTTGAAAAAGGGGTCCTTATACATGTAATTAAGTTAAAGATTCCTCAATAAAAATAATCCTGAATGAGGAACAGTCCTCATTCCAATGTCACTTGTCCGTAGGAGACAGAAGACAGACTCACAGCAGACAAAAAGCCAACAGTAGAATGACAAGGAACATCAGATTATTGGCAAACATGGGGTGATCCGTTTCTGCAGTTCTAGGAAGAGCCAAGCCTGCTGACACCTTGAATTAGGTTTCTCAGCCTCTAGAACTGAGAAAAGAAACCCTGGAACAGGTTAAAATGGCACAGATTATAAAAGCCAGCAATCTAACTGAAGCAGAATGAACACTTGCTTCTTGCCATTGAAGGACTCCTGCCTACCACGTGTGAGGTCTAATCCCCAGCACCATAAGGAAAACATTTTAGAAGTACTTGCCATACAAGCATAAGGACTTGAGCACTCGTGTTTACTAAAAAAAATAATAATAAAAATAAAAAGCCAGGCATGGGGGCACAAACTTGTAATCGCAGCACTGTGGAGACAGAGACAGGAGGATCCCTGAATTGGCAAGTTCCAGATCCCACTAAGAAATCCTTTGTCAAAAACCAAGCTGGATGGCTCCTAAGGAATATCACCCAAGACTGACCACTGGTCTCTGCACATACTACTAGTACACATACACAGAAAAAAGGAAAACAATGAGACTGATTTTTAAAGAGTGAAATTTCATTATTACTTTAAAATTAAAAGGTGGACCACTGTAAATTAAGAGGCCAGCCTGGTCTACAGAGCAAGTTCCAGGACAGTCAAGGATACACAGAGAAACCCTATCTTGAAAAAACAAAAAACAAACAAGTAAATAATGTTTAGCTGCATTTAGACTGGTCAGCTAACAATCAGTAATTCATTAATGCTTATTTTTAATAGAACTATTCCATAAATACTTAAAAAAAACTGCTTTCACTGTGAATAATCATCTCTCCCTGGGTTACTCAGTTTTATGTCAATCATGGAGTGTATGTCTTCAGTTATTCTTAAATGGGAAATAGGTCTAAATTATCATTATCATTTAGCTGTGAAACTTTCCTTACAGATGCATGTGTTTGAACACTTGGTCTTTCATAGATAGCTCTGTTTTGTGACATTGTAGAACCTTTAAGATGCTGGGTCTAGTTCAGCCTGTGGGTCACGACCCCTTTAAAGTGGAATGACCCTCTCACAGGGGTGGCTTAAGGCCACTGGAAAACACAGATATTTACAGTATGATTCATAACTAGTAAAATTACAATTATGATGTAGCAATGAAAGTAATCCTATGGCTGGGGTCACCACATGAAGACTGTATTAAAGGGTCACAGCGTTAGGAACGCTGAGAGCCACTGGTTTAGATGAAGGAAGTGGTTGTTGGGGTGGACCTTAAGATACGAGCCAACAGCTTCGTATTCTTATCGCCACAGTGACAACAGCTACCACGTCATGGTCTCCTCACTGTCACAAACTTTGGCCTCTCACACTGTAAGCAAAAATACATATTTCTAATTAAAAACAAAACATCCCCTTCTTTAAGTTGTCTCTGTCAGATGCTCTGTCACATCAGTAAGAAAACTAGTAACAGCTACACATTGTTTTAAAAAAAAAAAAAAAACTTTCTACTATGATTTTTCAGAGAAGTACTTTCCTCTTGGCCTAGAAATAGTGATCACGTTAGTGTTGCTTTTTAAATTTGATTTTATTATTTTATGTGTATGGGTGTTTTGCATGTGTGTCTGTCTATACACCACATGCATACATGGCGCCCTCAGAAGCCAGACAAAGACATCAAATTCCTGGAACTAGAATTAGACAGTTCTGAGCCACCAGGTGGTTACAAAGAATCAAATACAGGACTTCTCCAAGAGCAAGCAGTACTTTTAACTACTGAGCAATCTCTCCAGCCCCATAAACTTGCTTCTTTTTTAAAAAACAAACTTTAAAAAGAAACATCTTGATATCTTTTAAACTAGGTTACCAGTACCTAAGAGCTCTTCCTTCAGTGATTGCCACCTTTTAAAGTATATAGCTCACCTTGTTTTTCTTCTGCTTTTTTTTTTTTTTTTTGGTTCCGTTTTGTGTTTCTCTGTAGCTCTGACTGTCCTGAAACTTGCTATGTAGATCAGACAGGATAACTCATAGATATCTGCCCCTTTGCTTTCTGAATGCTGGAATTAAAGGCATTCACCACTATGCCTGGCTTTTAATGAGCATTTAAAATTAAAATAGCCAAAGCAATCTTTCATGCTGTCTTGTATACATCTCATGTCAATAATATATTTCCTATGCTTTTCTATCTTCATAATGAAACAATACACAAATGTATTTTTAAAGTTCATTTTAAAGAATACAATTACTGTATGAGCAGGCAGATGCAAATAACAGAAGAAAAGTCCTTGAAAAACTTGAAAATATTCTTTAAAAAAAAAAGTTTTATGGACTCAAACTCGATAGGCAGTCAAGGATGACTTTAAATTTCTGAATCTCCTGCCTCCACATCCCAGGTGCTAATTTATACCACCATGTCCAGTTTATCTGGTTTACTAGGGATTGAACCCAGGGCTTCATGCATACTAAACAAGCTCTATCAACTTAACTACATCCCAGCCCTCTCCTAAAATTTTAAAGGAAACCTGTATAAAAAGGATGGACACAAAACAGCAGCAACAAATAACTATAGCCAAAGAATGTACAACTGTAACAAATCTAAAGAAACATGAAGACCACAAACTGACTGTTGATGATTTTTTTAAACATTCTATTCACCTGGGGACATGAGACAGTTCTTTTATACACATTTGTTGTGAGCTACCTTATTCAAAGGTATCTGGCCTTCTCAAGGGAAAATCACTACAAACTACAATGGAGATCACTGTGAGGATAGAGCTACAATCTACTGCAAACTGTACCTGCTATGTTTATCTGTCCTGCTAAAGTTCTCATCACTGAAGAAATATTTCTTTATATCTGTAATTACACCTATCAACAGAATACAGCCCTCCACAGAACCTGGCATAATGTGTTTAAAATCGGACAAAGTTCAAATTTACCAATGATGCTTTTCTTTTAAAAACCTGAAGTATTGACAAATTGTTAATTTTGCACAGATGCAAACTGACAGTTTCCCTACCCTTACACACACACACACACACACACACACACACACACACACACACACACACAAACAGACATGCACACAAGCACATGTCCAAATTTCCCATCTATCCCTAGTTTAGGTGCAAGAGTCAAGGTTTAAAGCTTGCAGGATGATTGGTTTTTTGCCCAAATAGCATAATGAATCCAAGATGAAAACAACAACAACAACAACAACAAAAATTCCTTTGATTAGATTCTTCTGAGCCCTGTTCTTGACTGGGCTTTCTCTCTGCCTATATAACAATAACAGACACACCCCAATATAAAGACTTAAACATTAACAGCCTTCTAAGTAAAACGTTTGCATCCTTAGAATTACCCTCATGCACAACCACCCATCAAGTTTGCCTCTTCAAACCTAATGACTACCCAAAGAATGCATTGTTCTAGTCAACACTCACAGGCATGTCCTCAACACTCTCAGAGCATTTACTAAAAAGGACTTAGAATTATGAATTTTTCTATGTCCCTTTGAGATGTATGTATATCTCCTCCAACAACTTGGGAGTGTCTTTCTCAAGAACTTGAAAGCCATGTTTTTGAAATGTAATTACCAAGTGTATCCATCTCACAGATCTGTAGGAAGGCAGACCACTAACTTTGCTGACCACCAGCTCATACAGAATTAGCCTGTCAACATACTGCTTCATTTCTGTCTCTACAGAACCTCTGCTTTGTCACCCATGCCCACATTCTTGAACTCTCCCTTTAAAGGTCCCCGTCAACAATGTGTAATCTGTACTTAAGTTCAGTTTATGCTATACCCTGCTGTCTGCTCCAACAGTATATCACTAAAATCTGTCCGTAACACTCTACGTAGTATCCAGCTTTGCTTACCTTTAACAGATTAAAAAGAAACTAAACATATTTCATCAGTAAAGAGTGAACTGAGTTACTGAAGATCACTGGCTATAAATTTCTTTTTCAGAAATTAAACTGGAGATTTTAAGTTCAGGAAGGAGTTATAATGCAAGGACTCAATCAGTATATGGGGATGGTAAAGGTCCCTGGCAAGCACCAAGTCCCAATCCTATGTTTTACAAATGATGGATCTAAAGTCCAAAAAGATGAAGTGACTTACCCAAGATGATTTCAAGGAGGGATCTGATTAGAAGGGGCTAACTCAGCATGACTCGCTTCCTGACTCCAACATGAAAATATTCTTCCTGCGGTATTCTCATTGGTAAAGCAACATTTACTATTAATCATTTAAGTCAATATCAGAGATTAATATACAGGACCCTACTAAACCAGACAGATTTTAAAAATTCTTCTGTACCCCAATACAATGAGCAAACTGTATTTGTTGCAAGTACACATGAAATTCCATTTCACTCAGAGAGGCGAGTTCAGCAATCTTAACCAATACATGAAGCACCCAGTGAAGAGAATCTGTTTTCACACATAAAGAAAACAAAGCCCCATGCAAAATCTATAGGAGGGCCAAATAATTTAGATAATCTTAAAATAACCAAAGAGAAAAAAAATAAATTGTTGGGAAAAAAATGAAAAGAAAAAAAAAAAAGACACCCAAACCCTTTTCTGCACTTACCAGCAAAGCATTTGGAACAGAGATTCATAGTCTTGCTGGACCTGGGGCAAAAAAAAAGAAAGAAAGAAAGAAAAGAAAGAAAGAAGAGCTAAAAATTCCATATCACTCTAATCAAAACAAAAAATTAAATGCAGGCAAAGAATTGACTGGCCAGACTATAATAAGCTCTAATAAGCTAATTAACAGCAAGTCCGGCCAGCTGTCTATCCCATCCCCAACAAAACAAAAGCAAACAAAACTAAAGTAAAATGCATGGGTTTTTATTTTTTACCTTTGCATGAGCCAAGGCTTTATTTTATTTGCTGCAATTAACAGCTGGGGTAGCTATAAGTGCAGGAGTATTGTAGCAGCCCAGGAGTCAATTTATCTCACAGAATTCACCACAGTGCCTCTGCGAAGAGCAGAAATGCCTGCAATGGAGTTTTAAGCTTTCTCCCATAATCACAGGCATCTGCTTTCCCCATCACTACAACTTTTATCTCCTCTTCTTTCCTCTCATTCAGATCCTGGTCACATTATGACCTTGTTGTTTAAAATTTTTCCTTCAGCTGCTCCCAATCAAATTATTTTTTCACGTCCTTTCATCTGTTAATAATAGCTATAATTCACTGAATACTAACTTGGATGGGCATTTAACATACATCATCTTACTAATCACCCCAATCTCCCTAAGATGGGTATTACCATATTGCTTGTTTCACTTTTTAAAAAATTTCACATCCGTCTGTATAACCAGGAAACACTCACAACTGGCTACAAGTAATGAGTATTAAGGAAATGTTCTCCCCTTCCCTCCAAGATATTCTTAAACTGAGGGAGTCTTAAAAACCACAGCATACTCTCTCATCTCCATCTGACGGCTTTCCCAAGATCTTCATCTAGAGACTGCAGATGATGACCTATCTGACCTCCTCCTTTCACAACACAGCACCTGATAGCACACAGCCAGCCAAGGACTACAAAGATCAACTTATAAGCCAGGTGCATCTCCCTGATGCGTCCCTGACCCAGCCTGTTCCAAGCATACTCACTCTTAGAGCACTTCCAAAGACCTCTGAGAATACTCTACATTGGGCAAATTGGCCTATTTGCAGCTTCATTCCTAAGCAATTTTCCTCCCAACACTAAGCCTTTGGCCAGAGTTGCCCCGACAAATACAATAAACCAATTTCTTCTGTCTTTTTTACTAAATTTTACAATTTAAGCCTCAGATATGGATGTGGTGGTGCAGCACACCAATCATCCACCACTCGGGAAAAAGGAGGTTGATGCCAGACAGAGATACATGATGAAATCAGTGCCAGCCTGGGCTACATAGCAAGGCCTTGTCTCATAATACCAACAACCACAACTTTAAAGGGAGAAGGAGGAGAGGGAGCCTCCCACAGGAAATATTTACTATCTATGCCAAAGATTGCAGAACAGTAAATAAATGATTCTCATCTAACTCCAAAGTCTATTCTTTTCACCATGAAAAACAAGGGCTTCTGCTCTCCACAAAAGCTAGAGGATATACACCAATACCAGCCTAGCACATTTGCAGTTCATGAAAATGATCCCACATCTACAGATCTGGCCTATGAAGGCCAAGTCTGCTCTCTGATAAAGACTAGCAAATGCTTGGTCTACACAAGACTAGACTACCAGTCATTCCTGTGGACTGAGGCTGAGGCTGAAGGATTCTTCTGTTACCTTCCCCTTCCTAATGTTTTCCCTTCTTAATGCAGTACCCTAAGAGCCAGCGGCCAAGGTCTAAGGGAACCTTGGGCAGCCTGCACAGAGACAGCAGTAGTGTAGTTCTGTGTGTACTGGTTTGAAAATCGTGTTCCACAAAACTGGTAAGGAAAAAATTCAGAGGGGGGTGGGTGGGAGACAAAATAGCATTTTTTTCCTCAGTCTCCCTGACCTCTCTCTCTTCATATAGTTTTTTCAAAGTGTCAAAACAGAACTCCCCCAAGAGTCGGCTGACTCCTCTTACACCTCTATGAACAGCAACACTTCTTCCCAGTTGCTCAAATCAAAATCTCAGGTGCAGCTTTAACTCCCTTCTTTTCTGCTGTTTTCTGGATGACACTGAGCAAGACCCACTAGCTCCACTTGCAACTGTACTTGTTAGAAACCTCTGTCCCTCAAACCCTCTGGCCATCACTAACTCTCCCACTGCAAATGAGTTTCCACTGTCTACTGCCTCCTTACAATGATATTCCACCCAGCAGCCAGGGTAATCTTTTAAAAAGTGGGTTATATCCCCCTCCACCCCATCCCCGTCAGGGTTTCCCTGTGTAGCCCTGGCTGTCTTGGAACTTGCATTATAGACTACGCTGGCCCTGAACTCAGAGATCCACCTGCCTCTGCCTCCTGAGCACTGGGATAAAAGTTGTGTGACACCATAGCCCAGCATGCTATTTTCTTAATGTGATCTAACCAGATTGTGATCTAACAATCTGTACATCCTCTGTGGTCTGGCTCTGCTTACCTCCTTTCTATTTTCACCTCCACTCACCATATTTTAACCATATTGGCCTTTTTTCTGTTCCCAGGATGTACTGTAGAGCCTTCTCCATACTGTTCCCTGTGTCTCCAAGTCACTGTGAAGTGGTCAGTCACTCAGGTCCTACCTAGTTCAGAATTCTCAGTAGTTTTCCAATAACTACTTCAATCAGTTCCACTTCTTTTCTCTCACAACCTATCAAAGTATATCTCAGCAATTGTCTTTTTGATGCTTTGTTTTTGTTTTGAGGCAAAGTAGCAACAAGCCCAGGCTGGCATCAAACTTACTATGTAACTAAGGATGACCTAAACTCCTGATCCTGCTGCTTCTCACTTTCCAAATCCTTTGATTAGAGGTTCATGTGTCTGACTTGATAATCTTTTAACAATAGGAAGTGCTACTAAGTGTCATAAAAGTAACAATCCTCTTGGTCACTTTCATTTTTTATTTATTTCATATATATGTACACAAACACACACACACACACACACACACACACACACACACACACACACACACGTAAAGGTCAGAGAACAATTTATAAAAGTCAGTTTTTTCCTTCCACCAAGTAAACTCTGGGTATCAAATTCGGGTAGTTAAGACTGGCAGCAGGAACCTTAACCAGCTAAGCCATCTTGCTGGCTCTCATTTGGTATTTAACGGGCAACCAAAACATACAAATAATATTAAGAGTTGAATCCTTTCTGGATGCCTGGGCTATGAAAAACCTACGTAGAATTTTTAATGTATATTGTAGAGTGTAGTGAGCATTATCTAAAATTCCTGTAGCTGTCAGGCTCCCACCCATCTGGAGCTCTAGGGACAATGCCACCCTAATCATGGGTCAAATGGGAGAAGACACTATAAAAGGTTTCTTTGTAAGACAAGGGTTTAAAGCTGGGTTAACATTGTTACTGTTTTGATAAAATTATGTTTAATGTTCTTCACTGGTTGTACAAATACATAGTTCTTTTAAACAAAATTGGGGAGGGGGGCAAACATGTAAGCAAAAACTAAAGACAGGTTATAATTCTACCTCATGTCATTCTACTAACATGAAATGCTTGCTTTTTTTGTGAGTAGATATGTATAACTAAGAATTTACTACATTTAACAATAAGTTATGTGTAGTATGCTCACACCATAGGGCCACACTTTCAAATAAAACAAATATTTCATAAAGAAATCCATCAAAATTCATGTTTTCACTTTACATGTATACTTACTATTTCTGGCCCAATCCTCTTGCTGCTCTGTAATGCCCATGCCCTTCTAGGCTAGACAGTATTGTAAACACTCTTAATCCACCGTATATTCATTCACACTGTATTTAGTTGCACTCTTACTATTGCACACATTTTCCCAACTATTTCTCTACTATAAATACTGCCACAGTGAACATTTTTAGACATAAATCTCTGGTAATGAACCTGTGCCTGAATGATTTTTCTTTAAAATTGTTTCTCAGAGTTTACTAAATAAAAAAGTGTGAATTTTTTGTACATGCTGTGAAGTTACTTTCTGGATAAGTTTTACATACTTATTTTAATACAGTCTCACCAATACTAAGTATTTTTATTTTCAAATCTTTGCATTATGGAAAAATTATCTTGTTTAATGATGTGTTTTCTTCCTCCCCCATTTTGTATAAAGAACAATTCTAATTGTATTAATTTGACATTGATTTTTTGAGGAGAGTAATTTTTTGGACATTAATTTTTCAACCATGAAAAACAAAAATCTCAAAACGGAGGTAAAACTGCTCTCTGGTTCTCCCAAGCCCCAGCCCAGCTCCAGCCATCACCTCCCCCAACACCAGAGTGGGAGAAGTACCATGATTCAGAGGAACTCAGGCAGGTGAAGAAGTTGATTATTGGTCATCTGAACTTTGAAATTAGGGTACAGGGGTTTTTGGAACTTCATGCTATATACATAGGAGAAGGGGGGTGCGTGCAAGTGAAGTTGTGTGTTGGCATGAACATGCAGGTGCACCGTGTGTTCCTATGGAAATGTGGGTGCACATGCATGGGTGTCTATCTTCCTCAATCACTCTCCCTGTATTTTCCTTAGGCAGGGTCGGTCTATCACTGAACCTGGTGCTTGCTGACTCAGTCTAGATAGTCCTGTCCCGGGGATTTCCTTGTCTCTGCCTCTTGAGAGCTAGGAAGGATTTCAGGCCAGCTGCCCAGCTTTTATGTGGTTTCTGGAGATCTAAACTCCGGTCTACAATCCTGTATAGCCAGCACTGAGCCATCTCCCCAGCCCAGGTGATAGTTTTAAGAGAACTTTGTCAGTGGAGAAAGTACTTACACTGTGAAAGCATGAGGACCTAAGTTCCACCCATAGCATCCACATAAAAACAGGGGTGGTAGTATATACATCTCTAACTCCAGCACTGAGGTTGGAGAGAAAGGTGAGGGGACTTCCAGGGACTCTAGCTTAATCAATGAGCTCCAAGTTCACTAAGAGATCCTGTCTCAAAAGATGAGGTAGAGGGAATGGAGAATTGTTGCTCTCAGAAAGGACCTAAGTTCAGTTTCCAGCACCCAGTTCCAGGGTATCCAACAGGCTCTTCTGACCACAGGCACCAAAACATATGAGGTACAAACATACATGCAAGCAAAATGCTGGTACATATAAAAATGAATGAATGAATGAATGAATGAATGAATGAATAAATAAATAAACAAACAAACCCTTAAAAAATAAAAAACCCAAGGTAGAGAAGGGCAGAAGACATGCACACTCAGGCACAGGTGCAGACCCGCGAATACAAAACACCCAGCAGCTTTGGTCTTGTCGCTTGGAGAGGTGGATACAGCAACGTCCCCTCAAACCTACCAAGCTGACGGGTGCAGTGGGACAGAGAGTAGGTGCTAGAGAAGATTCTGTAAGGCTTATTAGCCATCTAAAAGTGAAGAAAACTTTTATTGGAGGTATTAAATGAAGACAGAGAAAAAAATTGAGAGACTACTTTGAAAAGGATATCAAGACTAACAGACAAAGTAAAAAAAAAAAAAGGATCTGCTTTCACAATTTCTGATGATCATGATTCAGCTGACAAGGTTTTGTTTAGAAATATCACACTATTTTTGTTGTTTGTTTTTCAAGACAGGGTTTCTCTGTGTAGTCCTGGCTGTCCTAGAACTCACTCTGTAGCCCAGGTTCACCTTGAACTCAGAGATCTGCCTGCCTCTGCCTCCCAAGTGCTGAGACTAAAGGCTGCCCCACCCCACATAACTTAGAAATATCACACTATTAACAGGCATAACTGTGGCATGAGAAGCCTATTCTCAACACGATGTGCAGCCCATGGATCACCAAGAAGTGGTAGGAATAGTCTAAAAGACCCTTCAGTAGCTGAGGAAGCAGGTCTGCCTATGGGGGTGCTGTGATGATGTGCAGGCTATGGCAGAAGCAGTGCGCCAGAGGCAGGAGAGGAGAGGATGGCGGCCACACCTACAGCTATGGTGTTGCTTCCAGTGGAAAAGGAGGCCACTATGGAGACCAGGACACGAATACCAGGGTGGAGGACAGGATATGAAGGTAGAGGAGAAAAGTTACTCACTGAAGATTGGAAGAGCTTGACATGTTTTTTGTTCATTTTTGCTTTTTGTTTTATTTGTTTTTTCAAACAGGGTTTCTCTGTGTGGCCCAGGCTGCCCCAGAACTTTCTCTGTACCAGGCTGGCCTCAAACTCACAGAGATCCACCTACCTTTGCCTCCCTAATTCCGGGATTACCCTTTACTTATGAGTGTGAAGAAAAACAGCTGCTGAGGAAAATGATAGGGGGACTGGACTATTTATCACTACATTTATACTGACAGTTTTGGGGAGGGCTTGTCAATGGCATGTGTTTGCATTTTGAGTATAGAGAGGTAGTACTCTTCATAAAATCATAGAGATTTCTAGAACTCAGACTAATTAGAAAATGTTATTTTAGGGGTTGGGAATTTAGCCCTGGGTTTGCTCCTCAGCTGGGGGGGGGGTAATTTTAATTTCCCACAATGAATTATTTTGAAGTTTTTTTTTTTTTTTTAAGTTAAAAATTCGTAGAGGTTGAAGAGATGGCTCAGTGGTTAGGAGTGTTTGCTGCTCTTCTAGAGAACCTGAATTTGGTTCCCAGCACCTCCGTCAAGCTGATTCTAAGAGCACCTGCACACATGTGACAGATACAAACACACAGACACAGAAATAAAATAAATTTTAAAAATTCATGAGTATTTCAATCCTAGTATCAGTACCACAGTTTACAGAGGTGTGTCATCACTGCAGCCAGAGCAAAAGGAAAAGACAAAGCTACAGCAGACAAAAACCTTGAAGAGTGGCATTAATTGACACTTTCTGCAGTAATTGATTGCTGCAGATTTGCAGACTATTGTGACAGTCCTGAACAAAGAAGGTTCTTGTTGAAACTACAGTAGCTGCTCCAACTAGGATTCATTTCTCTAATGTGTTTGAGATAACTGTCTTAAAGTAACCTACAGCTTTGATGACAGCTCTCCATGTTCTCTCCTGTTAAGAACCAGAACCCTTTCCTGTTGTTTTAAAAGCCTGTTGCTACTCTACCCACCACAAGAATTACCAGTTTCACCAAAACTGCCTCTTCTCCAGTTCGTAATTTGATTGCTGTTGTCCACTATAATTTCATATTTCCACTAGTACCATGACTGTACCAACATTTCCTGCTTTATTATATAGACGTTTTCTAGGCTAGAAATGAGTCTAAAACAAGAAATACTTCGATTCTTCTACGAAGGGACTTCTTTCTGGTTTTGTTTTTGGTATGGTTTATTAGTCTGGTTTTGGTTTCTTGACACAAACTCTCACTCTGGAATCCAAGCTGACTTCAGACCTGTGGCACTCCCCTGCCGCAGCCTCAGAAGCGCTGGTATGAAGTTCCACAGCAAGCACTAATCTCCAAATGCTGATCTTCCTTTAACCTCCTTTAACAGCTGGCAGATAAATGAGAGGAGGAGAGAAAGAGGACAAAAGAAAGAAGAGAAGGTGCAATGGAACAAACGAGTTCACACGTAAAAATAATTTCAGTTGCCTTAGACATGAAATTAGATGATTAAAGACTAGTGACAATCTGCCTTGCCACCTAAAACAGCACAGTCTAAATTCCTACAGCAAACAGTTCTACTAAATTATCAGTCCAGCTCATTCCAGGCAAACAAGAAAAAAGCCAGTTCAAATAGATGGCATCCTAGCTGGGGATGACAGGGGAGGCTTTTAACTGCTGGTCAGCCTGCCGAAACTGTTGCACATCCCTCAGTCATTCAAATGATGGCTGTAAAATTTTCTTTTTAAAGGAATATTCAAAAGAAATGACAAATTTGTTAATAAGGAGGATTAGTTCTAAAGTGCAGCAATGCCAATCCTGCTCATTTTAAAAATTAGTTCAAATCACACACAGCAAGACTAAGGAATAAATCGTTAAAATTCTAGAAAGATTGTGCACAGCAAAGCAAACGATCAAGAGTAACAAAACTACCAATGAAATAGGTAGAAACATTTTCAATCCACCCATCTATTATGAAGCTAATATTCGAAACATTTAAAGAGCATGAACAGCAAAAGAAACCTAATAGAAAATTGGGGAAAGGACTAAATAAGGTATTTCTCAAAATGGCCAGCAGGCAGCCAGGCATGGAGGTGCACGCCTCTAATCCCAGCACTTGGAAAGCAGAGGCAGGAGGATCTCTGTGAGTTACACCTGTCTTAAAAAATGATGGATGGATGGATGGATGGATGGATGGATGGATGGATGGATGGATGGATGGATAAAAATAAGTACCGAGCTAATACAAATCCATCTTCTCACTCCTCCTAGATGGCTACTATTGAAAAGAGAAAAGATGACAATGGAAAAAAAAATAGAAACCTGGACAGTTAGTGGGATGTAATTAATACAATCAATTGTGGAAATCAATAGTACGTGTGTGAGGTAATAGAACTATTAACTATCTTGCTGTGGCCATTTCACAATGTATTATCAGAATATCAAGTCACAAATTAAACCATTTCTAATAATCTCTAAAATTTTATTTTTAAAATCAAGAAAGAGTATCTTCAGACTACTTTCCAAATTAGCTTTCGTCTCCTTTGCACCTGTGCCTGTCAACAGCATGATTAAATGAGTTATCATTTTAAGATAGTATGTGTTGAAAGCTTCCATAGTTACTGACTCTTGTTACTAAAATCCTCATTTTAAAGGGTAGAGGGGCTGAAAGACCTCAAAGGGTGAGTCATTTGTAGAGGCTTACTTGCAAGTAAAAGGTAGAGACAGTTAAGGTTTCAGCAGATGAAGCCTGATTCCAGCAAGTGCGTTCCTACTATACTAACTACACAGTTAGGAGACAAAGTATGTACATGTCCTGTGTAAAAGTAAGTGTGTGGTTCTCAAATCAGATGACAGATGTGTCGAGGAAAAGTCTGAGGCTTCAATAAAAGACACAGAGATCACATGCATTCACATTTATGCTAAGGTAGCCAAGTTATATTTAGGATTCCATGTTTTAACACATTTTTTCAATTACCTATCAGTCTCATCATGAATTTGAATGAAAGACTTTCCATGCTAAGGTAAACTAATCCACCCTAAACCACAAGGGCAAAGCAAACAGCTCCATATTAATTACAGAAATTATTGACATAATACATTCTCACTTCACAGGCTTAGATGCAACCTTCCACGATTCTATCCATAATTCATCAGCACTATAGTGTGCAGTTTCAGAGATGAAGAGGAAAGAAACAGGTAACTTTATCAGAGCTTTAAAAAAAAAAAAAAAAAAAACTACAAACCAAAAAGGGAAAACCAATCTGGTCTGATAGGAGATTATTTACTACCAAGTTTTACTGAGTGGGTTCTATTTATGTCCCTCCCATTTTGCTGAGTGCTAAACTGGACTCAAATACCACTTTAAAATCAAAAGCAACTCCTAAAACAAAATCCACTCCACACTTTGACCACAGTAACTCCTCCTGAACTTTTAAGTGCAAGTGACAGGGCAGCAAGCCAAGGAGCCACCTGGGAGACAGTCTCAGGAAACCCGGATTGTGATTAGCATTTCTGCTTCCCAACTATTTGTTCTCTAAGGTGACCTTTGCACTCCAGGGAGGAGAAAGGGCGGGGAAGAGATTGTCAACCATCTTCCCTTTCTCCTACCCCTTTTTCTTTATGACCTGAAGAGGCTTTTCTTAATCCAGAAAAATTCCTTCTCTAATTTATTTCCCAAGTTCTCAAAGACCAGGTAATCTAGAAAGAAATGTTTCCTCTCTCAAAATACTAGAGTCCCTGGCCACTAGCCACATTCCCTACCCAGCCATCTTCCTCTGAAACAGCTTTTGTCAGCTGGTTCTCTGGTTCCAAATATCTGTGAATTTCTACACTTTCTGCCTGGGCCCTCTTCTGAACTGCTCTATAAAAAGTCCCTAATACTTCCCTAACTCTTCATAGATTTGGCCCTAAGTTTCAAAGCAGCCTTATGTAAAACTGCATTTATGTGGTATATTTACCAAGAACGCTAAGGAAGAGAAGTGGGCATCTTTTCAACTGTGCATCTGTTTCTTTAGTGTGAGGCTCCAGAGGTCAGAGGACAGCCTGAAGGAGCCGGTGTTCTCCTTCACTGTGTGGGTTCTAGCACTCACGCTCAGGGTGCCATGCCTGTCAGCAAGTGCCTTTCCTAGTAAGCCACACATTGGGCCAGGAAGCTTTGGTACAGTAGTCTACATAGCCCTCAGTGTATAATTATTTTAAGCAATGGAAACTCTAAACAATTTGATAAAACATTACTGAAATAGGATACTATATGGTCAGAAAGTTTTATCCTAGACATTACTTAACAAACAGATAAAAACCAACATTTACACCTTTAGAGCACAGCACTGAACATCTTATTCATTCAAACTCAGCTACACAAATAAAGATATGACTTGGCATTATACTCCCCCTTACTCAAACCACAAATGTTTTTAAATTAAAATAAGGCACTAAAATATTTTTTAAAAAATAAAGTTTTTTTAATGATGTCATGCTTTCATTTTTTTTCACTCAATCACTAAGGTTTTTAAAATTAATTTTATTATTAAAAACTTGAAAATCACACACCAAAATTAATCAGACCTAAAGTCTACACATCTCAATGAACTATTACATAATTAGAATAGGCATTCTGAAGCTGTGGAGCATCTCACTGGATTTTACACTTTCACTATTCAATGTTTATGTATTTATTCAGACCCAAGAACAAAAACTTCCATGACAGAGTTAAATTAGAAAAAGAATTAACATTATGTCTCTTTCATGATTCATGTCCATTACCTGCATTCAATCCTTCCTCATCCCCTAATATTTAGGAAATATTTCTCGTTCTCTTTTCAACATGTTATACTGTACCTACATACACATTTGTTTATAAATATACTGGCTAGGTTCCAAATATAAGGGAAAACATGCAATTCTTTTTCTGAGAGTGTGTGACCTTGTTTAATATTATATATTCTACATCCATCCTCATGCAAATTTTGTAACTGCATTTTTCTTTTGAGCTGAATAATACTTCATTAAATGCACACATAAGCATACAAACATACATATACCCCAAATTTTTGCTACCCATTCATCTGTTGATTCTGGTTCTTTACTACAGTGAATAAAGCAGCAATAAGCATGGCTTTAAATGCACCACTTTAAATACTGTGTATACATAGTTTTGAATACTATATAACTTCACCTTAATACTAAGTATCTTGCAAATGAAAAAATAAACTGATTAAAGAGATCCAGAGAAAGCAAGGAAGCATGTCCAAAGTGAAAGATAACTGGCTGGTTTTCTTCCAAACCTCCAACAAGAAAAACAAGAGTCAGGGAACTATGCTACAATGAAAGAAACTAAAAGAAGTAATAACCAAGTGTGAACCCATGGACCAGTTTTGAGATCTTAAATTGGAGAGAAGTGAGAAAGGGACTAACAGGGACTTCTTGAAAGACAACAGGGCAAATTTCAATACAGACTATCAAACAGTTAACATCATGATATATTAACTGATCATTTTCTAAGCATGACAAACAATACTGTGGTTATGTATCCTGGTGTTTAGAGTTTTCATACCAGTGGGAAAGTATCTGGAGATCTATAAAGCAAATCTACTTTAAAAGACACGTGTGGGTGGTAATCTCTCTGTACCTTCAAAAAATAAAAAGTCCATAAATGCACATTATACAACAGCCATCAACTGATAAGTGGACACAAAGTATGCTATATTACCCAGAGAATGAAATACTACTTGTCAATAAGCAGCACTCTGGGGGTATCCAATGTGACATGGATGAACCACAAAACATTCTGCTCAGAGCAACCAGTATCAAAACAGTATGTTGTGTCACAACTCTGTGTGAAACATTCCTTTAAGGCAAATCAACAGGACCAATCAAGTAAGAGGCCATGAGGTGTGCACCACACAGAGACACACAGGAATTACTAGTCAACAGGCCTGAAGGAATTTTTCCAGAGTAATAGAAATGTCCTAAAATTTTATTAAAGTCATGGGCTTGGAACTTTATAAATTAGTAAAATCCATTCAACTGTAGAGCAACAACAAGTAGCTTTTATGATATTTATATGACATTCAATAAAGCTGTTAATAAACCGGAACTGGAACAAATCTATGGTCTGAAGAAAGAGGAGCTGATGATTTGGAAAGTGTGCATTCAATTATCTGCTGGGACTGACTGAAAAGACAAGTCAGAAGGGCTAACCTATAGAACTAAAGTGATTCACATTTCTACAAAAATAGGTAAAAATATAAGTTTCAATATAATTTCAATTGAAAAAGCATAAACCACAACCCCTTACTTCCACATTTCAAAATCTACTTTATAATCCAAAATAGGCCTTCAAAGAATGCTTAATTTTCATTATAAAAAGGTAAACAACCCAATGAAATACTGGACAAAGCACTTTGATAAACATTTCTCTGAAGAAGACATGCACATGAACAAAAGGCAGAAAGCACATAAAAAAATGCCAGATGTCATTAGCAAGCAAAAAGCAAAATACAAATCCAAGCAATAATGAAACAAACTTCACACCCATAATAAAAAGTAAAAACCTGACACACCAAACAAAAAGTGAGTGGTAGCCAGGGTGTGAAGACATTAAAAGCCCTGTATACTGAAATCAAATGCTGCAGCCACTGTGGGAAATATGGTGGATCCTTGAGAGTTCAAAGGGGGGTCACCAGAAAGCTCAGCATTCCACTCCCCAATGTCTAATCAAAGGACCTGGCAGCGCACGTTCACATCAGTGCTGGCGTGCACGTGTGAGTGGCAGAACTACTGACACAGCCAAAGGCAAAGGAACCCGAATGTCCAACAACTGAGGAATCCATCAATCAGTATCCACATAAGCCTGGGAAGACGACTCTCAGGATGAGAGCATTGGCTGTTCTTCTAAAGGACCCATGTTCAATTCCCAGCACATATATGGCAGCTAATGATCCACTATCACTTCAATTCCAGGGGATCTGAAGCCATTTCTGACCTTTGTGGGCACCATGCACCCATGTGGTACACAGACATATATGTAGGCAAAATACTCAGAAAATAAACTCTATAGCCATAAGAGTATTATTTAAGACACACACAAAAAAATGAAGCAGTAGAGCAAAGAAACATACTACAACATAAGAAATTTTAAAAAACATTAAAGTAAAAATAATGGGCTGGTTAATAGTTTGGTAACAGAGCACTTGACCTTATATACAGCCCTGAGAGGATTAATCTCAACAATGCAAACAAATGGTAAAATTGACCTCTTATGAGTGATTTCATACAACAAATCCATATAGGTAGATGGTCCCGGGGGATGAAGGGAGGAATCAAAGTGGGGAAGTGGCCACTCAACTGGGGAAGGGCTTTATAAAATGATAAAATGTTGTAGAACTATCCATTTCCATTCAATTTAGACCTAACTATTTTTTCTATGCCTTTATCTTTTAAAAACTTATTTACGCATATATAGTTTTGGAGGAATGCATGTCCATGATATGTATGTAGAAGGGTAAAGTCAGAAGACAAGGTAAAGTAGTTTCTCTTCTATCAAGCAGGTTGCCAGGCTTGGCGACAAGCACCCTCATCTGCTGAGCCCTTCAGTGCCAGTCCTTTGGCTTTATAGATGCCACAGTCGATGTGACACTTACTGAGGACTCGCTACTTTGCTACAAGGAAAAGTACTGAGTTTTGGTTAGTCTTCAGAAACCTGTAAGGTGGGTAGCTACAAAAAGCTTGTTTTTGTATGTGTAAGAAACAAAGCCCAGAAAAACAAAACAAATGAACTAATTAGAGGTAGAGCTGGGATTCAAACCTTAGTATTTTTCAAGATTAATTCAAACATAAAAAGGAAATAGGGTTGGGGATTTAGCTCAGTGGTACAGTGCTTGCCTAGCAAGCGCAAGGCCCTGGGCCGGATCCTCAGTTCCAAAAAAAAAAAAAAAAATTAAATAGCTTCTGTTAATATCTTTCTAGCAAAAAAAATCTCTATGAAGAAGCTATGTAATAAGAAGAAAATGCCATCTTTCCCAGCCTGTCCTAGTAATGGTTTTTCATACACAATCCAGAAATGACATACAGCATTACTTCCTTCCATAAGAACACCATTAATTTATTGTTCTCCTTTACCACTTCCAGAAAACCAAATCCAAGATAACCGGCACCACTCATTTCACAGTCAATCAACAAAGTAGGAGGAGAGACTCTAGCTGTATAGAAGCACCCAAAGGGAGGAAGTGTTTGTTGTTTTCATTACAAACCACGGGCCCCATGTGGTAGTTTGAAAGAAAATGGCCCCCAAAGGGAGTGGCACTATTAGGAGGTGTGACTTTGTTAGAGTACATGTGGTCTTGTTGGAAAGTGTGTCACTATGGAGGCTGGCTTTGAGGTCTTATATATGTTCAAGCCACGTCCAGTAAAGACCACTTCTTATTGTCTTCAAGTAAAGATGTAGAGCACTCACCTACTTCTCCAGCACCATGTCTGCCTGCACACCATCATGTTACACCAGATGATAATGGCCTAAACCTCTGAAAATGTAAGCCACCCCAATTAAATGTTTTCCTTTATAAGAGTTGCCACAGGGTCATGGTGTCTCTTCACAGCAATAGAAACACAAACTAAGATACCCCCACTACAGTGGTATTTTATTTGTACTGAAATGTGATTTTATTTGTATGTTAATAAATAAAGTTGCTTGGGGGTCAGAGCTAATAGCAAGCCATAGCAGAGCTGAGCGGTCGGGGCACACACCTTTAATCCCAGCACTTGGTAGAAGAGCTAGGTAGATCTCTGTGTGGTCAAGGATACAGCCAGCACTGGAGACACACACCTTTAATCTCAATACCATAGAAGACCTGGAGGGCTGTACAAACAGGCAGTGATGAGGCAGTCATGTGTTTGGGTTTACAACCAATGAGAAGGCAGAACAGAAAGACTATATAAAGACAAACACACAGGAAGTAGGTCTCTTTTTCGGAGAGGTCTCTTGGCTAGCTGCAGCAGGCAGGTAAGGCTCTTAGCTCTGATCTCTTGGCTTTCTTCTTTGCATTGGTTCTGTGTTTCTTATTTAATAAGACGGTTGGTTACATCTACACCCCCACAAGACACATGTGAGAACTATGACTGGCATTTAAGAAATAAAAATAAAAGAACTTATTAGCATTGCTCTGAAGTACAGGAATTCAGCATTTATAATATAGCTATGATGTGATGATATGTTGTACCTTTCAGAGCACAACTGAAACCAAAATATGCTTGAGTATGTGCACTAATTCATGACACTCCACTATCAAACTGTACCTACTCTGCATTTGAGCAATCTTCTATGAATCAAGACCAACTGCCTGTCCGTGTAACACACACACACACACACACACACACACACACACACACACACACACACACGAGATGAACTCTACAAAACATGTAGGATGGTGCCTCACAAACCAGAATGAAAAAATTTCCCAATAAACAAATCTAAGTAAACCCAATAACTACCAAGACTTGAACTATGTGCCTGACTCTGTGAATACAGTGAGAATGAGACCCATCTCACAAAGCTCATTAGCCAGGACACCAGCCACTAAGTGGGCTGCTATAGAAGCAGCCATCTCTTCTCAACACAACCCTTATTTTACTTTTAGATATGAAGACTCTGCTTCACCCTTCCCTGTGGCATTAAAGGATTCTCACTTTGTCATATCAATCCCTTAAAATTCCAGTTTTCATTTCACATGGAGAAAATGTACATGCAGGCAGTCTCTATTATTATTTCAAAGCAATTGGAAAATCCCAGGCTCCTCATTTCCACTGGGCTGAGACTTTCCAATATGCCTAATAATGATACTTTATGACCTAGAAGTTCCAATGAATTGGTAGTAAGAAAACATTGATCTGCTTCAGTGGCATTGTAATTGGAATGGTGATTAAATGCATCATGTTAAATTTACCCTGGGCCTTTTCCAATGTGGCAAATATAAAATGAGCTTTCAGCATCAGCAGACCTAAACTACTCTCTTTCCTTCTAAACTGATATTCCTCCTGCATGTCAAAGGTGGCCTATTTGAGTGTCCCCATTAATAATTAGGTGGCATAACATGACAAACTATATAGACCCATACAGGCTTCCACAGAATGTACACTGCCCAACATACTATGCTGTATTTAGGAACTTGGGACAGCCTTGTGTGTGTGTCAGAGCAGTGCATTTGCACCACTATAGTTAATGGTCTGTCAGCATTTCCATTATAAAGCAATTTTCAAAGGTTTATTGCTCTGCTGAAGAATTTGCTCTGAGCTAAAATTTGGCATTCCAGAAAAGCAAAAACTGTAGCCTGTAGCTGTTTATTCCCTTCCAAGTAGGCCAAGTAGGTTGTTTTTGCCTTCCTTTTTTTTTTTTTTTTTAAGTTAATCTGGTTCTTTATTTCAGACTTTCCTCATAGAGCCCTATGGGAATATATACAAAACAAACCCCACACCTCACAAAAAGGCTATTGTTTCATAATAGCAACTTGTAACAATGTGCGAGGTATAGAGCATAGATGCCAACTCATGAATAAAATGTAATTTTTTTAAGTCTATTTCTGATGAACTGCAAATTGTAAAAGTCTTTTATCCAACCTATCTAGTTATGATGAATTTATTCATGCTGTGACAGTATCTGACAAGAGATTTTATAAAAAAAAAAAAAATATCAACAGACAATTTCAACATCTCAGTTGCAAAGTCTCCTTATCCTTCCCACTCAAGAACCATACTGCACTTGGCCTAAGGGGCACAACACCTGCTCAAGTCTATCTTCGGCTACTAGTTAAAGTCAGTAAAAATTCTGGTAAAATTGAGGGAGCAAGAAAGAGTAGTAAAACAGGAGGGAAGGCTTTAAAAAACACTAGAGTATTTGGAAACCAGATGATCACCCCCAAATTGGACAAAGTACAGAGAAAAACTGTAATTTTAATTTTGGTGCATTTGTGTGATAAACTACTGATTTTATTCTCTGAAAACATTCCTGCTAATCTGAGAGCTTGCCAAACTATCTTATGATCAAATAAAGTATAAATATCAGCTATTCCAGCACTTGTTTCTGGTTATTCAACCTAACAGGAAAGCATAAATACTTAATATTTCAAATTATAGCATTTTTCAGTTACACAGTCAATCCTGATGCTACTCTACCCAATGCACACAAGACTTGTGAGCTAAGCACTTGTAGTTGGAGATTTATTGGGTCTTTGTGACTGTCCAGCAAGCTCAGGGCGCCAGGCTTGCTCCTCAGCACCTAAAAGGAAACTTGTCTAAGCTTTAACATTCTCATATACAAAGATCCTTGAAATCTAGGGACTGCTGATCAGAGCAACCTTTTAAATGCACTTTTATTGGGCATGATGGCTCATGCTTATAATTCCAGCTCTTGGAGGGGCTGAGGTTGAAGGCCAGTCTGGGCTACAGAGTGAGGTCCAGGACAGCCTGAACTATACTGTCTTAAAAAGCAAAACACTGCCAAAACATAAAAACAAAAAACAAATCTATTTTGTGGAGCCCAATAAAGATTTGTACTTGATGACGCAAATACAGCCTACAATGCTTTGCCAATTTCCCAACTTGTCACTAGCTGAAATTTTTCTAACATGTCAAACTATTTTCAAAGTAACAAAAATAAATAACAATTCAGAACAATGTCTATACATGTAAAATGAGATCCATTCCTAATTACATATACTGTGAAGAAGGGCATAAAGGCACCAGAGAGAAAGAGCTAGCAATATAGGCACTAGAGTCACTAGACATATAGGGTTGGAATGGAACTCAGTGATGGATGTCTTGCCTAACATGTACAAGGTACTGTGTTCAATCACCAAACCGCATGGATGGATGGATGGATGGATGGATGGATGGATGGATGGATGGATGGATGTTTTTTAATCCTTCCTCACATGTTGCTTTAACAATCTTTTTTCAAATAAATACTTTATAATTCAATTCCAAATTAATCCCACTTTTGCCTTTGATGAACATAAACGACTCTCCAAACTTACAAATGAAAAATGAAAAAAGCAGGGGACTGGAGAGATGGCTCAGTGGTTGAAGCACCGATTGCTCTTCCAGAGGAACTAGGTTCAATCCCAGCACCCACATGACAGCTCACAATTGTCTGTAATTCCAATTCCAGGGGACCTGACACCCATGGCAAAACACCAATGCACATAAAATAAAAATAAATAAATTAAAGAAAATGGTTTATTAAAAAGAAAAATGAAAAGCAAATGTACTGGATCTGGAGAGATGGCTCAGCAGTTAAGAGCACTGGCTGCTCTTCCAAAGTACCCAGGTTTGATTTCCAGCACCCACATGGTATATAATACCCAGGGTATCCAATACCCATTGTGGACTCCAGACACATACCTGTTGCACAAACATATATGGAGGCCAAACACCCATACACATGAAAGAAAGTAAGAACATTTTTAAAGCAGATAAAGTAAGATAACAAACTATGAAGCTGAAGGGCTTCTCTCCAGCTCCTGCTAAGCTCCGCAGTCCCACAGCCCACGTATAAAATAATCACTCAGACGCTTATATTGCTTACAAACTGTATGGACGTGGCAGGCTTCCTGCTAACTGCTCTTTTATCTTAAATCAACCCATTTCTATTAATCTATAAGTTACCATGTGGCTTGTGGCTTACCGGTACCTTACATCTCACTTTTCATGGCTGCAGCTGACAGCATCTCTCTGCCTCAGCTTTCCACTTCCCAGAATTCTCCTCTCTTGTTGTCCCACCTATACTTCCTGCCTGGCTACTGGCCAATCAATGTTTTATTTATTAACCAATCAGAGCAACACATTGAACATACAGAACATCCCAAATTTCTCTAAACCCAAACATATTGCTTTAAAAAAAAAAAAAAAGGTTGAAAGATTCTTGTGTCCCATATCAAAAGAGCCCTCTGATGTGGGACACAAAAAAAAGCCAATACTGTTATTTAAATCAGGTTGATTATAAATGTGATCTCTTTCTAAAGAAAAAGGGGAATATGATATAGATATATTAGGAGGAAAGGGTAGATTAATGAACCTACTTTTAAAGAGCAACTTGTTTAAGATGTTTTACATTGCTATGGATTTTAGTTTATTGATACAAGTTTAAACTTAATTTTGTTATATTGTATATATATTTCTACTCTCATTGGAAGTATTATGTTTATGTAACTCATTTAGATTGTAATGGATAATTTAAAAATACAGATTAATAATTAGTCTTCTATGATAGTCAAACTTGTAGCATGTTAGTTAAGTTTTCTAGGCATATATCAATATATTTCAGATAGATAGAGAGATAGATAGATAGATAGATAGATAGATAGATAGATAGATAGATAAATTAGTCTTCTATGATAGTCAAACTTGTAGCATGCTAGTTAAGTTTTCTAGGCATATATCAATATATTTCAGATAGGTAATCTTCAAATACTTCAAAGACCTACAGAATATGGCATTTAAAATGTTTTAAAAATTTAAACGTTCTGGACAATGAGACATGTCTGCTCCTGGCAGCACCGATTTACTTCAGAGAGGAAGATAGGCATCAAAGACACTCCTTGTGGAGTTTATCTTCTGCTTGGCAAAAATAGCCATTTGGGCAAAAAAACTGTTTTTGCTTGGACTGCTTTAAAAAAAATGGACATACAGGACCCATAGGAAGGTGACCACTGAACTTTGCTTGACAAAATGGTCCTTTAGGTTCCTGCTTCGCAGAGGAAACTGCCAGACATTCTATAGGACACTGAGAAAAGTGACTGCGAGACTCTAGGCCTGTAGGCTGAAGACAGATGCCCCAACTTTACAAAGGAACTTTGGAGAACTGTCCAGGTTGCCAGGTGTCTCTGTCTAACCTGCAAGACTCCCAAAAGTTGTTTTCATCCTTTTCCCATTTCTCAGGTAATAGTATATCCTTCTGAGGTCTTTGATATAGCTGAAGACTAGATAGTTATAATTTCCCTTAGTTATGATAAAAGATAAGTTAGATATGAAACCTTAGATTCACAAATATAAGATAGATAACTTCCTTAATTTTGACAAATACAAATAGACTAGTTATTATAAATAGACTATATATTGATAGTAATTCTTGCTTGATAACTATTTTGTTATCTGTAATTTTACTATGTAAAAGTTAAAACCTTCCTCTTTTCAAAAAAAAGGGGGGGGGAGTGCTGTGAGATGTTCTGTATGTTCAATGTGTTGCTCTGATTGGTTAATAAATAAAACATTGATTGGCCAATAGCCAGGCAGGAAGTATAGGTGGGACAACAAGAGAGGAGAATTCTGGGAAGTGGAAAGCTGAGGCAGAGAGATGCTGTCAGCCGCAGCCATGAAAAGCGACATGTAAGGTACCGGTAAGCCACAAGCCATGTGGCAACTTATAGATTAATAGAAATGGGTTGATTTAAGATATAAGAGCAGTTAGCAGGAAGCCTGCCACGTCCATACAGTTTGTAAGCAATATAAGCCTCTGTGTGTTTACTCAGTTGGGTCTGAGCAGCTGTGGGACTGGCGGGTGAGGGAAATTTGTCCTGACCGTGGGTCAGGCAGAACCAAAAAAACTCTAGTTACAAAACTAGAAGAGTAATCAAGAATGGCCCTCAGCAGCTATAATCACTTCTAGTCAACTGGCTTAATTCGTGGAATCAGAGGTGCAGATAAAGAATAAATTCTATCCGAGTCCCCAGTCAGCAGGTCCTCCAGTACTAAGCAGAGCCAGAGCTGTGAATCCTTTTGGCTTCTGACAAAAACCTCAAGTGAGGCTCAACTGGCTGTTCAGATGCACTAGACTACTTCAACCAGCTCCACGACTTTCCTTCAGAAGGCTGAATTTCTCGCTGGGCAGTGGTGGCAGAGGCAGGCGGATCTCTGTGAGTTTGAGGCCAGCCTGGGCTACAGAGTGAGTTCCAAGAAAGGCGTAAAAGCTACACAGAGAAATCCTGTGTTGAAAAACCCAAAAAAAAAAAAGTTGAACTTCTCTAAAAGGCTAGCTGAGCACAGAGGAAGTTAGTTACTGATTGTTTCATTTCTATGATCAAAAGACAAACAGCCTCATTAATGATTAAAGTAACAGCAAAGGTTTTGTAATAGTCTTTCATTTCTCAGTCATTTGCCAATTAAATCTTTACTTTCTCAGGAAGCCCCTTTCCATAAGTTCCTAGTAGGAAATCATTTACTATTTGTTTTTGAGAAAGAAGGCTCTGGCCACAATGAGAGAAAGAGAACAAACCACTCAAAGTGGGATGGCTCTATTCTCAACTTCACCTCTAGGGAAGACTACAATGGAATATTCGGCAATAAAACTTACATGCTTTAAAAAAAAACTGTGTATGAAAGGGTATCAGTCAAAGTGATGATTCATCCCAACACTTGGCTACTAGATAACCCCTATAGAAGCAACCATTCCTTGTAGCTCCTTCCATGGGATACATTCTATTTTAAAATGGAACTCTCAGATTCTGAAACTTGTAGCACTTCCTAATTTTTCTTCTTCATCCCCAATCATCAATCAGCTTGCCAATATTTATTTATAATATTTGTTTGTTTTGTTTTTCCAGACAGGGTTTCTCTGTATAGCCCTGGCTGTCCTGGAACTCACTTTGTAGACAAGGCTGGCCTTGAACTCACAGAGATTTGCCTGCCTCTGCCTCCAGCCGCCGCCGCCGCCGCCGCCGCCGCCGCCGCCACCACCACCACCACCACCACCGCCACCACCACCACCCAGCTTTATTTGTAGTATTTATGATTAGATAATATTTTATTCCTACTACATCACCACCTGAAGCTAAAATAAAAGCTTCACAAAAAGTCTGTAGAGTACTGCATTCCTAGGGCATGAAGCACTGCCCAGAACAGAATGCACCCTTGACAAGCACTGGCCAGATGAGTTAGCAATCTTGTTATTACAAGTGCTAGTGAGGCTGTATGCAAGCTACCTGTTCGAGAGAACACTGGTACTTCTCCATAAATAGGTTAGACTATAGAAACATCACACTCTACTTATGGAGCTAAGTAAGTTTAAAAGCAACTACGATTGTGACCACTCAATATTACCCATTATGTGAAATTATAAATTTTACATTTAATTTCAACATAAAAGGAAGTCTGCTCAAATATCACTTGTAAAATTACATTCCCTGGAGGCCTTCTTGAAAATGAGATTTCTTCTACAAGTCTACCCAAGACAATAATTTATAAACAGTAATTTACAATCTCAGGAATAAAATTAAAAAAGTAGTTTTCCAGATCAAGGTACAAATAAACCACATTCATCAAAACATTAACTGCAAGTATAGTAGCCAGGTATGGTACACACTGTAATCCCCACACTGAGGGAAGCAGACGCAGGAGCTATATACATCTGAGGCCAGCACAGACTCAATAACAAAAACCTTATCTCTTTAAAAGTATGGTAAGAAATTCCCACATATATGCACAAAGGTGTACAATAGGCCTTCTGTTTCCATTTAAATAACTGAACAGTGAACTGCTAAGTAGTGAATCAGCAGCTCCATTGGTAGTGTGCTTGTCCAGCATGCAAGAATGGAGTTCTGATACCTAGACCTGAATAGAGCCAGGTATGGTAGTGTACACCTGTAATCCCAGAAAGAAATTCAAGGTCATTCTTGGCTATATATTGAGTTTGCAGCCAGCCTGGGCTACATCAGACCCATCTCAAACATCAGTAATGAGGATAAATAGCCAAAAAACAGGACTGGCAACAATGTAAATATCCACAAGAAGACTGAAGTGTGTTGAAACCACAAAATATACAATTCTATTTACAATTATATGATTACATATATGCTAGCATGCAATAATCTATAAAATGTATCACAAGATATTCAAGAGTATGTATAGTACATCAAAACACAGATCAGTTAATTTTGTAATTATTCATTACAGTATAATACATTATCAAAGAACATTGGCTGAGTCAATGTGACACACATTAAAAAAATGAAGTTTCATCATTATTCAACACCAAATATAAGTAAGTACAACAAACCAATGGATATAAAGCAAAAATAATAAAATTATGGATTTTTAAGTTTGAAAAACAGTAAGAGTTAACACTAACCACATTATATTTTGTTAACATTAGAGGATAAACAAATCAAATTAAGGAAAAGGCTGCAATATATATGTATGATATGTGTGAAATATATCCTTAAATTCCTATAAAACTGTTAAGAAAATTATAATCTCACTTTAAAACAAGCAAAAACCTTGACCAGGTTCTTTTCAATTGTGGACATGGATGGAGTCAAAGACACATGAAAACCAGCTCTAAATCACTACATATCAGAGAATCTAAGTTACCGACCACTGTCAGATTGGGAGTGCAGCTTTGGTAGAGCCTCTACCAAAATAACTAAAGCAAAGAACTGAAAACAAATGTTGGCAAAGCTGTGCACTAGAGTATCAATATACTAATTCTAGGAGAGTGGAGTGATACAGCCATTGTGAAGAAGCTAAACATACATACCCTACAGCTCACCAACTCAATCACAAAACTAAGAGCAACATAGTATACATCAGAAATCATACACAAACTTATAAAAGAGGATTCGGTCAGCACTATACCACCAAATGCAGTTGTTTAAAATGTAAAAGTTTAAAACATAAACTTCTAAGATTAAAAATAAAAGCTAGCAAAAATTGAGACTAGAAAAATCTAACCCATCTTATAATGTAAAAAAACTTTAAAGCTTCAATGGCAATGAAGCAAACTTCAAATGACTTCAGGGGATTTTACTGGCAATTTCTACAACAAAATAATATAGTAAGTCGACCAAACACACAAAACAACAAACAAAAAGGAAGTAACTCATTTGAAGAGACCAGCATAACCGTGATACCAAAACTCCACAAGGGCATTACAAGTATAAAAAGGAAATTTACAGGCTATTTTCACACATGGACATGGATGAAAAGAAAAAAATTTTTGAAAAGCAAATGAACAACAAAAGACAACAGCCAATGAGGTAGAGATTACTCTCATTATCCAAAATTGGTCTAGCCTCCAAGCATTAATGTAACAGACCATATATTAACTTAATAAAGGAACAAAAGATGTAAGAATCAGTTAAGCATTATTATGTATCCATGGTCTTCAAAATCACAGGCACAGTACAAAAACAGAAAAAAAGGCATTAAAAAAATTATGCAATACCAACAACAAACACCAAACTTAGTAACAAAAAGCACTGAGCATTAAGCCAGGCATGATGGCACACATCTTTGATCCCAGCACTGAGGAGTCTGAGGCAGGTGGATCTCTGGGTTTGAGGCCTGCCTGGTCTACAGAGCGAGTTCCAGGACAGTCAGGGCTACAAAGTAAATGCTGTCGGGGAGGGAGGGCCTGAGCACTAGTTCAAATAAAAACAAAACGAACAGAACTATTACCATGATGCCTATACATTTTTCAATGCTTATAAGGCAGCAGTCAACGCAAAAAAAAAAAAAAAAAAAAAAAAAAAAAAAAAAAAAAAAAAGAACCAAGTAGGAAGCATAATTAGAATAGACAGAGAAATCAAACTAATTCAAACATTATGTGGCTGTGCAAGTGTAAAACAAAATAAAAACCTGTATAAAATTTACAGCATTAAAAGTGAACTGTGGGGGCTGGAAAGATGGCTCAGTGGTCAAGACTACTCCCAGCGGACCCAGATTCAATTCCCAGCACCTACACAGTAGTTCAGTCCCAGAGACTCTGCCACCCTCTTCTGACCTCCAAGGCCATCAGGAGTGTGCACTGTGAACAGACATACTCTAGGTAAAACATCTATGCATATATTTTTTTTTCTAAATTTTTAAGTAAACCAAGCAATGTTGCTAAAAACAACATGCAAAGATCCACTGTGTTCCTGTATGTCAACATCAAATGTGTTTATTTGAATCCCAGAACTCGGGAGGCAGAGCCAGGCGGATCTCTGTGAGTTCAAGGCCAGCCTGGTCTACAGAGCGAGATCCAGTACTGGCACCAAAACTATACAGAGAAACCTGGTCTTTGGGGGGCAGTGGGGGACGACAAAAATGTGTTTATTAACATTAAAGCGTTACTAGTAATTATTTTAAGAGTGATAATAGAATAATGTAACATTGGGCTAGCAAAATTTGTCCATTTTAAAAAATACACAGCGAGGAGAAAGATGGTTCAGCGCTTAAGAGCACAGGCTGATGTTCCAGAGGACCCGGGTTCAATTCCCAGGCCATCAGGTGTCTAATTACGCCAGAAAAAGGAAAAAAGGGGGGAGGGATTACATGGCTAAGATTTGCTGCAAATTAATTTATTAGGTTCAAATGAAACTAAATAGAATGCAAGTTAGTAACATGACAGCTAGAGGTCCATCTGGATATGAAGGTAATCACAGTATTATTCTTATTCTCTGTGCATGGTTCTGTAATAAAAGGTTAAAATATCAATAGAATGAGAAGACAAGTCACACAACTGGAGAAAGTATCTGCAATAGATATATCTCACTAAGGACTGTTATCGAAAATACAAACTCAGCCAGACAGTAGTGGCACACGCCTTTAATCCCAGCACTCAGGAGGCAGAGGCTGGCGGATCTCTGTGTATTCAAAGCCAGCCTGCTCTACAGAGCAAGTTCCAGAACAGCCAGGGCTACACAGAGAAACCCTGTCTTGAAAAAACAAAACAACCACCACACACACACACACACACACACAAAAGAAAAACAACTCTTAAAACTCAAAAAAAAAAAAAAAAAAAAAAAAAGCCTGATTAAGAAATAAACAAAAGACCTAACAGAAATCCCAAAAGACATATAATGCTGCCTAGTATATATAAGGCTCTAGGTTCAATCCCTGACACTGGGTGGATGGTTTCACATGGCAAATAACCATATGAAAAGATGCTCAATGCCTTATTTGGTTAATTAAAACAAAGAGACACCACCACACTTTATTAAAATGACCAAAATCCAAAACACTGAAACACTGAAGATGTAGGTTAGGATGTGGGGGCAACAATGCAAAACTCTGGGAGAATGCCTGACAACTTCTGAAAAACTGAACTTGACCATACAAGCCAACGAACATGCTCCTTGCTACTTACCTAAGTGAGCTGAAAACTTAAGCCAGCACCATACCTGGCACACCAATATTTACAGAAGTTTTATTCCTGTATGACAAAACTTGGGCCCAACCAAAATATCAAGCAGCAACAACAGATGAACTGGACTACAGCAATGAACTATCGGTCATTGCAGGGAGAAAGGGAGGGAGGAGGCAGGGAGGGAGGGAAAAAAAGGAAATTAGATAGACAGACAGACAGACAGATAGACAGACAGACAGACAAATGGCTACGGTTACAAAAAGAAGTGGAAAATACCTGTAGTGTATGCTATAGGTGGAAGAAGCCAATGTGAAGAAACCACAGACAAACCATTCCAACTGTGTGACACGCTGGAAGAAAACCTAAGGAACCAATACAGTCCTTAGGTTTTTAGAGTCATTGCAAGGGCTTAAGTGAGAGGGAACAATAGTCAACACAGAGGACTTCAAGAGCAGTGAACTGTTTGTGTAATATGAGATTCATGTTACTAAACACCTGTTCAAACCCAAAGGATGTAAACACCAACAATGAACCCATGTAAACTCAGTGGCAGGACTATGAATGCAATACACTCTAATGGACACTGGCGGGGTATTGACAGTAGGCAGGTGGAACGTGAGGCCAGCATGTGTACGGTTCTGCTCAATTTTGTTGTCAACATAAACAGCTCTAACATTTAAATCTGTTAATAAAACAAAACATTTATAATAAACATGCATCTCGTTTATACAATATCCCACAAAACAAATATCTAGAAAAATCAGTGAAATATCAGCAAGATCTCTATTCTACACACCATGAAATATAACTGATAAAATTCAAGAAGACCTAACTATATGGAGTGAAATATGATCAAAAATATGATGAAAGAAGCAAGCTCTGCTAAACATAAAATGGGTGCTATCCCGGGCTGGAGAGATGCCTCAGAGGTTAAAAGCACTGACTGCTCTTCCAGAGGTCCTGAGTTCAATGCCCAGCAATCACATGGTGGCTCACAACCATCTGTAATGAGATCTGGTGCCCTCTTCTGGCCTGCAGGCATACATGCTGTCTACATAATAAACAAATAAATCTTAAAAAAAAAAAAAAATGGGTGCTATCCCAATCAAAAGCTTAACAGGATTTTCTTAGAAAACTAATAAACTATTTCTACAATCTGACATAAATGTAAATGGCCAAATATAGCCAGGACAATCCTTAAGTTAACTTAATCCTTAAGTTATCTTATTCTATCAGATAACAAAACTCTGTAAACTGTAGTGTTTGTTCTAGAATGAGTACAGATAAACTAATGGCAGCTATAACATAATACAAAGAAGCTGGAACATCAAACCAATCCAAACCCACAATTACTAGAAACTCATATGAACAAAGAGGACGGTATCAGGAACGAAAGGCATCAGAACAAGTATTCTGTTTTGCAAATGTTCAAAAAGATAAATTCAAAAGATATTACCACAACATTTGCTCTATAATGAACTCATATATTCACAATAAAATATATGAAGCAGGGTAATAAAGAGGCAAAGTGCCTTCGAATGTCTTAATATATGTGTAACTGGAGTAAGAGGCAGAAAAAAAGTATTTGAACATAGCAGTAATGTTAGAACTTTGATGAAAACCACAAACCTACTCACCTGAAAATCTCAATGAACACACACACAAAGATTTAAGACACCAAGGCATACCATATAATAGCATTGCTTAAACTCAGTTATAAACACAAACATTTTTAAACAAAATCACATTAAACACAGTACAAAGATGGAAATGGCAGCAGATTTTCCACTAGGAACAGCACTTTCAGCTCCCTGAATAAAAAGTTGCTAACCTACCATTCTATGCTCAGCAAAAACAAACTCAAAGAGGGACCCGCTTTTCAGGACACATGAAAGCTGAAGTAATTCCTTCTGAGCGGTCCTACACAACCAAAAAATTTAAACTATTTCTCAAAATATTCAAGGAGTAAGATTACATCAAAGGGAAATATGGACCTACACAAAGGAGTCAGCCCTGGAGAGGTCAATAAAGTGATAATTACCCACCACCCTTTTGAGCAAAACTAGTAGCAATCTCATGTTGGCTTTATTACATATAGAGGGGGGGAAAAACACTTGATGAAATGCACAAAGCTGAAGAAGTGGGGGATGAGACCTCCTCAGGCCATACAGAGTTGCACAGAATCATCTGAAGAAAATTGTCAAAGATTAAAAAGATTAAAGCAGTCACTAAAAATAGCACAATACAAAGCTACACCTAGATGCCTTTCACCAGGCTAATAAAGTCAGCCTCTACTGGTAGTTTGTGGAGGGTTTTTATTCAAGAAATGCCACTGAACTTTATTAAGTTTTGTCATCTTTTAAGACTATCATATGGTTTTGGGTTTTTTTCATTCTGTTGACAAGATGTACTATAGTCATTTACTTCTGGGGGTTAAACTGACCTTATACTCCTGAAATAATCCTGTATGATCATGACATGTGACTATTTTTTTTATTTGATTTCCCAGCATTTTGCTGAGGATTTCTGAATCAATATTCCTAAGAGATAATGGTGTGATAGCACTGCCTGGCACTCATGCTCTCTCCTCCCTCTCTCCCTTCACTTTCCTCTCCCACACGCCTCCCTTCCACTCTCCCTCTCCCTTGACTTTCTCTCATTCAAACTCTCCCAAGCTCTCTGTGTTTTTAAAAAAATGAAAATTAATTTTTCTTTAACCGACTGGTAAAATTCCTTGTGATTCCATCTAGTAATGTTCTGGGGGGCGCTTTGATTATCCAGTTGAACTCTTAACTTCTTAGAGGCCTATGAGTCAATATAATAGTAGTCTAAGAATTCGTAGACTCTCTTGTTACTTGTCACCATGCAACTTGATAATGATCTTTCACTGTCCTTTCTAATGCTGTAAGTCTGGCGGTAGCATTCCCTCTTTCGTTTCTAAACCTGGTATTTTCAGTTTTTCTGTGAACCTCATTCAATCCAAGGACTTATTTGCTAATTTTGTTGAGATCTTCAAAGAATGAGCTTCTGCATTCACTGATTCTGATTGTTTTCTGCTGGCTATTTCATTCATTCTTTTCCACCTTTATTACTCCCTTCCCTTTGTTGACTCTTCTTTTTCCAGTGTCTTAAGGGGACTGAAGAGGAAGTGAATCTGATATCCTCAATATTAATATAGGCCTTTTCCCTCTTGGCATTACTTTAGAGGTACCTCACACATTTTGACATGTTGTGCCTTTATCTTCATTCTCCTCAAAGCATGTCCTGCTCTATCTTTTAATTTCTTATCTGATTTACTGGTTATTCAGGAGTACCTTGTTTAGTTTCCATACTGTGAGTTTCCCAAATTTCTTCCTATTACTTCCTAATTTCATTTTGCATGATCAAGGACCATATTGTGCTATTTCTATCCCTTTTAATATTTTAAGGTTTGTTTCATCGTCTTATAAATAGTCTGCCCTGGAAAAGGTGCCCACGTATATTCTGTTGAGAAGTAAGTGTGCTTATGTTGGCTAGATCCAGTTTGTCTACAATGGTGATCAAGTTGTCTTGTTCCCTAGAGCAACCTGTCTGGTTGTTCTCTCCATTCCAAGAAGGGAACCAAAGTCTCCATTACTGTTGATTCACCCATTTTTGTCAGTTTTGCTTAAATTATTTTGATGCTATATTATGTAAAAAATAAACAAAATACTAATTAATGAGTAGATAAACTGTAGTATATGCATACAATGGAATCACAGTTGACCATAGAAAAGCAAATACTCATATGGTGCACACTACAGTAACAATGGTGTAAACTTGAAAACACACCAAGTAAAAGACGCTACTCACTGCGGGCAGTGGTGGTGCACGCCTTTAATCCCAGCACTCAGGAGGCAGAGCCAGGCGGATCTCTGTGAGTTTGAGGCCAGCCTGGGCTACAGAGTGAGATACAGGACAGGCACCAAAACTACACAGAGGAACACTGTCATGAAAAAAACAAGAAAAAAAAAAGACACTACTCACAGAAGACCACAAAATGTCTGATTCTACATGTCAGAAATGCCCTAAAACCTTAGACAAAAGAGGTTTCAGGAACTGAAGGGATTGAATAGAGTAAAGAGTAACAGCTGAAGCAAGGAAGGGTTCAGGCTTTTTCCTGATGATGTTTTATTTGCAATGATGGAAAAGCCTGACAAAAAGTGACTGTAACACTTTCTGTTTGATTTGCTTCTATGGAAAAATCAGTTTGGGGCTTGCCGACTCTGCCATTTGGGCTGGCTTTTAGAGAACAGATATGTTATCAGAACCTCAGGTACATAATCCACTACTTTAGTTTCCCCAGTATTCCAAAAGAAATTAAAACAGAAATTGACACAGAAAAAGTAGATTTATTTACAGTTGGCCACAATGAGAAGAGAAAGAACTCAATTTCTCTCCATTGCACCTACTGCCATTTTACAACCTATAGGAAACAGTGGCACAAAGCCAGAAGACAGAGTTTGCTGTGAGACATTCACTTAGTTCTGTCCTGTGATGAGGACAACTATGCCCCAATTTAACCCCATTACCGTCATTTTTCAGAAATAAAGCAGAATAGAAAGTCTGATTTATTTTTATAAATTGTGCTATTATAGAAACTAGAATAAACCATTCAAACATTTAATTGAATTTAGAATAATTTCTGCTATAACATGTTAATACTCAAATTCTCAGAAACTTCAAAATACCAGAGCAGTGCTTATTTTAAAATGGAGCAGGCTGATAAACAACACTGCTTAGTAAATTAGCAAAGTAACAGCAAACCTTACGGTGGTACTGGCCACTCTCCAGAAGTTGTAGGTACATCAGAGTGTTTACTTCATAAAAGTTACTACTGATGACAAAAAAATTATAAAACCTTTGAATTATACCCAAACAGCCCAATGACATGAAATGGTAAGGTTATTTGCTACAGAAAAGTACCTGTATCTCAAAGAGGGACAGGCTTTCTTCACAGCCATGCTTCCAGGAAGTCAGCAACAGAGGAACAAGAGACAGGCTACCAACTCTCAGGCTTATGTCCTTTCTATCCAAGGACCTCTCTATAGACAGCCAAAAGTCCAAATGTGAGTGATCAAAGATATCTCAAAAGTACTAACACTGCAGGGATTCAAACCAAGGTACTACTTACTTAACAGCCAAAAACAAAGGGGCCTAGAGAGATGGTTAAGAACACTTCCTGCTCTTCCCAGAGGTACCAAGTTCAGGTCTTAGCAGCCACATCAGACAGTTCACAACAGCCTGTACCTCTAGGTCCAGAGGACTCCATGCTCTTTCTAGCCTCCACAGACACATGCATACACAAAGCATATACTCATTCACTCACTCACACACACACACACACACACAGTTAGAAAACAAAGCTGAAGGAAGCTGGAGAAATGGCTCAGGAGTTAAGTGCCTCCACTGCTCTTGCAAAGGGTCCAGGTTTGATTCCAAGTATCCACATGGTGACAATACCTAACCATCTGTAACTCCAGTTCTGAGGGATCTAATACCCTCCTCTTCTGACTTCCATGGGCACCAAGACAGCAAGCAAACACACGGCGTGCATACATACAGGCACACTCACACATAAAATGAGTAAAATAAAATTTTAACAAAAACCAAGTTATATTAACTATAAACTGAGGAAGGACTTACAAATGTGTATGTGTAAAGTTTTCACTCAGAATTACCAATTACAGAATGATTACTGCAAAGCAATGCCTGTGTAAGACTTTGGCTGAAATGTGAATACAGAAGAAACGAACGAACATGATTCCTGTATTATGAATAGCTAACTACATTTCTTGAGCAAAAGAAAGATGAGGGCTAAATTCAAGCAGTAACAGCAAACTTAGAGACAACCTGTTCAAACACTGAGCCTATGGGGACACTTTAGACATGAACATATCAAGGCCTAGGCATAGCAGCACGGAGACATCAATACGGTAGCATCACCATTCTTTAGCAATAATTCATGTAAAAATGGCTGTGACAACAGTTCGGAAAAAAGAACTAAGCTTCCTCTCTTTTTAAGATTATTTTTATTATCTGTAATGGGGGGGGGGTGCACTGCAGGTGCCAAAGGCATTGCTGGACCTACTGGAGCTGGAGTTGAGGTGGGCGTGAGTCATCTGACAAGGATGCTGGGAAGTGAACCTGGGTCCTCTGCAAGAGCAGAGCACACCCTTAATCGCTGAGTCATCTCTCCAGCCCCGGAAGTAAGAGAGATGACTCAACAGAGGAGAAAGCCTTACTCCCTAGTAAAAGAAAAACTGCCGAGAAGGAAGAAGGCCCCTTCCCCCTTCCCCCTTTCCTTTCTTCCAGCTTCAGAGGTCCTCATTTAAGGCTGGGCATCTGGAACTGTACCTGCCGAGAGGACAAGCAAACTGAAGAGCTGCTGATCCCACTCTGAGCCCACCAAGTCTTGTTCTTATTAAATCTGTGAGGTTTAAGCCCATGCTTCTCAAATGGCAGTAAGTGAAGTCTTGACAGTACAGCATGCTCTGTACAGTGAGGGAGACCTTCAGAACCCTTCCACTCCCACATGGCCAAGTTACTCTATCACCTAAGTGGAAACTAAGAGAGAATGCAGTCTTTCACCACATTAAAAAAAAAAGCATTTAGACCATGTTATTAACCCACCTAGAGAACAGTTTATACAAGTCCTCTTACAACTACCCTCACCCCATTTTAAAGGTTACCTTTCTGTGGAAAATTAAAATTGTAGATTAATTTAAGCCGGGCGTGGTAGCACACACCCTTAATCTCAGCACTCAGGAGGAGAGGCAGGTGGATCTCTGTGAGTTTGAGACCAGCCTGGTCTACAAAGTGAGTTCCAGGACAGCCAGGGCTACACAGAGAACCCCTGTCTCCAAAATAAAATAAAAAAATTTTAAAAAGGTAAACTAATTTAAACAAAAATAAAAATTAACATAATCTGAAGAATAGCATTATTCTAAAGAGCTGTCAAATTACAAATTTCCAAGGATCCCAGAAGAGTGTAGGACAACAGAAAGGAGTCTAACAAGTAGTCCCCATACATGTGTAATTCAAATGGCACAGAAATAGTACACCCTAAAAGAGTAAGTCATAAATGGGTGTGCCATTATGCATTCCTACAGATAATGCCATAATTATGCAACTACAATTCAGATGTTAATTTCCTTAGAATATAATTATCTGACTTCATTAGACTATTTCACAGCTCAGCTCAGCTGATCTATCACATTATCAGAGACTGAGCTATATCACATTTAAACATACAAGTCTGGTTTTAAGAAATTTGAACAATGCACAATGAAACTATTTTTTCATCCATCTATTAATTTTTTTCTAATTACAATCTCTAAAACTTTTAATCATACTTTATAACAGAAAAGCTGAAATGCACATATAAAGATGTATAGCTGTGAACTTGAGTTGCTTCTCGGAAGATAAAACACAAGAAAAGATTAATTTATGCTCTGCTTTGTAACTCTTCTATTTAGTAAATCACAAGAAAAAAAGAATTTATGAATATCTTTTTAAAATAGTAAAAAACAGTAAGAACATGAGCTGGGAGGTGTCTCTGTGAGTAAAGTGCTCATTCCACAAGCATGAAGACCTGAGTTCAGATCCCCAGTACCCACATAAAAAGTTGAGCATGGGGGTTGGGGATTTAGCTCAGTGGTAGAGCGCTTGCCTGGCAAGCGGAAGTCCCTGGGTTCGGTCCTTGGCTCTGAAAAAAAAAAACAGTTGAGCATGGTGGCACTTATCCATAAACTCAGCAATGCCTATGTGATGTGGGATGGGGGTATATCTACAACACAGTAACCATAACCAGTCTAGTCAAAACAGCAAGGTTCTAGGTTTAGTTAAAATATAAGGTGTGAGTTCAAGGCCAGCCTGATCTATATAGTTAGTTCCAGGCAGGATTACACACTAAGACCCTATAGATTAGATTAGACAGAGATAAGGCTATTAATGGTCTCAATGATTGACAGATAGATAGATAGATAGATAGATAGATAGATAGATAGATAGATAAGATAGACAAGATAGATAGACACAGACAGACAGAAGTAAGGCTGTTAATGGTCTCAATGTGCCAAATCAAAAGCAGAAAACAGGGCTGGAAAAACTGGTTTAGTTGTTAAGAGTACTTTCAGAGGACTCAGATTCAATTTCAAGTACCCACATGGTAAGCCCACAACGTTCAGTAACGTTCAGTCCCAAGAAATCCAGCACCCTCAGTGCATAGACATACAGGCAAAACACCCACACACACGATAAATAAATTTTAAAACTAATAAGGCGGTGAGCAACAGAGAAAGACACCAGTGTTAACTTCATTCGCATGTGCACTGGTGCAGACACAAATCATAAACACCAGCACAATTTAAAGTGCAGCTGTACATGAGACAGCACATGTCTGTTAAGTGTGCTGGTCAAGCCACTGTTTTCCAAAGATCTATACACAAATTCCTAAAATAGATGAATAATCCATATTCCTTCTATAATCACCAGCTAATGCATTTATTCCAAAAATACAGCTGGTGTTCAAAAAGCATCTTCAGAGACTAGATTATTCTCGCTGATTAAGCTGTCATTACTCAATAGAACAGAGTCAAGCATGGTGGCTCACATCTACAATCCTATCACTTGGGAGAGGCCGGCTCAAGATGATGATCACGATTACGGGACAGCCTGAGCTAGAGCAAGATTTTTATCCCCAAAACACACAAACAAACAAAAGCCATGTTTTTCTAAACAGCTAAAATGCATACATCTAGTGTCAAATAAAGGTTACGCAATCTAAACAAAATCCAATTTTATATTTGTATTGAAACTGGTCTTTACAAGATTCTTCCCACCAGGGAATACAATTTTTTAAGGTTTTTATTTTTTATTTTGTGTATAATGTATATGTAAACACACATGTGTACAAGTGTGTGCGCATGCAGAGGCCGGAGGTCAATACTAAGTGCCTTCCTCAATTACTCTCCACTTTGTTTTATATTTATATCTACAAATTCATATAGGCATAGACACAGATTTTTTTTTTTTTTAGACAGGGTCTCTTACAGAACTTGGAGCTCACTGACTGAGCTGGACTGGCTGGCCAGCAAACCTCAAGGATCTTCCTGTTTTCACCTCCCATAGGTGCTAAGGATCTCAACTCAAGTCCTCAAGCAATTTACCAACTAAGGCATCTCCCCAACCCCAGATCATACTATGTAAGACAGCTTATTTTTTAACAGTCATTCTCAGTACCCAAAGCTCCAATCTGATTGTGACCTTTTTCATAGTATACATAAAGTTTAACTGACTTGATATCTCTTTTAATAACCATAACAAAGAGCAACTACTTTAGTTGATAGTCTTAATGATTTTAATTTTAAAAAGTCATGATTACATATTTAATAGTCTTGCACATATCAAGAACAGTATGTTTCTTTCAAACTAAGAAGTAACTCTGATGTTTTTACAAGAGAGTTACTTCCTTTATTGTACAATTAATAAATATTGTACAATTCTACTACTTTCAAATCCAAGAACAACATTTATAGCCAGAATGACATTTAAAAGAAAAGTCAAGGGGGATTTTTCGTCACACTGCCACCACATGTGTTCCTTAGAATACTCATTGTGCTTTATGACTTCCACTGGTTGAATAGTAAGTTACCAGACTCAGGAACTGGAGCATGGTCTAGAACCAGCAGCTTGGTTACAAGGCCTGTGACAAGGAATTCTGAAACCACTTATATTTCAAAAGGTCAGAGCTTTACTGAACATAAATGTATAGAGATAAATGCAGAATCTACCATCTATTATGGAAATCACTAGTCCTCCCCAAAGAACTAATTACTCTTTCAGGATTCAACCACTCACACCAAAATCAAGTCTAACTTCTAACTACACAGACAGGGAAATGAGGCTAAGAGGCACTTGAGGCGAGATTTACATAAAATGATATTATTCATCAATTTAAATCTAGCATTTGTTTGCTTGTCTCTCAGTTTGGGTGTGATATTTAAGGCTGAATTATCAGCATATTCTTTTAACTTAAAACATTTGTTTAGCTCCTGTGGTCAGAATTATACTTTTTTCTCCCTTTGTGTTTTAAAGAAGTAATCTCAAGTTATTCTAGGAATAGAGAACATTACTCAAAGATCAGAATCCAATATTATCTTCAGGTCTACCTTTGTAAGCCGCAAGAAGGAACTAACAAAAGAGGAAGCTAATTACAGACCAGATACCAAGTCCCCTACTTCTCACAACAACATTCTAGGACAGTGAAGGTTTCACTTGAAATATGAGGAAAGCAACTTCAAACAAGTGTCTGAGATGCACAGTCCCTACCCAGTCCCTAGCCCTTCCTCAGTAGAAACCTTAAGTATTCTTCAACCTGATAATCACCCACCCTTTTGACCCAATCTTATCTCTGAAATTCATACTAATATTTTGTCCTACTCAAAAGATATAAGCTCCAAAAGATGACTGTTTGCCAAAGAAATGTGCAGTCACTAGATATAGACCTGAATCCCCCAAAACATTCTGGGCATTAATGGTCATGTTTTTAGGGGTCTGAAAAATAATCATGTGGGTATCTATCACAAGAATCTTGTTAGAAGTTCTATTCCTCTCAAAATGAAACCTGAAGACAGCAGGGAAAATAAAAGTCAAAACTCCTTCCCCAAAATTCCAATGTGGATTTGAAAACTCCTCTCTGGAAAGAGCCTGAATAAGGACACATGATCTATGTTTCTATGCAACATGAGCTGGAGGAATTCAGTCATTTGTTCTCTACTCATATCTCTTAGGAACGTGCACTGGAGAGAATCAGGGCATATATGGAATCCCCCAAAATAACTTGCTTGTTGCTAACCTTGCCCTACCTCTTATTATTATGGTGCCAATGAGAAACTGTCTCATGTATCTTGGCTTAGAAACAAAAATCAAATGAAATTACATCCTAGCAATCTCTCAAAGGATATGCAAGGGTCCCCACTTCTCAATAAAGTAATCCTCACTTCTCAATGAAAACGTACCTCATTTTCAATCACTTGTAAAATCCCCATTTAAATGTGGTCAAGTTCCAAATTAACCTCTATTTAAAAGCTACATATATGGGGGAATGCAAAACATTTTATTGTTTGCTTGTTTGCTTGTTTGTTTGTTTGTTTGTTTATTTGTTTGTTTGTTTACAGGCCCTCTTGAGGCCCCATCCACAAAGGATGACTGGAACTTCGTAAATTCTCCTGAAGGAGGCTGACAGGTCTAACAAGCCTCCTGCACATCAAGTGAGTGAGTGAGAAGAAAGATAATGAAATCAATCATTTAGATATGGGGTATATGTCTAATACATTAGCCATTTAAAACTATCTGCAAACTAAACTCGTTGATAATCTGGGTCTTTTCTATATAGAGGAAATTAGAAAGAACATGAGAATTAAATGTTAATTCTCTTCAAGTGACACATTATACCACTGGTAAAATTACACTAGAATGCACTTACCCTCCAGTTGTCCTTTGAACTAGACTATTTGTAATTCATAGTACTGATTAATCAGAATTGTAAACTACTTGAAATCTAACTATGCTAGATGTGCTAGTGAAATGTAAGGCAGTTACTGGAATGTCCTAAGCAGGATTGTGTTTCTCTCTCTCTCTCTCTCTCTCTCTCTCTCTCTCTCTCTCTCTCTCTCACACACACACACACACACACACACACATATTCAAGGAGTGCCATACTCAACAAATATAAACACAAAATTTCTAATAAATGCCTAAAGACTAGCTACTTACTGTCTTCCCTCTTTTATGTGTAGCCCAAACCAGAGGCGGAGCTGTCTAGTCCTGGCCCCCAATTTCTGCCGTGAAAAAAGATGAATACACAGTCTCCATATTAAACAAAGTAAGGTAGTGGGAAACCATGCAAAATAGTGAGGCTAGGATCTGAGTTACCCCTGTGTTCCCTCTCCGGGAGAGAAGTACAATGACTCTGACTCACAGAACTAATATATGAAAGCATGCCTTCCAATGCAACCCCTCATGGAAGCAGGAGATAAACACTAAGGCCTAGCTTTATGTATGACATAATGACAAGATGTATGTGTCATTGAGAGAAGAAAAAAGAGAACAAGAAGAGTGAAGCATGCCTCTGCTTTGCCTTCTGCCCCCAATAAACAGCCCTGAGCAGCCTATGGTTTAAGGTTTAATCTTGCCTGGCCCCTTACTCCCAACACTACTAATGTCATCAGCACGGTTAAGGCATGATCACAGTTTGTCTTTTCTACTTCAAAGAGACTGAACTGCTTACGCAGAATACAAAGAGCAGTGCTTTTGGTAACAAGTCCACAGGCCAGGCAGTAAGATGTCACTGTCTCCCACATTCAGCAGCCTGGTTACACGGCTGGTATATTACTGAAAAACTCCCTAATGTCACAGTTATCTTGGCTGTAGAAAACCCAACACTGGCCACTCTGTTGTAGCTAAATTACGCCATTGTCCTGGGAAAGTGCAACCTCCTCTGACAAGGACCACTTGCTAAACTTAGTGATCTGTGGTCTCCATGTGATTATAGAGGGAGCTTTCGGAATTCGTAACTTCTATCGTAATAACAGTACACAAGGAACAATTTAAAGGTCTTCAACTCTATCTGTATCTTAACCCCCTCTGCATGCCTTGCTTTCTCAAAATTGAAACTTTTTTTTTCAATCTCTATGAAGCCAGGAACAAAAGTCTCTACAAAAGCCCCAAAGGCTGAAAAATTCTTGGTTTTAGTGCTCTACTGTTTTATTTAAAAGCCTATAGAGTGGGTTCCTTCTGGCTAAGGAGGTATAAAAACTGTATAAAGTCCCAGCAACCCAGCTACTTTATTTTCTAATTAGAGAAGAGAACCTAGGAAGGATTCATGATTCAGCTTTGCCCAGAGCTAACAGCCTCTTTCCACCAGCAATCCTGCCTCTTGCTGGCCTAAGCAGATAGAGAGAGAAGCAGTCACATCTAGCTCTCCCAGCACTGGCAATGACTGGCACTCTGGCCAGGCATTCACCTAGCTCTTTCATTTAAAAGCCACACAATCTCAGCCTTCCTTCCCTTGCAGACTTTATTATTATTATTATTATTATTATTATTATTATTATTACTTATAACTGCTCGGCCATTAGCTCAGGCTTATTACTGGCTAACTCTTCCATCTTTTTTTAAAAACAAATGTAACACATCTTTACATCATTAACAAAGGCAGCACAAATATAACACACCTTCACATAGTTAAAGTAATATTCCACAACTTAAACAAATGTAACATATCTTTGCCTAGTTAAACAAATATTCCACAACCCCAGCCCCTAAATAATTTCTTTTTTTTTACATTAATTGTATTGATTTATTACATTCATGATATTATGCCATGATACTACAGTCCATTTGTGGGGCTTTTCCATCACACAAAACAGATTCTGTACTTAGGAAGTCATTGTTCTATATTCCTTTCTTCTCCATCTTGAGATAACGACAGACTATCTTTCCTGAGGCACTAACATACACAGTCAGAGACCTAATAATGAACTTATCAAAGCACATATGATGAAACAATCATTTCTGGTCTAGACTTATGCATCTTTTAAAAACACTGTCAACTACTAAGTATATGTTCCATGAAAAATGCAATGTACAGAACATTCCTGAAGTGAGTCCTGAATAGATTATTTCCAGCAATGCTTTTCTCAAAAGTTTTAACACAGATAAACTTCTTCTAAAAGCTTAAATTCAGAGAGGTTGTTCAGGATGTGCTCAACTCAGTCTTCAGGTTTTGAGAGGCTCTATGTGGTCCACTATGGAGCACATCAAAATTCCCCCTGAACTTCCTAGCGAGTGGTTCCGCTGTCTGAGATTAGGACATTATTCTTGTTCAGTTCTAGAACAAAGTCATTTTAAGATCAAAAACAACTGGTGCAGCATCCTTCTGACACGATAGGGTGGGGAAGCAGAGAGCAGCCTAGACTCAATCCACTGGCTCCTAGAGGGCCTACTCCTGCAGCTGAGACAGAGTTCTGAAACAGGAAGCTGAAGTAACCCAGACAGCTATGGTGTGTTTGTTGGTATGGTGTTTTTGTTTTTGTTTTTTTTAATTAAATCCTTTAATGGTTTTTTTCCTTTGTCCATTTGTCCTTCGAAAACTTAGAGTGGAGAAAAGAAAACATTTCAACTTAGTAAATGTTTTATTGACCAATCATCTGAACATAAATAACCCATATCTCACAACCTCTAAAAGCTTGTAAACTTTTTATAGATAAATAACAAAACATCACACAGAAAAATTTGGCTTTTCATCCTAGGATACAGAGAGGTGGTCACCTAACGGCCTGCCTCCACACATAGCTGGCTCCTCAAAAGCCCCACAGCACATCTTCACACCATAATGACAGCAACAGAATACCCTGCTCAGAAGAATGAATGTCACACACATCTGTTTCTAAGTGCTGTTTAGTATTTCATACTCAAACACATGTTCTGAAGGTCTATAACAGCAAGATAAACTTTCACCAGTAATAAACTACCATTCATACTGAAAAAAAAAAATGCTCACTCATCCCAATTATTTAATATTCTTCTAAAATATTTACTGATGACAAACAAAATAAAGTTTTGGCCACATCTATGCCTTTGATGGAACAATTAATTCATTTTGTTTGGCTCTGGAACATGAAACTATCTATATATTTGCTACATACAGAAAATAATATATATTTCACAACTACAAAAACTAATTACCCACAGTGCAAGTTATGATGATATCAAGTTTCCATTTCATTTTTTTCACTTTCTAAGATCAATCTCCTACTTGCCCCCTTCAAAAGCTTTCTGCATTTGAAACAAAACTTAAGCGGTAAAGCTGAAGACTATTCTTGCCTGAGCAGAGATGAACTGTCCAGTGTCGTGCCACACACCAAGACAGTTTGGAGTGTCACTGTCTCACACACACACACACACACACACACACACACACACACCGCCCTGAGTCCTGTGTTCTCACTTTCATTTCTCTAGTGCACACTCATAAAAACATTAAGAATAAGAGCTACATAGGTCACTCTACCAGGCTGACCGTCAACTACACATGAGCTGGGCATGGCGTGCTTCCCTACAAGTTCCAAGTCCAGTTACGACCAGAAAGGGCATGTGTTGCAGTAAATGTAAAATCACCCAATCATGCTCCATCTTTAGAACAAACTCACAGGTAGGAAAGCACTGCCTTGTGTATACAAGAACCTTGCACAGTGGCTAAGCCCAGGCAGGAAGAAGACCCTTCCCTCAGCTACTTAAAAACCAGACTGGGAACAGAGAGACTGGACAGCACAGGAACAAATTCCATGTCTTCCTCTCCTCCTATTCCTTGAGTTGCCAGGAGCCCCTTCTTCCTTACCACTCTGAATAGCACTGTTTTCAGAAAGTGGACAAAATTCAACCAGTCTAACAGCTTAATGCTGTCCCCCACTCTTTGCTTTCCCAGATGCAAGAAAACTACCCACACAGCAGGAACCAAGGAAAGGACCCATTTCTGTGGTAAGCTGAAGCTCCTTTTACATATTACTACAGAATATATATAAGAATACTACACTAAGCCTAGGGCTATGGCTCAGGGGTATTGCCTGAGCACTTACTTGCCTAGCATGCATGGTGCTCTAGATTCAATGGCCAATACATGCATGGATACATATAAATATACACAGCACTAGAGAATTTTATCCCATGAAACAATGGTCCCCCCTCCCCCCCAAAAAAAAAAAGGAAAGTAGCATTCCCTGTCTATTGTCTGGATAAACAATAAAACCATCACTGATGAAATAAATTTTCAAAAAACTCTTTAAAATGTGTATATATGTTAATGTGTGTACATATATGTATTGTTGTACATGTATACTGCTGTGGATATTGCTCTGTATAAATAAAATGCTGATTGGCCAGTAGCCAGTCAGGAAGTATAGGCAGGACAAGCAGAGAAGAGAATTCTGGGAAGTGGAAGGCTGAGGCAGAGAGATGCTGCCAGCCGCCACCATGAGAAGATGTTAAGATACTGGTAAGCCACAAGCCACGTGGCAACTTATAGATTAATAGAAATGGGTTAATTTAAGTTATAAGAACAGTTAGCAAGAAGCCTGCCACGGCCATACAGTTTGTAAGCAATATAAGTCTCTGTGTTTACTTGGTTGGGTCTGAGCGGCTGTGGGACTGGCGGGTGAGAGACTTGTCCTGACTGTGGGCCAGGCAGGAAAACTCTAGCTACAGTATACAGAATTCTTCAGCCTTCCTTGTAATATGCAGAGTAATATGCATAAATATATAAACATTAATATCTAGGACTGCTTCTAGAACCTCCCGAAATACCTCTAACAGTCTGAGACCAAGTATTCAGCATGAACTATAAAGACATTTTGTATTCAGTTAACATTTTCTTTTCCATCTTTCTGATGCTCTTCAGCATCCTCCCTTTCTTCTAAGAACTAGGTCCAGAACTAAAACAAACCTATTTTCAAAACACCTGTGTGTAGATTCAGTGAGGCAGTAAGTGCAAACCCCTCATTAAGCTACAAGCGATAGAAACTATTCAATTTCACCCCAAAGCCGGAGAAACACATTGCAATAGACCACCTCCAGGGCAGCAGACACCTGACCCCCACCCATGAGAGAATAAACCCACTATGGCAGCAGAACTTAGGTATGTGTGAAAGGATATAAAATGCCTCATACAACTGTCCACGGCAGATCTAGTCACTATCACCCGTGAGTCCACTTAAATTCAGTAAGCTCTAGTGAGAGGACAAACAAGTGATGATGTATAAACTAAGGTTGTTTTCCTTCTATTATCAAAATACCCATTTACTGACCAGACACTAGAGGCTAACACATGGAAAGAATGATACTGCATTTACTTTAACTTTGGTTCCATTGTACTGAAGCTAAAACTTCCTAGAGCTTACTAGTTTAAAAATAAATAAATAAACAAAGCCGGGTAGCAGTGCTGTATGCTTTTAATCCCAGCACCAGAAGGCAGAGCCAGGCGGATCTCTGTGAGTTCAAGGCCAGCCTGGTCTACAGAGCAAGATCCAGGACAGCCAGGGCTGTTACACAGAGAAGCCCTGTCTCGAAAAACCAAATAGAAAAAAAATTAAGTGCCACCATGTGGTCAACTTTATGAAAGTGTCGAAAATGACATAAAAGAATACTAAACTCTATGTGTATAGTGTGTGTGTACGTGTTGTGTGTGTGTGAGAGAGAGAGCACTCTCATAGAAGGGATGTAGAAGGGGTGTGTGCAAGTGTGGTGTGTGCATGTGTATGTGTGCTTTATGTGGTGTGTTTAGGATATGTTTGTGCACTCATGTGTGCAGGAGTGTAGGGGGTGTGTTATGTGTGGTGTGTGTATATGTGCACATGTATGTATATGTGCATGTATGCGGCAGGTGTAGGGTGTGTGTGTGTGGTGTGTGTGTGTTCCTGTGTATGTATGCATGTGTGTGGTATGTAGGGTTTGTAGGGTGTGTGTGTGTGTGTGTGTGTGTGTGTGTGTGTGTGTGTGTGTTTAATCAGTTCCAACATGGAAATAACCCAAAGCCATTAGACAGCAGAAGGGTGAACTCTGTAGTAAACTGAGGCAATGAACTCACCAGCAGTAAGGAGAGACTACTTACATGCATACAGTTTAGAATAAGCACCAAGACAGAAACCAGACAAACACAAAGCATATGAATTTATATAACCATCAACAACAAATACACTTCATCTATGGCACTAGAAGGGAGGATAATGGCTATTCCAGAGACACATGAGAACAGTGGCTGGCAAGAGATATCAAACGGCTTCAAGGACTGGTAATACTGTCTCTGTCCCCAAGCCATGTCAGTTTGCTCAGACTGCCAGGCAACTGAGTTATGATGAAGTGCTATATGTGCCTGCACATCCATGACACACCACACTTCAATAAAAAGACTAACAAAAATAACTCCCACTTTCTAGAAGCTAAATTGTCCCATAGATAAAAAGAAGATATGGACAGAATATAAAAAGTAACTACTTCAAGGCACTGGTCAGCAACCAAAAACAAGTGTAAACTATAGAGGTACAATGAAAATAAAGGAATAACACGGAGGCAAGGAGGAGAAAGGGAGGGAGGGGGTAGGGGAAGGGGGGAACATGTTTGCATCTGTACAGATCCTCATTCCAGTACAGCAAGTCCTTTATCAACTGAGCCATTTCCCCAGCTCACAGTTTCCTATTTTGTAACATCTGACTGATGGTAGGCTCAATTAAGCCATCTGAATCCCACTGACAAGATTTATCAGGGACAAAATTCAGAGTGATGTCATCAGATGGAAATGGAGGGGTTGGAGGGGAACATCAGGAAGATAGGCAGAGAGCCACAAAGAAGAGAGTCCAAAATCTGCATACGAAGTTAACAAAATCAAACTACAAGTAGCTAGGGTTAAAATTAAAATGAAGGTGCCGAGGGCTGAACATATGTGAAGCACTCAGCTCAATCTCCAGCACTGCACCAAAAAAGGACTACTGTGAAGGTTGTACAACTCTAGGTACACAGTCCTGTGTCATGTAAGAACACGATACAGCCTGATAAAGCATCACTGAGCAATTTCATCACTGTGTGAGCATCACAGAGCATACTTACTCTTTAGACTTGAATCTGAAATGCCGCTCTACCTACACATGCTCACACACACATACACACCACAAAGGAACCTGTGTTTCAACAACTGATCCCCACTTGGGGAGCCATTTTGAGAAGCTATGGGGCCTTAACAGAGGAGGAGATGAGTCACTGAGGGTAAGCCTTTAAAAACTGTAATAACCCAGCTTCCCTTCCAAATTCTCACTCTTTGCTACACACCTACTGACATGTAAAAAAGTCGCACCACAAGCTCCTGCCACCATAAACAGGACCTGAGCTACCATAAACAGGACCTGCTCCACCATGACTTCCCAGCTGTGATGGACTGAAATCCTCTAAAACCAGGAACAAAATAAATCTCCCTTAAGTTGTTTCTTTCACCAAAATAAGACAACTAACAAATTCACTTACACAATCCAAGATGGCACCACTTCTGAGTGACAAACTCTTTGTTTGTTTGTGTTTGTTTTTTCGAGATAGGGTTTCTCTGTGTGGCTTTGGTGCCTGTCTTGGATCTCGCTCTGTAGACCAGGCTGGCCTCGAACTCACAGAGATCCACCTGGCTCTGCTCTCCTGAGTGCTGGGATTAAAGGCGTGCGCCACTGCTGCCCAGCAAGTGATGGGACTCTTACAAGATCACTGTCCCATATGCAGTCATGTAGGGCGTTGACTAATCCAAAGTACTACGTTGTACTTGAAAAAAGTGAATTGTATGTATACAAAATTTTATCTCCAGAAAGCTACTCAAACAAAATAGAAGAAGGTAGAGCAAAAGTACCAATACTCTAAAGTCAAATCCTCGACATCGTCTATTAACCAAAAAGCATCAGGAAAATGGGAAGAAACAAAATGGCAGGAATATGTAAATCAAGTACTAAGAACAGACTATGATTGTGTTAATCCCAACAACCAGGAGGCAAAGGCAGGCTGTTAATTCCAAACCAACCATGACTACACAGTGAAACCCTGTCTTTAAAAGAGGAGGAAACCACGGCTATGGAATATAATCTGGAGGCAGAATGCTTATGTGTAAAAGGAAAGTCTTGGTTTCAAATCCTGAAGCACCACAACAGAAAAAAAAAGGTAAATCCAAGTTCAACCACATCAATAATTACAATGTTAATGGATTCAACACTCCAATTAAAATCTCAATTTGCACCCAAACTGCACTAAAATCAGTACAAAGGTTGAACAAGCACATGTGCTTATTTACCCTTCACTAGTTCTCCTGGGAGCAGAGGTCAAGAAGAGAGAAATGGACTTGTTATCCCAATAGATACAATAGCGACTCTGGGTCATAACTGTGAAGTCACGTAGCCAATTAAGGAAGCCAGAAATAAAACCTGGGCTTTCATCTTCAAATACTTTCCCAGTATGGTAAGCAGTCTCACTTTCAGATACAAGTCCCACCCACAAAGTGAATTTGGTAGCCTTGTCAAAAAGTAGGATTTGGCCCTGCTGTTAGAACTCTTAGGATTTCTTAGCCAAGTTTCTGGTTTAGATGACTACAGTAAATGTCTAATAAGACACTCAAGCAATTGTTACTTTTCATTAGTTGATCAAGTAATACAGAATAAACAATTTTAAACCCACATAAAGGATACAAAGAAGAACTTCAAATCCCCTTTCTCCAAAATAGCCATGGTCCAGATAGAAGACACCTCGGTGGTTTGCCAGTCTTCCTTTCTCTAGTCAGACAATGGGCAAACAGAGATAGCTCCAGACCTTACCCAAAGTTCTCTAACTCACCACCAATCAGTGCCTTAACTGAGCAGCTAGCTGTCAGCTGGAGGTTAGGACCACAGCTCCTTAGCAGAGAAAACCAGGCGACACAGAGACTCAGAAGTCTCTGATTCATATGAATTTTTCATGCAGGAAAATATGAGCATTTCCTTAAAATTTTGCTATCTGTGATACACCAGAGCAAGCGAGTTTTCAGTGAGGTTCGACTTGCTTCCTGATTGCATAACAGGCTTCATTTCAAACCCATAAAAGGGAATGCACACCCTTCAAACCTGTTAACAGAACAGCAACCAAAAACAGACAGGAAAGGTTTTGTTCTTAACCAATTCCCGTGCCTGTAACAATCACCTAAGCCTATCTTCCCTTACGTTTCCTAAACTGCACACTTGTTATCATCATTTGTCTAGAACAGAACTTAAACAATATGCATAAATGGAGCTTCCCCACTAATGGAGATCCTTAGACAAGTCCAAATACTTCATGGTAACATGGTGCCCTTTACTGACAAATTCCTAAAAGACTTGGTGAGTTCTGGTTTTATCCTCACAAGTGTTAAAAGTCAGTGACCTCAAAAGCATTTCTTACTGACATTTACAGTGACTGAAGTAAAAAAGGACCTCTTTTCCTTAAGTGACACAGAAAATTCAAGTCACTGATAATCCACTATGAAGTGCAATGCCCTAGTACCTCAGCTGTGTCTGCACTCAAAACATCTGCTTCTAACAATGGGGATAACCTATTTAAAAAAAAAAAAAAAAAAATCAAACAATGACTTTGTAGAAGAACTAAAATTTAATTTCAAGTTTCTCTTTAATTCCAAAAAGAATTCATAAATATTCTGTTTCAAAACACAGCCTCACTATACGTAGCCGCAACTAGCCTAAAACTCACTACAAAGACCACACTGGCTTCAAACTTGGGGCAATACTCCTGTGCCTGCTTTCAAGTGCTGACATTACAGACATGCACTACCACTTGGCTTCTAACAATGTCTAAAATGAAAAGGCCATTTTTAATAAATCTTAATTATATATAAGTTTGTTTGTTTGTTTGTTTGTTTGTTTGTTTGTTTGTTTGTTTGTTTGTAGACAGGTTTCTCTGTGTAGCTTTGCGCCTTTCCTGGAACTCACTTTGTAGACCAGGCTGGCCTCAAACTCACAGAGATCCGCCTGCCTCTGCCTCCCGAGTGCTGGGATTAAAGGCGTGCGCCACCACTGCCTGGCTCAGACTTGCCTTTTCAACACTTCTTTTAAACCTCTCCTAGCTGAACCCTCCAGTGAGTCCTCTCTTACTAAACTTAAGGCAAGATTTCCACCAGAGATAGCTTTGGGGCACTTAGCCAAGTAGAGCCCAGAAATGAGGCTGGGGTGGAAGCTCCACTCCCGGTTTGACTGCTGCAGCAAACAGTCATTTATTTCTGTGCCAGGCATCGGACCCGAAACTGCCCACAGACCACCTCACCTGTGACTCGCTGCTCCTAGTCCACTCAGCCTCTACTCTCAGTGGCATCTCTCTCCTATTTGCTTAGCATCCAGGAAGGTCTAAACAAGGCCATTTGGTAAAATCAGAAATAAATACTGTCTATTAAAAAATAACTTAAGCCTCAAGGTCAGAAATCTCTTTGATTTCGTTTTTAAATCCAGTAACACAATGTTTAAGTTGTTGCTAACTGGTAAGGGCAGTTGCATCAACTCTGTAAACCTGGCAAACATTTACCTTTAAATGACTTAGTATTTTACAGGTTAATGCTACCAAATGCATGAACAGTCCTTGATTTCCAACTGTTCTACACAAAGAAACTATTTTTATAACAGTGAACTACTAGATGCAAATATTAAATATGAATTCTGAAGATACAAACTAACTCACATTCAAACTTTTACAACAAATAAATGCTCGGTATGTCATCAAAACCTCATGTGCCATTCTTAACTTTTTCAAGAAAAGAAAATGCCATTAACTAATCTAGTGAGCAGTTTTATGAGCAACAGACTTATGAAAAGATTAAAATGTTTACATCTAATGAGATGGTTTACAATTGCCCACTGGGGAAAAAAAAGTGAAATAATAGAATATTTATCTCAAAGTTTATTGTTTTAGGCATATTTTATGCTGGCAAATTAACCACACCACCCATTAGATCCCATCCATTCCACAAATACTTTTTTGCATGCCTATAATGTTTCAGACACTGAATATACAGTAGAAAACAAAGCCAAAGGGTTCTCTCCCCAGTGGAAGGCTCAATGGACATCCTCTGGACCACTGCAAAGAAGCCCCAAACAGAAAAACAGAATATAATCAATCACCCCTTCTGCAAAATGGCATCCCTGGTAATTCTACCCAATTGAACAGAGACTATGAAATTTGACAAATATTCTCAAGACTGAATTGGAACTCTTGCTTTTTTCTCACGCTTATTTCTAAAGAGTCAGCCAGCAGGGGGAGTGCAAGTTCATTAACACTACAGTCCCATTTTGTAGCTAACAAATTTCTAAAGTTAGGTGGAAAAAAACTATACTTCTGAATACTGCTCCTGAAAACCAGTGAATCAATAGTCTCTTTAGTTATGGCATTCCACAATCGTCCCTTCTACTCTGTCCAGACACCATAAAGCTGCTACCTCAAGTCCTTCTGAGATGAGGTATATCCAAATAAAATATAAACAAATGCCCTCTTTAACCAGAAAAGTAAATCAATATTAATCAAAATTCAATTGACAATGTTTAAAAAAAAAAAATGTGCTTAGCCAGGCGGTGACTGCACATGCCTTTAATCCCAGCACTTGGAGACAGACAGGCAGGCGGCTCTCCAAACTGACAAGGCACAGGCCCACACTGTTCCCACAGTCACTGTCTCCACAGTCCTCACCTGTCACCACCAACAAGCCCTGCCTGCAGGTCTCTAGGCAGTCAGGATTAACTCGTGTATTAAAAACGTAGCTGACCTGTTTCCACAGAGATTAAAAAAAAAAAAAAAAAAAAAGACCCATGAATAAAAGTGTAACATGTCCAATACTGGCCCTAGTAGCAAATTCATTCTATTTTGCTTTTCCACTCCAAAGAAAAAAATATGCAGTTAAGAGTATGGCTTGTCCCCCTCAAACTCATGTTATATAAAACCACTTCTGTGAGGGTTACAATGGTGGGAACTGTGTTCACAGTTGAAGTCTGTGAGAAGCAGTAAGGCTTAGATAAGGTCATAACTGCCATGATTGAATACATGTGTGTTTAGAGACGAGCGAAGCCAAGATATACACGCCACATCCTTCCACGTTATCATCTCTATCTCTCACACATGTTCCTAACATAATGGCATCTAACAAGAGGTCCTTGCCAATATCAAACCCATGCCAATAGCCATTATTATCCTTATACCACCAAATAGTGAGCTAAAGCCTTTCTGCTTTATACAAAAGGCATCCTCAGGCATTTTGTAATAGAAAACATAAACACTAGCAAGTGCAAAACTGTGATTACAAGAGAGCCAAGGAGGAGCTGGAGAAGTGACTTCCCGGTTAGTGTGCTGCTTGTGCAGATTAAGAGTGCACACGGAGGCCGGGCGGAGGTGGGCACGCCTTTAGTCCCAGCACTCAGGAGGCAGAGGCAGGCGGATCTCTGTTGAGTTCAAGGCTAGCCTGGTCTACACAGCCTGTCCCAGGATAGCCGGGGCTGTTACATAGAGAACCCCTGTCTCTAGTAGTTTGGAAGGCAGCTATTCGATATAAGGAATCCTTTTTTCTGTTCCTAACAAAATGACCTATCAACACATCTTTATTGAACAGCTTCTCTTCCCTACCACACCACAATCCGTTTTTGTAAAGCAAGTGTTTTTCCCCACAAAGAATAAGATTGAAGGAAGGCCAAAAAAAAAAAAAAAGGAGGAGGAAAAAGAAGAAAAATACAAAAATACAAAAAGAGGTATCTGCAACACACAACCAAGCACAGCTTTACAGGTTCTACTTACTAGGACTGGCTTTATAACCAGTACATACTTTGATGCCCTTTCTAGAGTAACTCCCCTGAGAAAATTTCCAGATCAAATCAGAGATAGACATGGCATCCCTTATGGCAGAACAATATTAGAAAGCAGATATGCATAAGAGATGAATTAATGAGAAAAAAAATCCCTCAAAGAAACTGACCCTGACCCTGGTTCTCAAAGTATGGTTCCCAACGAACATCTTCCCCACAAGGGAGCATGTCAGAAGATACCTGGTCCTTTCATGGACTGCTACCAGCAATCTGTCTCAACAATGTACTCTGAAGCCTGGGAATCAATCAGGGATAAACACTTGCCTATCACTAAGGTCCTCGGAGCCTTCCTGAATTCAGACCTACCTGGCAGACTTAAGCGCCAATGTAAGAAGCACACTTGCAAGGCACATAATGGATCCTGCTCTTGACTAGCATCAGATGGTCCCATACTCTTACAACACCTAGAATCTCACAGGCACTATTTTCACTCCAACTTCCAAACCAAAGATTGCTCCTTCTGCACAGGGATGTGGAAGCCAAGCTGATTCTGTCAACCTCAAAGGCAGTTTAATCACTTGAATAACAACACCACGAGTAACAAGCCTCAAAACTTCTGTCAAAGTTTTTGTTTTGTTTTTCCAGACAGGGTTTCTCTGTGTAGCCCTGGCTGTCATGGAACTTGATCTGTAGACCAAGCTGGCCTCGAACTCAGAGATCCACCTGCCTCTGCATCTGCATCTGCCTCCCAAGTGCTGGAATTAAAAGTGTGCACCACCACCACCCAGCAGGGCTGATTTTTATTTAAATTCCTTTTCTACAGAAAAACATGTTGATGAACCTTACTTGTCAAAAATAGATCAAAGTTATAAAAGTTCTATACAAATAGAACTTTAAAGAAGCTGACAGAGTTCTGATAGTTCCCTCATCTGCCTATAATGGTCTTCAGTGTTCTTCAGAGTCTAATACATAAACTCCCAGCTTTAAGACAGCAAAACAACCTCATTCTTTAACACATCTCATCTCCCTCTCCAGTTCTGTGGCTAGGTTATAACAACTCAAGCAGTTCTACTTCTGAATTTCCTAGCTAAAAACAGAAAAAAGGACTAGCAAAGAAAGAGTGATTCATGATGCTACAGAGACAAAGGGGATACTTCACGTAAGGAGAATAACCAGTTTCTCCATTCAGTCTGCAAACTCCAGGAATCTAATGACTCTTCATTTATTCAAAAATGAAAATGGTAATAAAACTCCCTGATGTTGACAGCAGGTGATTTTTAACTTCACCACTGCCTGACAAGCACCCACAGGCTTTACTTGGCCTCAATCTGTCCATGTTGGAAGTGCCAATTAGTAGCTTCTCAAAAGCAAATCCCAACACAAGCCATTAGAAAAAGTGCTTTCAAAATGCCAAATACAATGGGCTAGTCAAGCTCACTATGCAAGGACAAAAGCCTGTATGTCCATTCTGGGCTGCAGTTGTCAAAGCCAAATGACAAGCAAGGAAAGGATCAAATTCCCAAGCCAGTTCTGACACTCATTCTCTTAAATACAAAGACTGTTACAGCAACCTAACAGGTGTCTCCACTCCTCATCCAACCATTCTCTGAGGTTACACAGAAAAAGAACTAGCACAGGAAGGCACCAGCAAAGATTTTCTGTAAATAGTTCAGGCCTTTGGGTCGCCATCAACAGTAAGTAAATGAGTGATCATGAGCATTTCTAAAACTTTACCGTCACTGGAATTTGAGTTCTGTGTAATTTTCATGGAAACATTCCCTTTTTTCAACAGGTAAAGATATTCTTGTATTAATTTTTAATTCACCTGCCAGATTTGGTCCTGAGAGAGAACCTGCTAACATGTTTCTGAGGAATCTCTTCCTGAGGAATAGACTGACTTCTTTCCTATACCTCTAAGTACGAGTTATGTACGATATAATGGAGAAATGAGGAAACAATCATTCAAATCATTTCATCTCCCATCTTGATTATTTACTATTCTGCTTTTAACTGATTGATGAGATCCCATTTGCTGTGGGATGGTCTTTCTGTATGCTGTGAATATGTGTTACCTTCATTGGTTGATAAATAAAGCTGACTTGGCCTATAGCCAGCCAGAATATAGCTAGGCAGGAAAGCCCAACTGATGAGTTTGCTGTAGCTGCAACTCTCTCTGTGACCTTACATACAAATATCATGGTTCAGATGCAAAAGAGGCAGGGCTGGAAAAGTTTCTCTCCATCAAAGGTCATGCTAATATGATCTCAAAGGATTCGCTGAGGGAGAACGCACAAGACCTGTGCAAACTCAAGCCAGACAAAATCCCAGCATGGAAAGGAGAAGTGGTCACAAAATCCTCCACCTACCTAAGGAAGTTTTGGTAACTGATAGCTACCAAAAAGGGAGAGTTGGCTCCTGGTAGGCTGACCAGGTGGGTGGTCACACACCCAAGAGTTACATAGGTAACACTAATTGGACTTGATGGTTTTAAAAAAAATGCAGACACAAAGCTATGTGGGGATGGAAAAGGGATGGATCTGGGAGGTGAGAGAAGGGGGGGCTTGTGATCAAAATAAAATGTATGAAAATATGAAAGAATAAAAACAGACTTTACAGGGAAAACATAAAAACAGATTCTTCCGGCCAAGCTCCAACTCCTCTGTGCCCCACCCTCCTGAGCAGTGGCACACACCAAGCCAGTCAGTTCTCTACCTGCAAAATCCAGATAACTGTCCAAGCTGAACACACTGAGCAAGATGAAAGACAGACAACCGTATCTGTGAAAATGGTAAACGTTCTCAATCAGTGTAATATATAACTGTGCTTCTATAAGACTACTAGGAACTTCTCAAAACTAATCATTAGACAAATAAGGGAAAATATAAGTATTACAGTATAAGCTAGTTATTACTATAAAGGAATTAAGACCATTTAAGAAAGCTTGATGGCAGAAATGTTTGGTTAATACTGACTCAGAAGAATAACTGTGTAAATCAAAACTACTCCCAAGTTGCCCACAAATCTTTTTCTTCATCCATATTCAAGCACACAAAGTAAGAGGGAAGACAGACGTATTACTGGTGCAATGGCTCAGGGGCATCCTTGTAAGAATACTACTAAACACTTACAAATCAAGGTTTCTAACACTATTAAGCAATGTTCTAGGCCCTGACTTGAGTAGGCATCAAGTAAGTTATCTTGTAGATTTCATATTCCCAGAAAGATCACTTCGTACCTGAGGGCTTGCACCAAGACCTTATTCTGGCTTTGAAAATAAACTTCTCCCCAATCCCTGTGGCTCCTCAGCAGACACAACATGACTTTGATGTCATCCATTCAAGTGAGACACGGCACCAGCTGACGACACGGCACCTAAGAACACTGAAGCACTCTCAAGAGCACTTCACAGACCCTCTCACCATCCCCCGGGGCCCCACCCAACCCAGGAAGGCTGAAGAGGACAGTATTCAACTAAAATGCAAACTTACAGACTGGAACTTGACACATTCTCAACAACAACAACAAAAGGAGGGGAGGTAACCAAAATATAAACCAAGACCTTCATTCATTCACTGTTTACTACTTAGATATAACCTGCTCAGTGCTGCTGTCTATGACAAAATTCTATCTTTTTTATCTTTTTTTAATTTTTATTTCTTTTTTGTTTTTGTTTTGTTTTGCTTTGTTTTTTCGAGACACAGTTTCTCTGCGTAGCTTTGCACCTTTCCTGGAACTCACGCTGTAGCCCAAGCTGGCCTGAAACTCACAAGAGATCCGCCTGCCTCTGCCTCCCGAGGGCTGGGATTAAAGGTGTGCGCCACCACCGCCAGGCCAAAATTTTATCATTTAAGCAGGAAACTAGAACAAAACATGAAACATATGTTAAACCCTTTGGTTGACTTTCAAAGGGTCAACAGGGGCTCTTCTTTCATGGCCCCATGAGCAATTTCAACTGTACAGGACATCCAACTGTACAGGGAAAAAAAAGCATAAAAATATTTAAACATGTTCTTCAATCATATTTCATATCACATGCTTGGGCAGAGTGGTACACTCTTATAAATTCCAACCAAGGCTGGAAAATGCCCTACCAGGACTCTGCTTTCATTCTTACACCTTTCAATTCAACCTACACACTGCTACCAGAATAAATTTTTGAAACATAAATATCATCTGTCACCCACACTTAAAATCGTTAAGTGGTCCCAACTGCTTCCCAATCACATTCAAGTTCTTGCCCCTCATCTCCCAGGCTTCATCCTGCCACATTCTGCAGCTGATGAATCAGAGCTGCACTGGCAATGCTACCCTCTGCCCAGAGAGCGTTCCTCTCACTCTTCCCCAGCTAATTCCTGCTCATATCTAGCTCAAGAACATCTCCCTCCCAGAGAAGGCCCCCTGGTTGCCCTCCAGCTCCAGTAAGGGTGGACTATCTCGTCTGTGTTCTCACAATCCCTTCCATGATCTCCCACAACTTTCTTCACAATGCTTTGTCTGTGGGCTGATCTGCCTCCCACTTTAGACTATGAGTGAAGTCAGAAGCAGGCATCTGATGCCTAGCCGACTTCAAAATACAAAAGTAGCACTGAGCAGCTAAATAAGAACCGGCTCCAGACAACAGCACAAGGCCCAATACTGATCAGAAACCTCACCACCCAAGTGGTCTGAAGACCACTGTCAATATAAATTATTCAATGAAATCAAAGAGTTCTACATCTATTAATCTATCTCCAATACTCATTCATCCACTCATGGTTACAAAGTCAGCCCTCAGTAAATAAAATTGCCACAGCCAGGCAGTGTGGCAGGGGTTTGACAGACATCAGTGCTCACTAAACCTAAATGTAACCCTCAGATAATCTTTTGCAAAGATTGGCCAAGTGGTAAGTAAACTCAGCTTTGGATCAGAAACCTACAAGTAACACTGAGCTCAGTAGACTTTCCAGAAATGAGAGATCAACATACCCTTCATTTCTGGGGAAATACTGGAAGAACTGGGGTTTGATCAGAAGAACCTTTCACTGGCCTCTTAGGTAAGTAAGAAAGGTCCTTAAGATTTAATGCATCTTCCTCCACTTATTCACTGGGAAACCTTTTAAAATAAAACTATGTCAACACAAGTTTCTTCCAAAAACAGGAAAAGGTAGGCAAGATTGTATTTAATTCTTCACCAGGATTGGGGGAGGAGGGGAGAAGGGGAAAATCTCCCTCAAAGAAGGAATCAGTTGGGTAGTACAAATAGATAGATAGATAGATAGATAGATAGATAGATAGATAGATAGATAGATAGATAGATAGATAATTTAGAAAAGGTTGGCTGAGGCTCTTCAGTTGCTTCAGACACACCTCCAAGTGCCATGCCAGAAGCTGGAAAGGTGCCTCTGAGCTCAGCAGAAGGAAAAGCCCAGGTTTCTAACAAACCACCAATTCACTGAAGGATGCTGCTATTTCCATTAAACTTCATCATGGAATCTGCATCTCAGCTTCACACTCTGTGACTCAAGAAGAGATGGGCTGTTTGTTTCTTTGTTTCTTTGTTTCTTTGTTTTTACATCCCACTGCAGTGTCCCCTCCCTTCTCCCAGCCCCTCCTCCCCACCCTGCCCATCTCCTCCTCCTCCTCTTCCGAGAAGGGCAGGCTTCCCATGGATATCAACCAGCCATGGTATATCAAGGTGCAGCAAGACTAGACACTTGTTCTGCTGTTAAGACTGGACAAGGCGACCTGGTAGGAGAAAAGGGTCCCAAAGGCAGGCAGCAGAGTCAGCTCCCACTGTAGTCCATAGCTGTTTCTTTAGTCACAAATACAACCTCTTCACATTTGTTTCCGTAGCTATTACACATGACTACAAAATACGGCCACAAAGTAGCTTGCCTCCCTTTTAATTATTATCATATCATTTCCTCCCACATGTCTTCATCCTCTGCTCCTTCCACATGCTTCCACATACCCATCATCCAGTCTCTCCCTAACCACGTTTGTGCCCTTGCCCTTGTAATCACCTCAAAATTTATACAAACCTGTCCAGTGACTTCTCTGTACCCCAAGTTTAAACAAACAAAAAAATTAATCCTCCCATCCCTAACCCCAACCAAAAACACGCACAATAGTAAATTCATATTTATAATATGAAACTATCCAGATCAATTAGTGGGCTTTCTACAATGAGATAAATATAGGCAATTCTAGACACCACAGGTAAAAAAAAGCAGTCTTAAAAAAAAAAAAAAAGTCCACACCTCTAATCCCAGCACTTGACAAATTGAATCAAGAAAAACTGGAGTTCAAGGAAAGCCTGGGATAGACACATGGTAAGTTTAAGGCTAGCATGCACTGTATGAGACCTTGTCTCAAAAAAAGAATAAGGGCTGGAGACATGGCTCAGCAGTTAAGAACATCGGCTGTTCCTCCAGAAGACCCAGGTTCAACTCCTAGAACCCACATGGCATCTAACAATGGCCTGAAACTCTGTCCAAGGAATATGATGCCCTCTTCTGGCCTCTATTAACAATGCACACAAGTGGTATACATATATACATGCAGGAAAACACACATACACATACATTTTTTAAACCATATCCTTATTTGTGCTCCCCAGGAGAACAGCCACTGAGTGATGAAAATATAGCTGGCTACTAAAACTAAAAAACTAAATCTTTAAGTTTTAACTGCTTCCTGTAGTTGGTGTTATCATAGTTGTACAGTGTACTTTAAAATGTAGCCCATTAAAAAACTAGAAAAGTGTCAGGCGGTGGTGGCCCACACCTTTAGCACTTGGGAGGCAGAGACGCAGATCTCTGTGAGTTTGAGGCCAGCCTGGTCTACAGAGCGCAGAGCGAGATCCAGAACAGGCACAAAAACTATACAGAGAAACCCTGGGGGGGGGGGGACCTTTAAAGTTCTTTAACCTCCCTTGTACATGTAACAGATATATATGGAATTCCAATTCCTTGTGTCTAAATATCATTCAGCAATATAGTTTTGCCTTACAGGGTCCCAGCGTGGACCGGGCTTGCTGTCCTGAAAACCCTATAGAAGTGTCACCAGTGTCACGCACACAGTTAGGTGAAGGCCCTCTTACAAACCACAGTGACATAACCTGCTTCAGCATCCAACAAGCCAGATCTAGACTTTCTTTTAAGTGTTTCATTAAAATTCTAATGTTCGATGCCAGGCGGTGGTGGTGCACTCCTTTAATCCCAGCACTCAGGAGGCAGAGGCAGGTGGATTTCTGCAAGTTCAAGGCCAGCGTGGGCTACAAACTGAGTTCCACAACTTGATAGCCTTGCCTGTTACAGCATGAGGTGTGGTGGTAATCTAATTTTACTGAATTATTATTTTGATTGTATGTTAATAAATAAAGTTGTCTGGGGGTCAGAGCTATTAGAGCCATAGCAAGAGTGTGGCGGTGGTGGCACACGCCTTTAATCCCATAAGATCTCTGTGTGTTCAGGGATATAGCCAGCATTGGAGACATATGCCTTTAAGACCTAGGGGGCTGTACATTCAGACAGTGACGAGGCAGTCGTGTTTGGGTTTACAACCAATGAGAAGGCAGAACAACATACTATAAAAAAACGAACCGACAGGAAGTAGCTCTCTTTTCGCGAAGCTGGGACAGCAGGAGGAAGGGTGAGATTTTAGCTCTGAGCTCTGACTTCTCGGCTTTCTCTTTTACATTGTTTCTGTGTTTCTTATTTAATAAGACGGTTGGTTACATCTACAATGAGGTGCTACTGGGCACATGGCGAGGGGGGTGCGATAAATACTGGACAGAACAGGGAACAGGTATGTGAGAAGAGCTTTATTACGTTTGGCTTCCAATCTTAGCCACAACAGCTCCATTGTTGGCCCAGGTAAAAGAAAACAATTTCAATTTTGATCCATCATTATTGAAGGATTTCAAAATATTACAAAACTTTATGGCTTAGTTTAAACAAATCTTAGTTAAAAAACACCCTTCTGGCCAGGCATGGTAGCACATAGCTTTTCATCCCAACATTCAGAGGCAGAGAGACAGGAGGATCTCTGTAAGTCTGAGGCCAGCCTGCCTGGTCTACACAGTGAGTTCCAGGCCAACCAAGACTATAAAACCAGACACTGTAATAAATAATATATATATAACATATATTAATATATAATATAATATATATAATCTTCATCATCACCCTCTTAATACTCCAAAAAAATTATTATATATACAGTTCACTTTCTTATATAAGAATTTAAAAAGTACTCATTTCAAAAATCATTTTAAAATATTTTTAGTTCTCTGATATTTTACCAGTTAGGAAAAGGTTAATTTGTGGAAGCTAATGTTAACTTTGACACTGTTAGGGATTATGAAGAGATTCTTAGTTAAAACTTGAGACTGTTCACCACAGGTGAGGGAGACACTCTGATGGCATGGGCTGAGGAGAGCTCTGCCCCCTCACCTGAGGTGGGTGGCCCCAGTGGCCCAGACTGACCAGTGCAGCTACCACCCAGGCCCACAGCTAGGCCTTGGGTTGGCCCACCCTAGCATCTACCCCATCTAGGACTTGCTGGAGCTCGTGAAGGGACTGGTCCTGTGGAACGATACCAGCAGGATCTCCATGACTCAGGGTGGCTTCGGGATATCCCAGAGAAGTTTCGGTGAGGACCTAGTGATGATGGTGTGCCAGAGACCAGAGGCCTTGAATGGGACCACGGACTCATTGCAAAGAACACTTGCTAGTAAAGCTTATTGGGTGGGGGTATACTGTGTGACACACCACTCCCAACACGACCAGGACAAACGGAGAGGTGTTGGAGGGGCAGCAAAAAGGGAGGAGCAAAGAGGGGTTTTCTCCGTTTGTTTTGTTCTTGTTCGCTTGCTTGCCTTGTTTTGGCTGGTTTTTTTGGGAGGAAGCACTGCAGGGCTGAGGAAAAGATGTGGGGGGACTGGGAGGTGAATGGAATTGCAGTGCATGATGTGAAATTCCCAGGGAATCAATGGAGAAGTTGTGCTGAATTACAAAAAAAAAAAAAAAAACACAAAACACCGTGGGTCTGGAGAGACGTCTCAGTGCTTAAGCATTAGTACTGTTCTTCCAGAAGCCCCAACTCCGGCTGTCAGCGCCTTTGTCTGGGGGCTCACAGAGACCAGTAAATAGAGCTGCAAAGGATCCCAACATCTCTAGTCTCCATGGGCACACACCCTCACATGCACACACACACATGCACACGAACATACAGTTTGAAATAAGGGGCTTAGCAGTTAGTGGCACATTTCTCCTCCAGAAAATCTGAGTTTGGTTCCCATGGTTCACAACCACCTATTTCAGGGGATCCAATACCACTCTGACACACTTAAAAACATGCAGGCAGCCGGGCGGTGGTGGCGCACGTCTTTAATCCCAGCACTCGGGAGGCAGAGGCAGGCGGATCTCTGTGAGTTCCAGGCCAGCCTGGGCTACCAAGTGAGTTCCAGGAAAGGCGCAAAGCTACACAGAGAAACCCTGTCTCAAAAAACCAAAAAAAAAAAAAAAGCAGGCAAAACACTCAGATAAAATAAATCTCTAATAAAAATAACAAAAACTCAGAGCCGTTACACAGAGAAACACCATTTCAAAAAAAAAATCAAAGAAATAAATAAAAGCTAAAAAAAAAAAACAAAAAACTTGTTGCCAGGCAGTAATGGCGCACATCTTTTTTTTTTTTTTTTTTTTTTTTTTTTTTTTTTTTAAAGGTTTATTTATTTATTATGTATACAGAAGAGGGTGCCAGATTTCATTACAGATGGTTATGAGCCACCATGTGGGTGCTGGGAATTGAACTCAGGACCTCTGGAAGAGCAGTTGGTGCTCTTAACCTCTGAGCCATCTCTCCAGCCCCATGGCGCACATCTTTAATCCCAGCACTCAGGAGGCAGAAGCAGGTGAATCTCTGTGAGTTCAGAGGCCAGCCTGGTCTACAGAGCAAGTTCCAGGGTAGTAAAGAAACACTGAATTATCCTCTTTTTCTTGAGGGCAGTATTGAGAAAATGAATGAGGAAAAGAGGGTAATGGAGAAAAGAACAGTCTACAAAAACAAACAAATACCTGTGTTAACTAAACCTAACTCTTAAAAATGACCACCTGAAACCAACAGAAATAAATACCATGGTTTGGTTATTCCAGTTTGTTTTTAATTATCTCTTCACATTTTATCATGTCAGGGAAGCAAGTGTTACACTTTCTGAATGTCTCAAATATAACCAGGAAAATGAGGTAGGTAGGTAAATGTGCTTTGAGTGAATACTTCCTTCAGACCATGCGGCAGCGTCAGATCATAACACCAAAGTAAAAATGCAGACAAGCTGTTTGTATTTAGGGGATGTTTAAGGAGGGAGGTTTTATGATCAAGAGATAACAAGTGACATCACTGACATAAACAAGCTGACTACCCAATGATTCACACTATGTCCATGCGAGCTTGAAAGCCTAGGTTAAGATTATTAAAGTGTGATTCCAAGACTAATGAAGCAGGAAGAGTCTAAGACACCCCCCTCACCCTTGTACTACCAGGAGCCAAGCATACAAGCATATGAAACACATGGCAATAGTGATGGAGACGATGAGATGTTAATTGAAAAGACTGGGCACCAGGGCAGGGAGAATATATACACATACATAAATGTGTATACAAACATATATGTAACACATATATACATATATATTCTATTTTCTATTGAAGCTAACAGTATCTTTGATCACTAAAATAAGAGGAAGAAAATAAATTAGGTTTCAAGTACTTTCTATTAGTAACCACTTCAAAAACAGATTTTTGGCTGGACATGGTAGCACACCCCTTTAAATATAGTACTCAAAGAGGCAGAGGCAGGCAGACCTCTGTGAGTTTGAGACTAAACAGAGCTATCTAGTAAGAGCCTGTCTCAAAAAATAAGTAAATAAAAGAACAGAATTTATTTTCTGAGATTATTTCAATCTAAATATCTGCCTAATTACACTTAAAAAACATCCACAACCTATCACATCTAGTTCACACACAAAACACTTAACAGAACTAATCACAAAAATCAAATACAAATAGCCTACTTCCTTTTGCAATGTATCTATGAAGAGGACAACAGAAACTGCAAAGGAAGTGCCACTTCTCGCATACACAAGACCTGGACGACCAACGGAGGTCAAGGTGGAATGAAGTCATAAGAAATTACCAGGAAAGGACTTAACAACCACCCACACACACCAGAACCCTGAGAACAATGGGGCCTGAGAAATCACTAGCTCTCAACTCAACCCTGAAACCTACTAAAGCCAGAGGGCACCAAGATGTCACCTTTTAAAACTCAAGACAATGATGCCAGCAATGCCCTCTGCAAATGTTCTTCGTATTTCTTATTTTCTATCATTTAATTTCCACTCATGCACATGTCTCACGATGGCTCTGCTTTTGTTTTGTGCTGCTCAGGCTGTAGGGCTCTTGTATGTCTCTCTAGCAGTTTATTCACAGGTATTCTTCACTATTTTCTTCAGCCACACCCGACATGCTCCCCTCTCATTCTTTTCTTCTTCCTCTCATCCTTAACCCCTCCTCCTTTTGAAAACTGCACACTTATAACCTTCCGTACCGCTAAGCAATTTAACTGCTGTGGACCCTAACAATATCTCATCTTTTCTTCCTGACTCCATCTTGATTTTTTTTTCTGTTCAAAGTTGATCTATTGGGGCAGGAGAGATGGCTCAGCGGTTAAGAGCACTGACTGCTCTTCCAGAGGACTGGGTTCAATTTCCAGCACCCACATGGCAGTTCACAGCTGTCTGTAACTCCTGTTCTAGGGTACCCGACACCCTCACACAGACATACATACACTAATGCACATAAAATAAAAATAAATTATTTTTAAAAAGTTGATCTATTACATAATTTTTATCCTTACTCACCCTTCTTCCATCCCATTCCTAATCTTATTAACTAAAATCCAAGTACACTCCATATGGAATTATCCATGGTTGTTTATCCTCCAACAATTAGTGAGGTTAAATGGGCCATTGTTATTAACTGGACAGTAGGTATCTACATAGTGTTAATATCAAATAATCAGGGAACAGTTATGAAATTTGTATCAGGCACCCACAGCTCCTACACTAACTGTTTTCTGAACTATACACTCAACTCTACCATATCCAAATTCTGCAGGAACACTCCAAAATAAAAGAACATTCTGTTACATAATAATAATAATTAACCATTGTAAAGAAATAACACCAGATGTGTAAATCCCAACGCAGTAATATAATAAACACACACACAAAAAAAAAAAAAAAAAAAAAAAAAGACAACTTATCTCAAAACTACTAATCTCATTGTAATGGCATCTAGTCAGAGTGAACTAAATGAAATCCCACACAGAGAATTAAAACAAAAAACAAAACACAGACCCAGAGAGGCTAGGTAACAAGGAGGGCTCAAGGAGGGACACTCAGATCTACCTGGGAAGGGGAAATAGAAGAGATTTTGGGGGTGGGTGGGGATGAGAACATGAGGGATCGGTGGGGGATGGAGGGGAAGTATACCAAAAGGGATGACTGGAAAAGAGGCACATTTCCGGGTGAGATAGAAACATGGTGCAAGGGAAACTCCCAGGAATCTACAAGGATGACCCCAGTTAAGTCTCCTAGCAACAGTGGATATATAGCCTGAACTGACCATCTCCTGTGACCAAGCAAGACTTCCAGTGGAGGGTTAGGACACCAACCCAGCCACATAACCTTTGACCTACAGTCTGTCCTGCCTATGGGATGTGCTGGGGTAAGAGCAGTAATGAGACTAAGGGGGTGTGGCCAACCAATGACTGGTCCAGTCTGAGGCCCATGCCATGAGAATGAGCCCACCCCTGACACTGCCCGGAGAGCTAGGACCCCGAGGCTGAATAGCCCAGAGACCTAGGATAGAACCGAACATGACTAGAGGGAAAAAATGTCAATGTAATGATGCCTAGTCAAAGTCTGCTCTACTCATACATTGGTGCCTAGTCCAATTGTCATCATAGAGGCTTCATTCAGCAACTAATGGAAAAAGATGCAGGGACCCACAGCCAACATCAGGCCACATTCAGGGAACCCTGCTGAAGAGAGAAAGGATTGTAGAAGCCAGAGGGGTCAAGAACACATAAGAAAACCCACAGAACCAACTAACCTGAGCTCACAGGAACTCAGAGAGCCTGAATGGACAATCAGGGGAGCCTACATGGGACAGATTAGGCTTTTTGCATATATGGGAGCAGAGCCTGTCTATAACTCTTCCTGGCTTTGGGACCCTATTCCTCATACTGGGTTGCCTTGCCCAGCCTTAATACAAGGGGAGGTGCTTAGTCTTACTGCAACTTTGAAATGCCATGTTTTGTTGATATCCATGGGAAGCCTGCCCTTTTCTGAACAGAAATGGAGGAGTGAATTGGGGAAGGGGGGAGAAATACAGAGGAGAGGTGGGAGAGGGGCTGGGAGGGGAGGGGGGAAGGGAATGGCAAACAGGATGTAAAATAAATAAATTTAAAATTAAAAAAATAAACAGTTATACAACTATTTAAAAAATAATAAGTATGCTCCAAGAAAATAAGTTCTAGATTGAGAATACAAACAACTGAATGAAATAAGGAAAATGATGTAATATATGACAGAGGAATTCAACAAAGAAATACTTCAGAAAAAAACAATCTGAAAGCCTGTAGTAAGAAAACACAGTAAGTCAAAAAATTGTGTGCAAAGTCTCACCAACAGAATGGCTCAAGGAGAGGCAAGAATTCCTGAGCTTGAAGAAAAGGTAGAGAAACAGGATCAAACAAAGACAAAAATAAACTAATGAGGTAACAGTGAGAATTCCAAGATATACGTAATACTCTGATATGGTGATATTTGTGCTGAAATGTGATTTTATTTGTATGTTAATAAATAAAGATGCCTGAGGGTCAGAGCTAATAGCAAGCCATAGCAGAAGCCTGGCAGTGGTAGCACATGCCCTTAATCCCGATCACATGACAGGCAGATCTCTGTGTGTTCAAGGACACAGCCAGCATGGACACGGACACACGCACGCCTTTAATCTCAATACCAACCATAGAGACCTGGAGGTCTGTATAGACAGGCAGTGATGAGGAGGTCATATGGCTGGGTTTACAACCAATGAGAAGGCAGGACAGAAAGTCAATAAAGACAGACACACAGGAAGTGGGTCTCTTTCTCAGGGGAAGGACGGCAGCGGTAGCAGGTGGTAAGAAGGCGGTCTCAGCTCTTGACTACTGCTCTCTGACCTCTGGGCTTTTAACTGCATTTGGCTCTGTGTTTCTTGTTTAATAAGGCCGTTCAGAATTACATCCACACTCTGAAAAAAACCAAACCTAAGGGTAAGAGGCACAAAAGGAGAAAAATCTAGTTCTAAAACTAGAGAAAGTACTGGAGAGATGTCTCCCCAGTTAAGAGTACTGACTATTCCAGAGGACCTAAGTTCAGTTCCCGGAACTCATGTCTGGCAGTTTATTGTAACTCACCTATAACTCTGACTACAGGGGATCCAAGACACTCTACTGGCCTCAAAGGGTACACATGGCAAACATTCATATACACACACATGAATAAAAATAAATCTTTTTTTGTTTTTGTTTTTGGAGACAGGGTCTCTTATGTAGCTTTGTGCCTTTCCTGATCTCGCTCTGTAGACCAGAGATCCGCCTGCCTCTGCCTCCCGAGTGCTGGGATTAAAGGCGTGTGCCACCACCACCCGGCTAAAAATAAATCTTTTAAAAGGTATAAAAATGTTTTTAAAGTATCATAACAGAACATTTTTCCAAGTCTGGAAGGAGACATTAGGGCACTAAACAGACACAACCAGAAAAGAACCATCCCTCCTGCTATAATTAAAACACTAAATATAAAACAAAGGAAGTAGATTAACAGCAGCAAGACAGAAACACCAAGTCACAGATAAGGTGGTACCCATCAGAACAGTGGATTATTCAAATGGAACTTGAAAGCAAGAAGGACCTGGACAGATATTTCAAGTTCCAAAAGACAACACTACTATAGACCCAGCAAAGCTGTCTGTCATAACTGAAGGAAAAATAAAAACTTTGCACAATAAAAAAAAAAGACTAAAAATTTATAATTACTAAGCAAGTTCTACAAAAAAAGTACCTGATGGAATCTTTCAGAATGAAGAGAAAAACAAATCCATCTGGTAAAGGATAAACCACACTAGAGGTAAGAGATGAAGAGCAAGAAAAAACCAAACAGTACTTTCAACAAATGACAGGAGTCAACACAGAATTTTCAATAATAAGTCTGAATATTGCTAATTGTGCTGACACACACCTTTAATCCCAACAACTGCACGGCAGAGGCAGGTGGCTCTCCTGAATTCAGCGCCAGCACGGTCTACACCAGTGGTTCTCAACCTCCCTGACACTGCCCTTTAACACAGTTCCTCATGTTGTGGTGACACCAACCATAGAGTTATTTTCATTGCTACTTCATAAATGTAATTTTGCTAGTAATAAATAGTAATGTAAATAGTTTTATTTTATGATGGTATTAGGCAACCACAATGAAAGGGTCATTCGACCCCAAAGGGTTGAGACCCAGTAGCTATATAATGGGTTCCAGGCCAGACAGGGCTTACACAGTAAAACCCTGTCAAAAAAAAACAAATAAAAATAAAAGGGGGTAACTGTTAATGGTCTCAATTTCCCAATCAAAGAACATGGACTAGTAGATTATATCAAAAAGCAGAAACCAGGAGTGATAGTCCAATGGTTAAGAGCACTGGCTGATCTTCCAAAGGACCTGGGTGTAATCCCCAGCACCCACATTGGAGCTCACAACCATCTGTAATTCCAGTCCCTCCAAGGATACTACATGCACATGGTACAGATACATATGCAGGGAAAACATTCATACACACAAATAATATTATTTTTTTAAAGCAGGTATCATCTAGATGCTGCTCCAAGAAACACAACTCAGAAAGGATGAAAAGAGATATTCTAATAAACTCAGGTGTCACTGAGTATCTAACATGTTGTCAAACTATCTTCTAAATAATATGTTTAGAGCCATACACTTCAGGAGCTTCCTTCTGGAGCGGGCAGCAGTTAATACAAAGATTCATAACTAGTCAAAGTGCTAAGAATGACTGTTGAGTACACACACACACACACACACACCAAAGCACGGGGAACATGACAGAAGAGGGAGGACAGAAAATGTAAGAGCTGGAGGATAGGGAGGAGTCCTGTGAAATACCATGACAGAGCCATGAACTCACTGCATTCATGAACTCACTGCAGCTATGGTTAAATGCACCAGATAATCAAAAATAAAGCCATTAAGATCAGTCAACATTCCAGCAGGCAGCAGTAATTGCATTCAGTGGATTACCAAAACAAAGAAGCTACGATAGTGAGGAGGGGGCTGCATGTCAGAGGTGAGGGTTATTCTGGGGGAGTGGAAGGGGTGAATTGGGTATGTGATCAACACACATTGTATATGTGTATGAAACTGTCAAAGAATAAATAAAAGATATTCTTTTTTTAAAATGTATCCACATTTTCATGATTTTTTAAAGTTTTTTATTATATTTATTTGTGTGTATGTATGACATGCATGTCATGACACACATGTGGAAGCCAGAGGAAAAGTTGCGGGAGTTGGTTCTCTCCTTCCATCATGTGGGTCACAGGAATTGAATTCAAGTTATCAAACTTGACAAGCAAGTGCCTTTATATACTAAACCATCTCATCAACCTAAGCTTTTTTATAATCTTCAAAATAATCAATAGTTTACAGTTAAACCTCATATTTAAATCATTATTCTATAAATATCAGACTGAATTTTTATGACCACTACCCTGCAATATTTATTTACTGAATACATAGTACTTCTCAGAGTTTCCATAATATTTCATTGTGACAGTCAATTGTAAAAACAAAATGTCAATATAAGTAACTGCATTGTTATATTAAAAGTAAAATACTCTGATCTTCTAACAGCCTACAATCCCAGAATATATACAGTATATTCTTGTTTTATATGTATGTGTGTGTGTGTGTGTGTGTGTGTGTGTGTGTGTGTGTGTTCTGAGAAGCCCTGGTTAGCCTTTAACTTACTATGTAGACCAGGCTAACCTTGAACTCACGGAACTGCCTACCACACCTCACAAGCCCTGGGATTAAAGGCATGGGCCAGCACACCCATCTGTTCAATAATTTTCTAAAATATTTATGAAAATATTGTACCTCAGTAAATTTGAAGCATATGAACAATTTTAAATGCATTAAAACTACTTGTATCTAAATAGTCTGAAAGTACTTTCAAGCTAAGTCCAGTGGTAAACACCTGTAAACACAGCACCTAGACAGTGAAGTCTGGATCAGCCTGAGCTACACTGAGTTCCAAGCTAGCCTGAGCTACATAGTAAAACCCTGTCTCAAAAGACATGAAAGAGGGGAAGGAGAAAAAGAAGGAAGAACTGGAGTATATTCACATTAAAGAAAGGTACTGACAATTTTATTTCAACTATGGCAATTATCAGTAAGTGCTTTTTTAATTGATTACAAGATGTCTATAATGAAACAAGACAATGTTCATATTTCACTAAAACTTTGTAGTCCAAGTTACAGGGAACAAACTGTTTTAATCCTAAAAAGCACAGTATCTCCTATTTAAAGAACTTTCAAGTTCTATAAACAAAGCAATCTTCAACAATCTCCAAGGCAGCAAGTTTCCCAGTGAGTAGACAGTCTCTATAAATTACCCCAATTACCCATCCCAATGACACACACAGGTCAACAGACAGAGCTGGAAACTGCCTGCTCTGAGCACCACCGCACTTGAACTGGATGCCCCTCCTGACAGTCTCCTCTCTATTGTGCGCCTACAAGACAGAGCTCTAAGCTCTCCGATTCGCCAAGCCCTTGTGATTGCTGTCCTGACTAGACAATGCTCAGCAGCAAACACTGACGCTTGAGTCACTGGAGAAAGCAGCAGCAATTCTAAAGGAGCTCCCTTTACTCTCGTGGGGCCAGAACAGGTCTACCGAGAAGGTTCCTCTGCAAATGCCTGGGTGTGGGCCCTGGCTGGCTGATTTTAAAGACCTGCAGCTTCCAGAGTGCAGTGCCGCACAAAATTTCTCAGAAACATATTTTTTGTTTTCATAAAGAGAAAAGACAAAGATATTCCTTGATGACTTTCAGTCCATCCACGTTTTCTGTGATCTTCCCAGCCAAGACACGCTCATGCCGCTGCCATGGCTAGCCCAGATTACTACTTCTGACAGGTGTTCTGTATCTCTAGGTCTGGCAACATTCCATAAACACATATACCACATTCATTCAAACATACAATCACACCCACACAGCTAGCCACTCTCAAGATCAACCAATAACCTTTGCTATCAAAGGTCATCACCTCAGTCCAAGCTCAAAGTCCTCTGAGCTCAGACTCCCCCACTGCACGCAGGACAAAAGCCCAGAGGCCTCAGCACTGCCCCGGAGCTGCTATCACCACTTTTCTCAACTCCTCAGCCTCATCCCCAGCTGACTGCTCTTCACAATCTAGCCATGGCCCACTCAGTTCCTCAACCTCTCCCTCACTTTCTGCCTTCACCTCTGCCGTTGTTCCCTTTGCCTCGAACACTCCTCTTCCTCCTCCTTCCACCTTCTACCCTTCTTACAGATCCTTGCTGCAGTGGCCCTTTCTCCAGGACACTTCCGTCCACCCCCCACTTACTGAGGCAGCTGCCCCTCTCACAGCACCCTCAACAATCTAGTTAACCATTCTAAACAACGTCTTTACCTCATATCCCTGTGGATGTGACAAGACTCTCATCCACCACCATCACAGGCACTCAAATATAAGTTGGATATATTCTAAGTTTCCCTGATAAACACAGTAGTATAATTATGGCCCATGCAATGATGAAACTTAATAAAACCAGCTATGACATGAAGAAAACAATTCGGCTGTTATTTGGCATGAAACACAAACTACACAGCTGTGTACAATCACCCTTAGGAAAGCTTTTAAAAAGGCGTGTTCAAGATGTGTTACCAGGCTGGGTGGTGGTGGGCAGGCCTTTAATCCCAGCACTCGGGAGGCAGAACCAGGAGGATCTCTGTGAGTTCAAGGCCAGCCTGCTCTACAGAGCAAGATCCAGGACAGGCACCAAAACTACACAGAGAAACCCTGTCTCGAGAAAGAAAGAAAAAAAGTGTTACCAAGTAATTTACTAGCTTTGAGCTCACTACTTCTGTTAGGCAAACCAAAGTTCATAAAGGGACCAGACTAAAGGAATCAACAAAGAAACCCTGGATGCTTTAGCTCAAGACTTCTGCCGTCTGCTGCTCCCCGAGTCTTAGCCTGACTCAAAATCTGCTGGCTGAAGGCAAGGAGCTGTTCCACTTCTCCAGCTCCTGATCTAAGCCTTGATCAAAGTCAAGATTCCTTTCCCTCATCAGATCAGTCCCAAGGACATAAAAGCATGTTGTCCGGAAGCAGACCTCTGCTACACTCTAAGCATCACAGAGGTAGTGACTGGGAGCAACTTTCTTCAGGCCACATGTCCCACAGTAAGTTTCAATCTAGGGCTTGTAACAGTAGATTTTTCCAAAGTGATGTCATAATATGATGGCACTAAGTACTCGGAAGCACTCACCCACCACACCCTGCACTCCCTACTCGAAGGGGCAAGTTACCCATCTCCTGTGTGGATTGCCCCCTCCAGTAATAGATAATGGTCCCTCCCTTGGAAGGCTCCTCCTGAGAGCTGGACTGTCCATGCAGACACTTCAGCATCTCACACACAACCCAATTCCTGCAACTCCAACTTTATAAAGATGTCCACTGAGACGCAGAGTCTCTGCATCTGCTTAATTCTGGTGTGTGGTTTTTTGATTGTTTTGTTTTTGCAATATTTTTATAACAAAGTTCAAGATAAATTTTTTAAATGTTTTAAATCAAGTTAAAATGAAGTCTCTACAGCTAAAATACTTTCACCTGTTCCTAATTTTTGATACTGCTACAACTTATTCTTGACTAAGGTCCTCCCACTGAGAATTTTTTTGAAGAGGATTCACTTAGTGGCGAACTTCCACAGAAATCTACTTTAAAATCCACTTACTACCCACCCTCACCCTTAAACGTACCTTTACTTTCTAAATTAGCCATTCCTAGCGTATAGACTAGCCATTTCCCAAGACAGCCATTTCCTTCAAAAAAATGTCCCAACACAATCTTGAAAACAGACCAAAAGCCTGAAGCACAAAGGCTGCTCTTCAAAGTCTCCAGTTTCCTTACACAGAACTAGTCAGGAGGTATGGTGACAGCCCCTGTTAGGTGACAAGCTATAAAATCCAAAGTGTTCCAAGGACAACTTAAAACTGTCACTGGGGGTGGGGGGGTGGGGGGTCCCATACCTGTCTGTCTCTGTCTCACACACACACACACACAACCCACCCTAAAGCTGTATGCAATTAATCGTACACTGTGCGGTGAACTTTTTCTTTTTTTTTAATAGAGAAAGAGGAATTTGAGAGCCAATGAGGAAACTGGCTCTCACAATTCCACAAGCCAGGTTGGCTTGAGGTTCTGTTGGGGAGTTTCTGGTTTGGGTTCGGTTTAGTGGAGGGGATTGGGGGGGGGGCGTTTGTTGGGGGGGGGTGTTATTTTTTTGTTTTTTGATTTGTTTTGTTTGGAGAAGGAATTTTTAACAGACTCCCTGGCTGGTGTTTTGGATAAAAGTGAGACCCTCCACAGATCCCTATTAAAGTTTCCTCTCCAAGCCCGAATTCCGGACTGAGGACCTGTTCAAACGTGTGACGCGTGAACAGCTTCCCGAAAGCAAATGGGGACTGCGATATAATTTAGGAAGTGATGAGGCAAATCTCCCGGGGAGCAGCAGCAGGGAGGGAGGGAGGGGAGGTGAAAAAGTCAGAGGAAATACCCTCCTGGGGGCTGGGCACCAACTCCGACCGAGATGAGGGGGAGGCGGACTGGCCCTCCCTCCGCAGGCCGAGGGAGAGGGGCAGCCCTGCCCCAGCGCCGAGTGCCAGCGCCGCCACCTCATCCCTCCCCCTCGCCCGTGGCCCCTCACCCAAAGCCGGCCTCGGGCCAGCGAGTCCCGCCGAGGGCAGCGCGGCCCGGGCAGGCCTCCCCCCCCTCCCCCTCCTCCTCCTCCTCCTCAGCCCACCCTCCGTGTCCCCTGCCCGCAGCCCTCCCCAAGCCGAGGCCGCGGTCCCCGCCCGCTCCCCCGAGGCCCGGCTTCCGCGGCCCCGCTTCCCGGGGCTCCGGCCTCCCTCGGGTCCCCCCACCCCATCCCACCCCACCCCACCCCGAGGCCCGCGCCCCAGCCCCAGCCCCCACACTCACCCCCAGAAGCCGCAGGGACAGCGAGGCGGCAGGCTGGGCGCTTTGCTACGCTCGCTCCCGGCGTCTCCCATGGTGCTCGGCGGCGGCGGAGCTCGGAGGCGACGGCGGCGGCGGCGGCGGCTGGGCCTGGGCCCCGCTCGAAGGAAGCGGCGGCGGCGGCGGCGGCGGCAGCGGCGGGGGGCGCGGGCCGGGGGGAGGGGGAGGGAGCGGGCGCGCAGGCGGGCGCGAGTCCGGGGCTCGGAGCCGGGATTCCAGGCCGGTCAGCTGGAGGCGGGCGGCACCACTCGGCCTGAGGAGAGGGGGGGCGCGGCGAGGAGAGGGAGGGGAGCTGCGGAGGAGGAGCTGGGCCGTGCGGGCGAGGGAGACCCGGCGCCCTCCGCCGCTCCCCAGCCACAGCGCTGGTCCGTGCGGCGGAGCTGGCGGGCTCGGGACTGGGTCGGGGGAGAACCCGAGGCCCCCGCCGGCTGTGGAGTCGCAGCGGCCGGCTGTGACGCCCCGGGCCCCCCCGCTCGCTCCGTAATCCCCTCCCCTCCCCCCCCCCAGACTGTGCTGACCGGACAATGGCCGCTCCGCCCCCTCCCCTCGGCGGACACCCCTCCCGAGGCGGTGCGATGGTCTCGCCCGGGGAGGGGAGGGGAAGGGGGGTGGAGCGGCCGCCGGAGCCCAGCGGATCAGCTGGGATCGGGGCGTGCCACTTTGTTCAGCGCCTCGGAGGCGCGGGGCCGGGCGGGTGCCTCGAGTGAGCGGCTCCTCCGACCTCCGTCTTGCCGGAACTTTTAAAAGCGAAGGCGAGCTTTCACTCTCCTATCTGAGGAAGGGGAACGGGTTCCAGAGCCCCCCCCCCACGCTGAGTAAAACCAATGGTACGCCCCGATCGGGCAAGGGAGCAAATGAGTTGTTTAGGGTAAGTTGGGTCGGTCCCAGAGCGACGGCGCATGCGCCTGGAGACCTCCTGGTCGCATCCCGAGGAGGGTGGAGCGTTTTCCAAACCCGGAAGTTGTCTGGGTGTCCAGTGGCCACTGCAGCTCGGCCGGGTTCTTCAAGGCCTCTGCTCGCGCTCCTGGTCGATGCTGGGAAGCGTTTCTCCCCAAACTGCCAGCCGTCGGAGAATCGCCCTTCCCATTCCTCCCCCACTCCCAACCCACTCTTCCAGTTCTACCCGGAAAACTGCTCCCTGCCCCCCACCCCCCAGCATCAATGAATTCATGGAAAATGTATACTACCTTTCCCAATAGCAAGTCCAGGGCAGAAGGAACGTGGGAAGGTGTTTCACCCTGCTGATGTCCTCCATCTCAGAGTCCCAAAGTCCACTCCCAATGTCTTGATTTGGAAAACCTTCCTTCTCCCTGGGGCAGATATGGTTGGTTTGGGCAAGAGAGGTGACCTTTTAACATACATCTATGATGTATATTAATAAGTGGCCAAAGAAACCTGAGCCATTGAAAGAATCTTTAATATTCCTTGTCCACGATCCTGAATTCTTTCTGTTCTCCAGTCAGTGGTGACCAGAATAGTCCACTGCCGATCACTAATTTTAACCCAAAGGAAACTTCTACCAGAACTCTTGGAGAACTGACCTGGCCCTAAGGGTTTTGGAGCCAACTTGAAAGTCCAAAACTCCCAGGAAGGCTACCATGTACCCTCTCAATCCCAATCTCAATCTAGCCCCAGAGAATATTACTTAAATTAACTTTATTATCAAATGGTACTTTTTCTTTCCTTTATATCAGCTTGTGCACTCTCTGGATTTGTTGACACTGGCATCTATTCTCTTGGCCTCTAAACTTCTAAAAACCAGGAATCCCATTGAATTTATAATCCTTGGAATGGTGCTACTGAAGGTGAAAACGATTGCAAAAATTAAGACATCTAATGCCCCGGTGCTTAATTCTGATTTTGTGGACTTTCACATGCCTTCCATAACTACTTGTCAAGTGCATAGGAGCGGAGCGTGGTGGTGCAGCCCTTTAGTCCCAGCCCTTCAGAGGCAGAGGCTGGCAGGTTTCTGTGAATTGGAGGCCAGCCTGGTCTACACGAGGAGTTCCGGAATAGCTAGGGCTCCATAGAGAGACCATGACTGGGAGGGGGAAGGAAAAAAAAAGAACATATACAGCATTCCTCACTCTCGTTGGACTCATATTACCTTTGAAGTTTTCACTTAAATGGACGTGTAATTGCCACATAATGAGAGACAGCCTTTGAGTTTAACAAAGTGAGACTAAGTCCTACCCTCCACCCCCTACCCCACCACACACACACACACACACACACACACACACACACACACACACGTCTCTTTATTGGCATCTTAATGGTTGTCTTTTCTGTGTAGAAGAGAAAACACAAAGGAAAGTTGGATGTATAAAGTATTTGTTTATTATCTAACACACTGCTTGCCTGTCTGCCACTAATTCAACAAGCGTGCACTGAGTGCCCAGAATGTCCAATCCCTCTGAGACTAGAATGATTCATAAAATGTAGCTTAGTAGCAGGTCCAAACTCCCTGCATACAGGAAGTTAAATCATTTGCCTTTAATCTTCCCCTCAACTCCATTTCCTGCTCTCCATCATGTCCCTGTGGTAATTTGAATGTAAGTGGCCTCCATAAGCTCATAGGGAGTGGCACTAATGGGAAGTGTGGCCTTGTTGGAGTAGGTGTGTCACTGTGGGGATGGGCTTTGAAGTCTTCTATGCTCAAGAGTCTGCCCAGTGTCTCCGTTCACTTCCTGTTGTCTATGGATCAAAGATGTAGACTTCTCAGCTCCTTCTCCAGCACCCTATCTGCCTGCATGCAGCCTTGTGCCACCATGATGATAATGGACTAAACCTCTGAAAGTGTAAGCCAGCCCATTAAGTGTTCTCCTTTATGAGAGTTGCCCTGGTCCTCATGTCTCTTCACAGCAATAGAAATCCTAGCTAAGACAGTCCCCTCCAAGTCATTCACTTCTTGCTATTTCTTAAACGCACCTTGCTTGTTCATGCCCCAGGTCCTCTGCCCCTCCTATTCGCTCTGCCTCAACTGCCCTTCCTCCCTCTGGCCCAGCACATTCTTACTGCTTCAGGGGTACGTTACCCCTTCAATGCCCTTCAACTCTGCCACAAGAGAACTGGGTCCTTTTCCCTGTGCTCACGATAGGACAATCCAGCAATTCTCTACACTTACAAAAGTGTCTTCACGCTGGGTGGTGGTAACAAACCCCTTTAATTTCAGCACTCAGGAGGCAGAGGCAGGCAGATCTCTGTGTGTTCAAGACCATGGCTACACAGAGAAACCCTGTCTCAAAAAACAAAACAACAACAACAAAAAAAACTGTCTTCAAAAATACCAAGACTGGAGCAATGTTAACCCATATTTGCTGAATGGAAAAACTAATTTGACAAAAATCCAGTCCTTGCCAAGAGCCTTGTCTTTGCAAGTAAAAAAATTACATACATGTCTCTGTGCAAAATCAATCTCCCTCCCTCCCTGTGTGTGTGTATGTGTGTAACCACATAGAACACAAGAGTAAAGAGAACAAGAGTGTGAACCAGCAAGATGGTTCATTGGGTAAAGGTGCTTGCCAACAAACCCGATGTCCTGAGCTGGATGCCAGGATCCACACAGTGGAAGGAGAGAACCAACTTCTGAAGGTTGTCCTCTGCCCCCCACATGGTAGCCACAGCACAAGTGCACCCAGGCACATACACAAGGACACAAAATAATATAGCAAAGGACTAAAAAACAACAACAACAAAAAGATCTTGCAAAGCAACTTGGATTTGCAGACACACCTGTAATTCCAGCACTCAGAAGGCTGGAGCAAGAGAATCACAAATTCAAGGCCAGCCCGGGCCACATAGCAAAACACTATCTCAAAATCTAAAAATAATAACAAGCTCGCAACAGGCCAACCTCACACAACGACCTTAAACATCAACAGGAAGCCATGTGGCTGGTCCCTCAAATCCTTTTCTCTCTGGTCACATGTTCTCCATCTCTGCTTTTTTCCTGCAGAGCTGCTCCATTCTCTGCCGACCTGCTTCTCTGAGAACATACTCCAAGCTTACCTTCCCTCGTGTCAAGAGCAAGCTAAGACTCATTAATATTGGCAGATTCCAATTTCCAAGGGAAAGAAACTGGTCAGTCTAGTTTCTATCAGGTTGTCAGATCTTGGTCCTGTGCCACCTTCTGCCAATATAACGGTGCAGTCAGGACACAAGCGTGGCTGCCAGAGACCCATCCTCGGAGGCGGTGGTTCTCAAGAGGATCAGCTGAGCCAGGCTTGTGGCAGCACATGCCTTTAATCCTAGCACTCTGGAGGCAGATGCAAGAGAAACTCTGTGAGTTTAAGGCCAGCCTGGTTTGTATGGTGAGTCTCAAGCCAGCCAGGGCTATATAGTAAGACCCTGTCAACAATTAAAAATGTATATATTGCAAAAAGTAAAGGACCAGTAATCTACTTGACAAAAGGTGTCCAGAACACACCAAAAAAGGAATAAACTGTAGCATCAAGTTCAAAGCATAAAAATCAATGGGCAGCAGGATCAAGAATTTTCCAAGATTGGCTCCAATTTAAACTACCCTGGGCCTTCACTTAAGTCACCATCCCTCAGAGTAACCATCATGGACACACCCCCTATTATATAATCTTACACAACACTCATGGTCCTGGTAAAAACCTGTCACAGTTTACAAGAAAATATTCATGAGTCTTCTCTACAAACACCATGTTTGTTTTGCCCACCATGATTTGCCTAAAGCCAGAGGCACATTTGGCTTTACATTCAGTAGATATTTGTTGAGGGCCTTCTACATGGTTCAGGGAGTAAGAGCGCTTGCCGCCAAGCCTGACCCTCTGAGTTCAATCCCGACGAGTGAGTCGTTGTAAGTAAAATTAAAGGTACAGCAGCAGTTTGTTATTCTATGTGAGATCCCCACTAGGACTGATGTTGCACACCTATATTCCAGCTACTCTGGAAGTAGAACAGGATGATCACAAGCTCAAAGGAAACCTGAGCCAGGAGTGAGTCGAGGCCAGTCTAGACAATTCTGTGAGGTCCTGTCTCAAAAAACTAAATGGAAGGGGCTGAAGAGACAGCTGAGCAGTTAAAAATATGTACTGTTCTTGTAGAGGACCCAGGTCCGGTTTCTAGCACCCACAACCAGTGGCTCACAACCACCTGTAACTCCAGCTCCAGGTATCTGATGCCCTCTTCTGGCCTCCTTGTACACACACACACACACACACACACACACACACTTTAGAATTTTGTCTTGGAACTTGCTCTGTAGACTAGGCTGGTCTTGAACTCAGAGATCTGCTTGCCTTTGCCTCCTAAATGCTCGGATTAAAGGCATGCACCACCACGGCCCTGCTGATCTTACCCCTCCCTGCCCCCCAAAAAAGAAAAAAGGGTCAGGGAGGTTGCATATCAATGCTACAGCACATGCTTACAATCTACCAGTGAGGAGCTGGGCTATGGCCAATGGTAGATCCCCTCCCTGCCTAGCACATACCAGTGAGGGACTAGAGGTGTGTGTGTGCTCAGTGGTATTTTCAAGGCCATATATAGGCTTAGTCTCTAGTACTGCAAAATAAATACATCAACAAGAAAGTAAGACCCATAAACATATTGGTATCTTAACTGTTCTATGATAAAGGTCTGACTCAGTCACAACCTACCCTCCCTAGAAGATGGTGGAAGTGCTGGTTTTGGGGGGCCACATTGGAGTTGGATGAAATATGACATCCAGCTTAACTCTTCATCCTCAGTTCCAGGGTCTGGATCGGAAGAGCCCTGGTCCAGTTCCCATTAAGTGCCCCCCTCACTGGATGAAAGCTCAGAGAGGGTATAACATTTCAGAGCACCATAAAATAAGGGGGTCAAGGTGTGAGGTAATTGGCACAAGTGCTTCTGTTAGGATTGTCTTGACTGTTTTCTCATATGGATTGCATTCCAGACAAACCGGGGATGTGGCTCTGGAGAGTACTTTGCCTTCACCACTGGCCCAAAAGGAGCCATCAAATATGCTCAGTAGGAGCTAGGGAAGAATAACATTGCCTCAAGTAGAAGTCAAGTTTTTGGGGAACAGGCCTCGTGTGTCTCAAAGGGAGGGCTGCACAGAAGTCCAAGAGACCTTACTTAACCCTGAAAAGCAACCACAAAGGGGCTTTAGGGACCTGAGAGGAAGCGGATGATCCCCCCTGGTTCTAATCCTTAACCCCACAACTCTAACCCGGCTTTAAAGCCGTTCACCGCTGTAATTCATTCTAACCTGGTATCAGCCCCAGTGTCCAAACCCTGGGTCTTAATCCTAATCCCCATATTATCTGCCAAACCAAGTCCCAGATTTCAGACCCTGCATCAGCCCTGATTCCAGGAGCTTAACGGAGACTCTTTGCCTGGCCACTGACTAGTGTGCCCCCAGCTCCTCTTTACAGTGACCCCCACTCACAGGAACAGGGAACCCCAGAATATCCTATATCCTTGGGAGGTAAGAAGCCAGTTTGGGTAATCAGAGAAAAGAAAAAGGCCTTGGCCTGCCAGGAAAGAGAGCATGGGGCAGCTCCCTCCTGACCCAGCAACCATATGTCCTATGCGCTCTCATTCAGAGGCTGCAGAGCCCTGTAAGTCCAGAAGACACCACCCAAGCCCCCATGTGGCTCTGGTCCCAGGGGCACAGCTGACAGAGGGCACAAGATCCGAGGCCTCCTATAAAACAATAAAATGTGCAGAGGTGGGCGGATCTCTGCTTATGTGGCCAGCCTGATCTACGTAGAGAATTTCAGGCCAACCAGGGAAACACATCAGGATGTCATGAGACACTTCTTCCAAACACATCTGAGAACATGGGGGTTTCTGCTCTCTCATTGGCGTTTGGTTTTCCTGGGTGGGGTTTTGTTTTTGTTTTGTTTCACTTTTTGTTTTGTTTAATCCATTGAACAAAACCCTGTGTAAGTTTCGGTCCAGCCTTCCAGTTTTCTGATGTGCGGTTGGTTCTTCGAGTCACTTACGGTCCAGTTGGCTTGGATAAACTCGCAGAACCACGGGGAAAGGAGGCAACCACGCATGCCATCCCCAGCCCTTCTCCAGAAACTAAAAATAAATGAACTAAAACGAAGCCTTGGGTGGGGGACGAAGGGAGGAGGGCAAGAGGGAGTGCCATTTCACATTCTGCGTTCCTTCTGGTGGTGACGTCACTGATCTCCCTGCTGCTCACACCCAGTCTCGGTGTGAAATTTGATTTTCCTGACTTTTCAATTTTCTCTACAGGAATAGCAATAATCACTTCTCTCAGAAATTTTTGACCTTTGTAGAAAGAAAAGTTCTCCCTAGCACCCCCTCCCCACCCCGAAAGATACCCTGTGCTAACAGCCTGGTGTAGCCTGCAGAATAGGTATTTTGTGCGCAGTCGTATGAATTAGATCATACAGGACATAGTATGCCCTCAACCGGATGTCATGACCTCTTCCATATTTCTGTGCATAGGTTTATAGTATGGTCTTCTCATTTTTAATTATGCACGTGTGTGTATCTGTGTGTGGTTATGTGCACATGAGCGCAAGTGCCCTGGCAGGCCAGAAGGGGCTGTCAGAGGCCCCTGGAGCTGGGGTTAAAGGTAGTTGTGAGCTGCCCATTGTGGGTGCTGAGAACTGAACTCAGGCCCTCTGCAAGAGAGGTGCATGCCCTTGACCACTGACCCATCTTTCCGGTCCTCCGGTACAGTCTAAAGAGAAGACACTAATGCTGGTGTTCCAGAGGTACAGGAATGGGGGGGGGGGTTGAGAGAGGATGAGAGGGGAAAGGGGGCAGGGAAGAGAGCCTGAGAGCCTCAAGAGCTATCATCTGAAGGCCTACAACCTACTGTAAAGTTGTGGTCTGGGTCTGACGGCAACCAGAAGAACCATATCCGGACTCAGATGCCATCAGCCAGAGAGAAACTGGGTCTTTATTTCATTTTTTGTTCCACTCAGGACTTCAACAGATTAAAGGAAGTCTGCCCACATTGGGGAGGGCTATTTGCTTTATTTAGTCTACCAAGTCATTTCAGAATATTTAGGCTACTGTAACAAAATACCACAGACTGGGTAACTTATAAACAACAGAGATTTATTGCTCACAATTCTCTCTTCATGGCTGTGAGTGTGTGTGTGTGTGTGTGTATATGTGTGTGTGTGTGTGTGTGTGTGTGTGTGAGAGAGAGAGAGAGAGAGAGAGAGAGAGAGAGAGAGAGCAGTTTTGTTACTTCCCCTGCCCCCTCAAATGTTTTAAAAATTTTTTTGTAAATTTTATTTTTAATTTATTATTTATAAATTTTGTTATTTTTTAATTTCTCTTTCTGTGTGCATGTGTATATGAGTGTGTGTGCATACACACACACACACGCACACATACATGTGCCCCTTTGGAGTCCAGAGGAGGACATCATTAGCTTCCCGAGACCTCCTACTGTTACAGGCAGATTTGAGTCACCAGATATGGGTGCTGGGAACTGAACTCAGGTCCCTCTGCAAAAACAGTAATTGGTGTTAACCCCTGAGCCATGGCTCCAGCCTACTCCCCTCCCACTTTTAAGACTGAGCTGGTGTTCTTGGACATGCCACCCAGACTGGTTTTATAACACTCCAATTGGCACCCCTTTGCCTCGGCTTCCTGAGTGTTGGCATTACAGGCATGCACCAAGCCTAGCTTCTTTTTTTCTTTTCTTGTAAGATCGTGTCTCTCATCATGTTGCTGGAATCAAACCCTTGGCACAAGTGATTTCCTGTCTCCACCTCCCAAGTAGTGGAAACTGCAGACATGCACCACTGTCTCAACTTTTGGACATATTTTCCTAAGAAGGAAAATAGTTGCAATACTGATTCCCATTCATTTTATGCGGTCAAACATCCCATCAGAATGTACCAATTTACACTCCCTCCAACAGTCAATGTGAGGACAGGTCTCCCCGTCCCTGAGTAGCTTTGTGCTGATCCTCACTCTCAATCGTTAACCAATGTTGATGATAAAAGATGGCATTTAGTGGCTATTTTTATTTGCTTTTGGGGCTGTGTATGCGTACTCTGTTGTTCTGTTTATCTCATTTTGTGTAGAAGTGTCTATTTAGGTCCTTTGTCCACTTTTCTACAGGGGTGGATTTTTCCCCCGGAAGTTTTAATGTTGACATGAAGAATAGCCGCCGTTTTCCTTATGTATGCATCCCAAGTGGGAACCTTTCTCATTCTACCCTGGGATTCGAACCCAGAGCTTCATATATTCTACACCAGTATCCTACCCATGAGTTACATCCCTAGCCACTTCTATGTTTTATTTTAAAAATGGAATCTCACTCAGTAAAACTGTGATCCTCCTGTCTCAGCCTTGTGAGTCACTGTGATTCTGCAGGCCTGTAGCTCTGGGCCTGGCTTTGTTGTTTGTCTCTTTAATTGTATCGAGGCTTTTGATTTTTCAAGAGTCTAGAATGTGTTGGGGGGGGGGGGGTGTTAACCTTGGCTAATTTGCAGTTGCTGGTGTAGCTTTTTTCTAAAGCCCTCTGTTCATCACCTAAGATTAAGAACAGAACGGGGAGAATGAGAAGACAGGAAACTGCGGGACAGGAAGGCTGCAGGCTGCAGAAAGGAATGCTTTCCCCTCAGGCTGCCCTTCTTCCCCGCCTCCTCGCAGGCAGTCCCAGGCAAATGGCCAAGTGATCCATAGGTCAGGCCAGTCCCCTGGGCCCGGTGCCCAAGCTCCCCGAGGCAGGCTGGTCAGGACTCGTGCTCTAGCCTTCCTGATTTCCTGTCTAGAGGTTTTCAGAAGCAGCCAGAAGCCATGACCTGATAGCTGGGTGAGTCCCTAGAGACCTGAAGTATCCCATCGAGTCCTCAAACTGGCACAGATCGTTTCCAGGGTCCAGTGGCGTCGTGGGTGGCTGAGCAGACGCTGAGCTAGGTCAGCAGTATGCACCGAGGATGCCAAACAGAGCAAGGGCATCAGGGGAAACAGCAGGGAGAGATCCAGGTGTCCAGGGTGGGGCTGAACAAAGAGAGCTGGAGTCTTAGTTTGGGTCTCCAGAAGCTGACGAGAGGGCAAGGATTGGGAGATGCAAAGACCACAGCCAGGGTCAGCAAGGTGGTTAGGGGAGGGGTGTCTGTCAGAGAGCCAGCTGTCGCTGGGCCCAACCAGGGCTCAGTCCTGTGGGGGCTGGACAGACACCAGACCTTAAAGTCATCCTCCCTGAAGAGCAGGGCCAGTGACAGACTGAATATACAGCCAGGTGACCTAAATCACCACACTTCTGCCTGGTCTGTGACAGAATCTACAATCACCTGGGAGACGGGCCTCTGAGCATGCCTGCAGGACAATCTTGACTAAATTAACAGAGGTGGGAGGACTCAGCTGTGGACAGTACCTTTCGCCTGGGTAGATCTGGACTGTTAGAACATGGAGGAAGTGAGCCGGCCACCAGCATTCTTCCCTGTTCTTCTTCAGACAGGGGAATGTGACCAGCTGTGGCTGCTTCATGCTCCTGTTGCCTTTGTCCCCACCCCACCCCACTGGACTGTCCCTTGAAACGTGAGCCGAAATAAACCCATCCTGCCTTGAGTCCCATCTGCTGGGTGTTTCATCACAGTAATAGAAAAGCGGCTCAGACACACTCTGAGGAGCTGTAAGGGTCAAAGGCCAAGACAAGACACTAGTGAGTCCACAAGAGCCAGGTACTCTGTGCTCTGTGTGTGTGTGTGTGTGTGTGGTATTAGCAGGGGTTTCTTCCCAAGGCTGGGAGTCATGTCCAAGTGGCATGCACGGGAACTAGAAAGCTGAGTCCAGGTTACAGTGGAGATGGCAGAATCAGGTTTCTAAAAAAGTCAAGGAACCCAGAGATTACTTTCTCCTGCCTCAGCTTACATAGAGGCCAGGTCTGTGTCACTCCAAGGCTGACTAAAGGGACAGAGGAGGGCACGACGGCCCCTGTGGAGGAAGCGTGCTTTGTTCAGGATCCCCACTGCCAGTAACTTCTTCCCACCAGCCAGGGACCCCGGCTAGGCAGAGGCTGCGCAGCTGCCATCTGCTCTCTTGGCTCCACTGCCTGGCAACTGCCTGCCCGTGTCTGTTCTCCAGCCTGGAGGAGGAGGAGGCAGCGTTCCTCCATGGACCATCAGGCAGGAGTGGCCTCGCCAGGGCCTGGCCACATGATGGATTCACTGATTATAACTTTCTGATGTGGGGGCTGCTCAGTCATGTAGCAGACCCAATTCCATCTGCTGTGTGCTTCTTGAAAGAGCTGAGAGAGGGGAAAACTCCACATGCTGCCTGCTCACACTGGCAGAAGCGTATCTTCGTGCAGGCAGGTGTGGGAGGGTGCGCACGAGCAGCTATGATTGTACACACTCGTGGGAACCTGTGCATGTGGTGTGATTGTGTGCATTCCTGAAGGTGTGGACATAAACACTAGGAGTTCAACACCTCTGTGATCCCATTTCCTTCTCAGAGAACACTCAACAAATAGGGTATTAATATTTATATTTATTATAAATATAAATAAAATTATTAATATCAATATTTAATAATGCGACTGTCCTTTTATACCGTCTAACGGCAGTGGCTGCTTTGCACACACTAGTTTTGTTTTGTAGTTATTGTTCAAGATAGGGTCTCATAACCCAAGCTGGCCTCACACTAGCTTATGTAGCCCAGGATGAACCTTGAATGCCTGATCATCCTGCCTCCCCTTCCAAGTGTTGGAATGACAAATTTCACTCACTCTGGCTACTGTAGTCTGCAAGAGAAATCTTACCTTCTCCACCCTGCAAACGGGGCTGCTAAAATCCTGGAAGCCGAATGAACTGCCCAAAGATGCAATTTGTAAGCAACACAGTCAGAATCCTAGATGGTGTTTCTCATTTCACAATGCATGATATTTCATTTCCATCCCCTTCCTAAATCTCATCGAATGAGAATAAACAACAAACCACACCGTACACAATAGGAATAATTCACGGAAAACAAATGCCAAGCAAAAGAAGCCAGGCCCCAAACAAAATAGCTGCTGCCTTGTTCTGCTTACCGGAAGGTCAGAGATGCGCAGGACTCATCTACAGTGTTAAGAATGAGGAGAATGAGCTACGGTGTGATGGCTTATGCCTGTAACCCAGCACTCAGGAAGCGGAGGCTGGAGAAATCAGGAGTTCAAGGTCATCGGCAGCTACAGAATGAGTTTGAGGCCATCCTGGGCTACATAAAACTCTGTCTCAAACTAAACAATTAGGAGAGAATGGTGGTCTGGGAATGCAGCTCAGTGGTAGAGTGCTGCCTGCCCTGATATGAGAAGAGACCCTGGCTTCACTCCTTGGGGGTGGAGGGCCGAGAAACGGGTAACTTTTCAGGAAAGGACAGAAGAGAACACCAAGGTCATTCTTAGGGGCTAGTCATTGGCAATATTTTACTTACGGATCTGGCTATTGGTTACGTGAACTTATTTAACTGGCACGAACCCACGGAGACATGCATATGTGATTGGTGCATTTTCCTATATGAATGATTTCCCTCAATTAAAAAGTTGGAAATGGGGGCTGGGGATTTAGCTCAGAGGTAGAGCGCTTGCCTAGCAAGCGCAAGGCCCTGGGTTCAGTCCTCAGCTCCAGAAAAAAAAAAGAAAGAAAGAAAGAAAGAAAGAAAGAAAGAAAGAAAGAAAGAAAGAAAGAAAGAAAGAAAGAAAGAAAGAAAGAGGGAGGGAGGGAGGGAGGGAGGGAGGGAGGGAGGGAGGGAGAGAGAGAGAGAGAGAGAGAGAGAGAGAGAGAAAGAGAAAGAAAGAAAGAAAGAAAGAAAGAAAGAAAGAAAGAAAGAAAGAAAGAAAGAAAGAAAAAGTTGGAAATGAAGATAAAAATCTTGTCAGCTACTGTGAAAAATAAAGACAAGCACTACAGAGCCTGCATTTAGGGGCTTCCCAGGAAGCCTCAGAAGATTCAGGGCTCTTAGACAGGGGGAGCATGAGGTTAGCAGACTCCGAACCGAGTGTTCTGGATGAGCTACCCGAAGAGTCAATCTAGCGACTTTGATAATGTGCTTGTGTGGCACGCTTGGGGTCCTGTGTTCTGTGCCCAGCACTGCAGAAGCCAGCTCTGGTGGCACATACCTGTAACCTAGACCTGGGAGGTGAAGGCAGAAGTTCAAGGTCAGCCATAGCTACCTAGGTAGTTTAGGGCCAGCTCTAGTTCGTGAGACCTGTCTCAAAAATAAACAACTAGGCCAAGTGTGGCAGTATACACGTTTAGTCCCAGCACTCAGAGGTAAGTAGGTCTCTGGGGGTTTGAGGCAAGTGTGGTCTACACATTGAGTTGTTAGACAGCCAGGACTACAGAGTGAGACCCTGTCGCTAAATCAGTCATCAGTCAATCATCAAAAGGCAGACTGATAAGCAGACAGGAAGAAAAGAAAGGACTGTGGCCACTGTGTACTGACCAAGAGAAAGTCATGCCTTTTGAAGGCCCACAGACCTAGGCTGACTCCTTAGGTCCATCCCCGGCTAGCTGAGGGATACTGAGAAAGCTACCGAACAACTCAAAGCCTTGGTTCCCTCTGCAATGCAATGGGGAGCCACATGGCAGGAGGAAAGAACCCACCCCCACAAAGTTTGACCTCCACATGGGCTCTGTAGTGTTCACATGTGCGCGCGCATACACACACACACACACACACACACACACACACACACACACACACACCGACAGAAAAGTTTAAATGTTAGAAAACAAAACCCTATTCCAAGCTCATGGGTGAATGACTGAAGAACTTCTTGAGTCATCTAATCCAAGACCAACCACTGACACGCTTCCTTCCCCAAGGACCCATTTAGAGTTTCCCACTTCCTCTTTCAGGCCCCTCCAGCTTCCCCTGTGGTGTGGCCCCTGGGAACCAGTGTGGGCAGACAGCCTTATTTTCCTGCATATAACACCAACTCACTGCACCCCCCCCCAAATAAAACAGTGCCTTAAACACAATAGTCATTTACTTTGGTTTCCTAGGAAGAAGTCCATTAAAATGTGTGTTATTGGGGGCTGGAGAGATGGCTCAGTAGTTAAGAGCACTTGCTGCTGCTCCTCCAGGGGACTTGGGTTCAATTCCCAGAACCCATGTTAGATGGTTCGTAGCCCCTGTAACTCTAGCTTCAGGTTGCCTTCTTCTGGCCTCTGCAGGCCGCTGCATAAATGTGGGCGGGCACACACACACACACACAAATAAATAAATAAATAAATAAATAAATAAATAAATTTTTAAAAAATTTTCTTTTCTTTCTTCTTCTTTTTTTTTTTTTTGTTTTGTTTTGTTTTTCGAGACGGGGTTTCCTTGGTAGCCCAGGCTGGCCTCGAACTCACAGAGATCCGCCTGCCTCTGCCTCCCGAGTGCTGGGATTAAAGGCGTGCACCGCCGCCGCCGCCACCACCACCACCTGGAAAAATTTTAAATCTTAAAATATGTCTTTCAAAAGATCCCATCAGCAAAAGGCAAAGACGAGGCACAGCTTGAGAGGGGGAATAGTCTGTAGATCCTGTATCTGATAAAGAGCTGGTTTCCAAAATATAGAAACAGCTGATGAAATTCAATAGCAAACAGATATTAGCAAATATCAATAGCAAAAAGACAAAAACGGTGCTGGAGAGATGGCTCAGTGGTTAGGAGCACTGATTGCTCTTCCAGAGGTCCTGAGTTCAATTCCCAGCACCCACATGGTGGCTCACAACCACCTGTAATGAGATCTGGTGCCTTCTTCTGGCCTGCAGGGACACATGCAGGCAGAATACTGTATATATAATAAATAACTCTTTTTTTAAAAAAGAAAAAAAGACAAAACGATACAGTTGAAAAAAGACAAAAGATTTGAACAGCCATTTTCTCAAAGATACATGAATAACTAAGAAGCAAGCGAAAGGGTCAGGCCTGCAGCATTAGTCATCAGGGAAATGCAGATCATCACCACAGGGGATAGATATTACCTCACGACCACCAGAATGGACATTACCAGAAAGACGCACAAACAAGTCTTTTTGATGATGTGGAAATACCCAAAACCTTATTTTGGATTTAAAAGGGGTGCAGCCACTTTGGAAAAGTCTACTCATGGGTATCTATATCACACAAGGTCCACACAACTTGTATGCAAAGGTCCAGGCAAGCATTATTCCTAGCAGTCCTGAAGCGAGAACTACCTATTCATTTCGTAGTGAATGGTGTAACTGTATACTGAAATAGTATTCACCAATAAGTGGGGGAGGAGCACTGATGTGTGCTACATCAATGGGAACAAGCCTCCCAACCCTGTGCCCAGTGCCAGATGTGAAAGCCCACATCTATAAGTCTGTATACAGGGAACATCTAGGCAAATCTGATCCATAGAGGCAGGAAATAAGTTTGTGATCAGTGGGGTGGGGTAAGGGTGGGGGTGGGGATAAAGATTGTGGTGAGGGACTTGAATCTCAGTAGCATTATAGCTGTTCTTGTTCCTTATTTCTTTTCTTTTGCCAAGTTGTAACATACCTACAGAAATGCTAAGGAACCTTAAATGGACAACTTGATTTATACAAGGACACACATGCCCACACTGACACATGCTCACACACTCTCATACACAATACACATGCTCACACACGCGCTCACACACATCCCTGAATAATCACTACCCACATAAAGATCAAGGCAGCTCCCAGCATCTAAGAAAGCACTCCTGGCCAGCCCCACTCCCCACAAAGCAGGCTCTCAGGGGATGCCACCCGCACAGTCTCACTTGGCAATTCACTTCCCCGGTTATTTGGGCACTGTCTCCTTATCCCACTCCCCGGACACTGCGTCCCCTCCCGGATGTCCTCAGAGTCCCACTCACATATTGCCACTGGGCTGACTTCACTACAGCGTTGGGGTCCCTGGAGAGAGTAACTCCGGTTCCAGGCAGGAAGGAAACTGAAAACCCTTGGTAGGCACACTTATCCTAGGATGGCCATCTGCTGTGTCACTGGTGGGTCCTTGTGTCAGTGCCCCTCTCCCTGGAGAGAATCACAAATTCTGAGTCCTTCTCAGGAAGTAGCAGGCATGAGGAACATTCCAGCCCAGCATCCCTAACACTGCAGGGCCAAGGTTAACAAGCATGGCCTGCCTCATCCAGTTTGTTCCGGCAGCTCTTCTCTCCTCAGCTCTTCTCTCCTCAGCTCTCCTCTCCTCAGCTCTCCTCTCCTCACCCCTTCTGTGTCTCTACTCTTCCATCGTTCACCCTGAGTCAGGCAATTCCCTCAGCTCAGGGCTCCCCTTACAAGCCAGGCCCTCCAGCCTCCTTTCCTAACCAAATCCTCCACCACGACTTAACAAGCACATTTGTTTACCCTGCTTTCCTTCCAGTTTAGACACTGAAAAACTCCTCAGCTTGACTCACTAACTAACTGCCCCCGCTGGCCAGCAAGCCCATCCTGTCTCTGCCTCCTAGGCTGGAATTGTCGTCTTCTTCTTCTTCTTCTTCTTCTTCTTCTTCTTCTTCTTCTTCTTCTTCTTCTTCTTCTTCTTCTTCTTCTTCCTCCTCCTCCTCCTCCTCCTCCTCCTCCTCCTCCTCCTCCTCCTCCTCCTCCTCCTCCTCCTCCTCCTTCTTCTTCTTCTTCAACATGTTTGCTAGATCCAAACTGGGGTCCTCATGATTTCAGGACAAGCACTTTACTTTCTGGGCCATCTCCAGCCTCGTGTTCTCTAAACTCTGAACAGGAAGCTGAGCTGACTTCTAAGACCCACAAAGGGTGGCTTGCTCATCCCTGTACGGTCCAGACTTCAGCAAAGCCCTCAGAACATGTGGTCAACATTCAATTAGTACATGTTATATTTGGATTTAATAAAAAGACGGCTTTGGGTGAGTGGAGGCTTCCTGGGGCTCGGAGGAGAAGCGAAGCAGGGAAAGGAGTTATTTAAGGAGGGAGAGGAGGACGACAGTGACTGTGGCTGGCCCCGTGGCCCCGTGGGCTCCGTCCTGGAGTGGGCCACCCACTGGGCTTCCTCTCCTCCCGCCTCCTCGGGGAGGCCAGCGGGACAGGCAAAAGCTGCCGCCGCCGCCATCCATCACAGTTTGACAGCCCGAAGAAGCATGCGGGACCCATCCTGGAGGACACTTTCAATCAACTTTGGTTCAATCTATTCCCTCTAAATGACTCCGGGATGTAAATAAAATTAAATTATCGCTGCTGTTTGCCTCTAGCTGCGGTGGTAATGGACTACAGAGATGCTACCCCTGACAATGGCAGGAAAGAGTAACAGCAGCCTGGGGGGCTTTTCCACCCCATCCCACCGCTACGGACACGGGACAACAGCCAAGTACCAGACAAGTCCAAGTCCAACATGCCACCTGTAGCCACCTGTGCCGCTAGATATGTAGGAATTATTATTATTATTATTTTAGTTCTTCAAGACAGGATTTCTCTGTGTAGCCCTGGCTGTCCTAGAACTTGCTCTGTAGACCAGGCTAGCCTAGAACTACCTATCTCCTCTGCCTCCTGAGTGCTGAGATTAAATGTGTGTGCCACCACACTGACCAGCTTTCAACACAGAATCTTACTTATTTTTAAAAAATCATCAGAAGTTTTGTTTGTTTGTTTGTTTGTTTGTTTGTTTTTTCGTGACAGGGTTCCTCTGTGTAGTTTTGGTGCCTGTTCCGGATCTTGCTCTGTAGACCAGACTGGTCTTGAACTCATGGAGATCCTCCTGGCTCTGCCTCCAAAGTGCAGGGTAGAATTTTTAAAATGATTTTTAAATATGTGTTGTAACTCAGTTGCATGATTTTGCATGAATCTTTTTGTGTGGTTGTTTGGGGTTCTGGTTGCTGTTGTTTACTTGTTGGTTTTTTTTGTTTGTTTTGTTTTGTTTTTTGTGAAAGGATCTCTCTCTCTCTCTCTCCCCATATCCTCACTCTATAGACCAGGCTGGACTTGAACTCACAGAGACCTGCCAGTCTCTGCCTCCTGAGTGCCAGGATTATAGGCACGAGTGGTTCTTGAGTGTCTACTTTGAGAGGACAATGTCTGACACAATGTCAAAAGGTTGGACATGCGTGGTAGCCATCAGTTTGGGGGGCTGAGAGGTGGCATCACTGTCAGTCCCCCTCTACCCTAGACTCACCCTATATGGGTAGCCTAATTGCTTTCCATGGACACCCCAAGAAGACTGTTCCTTACTGAGTATTTAGCACTCTATAACAGGACTGAATATTATCTACTTTTTCTCTTTTGCTTACTAACTCAAGCGCACACACCGAAGAAGCCGGTCTGTCAGAAGCCATGCCCGGTGGCTTCTCATCCGGACTTGATCTGTGGTCACTAGCTTCCATCCCTCTCTACTCCCCATGGGCACCATCATCCTGGGTAAATTCCACAATACTGACCACATAATTCTTTGTTGTGAGGAACTGTCCCAAGTATCGCCAAAGGCTCAGCAGTGCCCCTCATCTCTGTTCACTAGACACTACCCCACCTCCACTGACGACAACATCGTCGTCTCCAGACGTTACCAGGAGCCACAAGAACCACTTGAGGAAGGAAGATACCTGGGAACGGAAGGGTCTTGTGGAGGGTGGGGGGTGTTGTGAGAGACAGAATCCTATAACATCTATATACATCTTCCCATCTCCCAACCCCCAGGTCAGAACAGTGCCAAGCTGTTTGTTGGTTGGTTGATTTTTATTTTAGACAAGGTCTCATTGTGTAGCCCTGGATGACCTGAAACTCACAGAGATCCACTCTGCCTCCTGAGTGTTAGGATTACAGGCACATACCACCATGTCTGGTCCAATATGAGCATCTTAAAACCTACTGACACTTCTTCCTTCAATGACAAATGACCCACCAGGCTTTGGGCTAAACGTCAACAATCCCCAGCTTCTTCGTCCCTTCTATGTCACTCCCAGCCCTCAGCTTACCTGCCCCAGTATCAAGGACTACCCCCAAGAAACCATATTGTTATGGTTTACATATAAAAAGTACTCCCCCCACACACACACCTACACGCACAGGCCCATGTGTTTGAACACTTAGTGATGATGTTTGCAGGAGATTACAGAACCTTTAGGTGGCGTGGCCTGGTTGGAAAAACTGGGATGGTTATAGCACACTACTTCCGGCCTCAGTCTCCTTGCTTCCTGGTCTATGGAGATGTGAACAAGCATCCCGGGGCTCTCACGCCACAACTGCCAGAAGCTCCCACGCCATGCCTTCCCCACCACGATGGACTGTACCCTCTAAAGCCCACAGCCAAACTCTTCCTTTAAATTGCTTCTTTTAGTTTCTTTTCTTTTCTTTCTTTCTTTTTTTTTTTTTTTTTGTTTTTTTGTTTTGGTTTGGTTTGGTTTGGTTTTTCGAGACAGGGTTTCTCTGTGTAGCTTTGCGCCTTTTCCTGGAACTCACTTGGTAGCCCAGGCTGGCCTCGAACTCACAGAGATCCGCCTGGCTCTGCCTCCCGAGTGCTGGGATTAAAGGCGTGCGCCACCACCGCCCGGCGTTTCTTTTCGTTTCTTACTTTTATCTCTCTGTCTCTGTGTGTACCATGTGTATAGGTGTCCACAGAGACCAGAAGAGGGCTTCAGATCCCCTGGCGTTGGAGTTACAGGCAGTGTCAGTACTGAGATCTGAACTCAGGACCTCTGGAAGAGCAGCCAGTATCTCTACTGCTGCATTATCTCCCTAGCTCCTTCACACACACACACACACACACACACACACACACACACACACACAGAGACAGAGACAGAGACAGAGAGAGACAGATAGAAAGACAGACAGACAGACACACACACACACACACACACACACACATATACAGAGAGACAGAGACAGAGAAAATCTTCCCCACCCCTGTTTTGATGTGATTCCGTCAGGTGAAGGTCTCAATTGATTGTGATCCTCTCTGCCCATGGGGCACTGCCCCCTCATCCTGTCTCTCCAAACCCAGGGTCTGGAGAGAGAGAAAGGAAGGAAGGGAGAGAGGGAGGGGGGGAGGAAAGAAAGAAAGAAAGGAGGGAAGGAAGAAAGGGAGGGAGGGAGGGAGGGAGAGAGGGAGGGAGGGAGGGAGGGAGGGAGGGAAGGAAGGAAGGAAGGGAGGAAGGAAGTCTTCCTTAGGGTTTCTTCCCAGGCAGGCTGCCTCAGGTAAAGGCCTCACTAGACTCTGATTCTCCAGATAGGAAGACATGCTTGTCCAAGGAGAGATTCCATAAAGAACAACATTCCAGAGCAGAGGCAATGTTCCAATAGCAACAGCCTCTACTTGAGGAATTTGCCCTGATGAGAGAGGCAAGCCAGGGCTAAGGCCCCCGCCCCCTGGATCCTTTCACCTTTCTCCTCAGCCATCTCCATTTACAGAGCAAACTGTGGGAAAACAATCCTGTGATTTTTAACTCTATTTATAAATCTCTTCAAGCTTTCATGTGGTCCAGAAGGAGGCCTGGCCAGAACATTCCAGATCACACAGGAAATCAAAGAACATGTTTATAATCGTGGGACAAAGCCTTATTACAGAAGTCTCCCAGGACCCTGGGGGTGGGGGCGGGGATGGGAGATCACAAAAACATGACATCTCACCTCCCATCCTTGTAGTCCCTCCTAATCTGATGTGTGTGCCAGCCTAAGTCTGTTCCTGGTAGGATTTCTGAGAGCTTGAGTCAGTTAAAACCCATGATCTTAAAGTGAATCTACAACCTGGATAATGTCCACTGCCGGCTGTGAATGTGACACCTGGCTGCCCGGTTCTTTAGCTTAGCCGATAGGGTCTGACCTCTGCTAACTCAGCCACACTAGGGCAACCGGGTACAGAACCTGCAGTCACTGACAGGGACAGATGGGTGAGGGCTTCCTGCATCTTCACACGGTCCTTCCCTTAACCTGGCAGGGATCTCCCAGTGCAGCCTGCCTCGTCCAGGTATGTGGAGCCCACACTTAGCCAGCCCACACTGTGGCCTATCCTGCAGAGTAGATAGAGGCTCCAGAGACTCATCCCCTCCTCTACAGAACCCCTCCGGGTCAGAGTCACAGCAGGCCCTAGCAGATGACGGCCTGTTCTCCCAGCTGCAGCCCTCAGCTCAGGGCTGGGCTTGGCACCCAAGAGATGTTTCCTGGGCTCTGGGCTTCCCTCCCACATTCCAGCAGTTTCAGGAAGTGGCTGGGAATGAGAGCTGGAGAGCAAGGGACCACGATGGCTTTCCAGACCCTTCTGTAGAGCTAAGGTTTACATCTTTCATTTCAAAAGTCATTTAGGGCAAACAGGATGAAACAAGACTCTCTCTGCCCATGGGGCACTGCCCTCTCATCCTCTCTCTCCAAACCCAGGGGTCCAGGTCCTTCCCTCCAACACGCAGCATTAACATCATACCTATGGCACCGAACCTGGCTGGAGAGCCACTGGCCCTTCTTTAGCTCTGGTGGATGATAAATGATTGGACGGGGGTGTGTGTGCGCGCGCGTGCGCGCACACACACGCATGTGCACGTACACACAAAACAGATGGGGGAAATGAGGCAGACAGAAACGATAGGAGGGAAACAGGAGGCAGAAGGAGACACACAGACACAAAAGCACATGGAGGGAGCTGGAGAGATGGCTCAGAAGTCAAGAGCGCCGGCTGCTCTTCCAGAGGACCCGGGTTCAATTCCCTGCACCCACATGGTGGCTCCCAACCGATCCCTTCTGGTCTCTGAAGGCACCAGGCACACAAGTGGTGTGTAGTAGATATACATGTAGGTAAAACACCCACACACATAAAAACAAAAACATCAAAGGCCCACTGAGACGGGAAGACAGAAAAAGTTGGAAGGGGACCAGAATAAAAAGAGATTCTCACCAAGACTTGGGAGAGCCACAAGAGCCCCAAAGGTTGAGTTTTATTATCATCTCTCCATGCCTCAGTTTCCTCATCTAAAAAAAGAGAACAGGGATCAAGGTGGGACCTACCTTAACTCGGGTATTATGAGGATCGAACAAACTAATATACCTGAAAGTATTCAAAGCCACGCCTGGCTGTTTTAGCCTATTGAACATACATATTAACTATTATTACCACTATAATTTGTGCATGTTGTTATGTGCACATATGTGTACAACTGCATGTGTTTTTTTTGAGAAAGGGTCTTGTACTGAACTTACCTGGCTAGACTGGCTAGCCAGCAAGCCCAGCCAGCTTTTTACCCGAACATCCGAACTCACATTCTCCCGCCTGCAAGCGTTCATTGACTGAGTCATCTCCCCAACTCCATCATATCTAGTTCTCAGGTGTATTCCCCCGGGAGGAAAAGAGTCTCCCTGGCTCATGGTTTCAGACAGATTTCAGTCCACGACCGCGGGAAAAGAGGACAAAGGGTTTTAGTCCGTGGACGCAGGGATGTGCGGGATATGCGTTTGCCAGGCAGAAAACAAGGAAGCAGACCAGGACAGCAGGAACTAGGGCCGGATGTAACCTCCCAAGCCCCGCCCCCTGGGACCTGCTTCCTCCAGCCTGGCTCCACCTTCAAAACAGCGCCACCAGCTGGAGACCGGATGTTCACACTAGGAGCCTGGGGAGGATATTTCCTATTGAAAGCGGAACACCAGCCTGCTTGACAGGCATGACACAGTGAGAAAAAGAGAAGCTTCCTTTGCTCCCTCTCTGTCCCCTCTTTCTGGGGCCCGAGTCCTTTTGTCAACCACACCCTCTGTTCAGACTTCTCAGAACCACCCTCTGTGCCTGGAGACGCTTTATTCCTAAACACTCCCCAAACTCTCTCTGCCCGACATTATTACCTCACCCAGCCAGACAGCGGCTCCGAAAGACGTGTCTAAAGTAACTAATGGGCCCGGGGGGTGTATGGAGCCAGAGATAAGGTTGGAAAGAGTTTGAATTTAGTGATAGAGGGCCTTGAATTAAGATTTGGGGATGTCGTATGGGCTCCGTTCTGAAATAAATGGGGAGCCACGGATGGTGCTAGAGAAAGAGAATGGTAGAGTCTGAGCTAAGCATCCATAAATTGCCTCTCCGGGGACTAGTAAGTGCGGAGTAGCATTTTAAGCTCTTCTGGGTCATTTACATGCTGGTGAGAACAAGTCTCAAGTGCTTTCCCAGGAGCAGGTTTGATGGAGGAGATAAGGAGCCGGGCTTGGAAGGATTTGGCCTGAGGATGTCTGGTTTTGATGTGAGGATGATGTAGGCCCCTCCAGCAGCTGACCAGGCATTTCATGTCAGGCACTTTCTGCAATTTCACCCAGGCTAGAAGCCAACCAGAGAACGATACACACCCAAGTTGTACCGTGTATGTGTGTTACGTGTGCCTATGAGTGGGGCCAGGACTCAAGCATACACTTCGGGATACATGACAGAAGTGTGGGTGATGATGGGGGGCAAACACAGACTCCACCAAAGTGCAGTCTGACATCCCCAGGCCTGAGTTCAAATCCTGCCTTCTAAACACCCCACCCGAGCCAGAAGGCGTCCCCTTCTGCAATGTGGCCGGGATGTTGGGGAGAGAAGATGAGGTAACACATTTAAACAGCTTGGGACAGCACCAGCAGCAGCCAGGGTCCTTAACACCCACCACACGGGTCTTCCCAGCACTGTGTCAATTCAACAGGCCACTGGGTTAAAGAACAAGGGCTTTGTTGGTCCATCCTGGTGGCTGAGTAGCCCTCTTCTTATTGCCCACACGCCTAGAGGCAGGTGACCTTCCGTTGTCCCCAAGCCCTCCCCATGCCCCACTTTGTGTTTTACTGTGGTGTGGATTGTACTAGGGGTGGCCACTGTGCCGAGCTCTGAACAATCAAGGTCGTAGCTAGGAGTTTGACATTGGGAGAGAAATTGGGAAGGAAGGGGAGGAGGGGAGGAGAGGAGAAGGAGGAAGAAGAAGAGGAGGAACACAAAACCGCAGGAGTATGAGTCAGACTTAACCAGAGGCTGGGCCTATCTGTCATCTGAACTCATTCGAGGCAAAGATCTAATCGTTTGGGGGCCAGCTGTGTTGGCAGCTGCACAAACCGCAAGCCAGAGCGTTCCTCCGTCTTGAGTATAATAAAGTTCGTGCCGAGGGTGTGGCGCAGGGTTGTGGACCTTGCCTAACATGTGCAACCACAGCTGCTATCCCCAGGACTGCAAAGAATGAATGGACGGATGAATAAGGAACAGCAGCCAGGTGTGGTGGCGCGCTCCCTCGATCCCGGCACCTGAGGCAGAGGCCAGGGGAGCTCTGAGTCTGAGGCCAGCCTGGTTCAAACAGCAAGTTTCAGGCCAGCCAGAGCGACACTGTGAGAGCTTGTCTCAAATGCATAAATACACGAATTTTACCTCTTTCTTTCTTGAGTTAGTTTCTGTTGCTTGGGAGCAGGGTATTCACACACACACTGTTCCACATGCATGTGGTCTGATTCATATCCCACTCCCATACACACACATGCACATACACACACATAGACACATGTACACACATACAGAGATATACATAGATACATACACAGACATACCACATACAAAAAACACATAGGAACATACACACATACAGAGACATACATAGACACATACACACAGAGACATATACATACAGAGACACACACACAGATACACACACACATACACAGATAGACACAAACACATAGACATAGACACACACACACAGACACACACAGATAGACACACACATACATAGACACACACATAGACATAGACACACACACAGAGACACACACAGATAGACACACACATACACAGACACACACACACACATACACAGATAGACACACACATAGACATAGACACACTGATAGATACAAACACACACATCTCTACACACACACACACCCCTACACACACACACTCACACACTCACACACACACAGATACACGTACACATACACAGATAGACACACACACATAGACATAGACACACACAGACACACACAGATAGACACACACATACATAGACACACACACATAGACATAGACACACACACACACAGAGACACACACAGATAGACACACACATACACAGACAGACACACACACACACATACACAGATAGACACACACACATAGACATAGATACACTGATAGATACAAACACACACATCTCTACACACACACACACCCCTACACACACACACACTCACACACTCACACACACACACAGATACACGCACACATACACAGATAGACACACACACATAGACATAGACACACACAGAGAGACACACTGATAGATACACACACACACACACACACACACACACACCTTACTTTATTCACCCGCCATTGATCAGGGTCTGGCCGGGATCCAGTAGCCAGCCAAGCCTTCACCTCTGCAGCACAATCCTCCCGCTTAGGCCTCAGCCCGGTTGGCCTCCTGAAGTTCGGAACTGGAAACCGTGGCTGAGGGCCTTGCCCACAGGCCTCAAGGTGTCTTCTGGGCTGCATTCCCTTTGGGCTGTCTGCAGTTGCCAGACTCAGCCCTGGTGTCCTCCGCACCACATGGAGCCTCACTGGGCTCTCCCTCTCAGCCTAAGTCTGAGTTTTGGTGACACCTCCTTCCCATGGCCGCTCCACCCACCAGGCCCTTGGGGCGTCTGGTAGCAGCCGGACTGGGCACACAGTCCAGGAACAGAAGATCAGTGGAACAGAGAGCTTTACTTGTATTTACTGAGCTCAGCTCTTCTGTGTCTCGTTCGTGTGTGTGTGTGTGTGTGTGTGTGTGTGTGTGTGTGTGTGTGTGTGTGATATATGAGATATATAGATATATAATTTTGCAGTAGATTTTTTGTTTTTATTGTATTTTGAGATAGTGTTTCTCTGCATAACCCTGGCTGCCTTGGAACTCTCTATGTAAACCAGGCTGGCCTCGAACTCAGAAATCCACCTGCCTCTGCCTCCCCAGTGCTGGGATTAAAGGCGTGCACCACCACCTCCCAGCTTTGCAGAAATCCTAAGGATGACTTCCTTCCTTCCTTCCTTCCTTCCTTCCTTCCTTCCTTCCTTCCTTCCTTCCTTCCTTATCTCCCTCCCTCCCTCCCTCCTTCCCTCCCTCCTTTCTCTCTCCCCAGACCCTGGGTTTGAAGAGACAGGGTGAGGGAGCATTGCCCTATGGGCAGAGAGGATCACAATCAATTGAGATCTTCACCTGATGGAATCACATCAAAGCAGAGGTGGAGAAGATGCATGGGTAAAATGCATGCTGTTGCAAGCATGAAAACCCGAGTTTGTATTCCTAACACCCACATAAAACCAGGCATGATGATATGCACCTGTAGCATCAGTGCCAGCCAGTCTGGAAAATTCAGTGAAAAACCATGTCTTAAAACTAATTTGGCTGGGCGGTGGCGGCGCACGCCTTTCATCCCAGCACTCGGGAGGCAGAGCCAGGCGGATCTCCGTGAGTTCGAGGCCAGCCTGGACTACCAAGTGAGTCCCAGGAAAGATGCAAAGCTACACAGAGAAACCCTGTCTCGAAAAAAAAAAAAAAAAAAAAAAGTCCCTCAAGCAAGTGGAGAGCAATAGAAACCCACTCACAGGCAGACATGTGTACACATGCACAACACACACACACACACACACACACACACACACACTCCAGGTGGCCATGTGCTGAGATGGACATCAGAGGTCCTATTGTTGTAAAGGAACTGCAGTAATCAAAGCATAGTAGCCCATACCTGCAATCCAAGCACTTAGGATGCTGAGGCAGGAGGATGGCCACAAGTTGGAGCTCAGTCTGGGCTGCATAGTCATTTATTATTTACGATAAATACAATTAAAAGAAGACAGGCAACAGTAGCCGCTTTGGCCATACAGAGTCCCAGGAAGCAACCTCAGTCCCACAGCAGAGGAGGCACCAGAAGTGGGACTTGAGCCGATCTCTGCAAAGCAGAGCAGGACTTCCTTCTGAGAACCCAAGATCATGAGGACAAGGATGCAGAACACTCTAGGAGCTGCAGATAAGGGGAGTCCTGAGGTCAAGTTCAACACAATCTGAGTCAGGCCCTATGGGGATGAAGACCCATGGAGGATTTGAGAGGTCGTCAAATCCTAAAGTGTCACAGCAGCTTCTAGAACTGGGGTTTCTTCTTCTGAGACAGTCTCCGGGAGAGGCTATTGCAGAAAGGGACTGGGCATGCGTGTGGGGGTACAGAAAGCAAGAGGGAAGGAAGAGGCGAGCTGGGGAACAGGTTCACCCCTGGCCTCGGGCATCACTCCAGGTGGCCCTGGCTGGGCTAGGCAGAGAGATTAGCAGATGCTTGTAGAAAACTGCTGGACTTGGCTCCTAGAATTAAACCTCGATCACTTTCAAACAAAGGTTTAAGCCTTTACAGGAGTGAGTCTGTTCTCCCCAGGAGTCCCCCAGTCAGAAGGGGTGGGAACAGAGGTGAAGAGGCTTGCTGCCTGCAGCGGGCTGTAATGGAGAGGTAGGAGCTGGGGTCTCGCTGGGTGTGGGGAGCAGGCTGGCAGGTGCTAATGGAGAGGCTAGGTTCCCTGGAACACACACGCACCACACTATTCTAGCTGTGAGGCTTCGGGTGTGTCAGTCAGCATCTCTGAGTCTTGGCATCATCTGTGTGTGGCAAAAATACTATTTTGAGGTGGGATGAAGGTTGTTGACAGGGGTTATTGACAAGGGTGAAGCAAAGCCCCTGCGTCTACCTCTGATCTCACATGTGTGCTTATGTAAGATACACCAGGCTATGACAGCTATGATGACATTGGGCTATGACCCCTAGGAAGGGCAAGCCCAAGCAAAGGCTTTGCCATTAAAGCACTTACATTCCCAATGGAGAGCCAGCCTGGGCTACATGGAACCGTCTAAACAAACAAAACAAAACAAAGCCTGGATAAGCAAACAAATAAAAAGACAGCCCTACCTCATATAACCTGCAGGGTGTGAGCATTCCATTAAGGACACCAGCACACCCAAGTACCAGCATCTATGGTATGTACTAACTTCCCCCAAGCTAGAGAGTGCCTGGGCTGGAACCCTGGGCTCTGTACATACTAGGCAAACACTCAACCAGCTGAGCTGCAGTCCAGCCCCTGGACTACCCAATCACAAGGAAAGAAGCTGACCTAAGGCTTTCAGGAGATCAATAGCATTATAGATCAAGCAAGAAGGCTCCCCTGATTTAGGAACACGGAAACACTTCTCTAAATGAGAGATTTTAGTCCTGATTTTAAACAGGACCTCCATGTCGGATCTAGTGGAGGCACAGGGCTCCTGGGAGGCCCAAGAAGCATCAGCACTCCCCTCACACCACCCCCACCCCCACCCCCCTGCAGACTCTCAGCCCAGTGCTCTTCCCAGCTTAGGATCCTCCAGATGGCCGGGCTGCTGGGCCTGGCTCCCCCTCGCCCCCCTGTGGTCACAATTGGAACAGTCCAGAGGCCTTGCAGCCAGCACCGGCTGCGAGCAGATGGATGTGCCCAGGTGTCCCCTCTTCTCTGGATCCCTCTGCCATGGAGGACACCACAGCTGATGAGTCACCCTGCAAGCAGGGGAGACCTTGTCGCCAGGAGGCAGGCAGAAACTCCAGACTGCTTCCTGGCCTGGCTGCCACACGGTTCCCCCAAACTTGTGCTTTCCCAGGAACGGGGCGGGGGGAGTAACCTGAGGTGTCTCCCAGATGTCCTGTCTAGCTTAATCTATACATTATGTAATCCATACACCCTGGCAAAAGTTCTCCTCGATATCCTGTTACCTCATCTCCACCCCAGATCTCCTTCAGGTACCTGCTACTGAGACCAGTTTGTGCTCAAGGCGCCCACCTTCTCCCTGCTCCCTGATGCCACTCTGGGACCCTGTCTCAAAGAGCACCCTTTCTGACCCATATAAGAACTTAACCAGTAGCTCACTTGAGTGTAATTGGCTTCTGCATTCCAGGAAATTATACTTGGATGCCAGTCTGAAATAAGTTTGGGGGGGGGGTTTGTTTGTTTTGCATTTGTGTGTGTGTGTGTGTGTGTGTGTGTGTGTGTGTGTGTGTGTGTGTACACCATGGAAAGCATGTGGAAGGCAGAGGACAACTTGTGGGAGCTGGTTCTCTCCTATCCCGTGGAGCCTGGAAATTGAACTCACATCATGAGCCTTGGCAGCAAGCATCTTTTCCCATGGACTCTTCTTACCTGCCCCCAAACAAGGTTCCTGGAGGCAGATTTTGGTGGGAACCTCTGTATGTAGTAGTCTCCCGCTGAATACACATTTATTGTTGGCCAACTGTATATTAAGTACTGGGCTAAGGCGTGGGTATACACAGAGACACACAGTGTTGTCAACAGACCCTAATTTGGCACTGGGAAGTATGCCCCCCCCACCCTTCCTTTCAAAAGCTGCTTCCAGAAGTCTCTCTGCTTGCTAACTGTGTGACCTTGAGCAGAAAACAAACAGAAAAAACCAACACAGTTACAGGTGTAGAGAGCTGTGCCTCGTGATTCATGTCTATTAGGCGCTCCTGACAGTGCCTGGAGGTAAACCTTACACTTCTCCGTTTTCCAGGTAAGGAAATAAAGGCCTCTGAGAACTCGAGCTGTTGAAGCCCACAGAACTAGCAGGTTTTGAACTCGGAGCCGCCAGCCTTCCCAAGCCTGCATCTCCATCGGCAGGCTAGTCGGCTTCACGTATAAAATCCCTGCTTCTTCGCGTCTTTGTCTGCTCCTCTGATAAAGAAACCCTGACAAAACAGCTTAAGGGAGCAGGACTTCGTCGTAGCTCACAGTTCCTGGTTACAGACCATCATGGCGGGCAAGTCCAGGCATCGGAAGCTTGAAGCCGCCGCCGATCACGCTGCATCTCACACTGCATCTGCAGCTGGAAGAGAGTGGTGAATGCATGTGTGCTGGCGCTCAGCTCGCTTTCTGGATCCCTGCACAGCCCAGGATCCCCTGCCAGGGAATGGCCCCCCTCACATCTACTCATGAAATCAAGACAACCCCCGCCAGGCATGCCCAGAGGCCCATCTCCCAGATGATTCCCGTTCTGTCAGGATGAACAATTAACTCTACCTCTCACAACAGTCCAACCGCTTTTAAAGCCTCTTCCGCATTTTCTGCCCCAGCTCCAGTGGCACAGAGACCCAAGTCTGCGGTTGGAGGCTTATGAAATCTGTCGGGGGTGGGAGGCAAGACCGGAGGCTGCTCTCTTCTCCCATAAATGGACCCATGCTATGGAGTAATCTCAGCCCAGCATGGAGCAGTCCAGCAGGAAGAGGTGGAAAGTGGTCTGTTGTTGCGTTTAAAAGTCAAGTACGTGTCTGAAAATAATGTTAATGGATTCCTCAGCCGGCAGATAACATGGATATTTCCAGCAGCTTTGCTAATAATGGCCAGTGCTGGATGTGGTACTGCAAGCCAGAAATCTGAGCCCTTCAGAGCTGGAGGATGGATAGCCTGGGCTAAAAAAGTAAAAGAAGGGTTTTGAGGAGGTAGCCCAGTGGTAGGGTGCTTATGCAGTGTGCACAAGGCCCTCAGTGCAATTCTCAGCCCTGAAAAATAAAAATACCAATAGCTTCAGGCAACCCAAATGTCCAGGAAGAAGTGGAGCGACGAACTTGTGACACACATATTCCGTTCTGTTTCCTTCTTTGTTTTTGGTGGGGCTGGAGGTCAAACAGGCCAAGCAAGTCATTGACTCTAAGCTATGCCCACCAGCTCCAATGTATGCTTATATTTCTACAATGAAATTCTACTCAGTAATTAATGAAAAAGAATTGTTCTAACTGTCAACAACGGTGTGTGTGTGTGTGTGTGTGTGTGTGTGTGTGGGTGGGTGCATCTCACTGATACAATGTGAGTCAAAGGTATCAGGCAAAACAGAACTCCATGAAGTTCAAGGACAGACAACAGACTTTTCTAAGAACAGATTTTATAACTATGGCTGGTTTTGGCAGTGTGTTTGTGTGTGTTTTTGTGTGGGTGTGTGTGCACGTCTGGGAGAGGACATATCTGTTTTTTGAGGTACTGGAATGTGCACATATTTTATGTTTTTGTTGTTGTTTGAGACAGGGTTTCCCTGTGTAGCCCTGGCTGTCCTGGAAATCCCTCTGTGGACCAGGCTGGCCTCGAACTCACAGAGATCCACCTGCCTCTGCCTCCCCAGTACTGGATTAAAGGCGTGCCCACCATACCAAGTGAACACTTTATATTTTGATCTTGGTGGCAACTGTGTGAGTGCATTTAAGCTGTACATTTAAGCTTGTGCACATTAATACATATATGTTGTATCTCAATAGAAGCATGATGAGAAACTCCCCAGGGGGTCACAAATGTCTCACCAATTCCCCAAGCCATGGGCTTTTCCTAAGGGAAAGTCTGGTCTACATAGTGAGTTCTAAGTCAGCCAGAGCTACACAGTGAAACTCTCCCTCAAAAATAAAATAAGATGAATAAATCTAAAAAAAAAAAACAACAACAGTTTTTTTGAAAGATTTTGTTTTAAAGTGTGTGTTTGTACACATGAATTCAGTGCCTGTGGCAGCCAGAAGGTGGCACTGGATCCTCTAGAGTTGGAGCTTGTAAAGCACTCTAAACGAGTGCTGAGAACAGAATTAGGGTCCTCCTAAGCCCTGAGTCATCTCCGCAGCTGTAGGAAGTTGCTTCCTGTGTATTGTTGTTGATTTTAAGAGACAGGGTCTCCTGTAGCTCAGCTAGCCTCAAACTCTTTCTGTAGTAGCGGAGGCTGGCCTTGAACACTTGCTCCTCCCACCCCCGCATCCCGAAAGCTGAGATCACAGGCCCGGACCGCTGCCCCCAGCTTGGGAGGGAAGTGTTTTGAGCGAAGGGACGAGCTTGCAGCTTGCATCAGAGGCCGGCAGCAGACCTTCCGGGTACTTGGTAATTCAGTGTGGGGGCCTGGTGGGGAGCCAGTGGGGCTGGCCCTGTCAACCGTGAAGGACTTTCGCGGTGATCTGTACAGCGGGGGAACATCCAAGAGGCTCAAGCGTGACTGACAGGATCGGGCTTCTGTTTTGCAAAGATCCCGGTGGCTGCTGTGCAGAGGAAGATGGATGGGACGAGGGGCCGCAGGAGCAGCGGGGAGGCCAGCTGGGTGCTCCATCCGCCGCCGAGCTCCAAGCTCGGTGCTCTCTGGCTCAGCAGCCCCCGCCGCCCCAAGGCTAATCACAGCCTTTTCCTCTGCACACGAAGGGAGCAAACTTAGGCATCCGGAGACCCTGGGAACAGCACCGCAGCCTCCTGCCGGTCGTTGACTTCCGGCCTCTCCTCTCCCGAGTCTGTACCTCTTCGCACGTCTTCCCACCCGGGAGTTTTCGTGCAGACTATCAGCGGGTCCTCCTTCCTCCAAGATGGTCTTGCTGGCTCCTCTTCCCACACCCAGCCAGTCTCCAATGCTTGGTCACCCAGCCACCTATCTCGGTTCCAGCCAGGAGTTTTCCTGACACCCAGGTACAAGGACCCCCACATGGTACCTCTCTCCCAAGAAAGAATTCTTCTCCATCAGACAGGAATTCAGTTCCAAGAGTGGGGTTCTTTCTTCCCTCCAAAGTCCCCCGAGTCTTGGACCCCCTTGACCTTCAGCAAAGCCCCTTGGTTGAGCTTCATTCGGTGCAAATCATACCCCTCCTCTTCCATCCACTTCCGGTCTCCTCCTCTTCGCTCGGTGGCCCTAAAGCACACGTGATCCTCCCTCCAGCCTTGGATGTACTTGCTTGATGGTTTGGGTTCCCTGTGGGAGGCACGGGCGCATGTGGGCGCCGGAGGAGAGAAAGCCCGATGTCTGTTCCATGCCTCTCCCTCTCTGGCCGGGGCCTCACAGCTCCTCCCTCCCAAGGCCCAGCCTCTGCCATCGCTCTTACAGCCAGTGCTCCCATCAGGCTCTGAGGCAGCCGCCTACCTTTTCTCTTTACACCTGCCATGGGGTCCAGCCCCGGGCAGGACATCATCCCTCGCCCCGGGTTCCCTGCGGTGACAGACGCTCCTCAGCTGAGCTCGGTCTGCCTCCGTCCTTGGTAATCCCCCCTTTAGCCTTAGGTTGCTGACATGATACACTCAATTACACGGGAATTGGTGGCTGACTTCATTCCTAGCCGGTTTCCAGGACTAAACGTGTGCACCTGAGGCAGAGCCCAGCACAGTGCCTGGCAGACTGTAGCGCCAAGGTTACCGGAAGATACCTTCCCCTTTCAGGACGAGGGGTGGTGGGTGACCTGGTCTCCACCGATGTGCTGGGGACAGCACTCCTTCCTTCCATTTGAAGGATAGGAGCCATATTCCTAGTGACGAATTCTCCCTCACACAGTACCTGTCTGTGACTATGTTAGCCCAGAGAGCGGCTCTCCAGGCTTCATCTGCCCTTTAAGCAGATGGAGGGGTGTGTGTGTGTTCTGCACACTACCGGAAGTGTCCACTTGTGCTCCGTAGGCCATCACCGTCAGTGCAGCCTGGTCAAAGGTCGCTCTCACTCCATTAGCCTCCAGGAATCAAAAGAATGATTTCCTTAGTCAAGAATAATTATTTCAACCAGCTTTTTTCCCCTTTCGCTCGCTGCTGCGCCGGCTGGGCCACGTGTGCCGGCTGACAAATTAATTTCTATTATTTATATTGGGCTAGCCCGGGGAATGGGGGCGGGGAGGAGGCAGTGGGAGAAGCCATGCGAAATGCAGATGGAGAGATAGCAACAGGGGAAATGGAGAGAGGAAAGCAGAGTGCAAGGGGGGGGGGGGAGAGGAGCAGAAATAGAGAGAGAAGAAAACTCAGTCAGCGGCCGGCATTGGATGGAAAGGAGCAGGGAGGAAGAAGGGGGCGGCGAAGGGGGGCGCAGGGTGATCTCCAGGCGTGGGAGGGCCGGGCAAAGCCTGGGAACTATGGGGTGGCTGGGCATCCAGGCCAGCAGTTTGCATCCTAGCGAAGATCCTCTGGTGAGCCGGCCTCTGGGTCCTCCCCAGCCGAGACATGCACTGGCATCTCATTGAGCTCTCAAGGCGGCCGCTCTTCATGATCCATCAAAATGCATGGAAATGGCTCTGCCTCCCCCAGCCTCCCAGGCGCTTGTCAGTCCAGCGCTGCCTCCCCACGGGCCTAGGGAGGTCTCATTAAATGGAGCCCATCCAATTCAGGACCACTGGAGGCTTCGAGCAAATGAGCTCCTGCCCACCCGCGGCTGGCCCCTCTCTCCTCCTGCTCTTCTTTTCCTCCTCTGTCCTCTTCCCCTTCCTAGGCCAGCTCCTTCGCTTGGAGAGAGGCGCTGGGCACACAGGGTGCTGATCTAGCCACAGGGGGTGCAAAGGCAGGGACCTGTCTTTCCAAAGAAAAGCAGGGAAACCAGACAGGGTCTACCTCCTGACCTACACTCTGTCAGGCTGCAAAGTCAGCCAAAGATGGGTGGGTGCCATCTTAACTGTGCAGCTTTACATTTATTTATTTATTTATTTATTTATTTATTTATTTATTTATTTATTTATTTATTTATTTGTGTGCAGGGGGCGGAGGGACAGGTATGGAAGCCAGAGAACGATTTTCTCTCCTTCCACCATATGGGTTCCAATGACCAAACTCAGGTACCTGCTGACCCACCTTACTGGCCTCGGCTGTGCATCTTTGAAGATGATCAATATCACAATTAGTCGCTTTATCTTAATTTTTAAAAACATTTATTTATTTATTTGTGTGTGTGGAGGTCAGAGGACAATTTACAGGCGTAGATTTTTCTCTGAGGTTTGGTCCCAGGGAGCAAACTCAGGTCATCAATCTTGGCCGCAAGCACCTTTACCCAATGAACCAACTCGCTGGCCCTCTTTGCTTTGCTTTTTTTTTTTTTTTTTTTTTTTTTTTTTGAGAGGAAACCGTTAAGGGTGCAGTTGGAGGACATTTTGCACACGCACGTGGGCACACACTATGACAACCATGGAACTCTGAGGTGAAGGTAGAAAACCACCACCCCCCAGGACCTCAAAAAGCTCTTCCACATCAGAATGACAGTCTGTGCTCCCCAGACCCCAGTTACCACGAGGGAACCGCCAACTACTTGTCCCCCTACGTCCTAGAAACCCTCAGACAGAGACGAGCTGGCTTCTTTGTTTGCCGTGATGTCTGTTTGCTGTCCACTGCTGCCGGTAGCTGTCACTGCTTTTCTTTGTTCTAAAGTCCTCCGCTAAACTACTGTTCATTAAAGTGCTCTCCTGGTGGTCGATAGCTGGACCTTTTTTTTGTTTCTATGAATGAAGCTTCATGAGCGTTCTTGTACCTGTTGGTGCGAGGCACATCTGGGGCAGTGTGACCTCAGACAAGGCACTCAGCTTCTCTGAGCTCCGATTTCATCCTTCATAAAGTGGGAACGAGGGAAGATATTAACTATTGTGTCCGCTAACCCACAAGGATTTAAATGAACGGACACGTGGGAATCATCTAACAGGGCAGCTAGCAAACAGGCGGTGCTTAATAAATGCCATTCCCCGTGGGGAGCCAGGAAAAGAGGTAACGGCATATAATTTACAGGCTGGGACCCTAGATTGGCAGGTGACCCCCAATAGCATAATTTCCCCCGATTCCTGCCGTCATACACAGTTGTTTTCTGAGGGTCAAATTCCCGGTCAGCTTTTGAGTTTCTTAGGGTATCAAGTCAGATAGCCATGCTGTGGACAGGAAAATGAGTCTCAGAATGATTTGGGAGATCTGCCACGGGGCTGGGGAGACAGTCTGAGGGGTAGGAATCCTTGTTGTATAATCCCAAAGATCTGTGTTCAGGTCCTCAGCACCGCATAAAAAGCTAAGTATAGCCATTCGTGTGTAACCCCGGTGCTAGGAGTGGGGCAGAGACAGGAGGATTGCTGGACCGTGGGTGCCAATAAAGCCAACATACAGTGAGTTCCAGGTTCAGAGACCCTGTCCCAAGAGCATGCGGCAGGGAGCAAAAGGGGGAGGTAGCCAGCCTCAGATACACACGTGATAGGTATTCAAATGCATAACACGCACACGCACACACACACACACACACACACACGCACAGAGAGAGAGAGAGAGAGAGAGAGAGAGAGAGAGAGAGAGAGAGAGAGAGAGAGAGACAGAGACAGAGAGAGAGAGAGAGAGAGAGACTCATATATTAGTTGTTGTTGAGACAGGCTTTCACTTTGCAGCCCAGGCTGGCCTAGAACTATAAACCCTGTCGTGAATGTCCCTTAAGTGAAGGGATTACCAGCCTGCGCCACCATACCTGGCTCACTCGTGTGTGTTTAAAGAAAAAGATTTTTATTTATTTTTACTCTAAGTGTACGAGTGTTTTCCTAAATGCGTGTCTGCACCACCTGTGTACAGTGCCCGAGGAAGCCAGAAGAGGGCACCAGGTCCTCTAGAACTGGGGTTAGAGGTGGTTGTGAGCGGCCTTGTGGGTGCCGGGAATGAACCTGGGTCCTCTGGAAGAGCAGCCGGTGTTCTTGACTACTGAGCCGTCTCCCGGTCCTCACTTATGCATTTCAGTGGGTCATTACCGAGAACAAAACATGTTTCTTACATCTGTGTGCCTTTTGGTGGGTTGCAGAGGACCTGACTCCGGGGCCCTCAGTTTATGGAGCAGGAAACAACCGCAATCGCCTGGGCAACAGAAACGGTGAACTTCATAGCCAGTCCTGAAGTCAGGGGGTCTTGCTCAGGACACTGAAGGACTCCAGCATCCTGGCATGATGGGGAACCCCCAAGGGGCTGTCACATAGGACCTTTGGCCTTAGGGGGTATAGTCCTAACTAGATCAGTGGCCTGCCTGCCATCTAAATGTCTTGTGGCGAAATGTTTGCTTTCCCCAGCGCTGGGGGATCACAGGGAGGAGACCTGAGGCCGGGAGTCTAGACGCAGGTCAGCTTCTCTTGCTAAGGCCTGGGTGGCCTTCCCCCAAGTCCTGATCTGGACCCTGCTCTCCTACCATGCCCAGACTCTCTCCTGCTGAAATACACACTCAGGAAGAAAGTCAGCATGGTGTCATTCTGAGGGTGGGCAAGGGTGCGGGATGGGCAGGTGCAGGATGCAGAAGTTCCATTCAGAGCCTCGGGCCTCCCTCCCCCCTCCCCCCACTCCTCTCCCCCTTCGTTGCCATTTAGAGGAGAGGCCCCTAATTGCAAGGTGGAAGACCACTAATGAGTCTGTTAAGGACCTCAGAGACAGTGCTGATGGCCCTAAAGGGCTTCCCTGAGTTTCCGTAAAAAGCCCTGGTGGTGGAGAAGCCTCCATTAGCAGGAGGGATTAATCGCCAGGCAGATCTCAGCCACCTCCTTGCAAGGTGGCTCTAGCTCCCACGGCTGCCCTGCTGAGCCCTCAAGTCCGAAAGGATGAGGCCTGAGGTTGAGAGACACACCATTCATGATCTTCCCCACCTGTTCCCAGGTGAAGAAACCCCAGGGCAGAGAGAGAGAGCCGGTTTGTGGATCAGGGAGATGAGGGATACTCAGAGCGGAGGGATAGAGAGCCCTGAGAGACAGGGGAGGGGCCTCTAGGGAGTGATTCCGGAGAGCCTCAGGGGAATGCAAATGATATGCAAAATATGCACACCATTAGTGATTAGTTGTGGGTCAACAGCTCTGGGGCCCTCTGAGTAATAAGTTGGCAACTCAGAGTACGAAGCGAAGCGTCTGATTGGGCCCAGGGGAAGAAGCAAGGGCTGGCCTTGGTGGGCTTGGACTAGGACCTCTGGCCCTTCAGGTCACCGGTCCTCCTGGGTACCATTCTAGTCCTTTCCCCATCAGTGAGGGGTTCAGGCGGCTAAAGGCTCACGGAAACCCCTGTCTGTGATGGGAACCGCCCCTCCATGCTTCTGCAGAGCTAGGATGGCCCTCAGACCTGAGGTGGCCACATCAGGCTGGCTTGCTCAGCAGGTGCTGGAGGGAGTCGCTTCCCATCCTCCTCTCCACGCACGCACGCACGCACGCACGCACGCACGTGAATTTCTTCTCTTCCTTCTCCCTCCCTCAGCTCTGTCCTCCTCTAGCCTCCCAACCCCTGGCAGAGCATCCGGGGAGCCTGGTCCCTCCTCCATCCCTCCCCACCTGATAGTGAGACCTGGTCTTAGTGACCTCGTGACTCTGGCCAGCCAGCTTTGGAGCATGGGGAGAAAGGACCTGCTCCATCGTTTCAAATTTTGGAGGAAATCTGATATGGGAGCTGCCAATCATGCCGGTCTCTGATGGCATGGAGGAAGGGACTCCCCGCTCCCAGGAGCATCTTGCTAGCCCCTGCCTCACATTGGGTCTTATTGCCCAGTTGGCACAATCTTCAGTACAGACAGGACCCAGGAAGTTGCTGCCTTCTAAATGCCTGGGCCTTCTCCTCCTCCCAGTACTTCTGTGGAAGAAAATTTTTCCTTGGGGCTCTGCCACAGCAGGGGCGAGAGGAATAAATTCAATCAATACCTGCCAAGTCCCTGCCTGGTGCCCCGCAGCGTTGGAAGGTACCTTAGAGTGCAGAGTGCAGGTAGGGGAGGTAAGGGAGGTGCTATGGGCCCAGTGGATTCCCAGAAGCCACCTGGGCTGAAATCCTTCCCGCAACAATCTCAAGCCAGCTCCCCTCTGCCCGTGGGATCACCCTCTCTGCAACAGTTCCTCAGAAGTGACCCGTTTCTTGAAAACAAAGCAGGAGGGGCTATCCAGAGGTGGGGTGGTCAGGAGGCCACTGTCCCTGCGTTTACCCAGGGGAGAGACTGTAGGGACCTGAGATCAGTGACTGGACGCCATGATCTGACCTGAGCCTCAGTCATGGGGAAGCAGGTAACGGGGCTGGCAGCCTGAGCTGTGCCGAGGGATGTTCATACGGGCTTCTCCCCTAGACTCCAGCCAGCGTTCTGGGGTGCTAACTCTTGAGGGAGAGCTGGTCTTGACACACGTTCTGCCCCCACAGTAACACTTGCAGCCAGCCAGGCAGGGGTAGCGGTGTGGGAGCTTACTCCCAAGTCTTCATCTTTTTCCTGTCCCTTCCTGAGAGGGATACCAAGAGGCAGAAGAGAGGAACTGGGGAGCCGGGAGGCTGTCCCACGGTGATGGTAGTCACAAATCCCAGACCTGTCAAACGGGAATGACCTCCACCTGCTGAGGCTGAGTCGAATGAGGAGGAGGGGGAGGGGGAGGAGGAGGAGAACGGTTAGGTGCAGGGGGAGGTCTTCAGTGCAAGGCTCTGAGGTTTGCCAGGCAGGCTCATGGAGGTGTACAGGTTGTTCCAGCTCCATCTAACTTCCATTCTGAGAACTCTGGCGGCACCCTGCCTCCACCTTAAACTGTGTCAGCCCTCCCCTCCCCCAGCCTCCGGGTGGGAGACTCTCCTTTCTCATGTCGTCCTCCCCACCCCCCCACCCCCAGCAGTCAGTCTCCTTGGTGACATTGTCAGAGTGGCTGGAATCAGACCCCTGCCTCCTGGGGCCTCTCTGAGAGGGGAAGCAGCAACCTCTTTCTAGTGTTCCTCCCTCCTCCCTCCCTGCGGTGGCTCTGACACCCGCTGGCTGCCTGTGACCTTCAGACTGTCCCAGGATCCCCTTTCAGTGCCCCTCCTTCTCGCCCCAGCCTTCCCTGGGTGCCATCAGTCTGAAAGGCTGCTAACTCTGCAGCCACCAGGGGAGGATCGGGTGTACGCGTGATGAGGGGTGGGGGGCTGCCTCTTCTCTGGATGCCTGAGAAACAGAACTGATCCTGAACAACTTTTCTTCCCATCGTTGACTCAATAGCCTGAGCCTCCACCTCTCAAACTGGAGCCGAATGTATGGCTGGGAAGGGGCCTGTAGAACTGGGCTGGATTCTGGTCGGATGACACCCCCCCCCATCCCACCCCAACTCCTACACCTGTTTGATTGGGCTGGGCTTAAGGGTGGGCCAGGAGGAGATCCGGGCAGGGCCTACTTTAGGGGGCCTTATTGTCCTGACTCGTTTTATGTCAACTTGACACAGGCTAGAGTCATCTGGGAGGAGGGAATCTCAACTGAGAAAATGCCTTCGTAAGACAGACAGGCCTCTAGGGCATTTTCTTAACTAGTGATCAGAGGAGGGTACAAACCATGGTGGGTGGTGCCTTCCCTGGGCAGGTGGTCCTGGGTTCTATATGAAAGCAGGCTGAGCAAGCCATGGGGAACAAGCCAGTAAGCAGCACTTCTTCATGGTCTCTGCATCAGCTCCTGCCTCCAGGTTCCTGCCTGGTTTGAGGGTTTGAGTTCCTGTCTGGGCTTCCTTTGTTGAACTGTGACATGGGATATTTAAGGTAAATAAACCCTTTCCTGCCCAAGTTGCTTTTGGTCACAGTCTTTATTTTTTTCTTTTTTCTTTCTTTCCTTTTTTTCTTTGGTTTTTCGAGACAGGGTTTCTCTGTGTAGTTTTGGTGCCTGTCCTGGATCTCACTCTGTAGACCAGACTGGCCTCGAACTCACAGAGATCTGCCTGGCTCTGCCTCCCGAGTGCTAGGATTAAAGGCATGTGCCATCCCGCCCAGTTGGTCACAGTATTTCTTCGCAGCAATAGAAACCCTAACTAAGACACTCACCTCAGGAATAAAGTTCTAGAGCAGGGTGTTTGGGGGGGGGGGGAGTTGGGGGTGTGGTGATTATTTGTTGTACTCTAATAAAGCTTGCCTGAAGATCAGAGGACAGAACTAGCCACAGAATTAGCCATAGAGGTCAGGCAGTGGTGGCACACACCTTTAATCCTAGAGCTAGGGAGGCAGAGTTCCGTCTGGATCTCTGTGAGTTCAAAGCCACCCTAGACTATATGAGATTAATCCAGTCTAAAAGAAACAGAGCCAGGCAGTGGTGGCACACACCTTTAATCCCAGCACTTGAGATCTCATGCCTTTGCTACCAGTATTTGGGAAGCGCACACACACCATTAATTCCAGCACTAGGAAGGTTGAGACAGGAAATGATGTGGCTGGGTGGAGAAAGGCATATAAGATGTGAGGACTCAGGCATTCAGTCTGAAGATTCGTGGAGACAGGATCTTCCCCTTTCAGGTGAGAAGTGTCTGTGGCTTGTTTCCTCTGATCCTTCAGCATTTACCCAATATCTGGCTCCGGGTTTTTATTATAAGACCATTTAGGATTTGTGCAACATGGGGGATCTTCAGTAATTAAGATAAATATTTTTTAAATACAATACTAAAATAAACAAAATTGGGGGCTGGGGAGATGGCTCAGTTGATAAAGCGCTTGTCTCATAAGCATGAGGACCTGAACTGGATCTCCAGCACCCATACAAGACAGCTCGGGCCTGGTGGCCCACACTAGTGAACCCAGTGATGCAGAGACGGACCGCTGGGGCCCGCTGGCCAGCCTAGTCTAGATCCAGAGCCCGTGGGTGACCTGTCTCCAAAAACAGAGTTTCTAAGAAATGGCACCTGAGGTTGACCCGTGTCCTTTACACACATGTGCACCTGTACACACATGCACATGTGCACGCGCGCACACGGACACAGAAACACAGACACACACACACACACCCTGAAAACTTTTCTTTTTTTTTTTTTTCTTTTTGGTTTTTTGAGACAGGGTTTCTCTGTGTAGCTTTGCGCCTTTCCTGGAGCTCACTTGGTAGCCCAGGCTGGCCTTGAACTCACAGAGATCCGCCTGGCTCTGCCTCCCGAGTGCTGGGATTAAAGGCGTGCGCCACCACCGCCCGGCATACCCTGAAAACTTAATACTAAACAAACCCCAAGATTGTGATAGTCAGAAGGAAGCTCTCTTCCCTAAGAGGTTTATACCCTGATTCCCGTTCCTGTGAATACACTGAATGGTCCTGGGCTTCAGGCAGGATATAAAGGGTTCATCAGCGGGTCTTGACAGGGAGTGGAGCCTGCATCTTTTAGGTGGGACAGGCATCATCTCAGAAGTCCTTAAAAGGGGAGACATGGCACAGTGGTTAAGACGGTTCTTTCAGAGGACCTGGATTTGGTTCCCACATGAGGTGACTTGTAAGTCCAGTTCCAAGGGATCTGTTGCCCTCTGGCCCCTGTGGCACCTGCATTTACACGCACAACATACACATAGCTGCTTTCACGTACATATAATTAAAAAATGTTTTTTTAAAGAGTCCTTGAAGGAGAAGAGGGAGACAGAAGAGCCAGGACCAAGGATAGGAATGCAGTAGTGCTCTGATGCAGTCTCAGGACAATAGCATGTATTTTGGGTTGTTAAGATGGTGACGGGGGTGGGGTGGGGGGTGGGGTGGGGGGGTGGGGTGGGGTGGGGTGAGGGTGGGGGGCTGCTCGTTGAGGAATGCCAGCAGCTTCTAGAAGCCCCCAAAAGACTCACTCCCCTGGGCCTCCAGAAAGCAACGAAGCCCTGCTGGCCCCTTGGTTTGAGCTCAGTCAGACTTACAGAGCTGTAAAATAATAAATTTGTGTTGCTTCGAGGGGCTAAGCTAGCGACTGTGTGTTACTGCAGCAATGAGAACGTAATAACGACAAACGTGCGTTCTCTCTCGGTGCCCACGAGGGACTGGTTCCAAGACCCCGTCCAGATAACAAAATCTGAGCATGCTCGAGTCTCTCACTTACAGTGACCTAGTGTTGCCTATAGCCTGTGCGCACCGTCCTGTATGTGCTAATCCTCTGCAAACAGTAGTTTTACTGTATCGTTTAGGGAATAATGAGAAGAAAAGGTCTGAGTCTGTTTGCTTTCATCCTGATTATTTTGTATTTGCAGATGGCTAAGTCTGCGGGTGCCGAAGCTGCAGATCCAGAGGGCTGATAATAGAGATGGAAGAGGAGAGTCTAAGCTTCTGGCAGAGACTCCACCTTGGCACTCCAGACAGTCACTGGCTGACAGACACTTGGACTTAGAATGCATTGGGGGAGGCATAAAGGGCATCAAGGTACCAGGATCCCACCCAGAAAAGACACCACAGGGGGTGGGCTGGAAACCAAAGGCCAAGGTTAGAAATGTCACGTGTTTCTGTTTGCTTAATATATTAGTATGATATTACTGTTATTAAGACAAGGGTCTCATGGTAGCTTTGAACCTGCTTTGTAGCTGAGGATGACCTTGAATTTCTGATTCTCCTGGCTCTACCTCCCAAAAGCTGAGATTGCACAGGTGTGCCACTGTGCTGGGCTCTGCTGTACTGAAGATGGAACTCAGGGCTTCGTGCATGCTAAGTAAACTGAAACGTTATGAATTGATGCTTCTAAACATAATGAATTAATGAATTAAAAGAATGCATGCACGTAGTTAAAAAGTTAAAAATCACAGGCCTCATAATAAACCATGCATTTTCATCCTAGCCTTTCCCACCCTGTAGCCCTGCCCCCGAGGCAGCCACTTTTAACTGCTTTTGGTTTTTTTTTTTTTTTTTTTTTTTTTTTTTTTTTTTTTTTTTTTTTTTTTTAGGATGTATTTCAGATATTTTAAAACAACAACCAAACATATTGCTCATTTTCCTATTTTACAGTTTTGAAGTCTTGATTCTTGGTCTTGTACTATGGAAGATAGAATGTTACATTCATTGGTCCATACTCGACTCTTCTTCAATTATGATTTTGTCAGTTTAAAAATTACATTTGATTATTTATTTATGTGTGTGTGTGTGTGTGTGTGTGTGTGTGTGTGTGTGTGTGTGAGAGAGAGAGAGAGAGAGAGAGAGAGAGAGAGAGAGAGAGAGAGAGAGAAGAAGAAGAAGAAGTCAGAAGACAACCTTTGTGAGTCAGTTAGCATTCTGCCACGTGAGTCCTGGGCATAGAATTCAGGTCGATGGCCTGTGCCTTTACCTGGTGAGCCACCTCACCAGCCCAATTTTAACACTTTTAAATCAATATTTGATGTTTATTATGGCTTCATACATATTTAAGGCTGAGCAAAATAATGGGTCCTGGTTGTATTTTTAACTGTCTTACTTCTCTCGTTGAGTTAATGATTATTTCTATTTTTAAAAAACAATCTGATTCATAGTCTTGGTATTTATTAGGAATTCAATTCCAAATTAAAAAAAAAAAAACAAAAAACAAATATGTATAGATACTTTGTCTGCTTGTAGACCTGTGCCTTCAGAGGGCATAGGATCCCCTGGAACTGTAAGTACGGACGGTTGTGAGCCACCACATGGGTACTGGGAGTTGAACCTGGACCCTCTTGCAAGAGCAGCCAGCCAGTGCTCTTAACCACTGAGCCATCTCTCCAGGCCCTCAGCCTGAAGTTTTGATCTATAAAAGCACCAGGCAATCTTGTCGTTTGTGTTTCCGCTCTGATTGGCTGTGAGATGGGGGTCTCATTATGCTGCCCAGGCTGCCCTGGAGCTCCTTAACTCAAATGACCCTCCCACTTCAGCCTCCTGCCATGTCACCTAGCTCTTTGGGTGATATCTTTCCTGAAAGCTTTCATCCTCTTGCGTTTGGGGCAGATGCTTCTCTGGGACCACTGTCCAGCCCTAGTCCTGAGACTTCATCTGACAAACGCCTCCATGTTTCTTCCCTCTTGGAATCCTTCTCTTGAACTATAAAATTGTCCTTCTTGATTGGCTCCCTCTTTTGGGGGGGAGTGTATTTTCCATAGATGTTTGAGGAAGTGTCTGCAGGAGACATTACCTTGTGAGCTTGCATATTTGAAAATGTCTTTCTTGCCCCTGGTTGATAGTTATGCCCGGCACACAACTCTACTTTGGAAACTGTTTCAAACTTTAGAATTTTTGATCTATTGTCTTCAGGTTTACACACTTACAACTTGACAATTCTGAGTCTACTTTGATTCCTTTTTTTCTTTGTAAATAACCCATTTTGTCTCTCTGAAGGCTTTTAGACTTTTAAGAAATTATTATGACATCTATTTGTGTGCCTGTGCATATGCACGCACATCGTGATATGCGTGGAGGTCAGAGGACAACTTGCGTTCTTTCCTTCCGCTACGTGGGTCCTCTGTGGGGGGGGGGCAGACTTAGGTCATTAGGCTTGGCAGCAAGTGCCTTTGCCCACTGAGCCAGCTTGCTAGCCCCCCTTGAAATGTTTTTTTTAATCACTATTGCTTTTGAAATTTCACGTTAATAGAGCTTTGTAAAATCCCTTTTCTGATCCCTGTTTCAACTGATCTGAAGCAAGACTTTTAGTGCTAGAAAATTTTCTTGTATTATTTCTTCTGTTTCTGTTTTTAAAATATTCATAGTTCCTCTCTCTCTCTCTCTCTCTCTCTCTCTCTTCTCCTCTCCCTCTCTTCGACACAGGATTGTACTCTGAAGTGCAGGCTAGCCTCAAACTCCTCTAGCCTCAGCCTCCTGGACGCTAGTATGACAAGTGTGCCCCCATGCCTGACTCTTATGCTTTATGACTATCCTATAGGTCATCTGCTGGACCTTCCCAGCTAATCTTGGGTTGTTTTTTCTCTCCCTTCCTTCTCCACTCTTTGCTTGTTTTGCTTAGTGGGAAGTTTCCACAAATTTACCTCTTAACTCTCATATTGAATATAAGCTACCTCTTTTGCATATTTTTTTTTTTAAAAAAACACTGTTTTTCTAAATGCCTCTATAATTTTTGTTTGTTTTGAAACAGGCTCTCTCTTTGTATGTCAGGCTGGCCTGTGACTCAGGATTCTCCTGCCACAACCTCCCAAGTACTGGGTTTATAGGCCTGTGACACCCACTCTAGCTCCTTTCTATTTTAACTTTATTTCATAAATACAACACACATGCATCTCTCTGTAAATAATTTTTTAATATATAATTCATTTTAATTTTATGTGTATTGGTGTTTTGCCTGCATGTATGTCTGTGTGAGAGTGTAAGGTCCCCTGGAGCTGGAGTTACAGACAGTTGTGAGCTGCTATGTCGGTGCTGGGAATTGAACCCAGGTCCTCTGAAAGAGCATCCAGTCCTCTTAACTGTGGAGCCATCTCTCCAGCCCCCTCTCTGAAAATAACGTTTAAGGATTTATTTACTTCATCTTATGGGTATGTATGAGTGCTGCATGTGTGTATATGTACCATGTGTATGTCTGGTGCCTGAGGAGGCCAGAATCCAATTTTGGGATTCCCTGGAGCTGGAGTTGCAGGTGTTTGTGGCATGTGAGTACTGGGAATCGAACCTGGATCCTATGTAAGAGCAGGAAGTGCTCTTAACTGCTGAGCCATCTCACCAGCTTCTATTTGTTTATTTATTTATTTATTTATTTATTTATTTATTTATTTATTGTGTGTGTGTGTGTGAGTGTGAGTGCACGTGCGTGTGCACCATAGTACACATGTGAAAGTCAGAGGACAACCTGTGAGATATCTCACTCCTACCATGTGGGTCCTGGGCACTAACCTTAGCTCATGGGGCTTGTCTGAACATGCCTTTATCTGCTGAGCTTTTGCATTGCTTTTTAAGCTCTGGGTGTTTATTTTTTCTGCTTCCTTAGGAAGAGAGAACTCTGAGGAGATTTCTGTCTCCTCACATTCCTCCCCCCCTCATCTCCTATGTGGCTGCTGTGTTTCTATCTATGGGGTTGGGGACTTCCTATACACGTATGGTGATCCTTTTTGCCAGGAGATACCTGACAGCTCCATGGGGCACGCTCACGTGGAAGGGCAGTCAGGTGGGACAGGCTTGGTAGAAGCCTCCTGTTAGTGTATGGAGACTTTCGCCTCGGCCAGTTGGTCTCTCTCAAGTGAGTCTCCCATCTCCCACCTGGGAGTATAAACCTTCCTTCCAGGATGCTGAGAAGTGTGAAGGAGAAAAGAGCTGCCACCCCACAGTTCAGGGTACAGACGTCCACTTATCCCTTTTCCCAGTATGGTGCATAAAGTGGATTGAACAGTGGCTCCCCCAACAAATATGCCCATGACGTATGCCTGGAGCCCACGAGTGCTCCGATGTGAGCCTATCCAGAAAAAGAATCTTCGCAGATATAATTGGATGAGGTCATCCTGCATTCCCCAGATGTCACATCCAGTGACAAGTGTCTTATAAGGAGCTTACAGAAAAGATGAGCTCACAGGACAGTGAAGCCAGAGGCTGGCGTGATGCGGCCACAAGCCAAGGGACATCGAAGCCACTGGAAACCAGAGGGGCGAAGAGTGGCCTTTTGATTTTAGGCCTCTGGTTTTATTGTCTTCGGCCCCCAGTGTATGCTGGCTTGTTCTACCAGCTAGCAAACTTACTCAACACTCCTCCTCCAGCAGGCCCGCTGTTCCTCATGGCAGAGACCCTTTGGCTCAGTCTTTCCTGGGAGGAAATCTCCTTTTGCTGGGGTAGAAGGATGTTGGCTGCCTGGGGTGTGAGGGATGTGAGGGGCTGCCTGCTCCTACTAAAGAGTCTTTAATTTTTAAAAATTATACTTATTTATTTATGGAAAGAGAATCTCAGAACTGGGGATGGGAAAGGTGGAGAAAAATGGACCCTTTGGGCTTGCTTGCCAGCCAGTCTAGCCCAGTCTATGAACCCCCCCATTCAGTCTATGAACCCCCAGTTCCAGTGAGAGATCCTGTCTCAAAACTACAGTAATGACTCTGAGGAACAATGCCTGAGGCTGACCTCTGGTCTCCTCCTTCACAGAAATGTACACATGTGTAATCGTGTGCGCACGCACGCGAGCGCATACACACACACACACACACACACACACACACACACACACACAAATAAATCCTTCATATAAATGTACACATATAATTATATGGGCACACATACATGTAAATACTTTCAGAGAGAAGTAGAATATACTCAGTTTGAAGAATTAGGATAGCAAAGGTAAAGAGTATTAAAGAAAGTTCATCTAACTTAGTTGACATTCTGATTTCCTTCCTTCCTTCCTTCCTTCCTCTCTTGTTGGTTTTTCGAAACAGGGTATCTCTGTGTAGCTTTGCGCCTTTCCTGGAACTCACTCTGTAGACCAGGCTGGCCTCGAATTCACAGAGATCCGCCTGCCTCTGCCTCCCAAGTGCTGGGATTAAAGGCATGTGCCTTTTTTTTCTGGAGCTGAGGACCGAATCCAGGGCCTTGTGCTTGCTAGGCAAGTGCTCTATCATTGAGCCAAATCCCCAACCCCCCCCCCTCCCAGATTTCTTTCTTAAAAAAAAAAAAAAAAAAAAAAAAGCTATTAGCCAGGCGGTGCACAGGCAGATCTCTGAGTTTGAGGCCAGGCTGGTCTACAGAGCAAGTTTCAGGACAGCAAGATTATATATGTGTGTGTGTGTGTGTGTGTGTGTGTGTGTGTGTTTGCCTGCATGTATGTGTACCACCATGTATGATGTATGTGCACCACCATGTCTGTGCCTGGTGCCTGTGGAGGCCAGAAGATGGCGATGGAACTGGAGTTACAGACTGTGTGAGCTGTCATGTGGTGCTGAGAAATGAACCCCATTCTTTTACAAGAGCAGAAAGAGCTCTTAACGGCGGAGCCATCCTCCCTATTCCCTGTTCTGATTTCTTGGTTTTATAACTGACAGGCTCATGCGCCCTCCACCCCCATCCTAGCCCATAGGCACAATCATCTATACCCAGTGGAGTGAGGTTGGCATGATGAGATAAGATAAAGCCTCATGGAAGGAGAGTAGGGCACTTGGCTATTTTCACTTTATATTTTTGGTTGTGAGCCTAGCCTTTAATGGCTGAGCCATCTCTCCAGCCCGGTTATTTTCACTTTAATCTGTGGTTGTATTGCTAGAAATCCCTTCCTTGGAGATGTAAACAACGTCTACCCCTCCTTCTAAAGTCTTGATGACAAACTGAGGTATGATTCCACCAAAGTTCACCCAAGGGGGGAACCAGTGCGTTTATTAGGCTTACTGGGCAATGGGTGAGGGGCCATGAGAAGGGGTATAGACGACGTTAAAACAGCCGCATTGGAGGGTCTGCACTCAGCGGGGATGATAGCCTCCCTGTGGCTGGGCTACAGGGAGCCCCTGCCCTCTCGCTTTCCCTCCTATATGCCCCATCTCTTCCCAGAGATCCTGAGACCACGTGCAGTTAGGGCAGAACCACAGACATCTGGTTGTGGGGGGTGGCTACTCAGGAGAGGGTCTCATGACCCTCCCCTCCCTCTCCTTCCAAGAGAACAGTCAACAGTCAACAAGCCCAGCTGTGATGTCTTTGGTGGGCAGGAGGAGCAGCTGACCTCCTGAAGACGGTGGCAATCTGTCTTGGAGGGAAGTCCCATGCAACAGGTGGTTTGCATTATTTTGATTGACATGGGACTCCCCTGCTCAGGCATGCCTGTTCCTTCCTGCTGGGTGGGCCTGCCAGCCTGGCCTCACAGGTTTGGGACATTGTGGCAAGTTAGATCTTCATATCAAGAAATAGTACTGTGGCGACTTGAAAGAAATTGGCCCCCAAAGGGAGTGGCCCTATTAGGAAGTGTGGCCTTGTCGGATTAGACATGGTCTTGTTGGCAGAAGTGTGTCACTGTGGAGGCAGGCTTTGAGATCCCCTATATGCTCAAGCCATGCCCAGTGAAACAGAACTCTTCCGTTGCCTGTGCAAGATGTGGAACTCTCAGCTCCTTCTCCAGCATCATGTCTGCCTGCATGCTGCCATGTCCCACCATGACGATACCATTACCTAAACCCCTGAAAAGGTAAGGCACCCCAATTACATGTTTTTCCTCTATAGTAATTGTGGTCATGATGTCTCTTCACAGCAACAGAAACCAGAAGACAAGTGCCTTAGGACTCCTCCCAGTAACAGGGAGGTGGTCAGGTCTCCTTCTTCTGAGCTCACAAGTCTGACCCCTCCTACCTCTAGCATCAAGGACTGTAGGGACTTTTCAGCTATGGAAGAAACAGGGGGCATCAAGAGGGATTCTGGAAGGAGCTAAAGATACAGAAGTGGCTGGGGCTATTAGACAAGATGATGGGAGACTTATCATTCCAGACTGAGCCCTACAACAGGCCCCAGTGGGCTTGGCCAACCCAAAATGGAATCACCCATGTTCAATGCCACAAAACCAAACACAAACTTTGACAGACAGATCCAGAAAAAAACATGTTTCTCCTAAAAACAGGAGGTTCTTAGTCTGCCTGAGTCAGTGAGATAAGGGAGATAACCCTCTGACTTTTGAAAATTACGCTTATTTATTTTATGGGAGGGGCACGTGCATGTCACAGCCCATGTTTGAAGGTCAGAGGATACCTTACGTTGGTTCTCTTATTCCTCCTTGTGGGTTCTGAGGATAGCGCGCTCTATCCTCAAGCAGCTCAAGCAGCAGGCACCCTTACCTGTGAGCCATCTTGCCAGCCCAAGACCCTCTGCTTTTTGGTATTTTGATTTTAGTATTTTGATTAATGTGTACGAGTGTGGGTCTGCATGGGTCTGATCCCCCTGGAGCTGGAGTTAGAGGCAGTGTGAGCCCCCCCACCCATGTGGGGCTGGGACTCGAACTCCAAGGGAAGAACAGTATGGACGCCTCACTGCTGAGCCATCACCTCTGCAGTCCAAGACCCTCTGCCTTCACCCTTACGAAAAAGTGACTTGAAGTGATTTGGTGTCAATCACTCGGCGTTTTTTTTTTTTTTCCTATTGCTCTCTTTCCTTGATCCCATCTTATAAACCCAATGTGCTGGCCGCGCATGTGGGAGCTCACTCCGTCTGCAGAATGGAGGCTGCCCTGGTTCACCAAGCACAAATAAAAGCCAAGCAGACCCAGAATTAAATCGGGTCTTGTAATGCTATGTCTCAACCAACCCAAGGTCTTAGCTCATTACTCTTTGGCAGGGAACTTTGAAGGGGGAGGCTTCCAGGGGGCTGAACTTGATGGTTCTGTGTGGGAGGGAGGAGGAGGAGGCAGCGGCTACAGTTCCTCAGAGAGGACAAACTATGAACTGGGCAAACTGTGGCACCTCTCCTTCTGCCCCAGGACACCAGCCGGTCCGATCTACGGATGGAGTAAGAGAGGTGGGCTAGTGCTTGGACTGGGTGGAATGGGGGCATCTAACGCTCTTCCCAGGAAACAGTTTCTGGTATCTGAGGCCTCACTGCTCTCTTCAAGACCAGTAAGGAGTACCCCAATATCCTCACTATCTAAGAGGACTGGTAGCTGAGAATGGGGGAGCCCTAATGTCAGCCACCTCTTTTCACCCCCTCTCCCCTGCCCTTCCTCTACCTTCCCCTAGGAAGCAGCAGATAAAATCAGCAACTTGTTTTTTTTTTTTTTTTTAATAAAAAGGCACTTTAGGGCTTTTATGCAGGAGGCTGAGGCCCATTAAGACACAAATTAAATCTTTGTGGGAACAGCCAGAGTGTGGAGGCTCTGTGTGAGGAGGGCCCCTCACTGGTGTGGCAGCCCCCAGCTCCTGCTTCCACTGGCCTTGAGCCCCACCTCCCTCCCCCTCTCCCTCCAGGACTAAAGTGCATCTTAGCGGCGGGAAGGAAATTAATCAGTGTTTGCACGAAGGAGGTTATAGAGCAGGGCTGGAGTGAGGTGGAAGTGGAAGGAGCAGGTGAGGGAGTGGGGGATGGGGGCTGAGGGAGGGAGACAGGAAGTGACTCACTGCCGGTACCCCATGAGTCTCTCACGGTGTATCCGAGGGAAGGACCGAGTTAGCGGCCCTTGCGCAGACTGGGGAGCAGCGGAGGTTCAACCCCAAGAAGTTCTGCGACCACCCACACAATTTCTCTTCTCTCTGTGCCCCCTCCCTTCCCTCAAGCATTTTTCTGCAACTGGTCCAGGAACTTGAAAATCCTGACCTCATCTCCCTGGGATCATTTTGTTGTTGTTGTTGTTGTTGTTGTTGTTTTTCATGACTGGGTTTCTCTGTGTAGCCCTGGAACTCTCTCTCCATAGACCAGGCTGGCCTCGAACTCAGAGTGAGTGCTGGGATTAAAGGCATGTGCCGCCACTGCCTGGCATCCCTGGGGTCTCTTTTGAGGGTCCCAAAGCAGTGCGTTTTACTGAGGCTAGGGGTTCCCAGAACTTGTATGTGTAGGAGAGGGGACCATTGGCTCACACCCAAGAAGCCTGTGGAAGCTCTTCCAGGAACCTGGGGGTTGGACAATGCGGTGGGGACTGAGAAGTCAGAGCTGGGTCCACAGTGCAGGGGGTGGGGCTGTGGCCAGGGTGGGGGCTCCCTGTGTCTTCACACTTGTGCAGTGGCCACCTGTCACTCATTCATTTCTTCAGCAAATGTTTATTCTGCACCTGCCGCGCAGCTGGCAGGGGGCTAAGTACTTCAGTTAGGGAAGTAATGAGAAGAGAGAATAATGTTGGATTTCTTCTTTCTAAGAAGCACCCCACCCCCGGGGCAATTTGAATATTTTTGAAATCAGGGTGCATTTTTTTTTTTTTTTTTTTTTTGTTCGAGCCCTGAGTGTTAGAGTGATTTTCTGTAGTGTTTCGGCATCTGGGGAAACGGCATGGGCTCTTCACACCAAGGCAGTTTAGAGAGTATGAGACCCGGCCACAGCTACAGGTCTACCTTCAGGGCACTTTAACAAGGTGCCCGGCCCATTCTACATTCTTTTCTATTAATTAATTAGCTAATTAGCTCATGTGCACACCACTGTGGGGATGTGGGGTTCCAGCACAGCTTTTGGGACTTGGTTCTCTCCTTCCACGGTGTGGAACCCGGAGATCCCACTCAGATCAGCCTTGGTGGCACATTACGTTGCCTGCTTCATCACATCTCGCTGACCCCATGGGTCCTGTCCTAAATGCCTGCCCCGTGGCTTTTCCTAGGGAGACGTGAAGAAACGTCCATTTGTCCCAAAATAAGAAGTCAGGGACGGACTTAGAACGAGGATTCCGTTCAAGCCCGGCTTAGCAAGCCAGTGTGCTTACGGGGCCAGTTACACCACCAGAAGTCACTCCAGCCATGCTCCAGACCAAATAAACCAGGGGAGGTGGTACAGCTCTCTAATCCTAGTACTCAGAGGGTGGAGGCAGGAGGATCCAGGGTTCCGGGTCATCCTCGGCTACATAGTGAGTGTGAGGCCAGCCTGGGCTACATGAGAGCCTGCCTTACAACAATAAAACCCAGAGTTCCAACCCCTACTCAACTTCCCGTCTCCTCTCGAAGTGCTGGGGGTGGGGGTGGGGGTGGGGGTGGGAGGCTCATGAGCCTCTTCCTTCTTCTGTGAAGGATCCTGTCAGGCTCTCCTGCCAGACGGTCATATTTGCTCTGATTCAAGATCTCGGTGACCACATCTAATAAACCAGAGGAAACAACCACACGACAATGGTCTCATGGAGCCCAGGCTACATGAGCTCAGGGGATAATGGTCAGGTCCCTTAGCTGGGCAGAAGCAATTCCAAAATCAGGAATCCAAACCACCGCTATATCTTGGGCTACATGAGAAACAGGTCTCCTGTAGCCCAGGGTGGCTTTGAATTTGCTCTGTTGCCAAGGGTGGCTTTAGCCTTTTGTCTCTGGTCCTAAATGCTAGGCTTACACTGTGTACCACCATTCTGGCTTTAAGAGGTTTTTGTTTGTTGGTTTGTTTGTTTTTGGAGACAGTGTGTCATGTAACTCAGGCTACCCTCAAACTCAACTATGCAGCTGAGGGCGAGCTTGAACAGATAGATCCTCCTGCCTCTACCTCCGGAGTGCTGTGATTGCAAGCTCGTGGTGTCCCCAGTTATGGAGAGTTGGAGATCTCACCAAGAGCTTTCTGCATGCTAGGCAAGCTCTCTACCCACTGAGACACATCCTAGCCCCCTTCTCTAACCATTTCTGCATTGAAATTAGTACCGTCCTCATTTAAAAGACGAGGAAACTGGGGCCCAGGGAGACGAATTTTCGTCTGGCCCTCAAAGAACATGGCACCTCATAAGCTGCCTTGCGAACGTCAATGGTAGCCTAGTAACCACAGTCGAGTTGTCGGGGGTGCGGGGCCACAAAGAGGAGGGTGGAGGATGGAGTCTGCTTGGATATGGCCACACAGTGGCTTTGGAGCCTGGGGACCTCTCCCTCTCTCAGAAGAGCCCCCTTTTTCTTGGTGAGCCTGGGGTGATTAATCACAGAAACACATTCCATTCACTCCTATCAACCTGGCAGCTAGCCATTCTTCCAGGCCAGGGGAGGGGTTGGGGGAGAAGAGAGAAGTTCAGGGAAGGGCCAGTGCAGCAGCCTGGCCCTCCCCAACCCCTCCCACAGCAGACGCGTGGAGCTTTCTCATTCCGGTTTGTCTGTTTCGGGCTGGGATGCTTGGGCTAGTGAGGAAGGCTGGCACACATCAGGGAGGAAACGAGGAAAGAAGTTACTAGAAGTCCCCCTGTCTCCTTCCTCATTACCATCTGAGGCAGGCTGAAAGCCAATTTGGGATGTAAGGAGCCTGGGGCATCACCCTTTCCTCCTCCAAACCTGCAACCCTAGAGGCAAACCTCTCAGCCTGTTTTTTAGGCGGGATGGTGGAATGGAGTCTCCCGTCAGGAGGCCCTGGGCAGGAGCCCTCTGTTCAGCCTGCGTCCTCTCTCTCCCCGACTCCCTCCCCCTTATTCTCCACCTTTACCCAGGCCCAACTCTGCCAAGTGCTAGGAAATAAAGACCTCACCTGCCAAGAGGAGCCGGGAGGGGCGCCGAGGGCCCTGCCAGCAGCCTGGAGCTGTCAGGCTGGCGGTAATTAATTAATCAATCCATCCGGGAGGCTCTCAGAGGCGGCAACCACTTCTCCTGAGCACGGCGCGGTGGGCAGGGACAGCAGCTACTCCAAGGAGGTTGAGGTCCCGGAGACCCTGCCAACCTTGGCCACATGGCTGTTGGTCCTGTGACCTGAGGGGGGCCTGGAGGGGCGGAAAGGAGGGGCTGACTCACCCAAGCCTGGTGTGTCTATCCTGTTCATTGACTCCACAAATACCGTGCACCACCTGCTGTGTGTCTTAGGCTTGCTGGAAACAGCCTGAGACAGGGTTCAGGGCATACACATGCATGAGTGTGCAAGCACACTAACATGCACACTCACCCTTCTACCGAATTCCTGGGGAGGGGGACAAGGATGTGGTCTCAGTGAAACACTAGTCTTGGCTAAATCCACAGGGCCTGGAGCACACACAAAGTGCTAAATTGTCTTGCCCTTTGAGAGGACAGTCCTATCTGCCTCCTCCTCAATGGTCATTGGCTACGAGCTTGTGTGTGTGAGCCCTTAGTAGCAGACTCCACAGCAGCTGAGGCCTGACTGACACCTGTGTGTTTACCTGGGCCTTGGGAAGACATCTGTCAGTTTTAGTCACTAGTTCTGCAAGCACCATGACCCCTGGACCAGCAACCATCACCACAGCATCATCTGGGAAATAGCCCATTGCCATCCTCATCCCATATGTCCTGAGTCCCATCCCCACCACAGGGGCGGTCACAGGTTTTAGCAAGCCTTCCTGGTGGTTCTGCTCTCTGCTCCCCTGGGACACGGCACTTCTCGGAATGAGGGGGACAAAGAAGTCCTGGTCCCTGTGTTTATGGGACTGGGACTCTAGTGCAACTGACCGGTAATATGCATGGGGTCTGTACTCTTCCCATCCATGCTTAAAGGAACGGCAGCTAATATGGGTGCTCAGAAGGTGCCAAGCGGTGTGAGGAACACCTGGCCCTTTTGTATAGCTCTCTGAATGCCTACATTGGTATGAGACCCATGTGCTGCCCTCTGGTCCCTGTTTCAGGCTTTAGGACCATGGGAACATGAGTAACAACTTGCTTGGGACCAGTTTGCTGGGTTTTGTTTTGTTTGTGTGTGTGTATGTGGTGTGTGTGTATAAGTGTATATGTGTGTGTGTGTGTGTGTGTGTGTGTGGTGTATGTGTGTGGTGTGTGTGTGTGTGTTGGCTTTCATGTATTTGAGATATTATTTCTTTTCCACTAGCTACATACCTACAGTCCCAGGAAACACAGGCTACATTCATATAGAGACCAGATCTCCACCCTGCACCTCTGTGTCCTGTTTCTGAAGAAGTCAGCCTTGTGGGAAATAAGAGTATTTCTTTTTAATTAAAAAAATCATTTACTATTGTTTAAGACTTTTTTTTTCGACACAGGGCCTCCCTGTGTAGCCCTTGGAACTTGCCATGTAGCCAGCTGACTTTGAACTTACAGAGATTTCACCTGCTTCTGCCTTCTGAGTCCTGGAATCAAAGGTGTTCACCACCACCTCTGGCCTAAGAGATTTATTTCTATTACTTTTAATTATGCGCAATGTGGGGGTGGGGTGCTATAAGTGCAGGCACCCTCAGAGTCCAGAAGAGGATATTAATTACTCTCTTGTACTCTGGAGCTGTAGTTACGGGGATGGGGGCTTCTCGACATGGATGCTAGGAACCAAACTCAGGTCCTCTGAAGGAGCAGCAGCTGCTCTCAACCACGGAGCCACGTCTCTAGTCCCTAATTAGTTGTTTGTTTTTATTATACTTCTATTTATTTTGTGCGCAGGTGTGGGGGGCACACATGTACCATATTGTGCACCTGGAGATCAGAGGACAGTCTGTAGGCGTCAGACCCCATCCAAGTCCTCAAGGGCTCTCTCCAGATGAGCCATCTCTGCAGCCTAGGAGTATTCTTGAATGTCATTCTCTCCCTAGGATGGCTGGTGACAACGGATGTGGAAAGGACTGAGAATCAAATGTACACACCCACCAAACTCAGCCGGCACGGATCTCTCATTTTCCCCCCGAGCTGGATCTTCTCAACGCCCGTGACCACTCCAGCACCTCCAGGTGAGGGCAAGTGTGATGAAGGGGACCGCAGGGAAGGAAGAGAAACCTAAACTGGTTATGGTTAGAATAGCCATGCTTGCAGACTGTGCACAAGGTCCCCGCCTGTGGAGCTATTTGTCAAAGACCCTCTGAGGAACTACACAAGTGAGTGACTTTGAAACAGAAGCTGCGTCAGATACACTGTGAAGCCATTGGGTCTGCCTCTGAGTGCACAAAGGACAAAGAGCCTTGGGGACACTGCCCGTCCTCAGCCCTGGTCCTGTCTCCAGTCTTCTCTCTTGCTGGTTACATAACCACTGCCTCCTTAAAACAAGTCCTCTGGGCCAGGGAGATGGCACCTGCCAAGCAATCCTGGTGACTCAACTTTGATTCCCCAAACATACAGAAAGGTGGAAGGAGACAGCACACACACCCATACATACATACATACATACATACATACATACATATATACATGCACACACATACATACACACATACATACATACATATATATACACACACACATACATACACACATACATACATACATACATTCATACATACATACAAATACATACATACATATATACACACATACATATATACATACATACACACATACACATATACATACATACATACACACAAATACACACATACATACATATATACATACACATACATACATACATACATACTGTGGATATTGCTCTGTATACATAAAATGCTGATTGGCCAGTAGCCAGGCAGGAAGTACAGGCGGGACAAGCAGAGAAGAGAATTCTGGGAAGAGAAAGGCTGAGTCAGGAGATGCTGCCAGCCACCACCATGAGTACCAACATGTAAGATACTGGTAAGCCACGAGCCATGTGGCAAGGTATAGATTTATAGAAATGGGTTAGTTTAAGGTATAAGAACTAGATAGCAAGAAGCCTGAGCCATTAGGCCAAACAGTTTAAGTAATATAAGTCTCTGTGTGTTTGATTGGGTCCGAGCAGCTGCGGGACTGGCAGGTGAGAAAAATTTGTCCTGACCGTGGGCCAGGCAGGACCAGGAAAACTCCAGCTACCCATACATATACACATACACATACATGCATACATATGCACACGCATGTACGTGCACATACACAGAGATGAAAATAGACAGAGACAGAATAATAAATAAAATGTGAAAACCAAGTGTCCTGTTTTTACCTGGCTAGGTGGTAATTTGTTCACATCCCTTTATTTGGGGGTAGGGTCTCATGTAGCCCAGGCTGGACTCAAACTCATTATGTAGCAGAAGATGACCTCAAATTTTTGGTCCCCCTGCCTCCACCTCCCACTCCGCGTTTACAGAGTGTTGGGGATCTGACCCAAGGCCTTGTGCACGCCAGGAATACCCTCTATCAGCACAGCCACGCCCCCTTTTCAAATCCTTTTAGATGGCCTCAGGACTGAGTGACAGCCCCACCAGAGCAGGACAAACAACTCCTCACCGACTCATCCAATGGCCCTGAGGCTAAGGTGTCACAGCACTGCCATCCTTCATTCTAGGGTTAATTTGGCAATGCATTCTGGGTGTTTGGTCAGAACCAGGCCCTGAGGTAGGCCTGGGGGAGCCACACAGCAGGGTCCATGCTTTCTCTGTTCAGAGCCGCTGCCGGTGGCCGCCTTCACCTCATCATCGCCACCTGGTCTTGTTCCTACAAAGTGCTCTTTTACCCTCAATCTCAGGGCTGTCCCCACACCCTCCACTCAATTTCATCTCATTACGCTTGCTGCTCTTGACCATCCTGCCAAAATCACTTTGGATCTTGCTTCTTCATGCCCTATCCTCCCTCTCCCTCCTGGCTCCGCGTCACCAGTGAACTCGACAAGCCTGTTACGTCTTCATTGCTGTCCCTGGTAACAGCCTTCCTTGTCCAGGCTGAGGACAGAGCCCCGAGGCTCTGCAAGTTTCCCTGCGGATAGACACGGCTTCCTTAATCAGCACCCTTCGGGGACAGTGGTTCAATTCACCTCATTACATGGTCACCCGGCCATGATGGGCCATTGCTTCTCAAGGACACTGTAAGAGGCCTTGTCACCATCCTCAGGACCTGACACACCACATGTGACACTGTTTCCTTCCGTCAGTCTGGTAACCTTGTCAAGGAGAGAGGGTGACTTTTGTTCTCCAGCTACCAATGGTTGGCTTTCTCTCTCTCTCTCTCTCTCTCTCTCTCTCTCTCTCTCTCTCTCTCTCTCTCTCTCTCTCTCTCTGTCTCTCTCTCTCTCTGTCTCTTTCTCTCTCTGTCTCTCTCTGTCTCTCTCTGTCTCTCTCTGTCTCTCTCTCTCTCTGTGTGTGTGTGTGTGTGTGTGTGTGTGTGTGTGTGTGTGTACAGTCTTCTCTCTCTTCCTTCCTTTCTTTCTTTTTTTGAGCTAGGGTTTCACTATGTATCCTTAACTGTCTTGGAACTCTCTATGTAGACCAGGCTGGCCCCAAATTCACAGAGATCCACCTACCTCTGCCTGCTGAGTCCTGGCATTAAAGGCATGTATCAACATGCCCAACTTTTATTATTTAAAAAAAAAAAACTATTGTATTGAAACATACATTCAGGAGTTCTCAGGTCACAAGCATACAGCTTGATAACTTTCCAGGGTGACACGCCATATAATATTACTACCCAGAGCAAGAAACAAAACAGTACCTCACTTAGGTCACCCCATAAAGAAGAACCCTCTTAGGGCTTCTAACTTCACAGACTATTGTCTCTCATTTTTGAAATGCATACATTCATATATATGTGTGTGTGTGTGTGTGTGTGTGTGTGTGTGTGTGTGTGTATGTGTATGTGAAATGTACATATATTCTGTTTGTGTCTGCTTTTTGTTTATTGACTGCTGTGATTTTGTATCTTGCTGTTTACATTCTTTTTTTGAGATTATAATTTTTTTTTTAGCTTTTTATTTTTAGTTTTTTTGAGACAGGGTTTCTCTGTGTAGCTTTGCGCCTTTCCTGGATCTCGCTCTGTAGACCAGGCTGGCCTTGAACTCACAGAGATCTGCCTGGCTCTGCCTCCCAAGTGCTGGGATTAAAGGCGTGCACCACCACCGCCTGGCAAGATTATAATATTATTACATTTTCTCTCTCCCTTTCTTCCCTCCAAGCCCTCCCAAATACCCCTACCTGTTCTCCTTCATGGTCTCTTTTCCCACTGATTGCTATTGCATGCACATAGTGTGTGTGTATGTCTATATAATTATATATTATATATTCCTAAATATGGCCTGTTCATCTATATAATGCTACTTGTATGCATCCTTCCAGGAGGAACATTTGGCACTGGACAACCACTCGGTGTGCTCCTCCCTAGGGAGGACCACCTCTCCCGTTCCCAGATTGCCTCAGTTGCCTGTGGCTCAGTTGAGGCCCTGTGGGCTTCTTCCTGTCCACTCTGGCATGGCCATTGGTGTCATCCTGTTTCAGCTCATGTTTGGATGGTCATGGGTGTAGCTTCTGATGTTACTAGAAAACACAGCCTCACAGCAAACTCCCTGATCCTCTGCAACTTACAGTCTTTCCGGCCCTTCTTATGAAATGTTCCCCGGGGCCTTAGGTGCAGGATGCTTTTTCTTTTTTGAGACAGAATCTCCTATAGTCCAGGCTGGCCTACTACTCACTGTGTAGCCAAGGATGACCTTGAACTCCTATTCCTCCTGCCTCCATCTCCCAAGTGCTGGAATTGCAGGCATGTGACGTCATGCACAACCTTGTATTTAGTTTCTTTTGCTCACATTATATCTAACCTTCATCTGTATTGGAAGGCACCGTAGATGTCCTTTCTCATGGTTGCATAATATTCCACAATATGAATATTGCATAATGTATTTATCCATCCCCCTGCTGCCAATCAGCACTGCTTAACCCTCAGGACTATGATTTATGGGCTGCATTGATAGGACTTTCTATTTTTTTTTATCATATGACATGCACATGAAACTTCCCATGCACAGTCAGTCCCTAGAATTAAGTCTCTGGGTCACGATGTGTGTAATTGGTAGTTTTACCAAATAGCACCACTGTGTATTCCCATGAGCATCCTCACCAGCAGTCAAGGGATTCTGTGGACTGGAGGGAAATCTCCCAGCATCTGTGTCTCCCTGGTGATAAAGCACAGCACTCTTTCACAGGCTCACAGCCAATCAGATGGCAAATTTGGGAAGTTATCTGTGCCAACCCTTTGTTAGTTTTTCTAGTGGCTTATCTGCCTTTTTCTTGTTGATTTGTAGTGGTTTCTTTTCTATATTCCGTGTGTACACCAAGATGTCATCTAACCTTCTTCAATTATTTGTGCAAATGAGTATATCAGATCCCAGGAGGCAGCTGGGGAGCGGGTAAGTTCCCGTTAGTGGAAAGCTGAATCTGAAGGAGTCTGTGAATCAGCTGTCAAGGCTTGTCTTCATTCACACTACCATGCTTTTCTTAAAAATTGGTGGGGAACATGGATGATCAGAAATGATACATTGAGGGTGGCCTTAATAAACTGGGTGAGGCAGGATGGCGGGAAAGGCTGTCACAGTGTTGCTGAGGACTCTGAAGTTGGTTATGAGCAAACCTAAGGGTGAGCATTGGCCACCCCACTTCTGGGTGTGTCATTGTGGACCAACAAGCCTTCCCAAGCATCCCTTCTCTCTTTCAGGATCAGAGAGGAAGGCTCAAGCTGGTGAGATGGCTTTGTGGGTAAAGCTGCCTGCCCTAAGCCGGAAGACCAGGACCAACGTAGTGGAAGGAGAGTCGCCTCCCACGTGCTTGCTAAGGTGTGGGCACATGGCCATACATGCATGTTCAAACGCAGATAAATATCGTTACAGCTATCTCTAAAAATGAGGAGTCTCCATCGCATCTGAGGTTAAACAAGAAAGCAGGTGATGGGGTTTAATAGTCATGCAAATGTCAGATACCTCTTGAATTTGAGAAAAACCCACAAGTCCAGCTTAACGCGGCAGTGGATCAATAAGTATGCATTGTTGAGCACCTAATGTATACCAAGTGAGCAATCAAGGTGGAAAAAAACTGATGTAAGACAGTCTGGATGCAAAGGCCACTTGTGCCACCCATGAGGGCCACGGTAGGCATAGTACCTTATGTATAAAGAGATAGAATAGTGCCTGACCACACAGGGCGGGTGTGAGAACGCAGTGCAGCCATTTATGTGAAGATCCCACCTTGGTTCCATTTCTGTGGCTGTAACAAAAATACAATAAAAAGAAGCTTGTGGGAGAAAGGGGCTTCTTATCTGCTGGCATTTCCAGATTACAGTCCACCATGGAGGGAAAGTCAAGGCAGGAACTTCGAACAGCCAGTCATATCACCGTCGAGGGCAGAGAGAAACAAATGCAGATGGGCTCCCTCGTGGCTTGCTTCTGCTCAGCTCCATGTTTCCACTCTTGACAGTTCAGGACCCCCCTGCCTAGGGAATGGTGCTGCCCACAGTGGACAGGGTCTTCCTATATCAGTTAAGACAATCTCCCCTGGACATGCCCGGAGGCCAACCCAACGTGATCATCCCTCATTGAGACTCTTACCAGTGATTCTCAGTTGTTTCAAATTGACAATTAAAACTAAGTATAACAGCCCCAGCGGAGGTGGTAGCACACGCCTTTAATCCCAGCACTCAGGAGGCAGAGGCAGGCCTGATCTACAAAGCGAGTTCCAGGACACCCAGGGCTACACAGAGAAACCCTGTCTCAAACAAACAAAAACAAACAAAAAACCTAAGTATAATGGACTCATGCTAGGCTCACAGAAGGCACACATATGTCAACCGATATGTCATGAGGAGGTTTGTGTGAATGCCTATACATATTTCACATTACATTCACATTACACCTTGTAAGGTGATGTTAATGCTCGCTCCACTTAGAAGATAAGGAAATAGGTTGTGCATTACTACCAAGACCACAAGTTCGTGTGAGTAGCAGAGCCAAACTTGTGCCTAGACCTCCATGGATATGTTACCATTTGGCAAAGCTAATCCAACTGCCGCCAGGCTCGTATGTGTCCAGCTTATTTTTAAGAACATCAGGAAAACCCTTATCAGAAGCCGTCCTCGATTTCTCGAGGGTTAGAGGGTCAAGAGAGGCCTGAATCTTTTGATACCCGGACAGATAGCGTGGGTATACCTGGCCCGCCATGAAGGAAGGGGGCTGCTAAGAGTGAGGGCAGTGAGCCCTGAGTCCTGAGCTGCAGACCCATCAGGAACCCCACACCAGAGGCCCTCTGGAGCCCCAGGACCCACAGCCTGGGATGGCCCTCGGGCTTTCTGTAATGAGCCTGCCATACAGTTGGACAGAGACTTATGACTTCTGGTGTCTGGGCCGCCTCCTCCCGCTTGTCCTCCCTGGTTATTTATCACATTTGTCCCTCTGGAGAGGCAGGGCCATCGCTTACACTGTCCAGAACAGGGAATGCAATAAAGCTGGTTCTACACAAGTCCTGAGCCCTGCCCTCCCCACACCCGTGGTTTGTCTGCTGGGGGTGGGGCAGGGCCCCCGCGGCAACGTTGGCCCCTGTTCAGCTTCCCTGGAGATCTCTGGCAGTACCGCCACGCACAGTGACAAATGTCACTCACCTCGCCAAGCTACCATAGCACAAACAGAGTCATACACAGCATCCCAACATCCACTCATTCAATTACCTCTTACACCACCTGCCCCCCAGCCATCCAACTGCACCAGTATCACCCCTGGGAAGGTAATGTCAGGCTGAGTGAATATTCCTCATCATAAAATCCAAAAGTCAAGATGCCTTGAAATCTGAAACAGTTTGAATGATGACATAATGGTGTTAAGTGGAAAACTCTACACCTGACCTCGTGTGACAGGTCCCAGTCAAAACACAGGTGCTCTAAAGAGATTGTCTAAAATTATACCGTCAGCCTGGGTGCCTAAGGCGTACATGAAACACTAATGAATTACATGTTTAGACTTGGGTCTCCTTCCCAAGATATCTCATGAATCTTTAAAAATAATTAGATTTGTTATTATTTCTGTGTATACGAGTCTTTTGCTTGCACATATGTCTGTGTACCACGTGCATGCCTGACGCTCATGGAGGTCAAAAGAGGGCGTCAGACCCTCTGGAACTGGAGTCATGGATGACTGCAAACCACCATGTGGTTGCTGGGACTTGAACCCTGGTCCTCTGCAAGAGCAGCCAGTGCTCTTAACCACTGAGCCATCTCTCCAGCCCCCATATTGTCCCTTTTAGTTTAGCTTGCAGAAGCAGGAGAATGAGAGTTGTCACAGCTGGTCTGCCTCTTGGGTCATCTCTCAGAGGCTCCTAGAGAAAGCAGGGACCTTCTCCCATGACTCCCCTTGGTTCCTTGGCTGATGACATCATTGGAAGAGCTTGGCTCTAGACAGGCCTGACCTTGGACTTGTCTGTACCATTCACATCTCCCCAGGGTCTTAGTGGTGTCATCCATAAAAATGGGAATAGTGCAGATCATCTCATGAGGTCACAGGAGGGAAATGTTGTGTGCAGTAGGTGCTTTCATAAGCATCACATAGAAGAGTTACCAACAATACCGTTATTCTCTAGCCTCCTTGCCTCTGCCTAGAGAACTTGCCTCCTTCCAGCCTGGTCCCCTAGCCCAGGACAGTAGCTTCTGTCTTTATCTCCCCCGCCTGACCCAGTTTCTGTGAAAACCTGAGATTCTCATGGGGTGGAGATGACAGTCACATCTACGGGTCTCATCGTCCTATTAGGACAACATCAGTGTAAACATTAGTTATTCACAAACCCAATTACATTTTGATTGCTCTGACCCAAGTGAGATTGGGGTTGCTCTCAATCCACATTTCTCTTTTGGCACAGGCTTCCTAAGGTTCCCAGAGACGAAAACAACCTCCCTCCCTCCCTCCCTCCCCTCAGCTGGACCCTGGCAGGAGTCTTTTCCAGACTTCATTTCTTCTCTTTCCCAGTTCCCAGATGTAGCCATTCCTGGGCACTCTGCCATTCAAGGGGAACGGATCTTGGTTAGAGTGAACTGAGAACTTCCGTCAGGGAACCAGGGAAGAAGGGAGTGAATACGGGGGATTTCGAGTCTTTACCCAGTTAAGGAGACTTGGAGGAGCTCCCTGCTTTTGGAGCACAGCTGGAGGGCTAGCCTGCTTTTGGAGCACAGGCAGAGGGCTAGCCTCCCCCTCGCCAGAAGACTCAGTTCTAGTCTGTGCCTCTACTAAACCACGTTCATCGTTAATTCCCCTGGGAAGCCGCTTCTCCCCAAATCTTTCCGGGTAAGTCTTTGCTCAGGTGAAAATCTTTGGCGTCTCCCACAATCCCTTGCTCTCTTTCACTCCAGTCCATCAGCACCCTCACCCTTTCCACTGCAGCCCCTGTATTAGTCCCGCCTCTCGATGCTATAACCAAGCAGCTGACAAGAAGCAATTTCAGAGGGGGGCTTTAAACTGGACATGGTGGTCGGTGCCTTCAATCCCAGCACTCGGGAGGAGAGACAGGTGGGTCTCTGAGTTCGAGGCCAGCCTGGTCTTCAGGGTGGGTTCCAGGACAGCCAGGGCTACAGAGTGAAACCCTGTCCCAAAAAACAACAAAACAACAACGACAACAACAACAACAAAAAAGAGGGAGGGTTTATTTTGGCACACAGCATAAGGGGATAGATCCTGGCAGGAAGGGATAAAGGCAGAGGCATGAGGCAGCTGGTGTCACACATCTGTGGCCAGGAAGCAGGGAGTAGGCAGGAAATGGAGCGAATCTATAAAACCTCAATGCCCTCCCCCTCCCTCCGGCAAGGCTCTAACTCCTAAAGGCACCATAACCTTCCCCACAAAGTACCATTTGGAGACCGAGTATTCGAACTTGTGAGCCTATGGGGGACATTTCACATTCAAACCACCACACCCACTCTGGGCCCAGGCACCGTCATCTTCTGCCAGCATGTCCACAGCTGACACCTAACTGACCTCCTCTCTCCTCACAGCTCACCCCCATGGAGCCTCTGCCACCTTTTTGCAGTGTGCCCAACCAGCGCTCAGACGCGGCTGCAAAGGCTGGCCGTGGCGGCACACCCCTGTTATCTCAGCATGTGGGAACTGGAAACAGGAGGATCTGGAATTTGAGGCCAGCCTGGGCTATGTCGTAAGACCTTGACCCCAAAACAAAACAAACAAACAAAGCCAGGGGCTGGAAAGGTGGCTCAGCAGTTAAGAACACTTGCTCCCGCAGAGGGCCGGGGTTCAGTTTTCAACACCCACCTGGAAGGCAACAATTGCCTGTAACTCTAGGTAATCTGATGCTGTCTTCTGACTTCTATGGTCACAAGACACAGGACACAGACACACATACAGGTAAACACTCATGCAGGTAAACTATATAAATTGGAAAAAAAAAAAACAAAACCTAAAACAAAATCCAAAACCATCTCCACTGGTTTCTGTTTCTCCCAAAGTGAAAGATGAAGTCCTTAAGATGACTCTGAGGAGCCTTGGCCAGATGGCTCATTGGTTAAGAGAACTGGAGTTTGGTTCTCCATGCCATTTAATATGTATCAGTTCATTTTATATGCATCAGTGTTTTGTCTGCATGTATGTATGTGCACCATGTGCATGTAGTACTGGGGGAGGCCAGAAGAGGGCACTAGACCTCCCTGGAGCTGGAGTTACAGTTGGTTTTGAGCCACCACGTATGTGCTGGGAATCAAATCTGGGTCCTCTTAGAAAAGCAGTCACTGAACCCCCTGCCAGCCCCATAAAATAAATCTTTATAGTCACTTAATAAAAGTCTATCAGGCTGGCCTTGAGCTCTACATAGCCAAGGACGACCTTGGACTTCAGATTCTCCTGCCGCTGCCTCTTGATTGCTGGGATTACAGAGGAGTACCACCACAGCTGTTTTACGTGGCACTAGGGAAGGAACCCAGGGCTCTGTGGATGCAAGGCGAGCACTGTGAACTGAGCCACATGTCCTGCCCCCTCTGTCACTGTTGCCATCACTCACAAGGCTCTAGTTCACGGGGATGCAGGCACTGTCGTCTCTGGCTTCCCTCTGCCCTTGATGCTTTCTTCCAGATGTCCACGTTGTTTGCTCACCTGCTTCGCATCTCTGCTCAAACGTCACTTTACCAAAGAGGCCATCTTTACTTGTCAGAACCCAGGAGACAACAGATGGCAAATCCAGATCCTTTGATGAGCAGTTAAAATTAGATTGGATTGTGCAGTTAGAATCTCTGTGGACCATGGGGACAGTGCTGGGACCCCCAGGCTATTAATGGCAGCATTGTGAGGAGAGCTGTGACCATCCGAGGCCAGACTGGGTAGGCAGAGGCAGCTGTTACAGCATCCAAGATGCAGAAAAAAAACAAAAACAAAGCTGCACGATGCTGGTTCAAGACCAGCCTTGGCTAGATGAGAGCCTATCTCAAAAATAAGAAGGGCTTGGGGTTCAAGAGATGGCTCAGCAGTTAAGAACACTTACTGCTCTTATAGACTTGAGTCCAGTTCCCAGTACCCATGTTTGGCAGCTCACAAATGCATGTAACCCCAGCTCTAGGGGATCCAACACCCTCTTCTGGCTTCTGAGAGCACTTCACGTACGTGCACATATGCATACACAGACATGCCTGCATATACATTAATACAAACAAATCCTTAAAAAATAAATAAAATGGGGAGGGTGTTATGTGGAAAGGACAACCTGGGGGCTGAGAATGTTGAGAACCAGTTACAGCCAGCCCACATCCTCTCTTGTCTCTGCTCTTCTTCAAATCTCCACCCCCTGGCCAAACTCACAGAAGTCAAAAGTCAGGGGGCTCAGGTGACGCTTTGCCTGCAAAGCAGTGTCCTAGAGCACAGATCTGGGTGAAGCAAGGCATGAAGGGTCAAGGGGAGGGTGCCCTTGTCACCTAGTGCCCCGGAGTATTTCAGTCACCACCTGACTCCACACCCATCTGCCTTTCCTGCCTGTTTTTCTGCTTCCCATTCACCATCTTTTAAAGTACCCAACTTTTTTTTTTTCCTCATCCTCCATTGTTTTGTGAGTCCTACAAGAACCAGATTTTATCTCTTTAGACTACAGATGCATCTTTGGTGCCCAGCCCAGAGCCTGGTGTACTCTAATAAATATGTGACAAACTGAGTCACCGTTCCAAGGTGGGCAGTGGGGGAGAGAGCCAAGAGAGCATGAACGCGTCCTGAATGCGTCCTGAGGTTACTTCCTGCAGCTGAGGTCTCTGGGCTTGGCCCTGGAAATTGCCATCTGTAATGGAGAAAGAATGCATTTGTTGTTCGGGTAATTGGTAGTAACTGATGGTAATTTCGAGTAATTAAACACTAATTAATTCAATGAGTCAGTAATGTATTTATTTATGGTCTCCGTGTTTGTTCCCTTATAAATATTGGTGTTACTTTTGTCAGGCAATTAAAATCCACTGGTGGGGACTGGCTGAGGTCCCAGGAGAGTCCGGAAGCTTGGCCTGGTCTGAGCCAAGAATGAGTTGCGGAGAGCCTGGAGAGAGGGCTGAGCAGTTAAGAGTACTCGCTGTCCTTGCCGAGGACCTGGGTTTGGTTCTCAGCACCCACAGGGACTCACAACTGCCTGTAACTCCCATCTTAGGAGATCTGACACCTTCTGGCATCTGTGGGCACCTGCAAGCATGTGGTAATCACACACACACACACACACACACACACACACACACAAAATCTTTTTTTTTTTTTTTTTTTTAATCTCTGTGTAATTTTGGTGCCTGTACTGGATCTCGCTCTGTAGACCAGGCTGGCCTCGAACTCACAGAGATCTGCCTGGCTCTGCCTACCGAGTGCTAGGATTAAAGGCGTGTGCTACCGCCACCCAGCTTGTCCCCCCCTCCCCCGCTACCCCCCCCTTTTTAAAATAATCCATTAATTCCAATCTGTGCTGCCTGTGTACTCCCGGGTGTGGAGCCATTTACTGGAGGGAGCAAAGTCAACCTACCAGGAGTCAAGACCCTTTAAGAAAACTGACTCTAACCCCCCCCCCCCCATTCCTGTAGCTGTCGACTCTCCATAGCTCCTCATGTAGGGGTGAGGGCTTGAGCATCCCTCCCACTCCATGCTAGAAGTCTGACTGGCTCAATTCTGTATAGTTCTTGTTCAGGCAGCCACAGGTGCTGTGAGCTCTTGAGGGCAGTGGCTCTGTCATGTTTCTCTCTGGTCCTCCCTGACCTCTGACAGGACCTCTTCCTCAGAGACGGTCCCTGAGCCTTGGGAAAGGGGTGTGATACAGGTGTGTCCCTTTGTGTCCAAACACTCAACGGCCACTTATTCTCTGCACTTTGAACACTTAAGTCTTCCTATAGAGTCCGGGATCCCGGCCCAGGGAATAGTGCCCCCCACAGTGGGCACATCTTCCCACCTCAATTAACCTAAACGAGACAGCCCCTCACAGCCATGTCCAGAGGCCCTAGGTGTTTCTAGATGTCACCAAACTGACACTTGAGATGAACCGAGGCAGGGGGTGAGCTTCTGACCAGTGTTCTCCAGAACTATCCTTTCCCTGTGTGGCAGTTCCAAAGTGGCCATGGGAGGCATGGGGCGTGGGGTTTGGACTCAGATGGCTGTGATGAACTGGGGATTTCTGTGACACCTCTGAACCTGTTCACTTATACCTGTCTGCCCTGTAGAGCTGTCACAAGCCTGAAACTGGCCCAAGCACATGAAGCCCTCTGTCTGTGCGGCGAACGGGTAGGAACTGTTCCGCACTGTTCATTAGAATGACGAATATGGGTGCCTGGCCCAACTGTGACTCGCTTCCCCCCCCCCCCCCCCCGGTTTTTCCTTTTTGTTCATGTGTGTGTATGTGCACTACATGTCTGCCTGTGCCCTCAGAGGTCAGAGGAGGGTGTGCGACCCCCCTGGAACTAGAGTTATAGTGGTTGTGAGCGGCCATGTGGGGGCTGGGAACCGAACCTGGGTCCTCCGCAAGAGCAGCTGGTGGGTGCTCTTCACCGCTGAGCCACCTCCCCATCCCCCCAGTCTCACCCGTTTTAACTTCGGAGATTCCTCTTCCTCCACGGGTCCAGACCAGCCGTGGGAGTTTTCCCTCCATGGACTCCAAAGGCATCCCTGCTTCTCTCCCTCAGCCCGTGAAGGGGTTATCTCTTTCTCGGGGTGTCCAGCTGTCGGCGGGGAATTCTGTCTACACTGTCTTCCTTCCCAGCCTCCGCTAGGACAAGCGCACGGTGACCTCCTCTTGCAATCCCAGCGGCCCCTGGTCCCGTGTGCTCATCTCTCTGTCCTGTCTTCCTGCCCTTCATTCTGTTGCCTTACCGCCCATCTCTCCTCCTCTCTCTCCCTTTGTTCTCTCCTGTCTCCCTTAATTAGCGACACTCTGGGACTGAGGTGTTTTTATTATGTTTTATTTATCGAATGGCTTTACTGTTTCCTGTTCTTAATTTAAAAGGCAGATCGATAAAATACTTTATATTCCCTGCTCAAAACAAAGCTAAGTCAAGTTGTTTTTTTTTTTGTTTTTTTTCTTTCATCCGCGCGGCTCTTCCTTGTGTCTCTCTTTCTCCCCGGGAAGAAAAGATTCCTCACCTCCGTCCTTGTAATCGACAAGAGCATTTAATTCATTGGCTCCATTCATCCCCCGTTAATTATTCAGTAAGTAGTGATTATGTGCCCGGCACTGTGCTGGACCCAGGGACCCCAGAGATAATTCAAAGCCATGTCCCTGCCCTCCAGAGGCACCTGGCTACCTGGGGAAGCCGGACACCGACATGTGACAGAGAATGCTCCAGATGCCATGTTAATGTGCGATGATAATGTGTGTCGTGTTACATGCAGCCCAGGGAGGGAGCGGGAAGGCTTCTGGGGGTGGGAGGCAAGTTGGGCCAAGAATCAAAGGTGAACTGGTGTTTTTTTTTTTTTTTTTTTTTTTCTTTTCTTTTCTTTTTCAAGACAGGGTTTCTCTGTGTAGTTTTGGTGCCTGTCCTGGATCTCGCTCTGTAGCCCAGGCTGGCCTCGAACTCACAGAGATCCACCAGTATCTTGGTGCAGGCTCACAGAGGCAGACCGACCCTAGGCCAATGAGACGTGTGCAAGCAGTTGACTTAGGTGCGTCCCTGGGAACTACGGTAGCGGGTGTCAGTTCCCTTCTTCTTGCTGCTGTGGCGAGACCCCTGAGACAGACCACTTGGAGGAAGAAAGATTCACCACTCCATTTCCAAGAGTCAGTCCACAGCTGCTTGACTCCACGTTGCTGGGCCTGTGCTGAGGCAGAATGTCACAGTGGGAGCGTGTGATGAAACAGCCAGCCTCTTGCCCTGGCGGCCAGGGAGCAGAAGGAGAAACAGGAAGGAGCCAGGATGGAGATTCCCCCCTCAAAGGCACACCCTCAGCGGCACTTCAGTCTAATGAGCCCCCCACCATCCACAGCTGCACCTCTCCCAATAGTCTTTTCCATTTTTAAAAATGTTTCAGTTAGTTGCTTTGTTTATTGTGTATGTGGACCGGGTGGTACTTTGTTTATTGTGTGTGTGGACCGGGTGGGCGTGTGGAGATTAGAGGATATCTTGTGGGAGCTGAATCTCCCCTTCTGCCATGTGGCTCCCCCGGGGATCAAACTCAGGTATTCAGGCTTTGCCGCAAGGCCCCCTGCCTGCTCAGCCATCTCACTGGCCCGCTCTGTTCAACTTCAAATCGGCCAATGGATTAAATAAACTACTGGTTAGGGCAGAGCCTCACAGACCCCCAGAGGTGTGCTGTGGTAATTGCCTCTGTGTCTCTCAGACCAATCTCAGGAATCGAGACTAACAATCACGGGGAAAGGCAGAAGAAAAGGCCTGGTAGGAAAGAAGTTAGCAGAGCAGGTCATTCCTGTGGGGAGCTGGGCTTCATCCCCTCTGGAGGTCTGGGGGAGACTCCAGAGCATGCATCAGAGTTGTCCCAAGTGGTCAGGGAGGTAGCTGTCAACTGTCACCCATCATTGGTGATGCTACCAAAGAGGTAGGGTTCCCCCACAGCTCTGGCCGGCCACTCGGATGGCCAGAGAGCCTTCATGCGGGGAAATGAGGGCTCTGGTGGATTGGCGTGCACCAAAGTAACCAGAATGAAGGAACGCCTGTGGTCACCAACACCTCTGCTCCCACGGGCGTTGGGAAAACGGAGGGATGTTCCAGATAGAACTCTAGAGAGTGCCCTTGCAGTTTCAGGAGGTCCCAAAATTCAAGTTCAAGAGACCTCACTCATTTGCAGAAAAATGATAAAAACACCTTCTCCAATCATCCGAGGTGATTTGCAGGGAGCCCCTGCTCGCCCAGGGCCCTGCGGAACACAGCCCCATTCAGCCCGTTCTTTTGAATCCCTCAACCGCACCTCCTGCCAGCCTATGCGAGGCTATTTATGATGTCCTGTCGATATCTGTCTTGGCGCGGGAGCGTGGAGGGGACGGATGGGGCCTGGGGTCCTATCCATCAGTCACTTGGCCGCAATCTCTAAAGAGATTTTAATTGTGAGCTCAGATTTACTCCCGCCATCAGCTGCGCCCGCCCGCCTCTTCACCAGCGAGAGCAGGGCCTGCAGGGCTGCCGCGCTTTGCCAAATGCACGTCTTGTAGCAACGCTGAGGAAATATTTGCTGCAGTGAAACAGTGTGCCCTGTGGAAAGCAATCGCCCTAAATCGCCCCCTGACAGCCGCCCGCCCGGGCTCCTTGCTACGCGTAACTGCTTTCCCTCCTGGCTTCCACCCTGCTCCCTGCCAGCAGGGACAGTGGCCTCTAACCTGGGGGAAGCTGAGGCAGGGGCCACAGCGCGCCCTCTCCCAGACCGTGAGGTAGAGAGGATTTCAGTACACGAAGGAAGCAGGACGGTGGGGGTGGGGGAGGGTGAACGACCTGGCCCTGAGTGAGGCAGGCCAAAAGGCGATACCCTACGGCCCGTTTACAGCTGGCGTGGGTGCCCAGAGAAAGGGACATCCACCTAACCTGTGTGGCTGGTTAGGCTTTGGTGATTTGGGAGTTGCCAGAAGGTTTGGTCTTTGGACCTCCCCAGCATCCTATTTTCCAGGGACTAGGAACCCCTTCGCCGCTGCAGGGCTATCTCAGGGGACACCACCATCTGCTTCTAGTGTGTGCCTCCTTCCAGCGGCTCCTCTCCTAGATCCCCCCCCCCCGTGTGTGTTTGTGTGTGTGTGTGTGTGTGTGTGTGTGTGTGTGTGTGTGTTGAGCATGCTCAAAATACATAATAGGATGCTCTCAGAGAATTAATAAAAACAATATTTTAAACAATGCTTATCCTGATAAGAGGAAAGGAGGGAAGTGGGGAAGGAGAAGAAAAGGAGAAGGAAGAGGAAGGGGAAGAAGAGGAAGGGGAAGAAGGAGAGAGAGGAGGTAGATTTGGAAGAGGAGGGGAGGGAGAAGGGAGATGACAGAGAGGAAAGAGAGGGAAGGAGAGAAAGGAAGGAGGGGAAGGAGGAAGAGGAGAAGGGATAGGAGAGGGAAAGAGGAGAAGAGGAGGAGGAGGGGGAGGAGAGGGGAGGAAGGAGAGGAGGAGGAAGAGAGGGGAGGAAGGGGAGGAGGAGGAGGAGGAAGAGAGGGGAGGAAGGAGAGGAGAGAGGGGAGGGAAAGAGGACTTTCCCAATCTGTGAGGTCATTCAAATGAGAGCCTTCCATTCTGCCTCCAAAGCTCACGACTTGCCCGGCCCCAAAGGTCCCATGTGGTCTAAACGCCCACTCCCTTGGCCCCCAGCAGGCCTGTTTGTGAAATTCATCCTACCTGCCCGCAAGAGCTGGGTGCTGCTGATAACAAAACTCTGGAAATGGATCTTTCAATAGGGGCACCTCTCCCTTGGTTGGACATCCCCCCCACCCCGCCCCGCCGCCCACCAAAGAGCAGGGGACACCATACATAGGAGCATTAGGGGAGGTGGGAGACTGAGGCCTGAGCATGGGGACCCTGTACACCCAACTGTGTGGAGGGGGGGTGGCCCTGAGGGGTCAGAGAACACCAAACCCTCTCCCCACAGCTTTGCCAAATTAGGCCACTAGGAGAGAAGTGGCTGTTCCTCCCTCCCTCCGGGTCCCCTGGCTTCTGCAGTGCCGGCCGGCCCCCCCATTCAGCGGCGTCTGTTGGGCTGAGTGCGCAGTCGCAGTCGGAACGCTGGTGAGCAGGCTCGTCCCGGACGGGTTCCACCGCCACACGGGTCAACCATCTGAGAGGCAGAGGAGGTCAGGAGGTGCGCACAAATGGCTGGGGAGCACCCATGAGGCCTCTCCACACTGTGAGGGTGGAGACCTCTGAGATCACTCCCTTCAGTCCCCTCATGTGAGGAGGGAGGGAGCCTGTGGGGAGGGGTGTCAGAGATGGCCAGGCAGACTGCTGGATCCTGTGCTCTGAAGTTCTGGCCATGAATGACTCCTCCCTCTCCTTGTCTCTTACTTCCCTGCTTCCGAGTCTGTCCTAATGACCATACCAGACTGTGCCTGCAGCCTTCTCTGGGGAAGGGTAGATGCCCACCCCACCCCACCCCGGCCTTTCCTTCTCCATCAGACCTGGCCTCCTGAAGGCCGGAGCCCACAGAACCCACAGAACCCACATTATCTGGTAGATGGGGGGATACACCTCGCCCCTGCAAAGGCTGGAAAAGCACAACCCCTCTGTCACCCTGCCTGGGCCGGGCTTCCTTCAGTGGCCTGGACACCCAGCTGTGGCCTCAGGGATGACTTGTAGGGAGCAGGAAAGTAGGGGGTTGGGCGAGAAGAGGTCGCTTGCTTGTCACTGCCCTCTGTCTCCAGCCAGATAGCCTGCCTCACCTTCCCCAGGTTGTTTACCTTGGCCCGCTCCCTCGGCCCTGCTCTCTCCCAGCCGATCTGATTGCCGTAATTAGTTAATCAGTAACTGGCATAATTTCCCCCTGATTAATGCAGGAATAATCACCCGCCAGGGCTGCCAGCAATTTGCTTATCAGAGTCACTTTGAAACAGCTTTGAAAACGAACGATTGGCACCTTCCGCAGGGTTAAAATTAGAGTCGGGGAGGCCGCCCTCTGCCGTGGGCGGCTGGGAGTGGCAGGCTGGGCTGCCAGGGGAGCCTCCACCCCAATGTCTGGGGCAATGTCTGGAGTGGGTGACTACCACAGGTCTGTGTCTGGCTGATCCCAAATGGTGCAGCACCCCAGGACAGGGGAGACAGGTCGGGGTGCTGTGGCCGCCTCTGGAATGGAGCTGGCCCACTGGGATCTGGACAGAGGCCTTGGACAGCACAGGACAGGGGGACATGCTTTGCATGGTAGAGTAGTAATAATAATAACAGCATCCACAATAGCAAGCCAGTCACATTCAGTTTATTTATTTGTGTTTTTGTGGTTCTGGGGATGAAACCCAGGGCCTTGCGTAATCCAGGCAAGCACTGTACCCCTAAGCCATTCCCAGCAGAGAAACTACTCTATTCTTTTATATACGTCATCTCATTTAATCCATGCGAGATGAAACTATCCACTGAGTGAACTCATCTACTGAACCAGTATCTGACGCTTTCTTTTTCATAATTCTACCTTTAATTAAGGAAAATTCCCCACGTGGGCAGAGAGCATTGGGATAATGAGCTCCTATGAGCTCAGCGCCCACTTTCTCCACATCACCCCATGTCCTCCCCATCTGGTTCCATCTGCTCCACCCTCCGCTCTTGTTAGTGCTGGTGTCCGAGTCTTTAAACCAGCCCTGATACAGCAGTGTTCTCCCTGTAAAATGAGGTGCAGTAATCAGAGGCTCTGCCTCTTGGGGTTCTCGGGGCGTTTAATGAGATCCTTTGTGGAGGTGTGAGGTAGATATCCTGTATCATTATTTTCAGAGTGGAAGGGAGCTTGGTTGGGTGTTGAAATCTGTGGGGTCCAGAGGAGAAGCATCAGAAAGAGTTGGGGAACGAAGGAGGGTCATGGTCCGCTGGTCTGTGTGCCAGTCAACTGAGTCGGAACACACACACACACACACACACACACACACACACACACACACACAGTTACCAAGTAGGTTTATTACTCACAGACAAGCAGCAGGGGTAAAAGAGACCTGACCTTATGGGGAGCTGGTTCCCCAAGACTCAGGAAAGCTGCCAGGAGGGAGAGTCTCCTCGATGCAAGGCTTACCTGAAGCATAGCAGGGGGACCCTGGGAAATAGACCGCAGGGATAATATTCCATGGGCTAAAGCCTTGATGGGCATCTGCCCCTGGGAGGACCTGGAAGAGAACTCACACTGTACTGGGAGACTACAGAGGTGAGAAGGGAAGCCTTGCCCAGACCACAGGGCACTCGGGCTGCTGCGACTGGGTGGGTTAAACAACCGATTGTAACAAGTCAAGCATTGCCACTAAGTAGTGTGGGGGCCTGACCCTTTGCACTTGCGTGTCTATATACACGTGTATGTGTGTGTGTGTGTGTGTGTGTGTGTGTGTGTGTGTGTGTGTGTGTGTGTACATGCACCTGGTCTCACTCCTGACTTGCAAACGAGCTGTTTTGTGCACTCGGGCCGTAGCAGGAGGATGCAGGCACGTGTCCTGCACGAATGCATTCTTGAGGGCTACAAGGAAGAAAGTGTGGCAGAGACTGGGTGGGTCGAGGGATGTATGAGGATCTTGCTGGTGCAAGCTTACATGCCTAAGTCTTGCAGGAATGGGGCGGGGGTGGGGGGCAAGGCTGGTGTGATTGTTTTGTTTTATTTGGATTGACCCCGGGGCCTCATTCCTTCACCACTGCTGACTGTTGCGTTAACTTTTCCAAGGGAGGTGGGAACGAATGTCTGCGCACCACAGATAGGGGTGACCAAGCCAAAAAGACCAAAGCGGGGCTGGAGAGATGGCTCAGAGGTGAAGAACACTGACTGCTCTTCCAGAGGTCCTGAGTTCAATTCCCAGCAACCAAATGGTGGCTCACAACCATCTATAATGAGATCTGGTGCCCTCTTCTGGTGTGCAGACATACATACAAACACAATACTGTGTACATAATAATTAAATAAATCTTAAAAAAAAAAAAAAGACCAAAGCAACAATGGCACCACAGTTCAGCATGGCGAGACAATGAGATCACAGGTGACCCCCCGAAACAGCTACACCGTCAGGAAGTCCCACCCCAACATGCAGGACTTTCCTCATAGCTTCATAGATGAAATGTGCCCCTACTTCAATTAACCTTCCACACTCTGTATCAAGACCCCAGCAAGGGCTGAATTGAGGGAGGTACACGCACAAGGTAGAGGAAGACACAGTTGGAATCCCAGATACCGGCCTAACAACACACACTCCCTCGCTAGCCCGCTGCCGAGGGAAGGCAACAGACCAGAGTTTGAGGGTCTCTTGTGGGTAGTCAAAGTGCTTTAAGATGGGGATGGCTGATACACTCAGAAGACAACCCGGCCCCTGGGTATTGGTCTTTCCCCTCTATGTGAATCGCCTGGGGACCTACATGTGGGTTCTGAAGGGATGGGGGGGGCGGGGCAGTGTTCCTGAAGCTGAGCAGAGGCTCCATGGTTGCCCTTTGGCTCCCGGCCTCTGTTTCCAGTTTTCTTCCATCTGCTTGAAGAGCTGAGACTCTTGTTCAAATTTTGAAAGGTCTTATCATAAAAAACCCGGACCCAGAAATTGGGGTAAATACTGAAAGATCAGAGAGACAAAGGAACAAGCCATCTCTTACCTCTAGGATTCCTCGGCCTGAAAAGTTTTCCTCAGCTGACACACTTTTGTTCCTGTCTCCTCACGTCTTATATACCTTTCTCTGCCCACCCATATCATCTCCTGTCTCAACTTTCCTAGTGCTGGGATTATAGCCTTGTGAACTCCCAAGTATTGGGATTAAAGGTGTGTGCCACCACTGCCTGCCTCTGTTTCTCTCCTAGACTGAGTCAATCTCATGCAGTCCAGGGTAGCTGTGAACTCACAGAGATCCAGATGGATCTCTGCCTCCTGAGTGCTAGGATTAAAGGTGTGTGCCACCACTGCCTGGCTTCTGTGTTTAATCTAGTGGCTTGTTCTGTCCTCTGATCTTCAGGCAAATTTACTAGGGTACACAATATATCACCACATGGGACAAAACACAGGCAGGTGACAAGGGACCCTGAAGGAGTCCTCATTTTCTCACAGCCTTAAGTCTGTGAGAAGCTCGAAAATCACCCCAAGTGCCCTGCCTGAGCTGGGAGTGCAGGGGCTTCTGCATGCTCAGAGCTGCAGGGGGCGCTGCTGAGCGAGTTGGGAGCAGAAAAACAAAACAAAGCAACAACCCAAAGGACAGGGGCTTTGGCCCTGACCACAAGGTTCTCACCGCCTGGTGGGGATGGGAGGAATTAAACAATGATGTAGAACAAGACAAGCATTGCCAAGAAGTGATGCACTTTCGAACATATCAGAGCCCTGACCTGGCCTGCTGGGGCCTGGACCCTCCACACATGCACGCTGATGCATACACACACACACACACACACACACACACACACACACACACACACACACGGCCTCACGCTCCTGACTTGCAAATGAGCGGTCCTGTGCGCACATTGTCAAGGAACACCTGTCATAGAGAAGTCTTTGTTAGGGTGAGAAATAATGAGAAGTTAATTTAGAAAGATTTCTGTCAAAGAGGTGAGACTGTGTGACTAGCGGCATTAAAATAAAATCATTTAAACGCCACAAAAGAATTTAAAAATGGACTTTAATATGAAAAGAATCAAGCTCTCTGTGTTCACCTGCTCCCATCGGCCAATTTCCCGGGAGCAGAGGGGGGCGCCCCACCCCCACCGTGGGGCGATGTCACGTTTGGTGTGTGGCGCTGGTCTGGCCTGCTCCCACGGTTTGCAAACAGCTCCTGCCTTCCTGAAGCTCTGTCTTCAGGTGCTGGCAGGTTCATCTCCTGCCCTTTGGGCTCCTCCTTCACCAGCTGCTTCTTCTGTCTCCTCTCTTAGCTGCTGGCGCCCCTGACACTGAACCCACTGCTTACTTCTCCCGTGAACTCCTTCATTCTCTTGGCTTCTTGTTTGCATGTTCATTTTTCTCCCTGCCTGGGTTTATCTTTTTTTCAGACCGTCTCATGTGGCCCAGGCCAAACTCACTCTGTAGCCCAGGCTGGCCTTGAACTCCCGATCCACACGCCTCTGCCTCCCAAGTGCTGGGGTCACAGGTGTGGGCCACCACGCCTGGCTTCCTTCCTAGGCTTTTTATCACCAGCTTCCAAACCATCACTCTCCATCCGTTCTCCCCCGCCAAAGGATTCCTGGCTGCCATTCTCCATGGGTCCCGGACACCTTCCTCAAGGTTCCCTTGCGGGAAATTCTAATTCAATTTGTCTTTTTCAATTTGTCAGTCTTCTTCTGCAGATTGAATTATCCTTCTTTGATCTCTACACCTTCATCGGGTACCACCATTATCTTAGAACTTCGATCCAGAAATGTGGCCCCCACGTCTACCCCCACACACCCTGTGATTCCAAGGGCTTCCAGCTCCTGACTGGCTCTGCCTCTCCCACATCCTGAATACACCATAACCCTGCTGGATCCTCATCCCCTGCAGGATCTCTGTCTCTCCAGGTCCCCCTCCAGTCTATCTTCCAAATCCTGATCTGGGATCTGAAGTCCAGACAACTCAGGAGTGCTCTGTGATGATTTCAGCCAGCTTCCTCCTTCTCTCCTGAGCCATCTACCTAACCATTGCTGGGGAAGCTGGGGGACCGAGGGGTGAAAGCCTGCTCCTCGGCACTTGGGAACATGGTCCTCGCCACTCATTTCTACTTATTTTTATCTTTTTTTTTTTTTTTTTCTTAGCGCTTTACTACTGAGCCACACCGCTGTCCCTACCCAGTTTTATTAGGTGGTATTAATTTGGGCTTCAATACTAGAGATTCCACATCATGGTAACTTAAAGATGTTGTTTCTTATCCATGTGGATGTCCAGCTGGAGCTCTCATACTTAAAATCCTTAGGACCCAGGATTATTTTAGTTTATTCATTTGTCTATGGATGTTCATGGTCCAGGATGCTAGCTGGGGCTCCAGCCATTACCTCTGTGTTCTAAGTGTTAAAGAGGACAGGGCATGTACGGCCTTTTCAAGACATCTGTCTGGAGTTCTGTGATGCATTTCCTCTTGCATGCTGCTGGCCAGCTGCAAGGATGAGCTGTGACATTTAATCTTTGTGCTGAACTGCGTACCTGGTTGAAAACCCCTCTTGTAGTAGTATTCAAGAAGGGTTTTGTGGGGGATATCTAGAAGTATCTGATGCCATCTGACAGTGACTCACCCAAACGTCTCTTCCTTCAGGTGCCTTCTCAGGTCCCCAGCCAGTTCTTCCCAGGTTCTCACTGGCAGTATTAATTAACCACAGCCGGTGCCAGTTGGTTCCTCCGGGACTCTAAGGCCCTGGGAGACGTGTCACAAGCCTGAGCTGCCCTGTGGCTGATCACTTGTAGAGCAGAGAATGTGGTGGAAGTGACCCAGCCCTTGACCACCCAGGTCCTTCCTGCATGGCTAGCAGGGCTCTGCAACTTTGGCAGCTCCTGGCTGCTACCACATAAGGAACTGTCCTGTGTGTCTGACTCCTTGGTTTGATCCAACAGCACTGTATTGAAGTGTAATTTACACATCACTTTTTTTTTTTGAGACAGGGTCTCACTATGTAGAGCAGACTGGCCTGGAACTCACAGAGATCCACTTCCCCATGTCTTCCCAGTGCCAGGTTTAAAGGTGTGTGCCATTACACACAGCCACATACCCTTTTGAGGCAAGGTATCACTTATTATACAGCCTTAGCCATCCTTGGACTTACTAGGTAGTTTGGGCAGGCTTGCCTTGAGCTTGTGGTAATCCTCTTGCCTCAGCTTCCCAAGTGTTGGGATTCCATATGCGAGGTCACATACCCAACTCTTACTATACTTAGCTCTTACTTATTTCTGTGTGTGAGAGAGAGAGGGAGAGGGAGAGAGAAGGGGAGGGAGAAGGGGAAGGTCTCATGTAGCCATGTTTTCCCTCAAGCTCCTTATAAAGCTGAGGATGACCTTGAACTTCTTATCCTTGCCCCTCCATGCTAGGATTACAAAATCTTGCACCACCAAACTCAGTTTGTGACGTGTTGGGGATTGAACCCAAGGCTTCAGCACACCAGGCACACTAATTTACATAGCTTAAGTTTTGCTAATCATATCGAAGCTCAATGGATTTTTAATAAATGTTCTACGTAGCCACTCCTCTGAGCCTGAGAGAACCGTCTCCTTTCCTGCAGAGGTAACCACCGTTCATTCCCCGCATTCACCTGGATCTTACTGAAGCTCATATTAACAGCAGCGATAGTTGGCTGCTTAGGGACTGTGAAGGAATCAGGAACTGGAATGGGGCAGCATCTCTCTCTCTCTCAGTTCTGAGTCTCCCCCAGCTTTTACATGTCAGTCACACCTGTCTGTAAGTCCCTCTAACTCTCTCAGCTTCCTCCAGCCCCAGGGCCTTTGCACTGGGCAGTCTATCTTCCAGGCTCGCTGTGGCTCCCTACAAGGCCCCAGCCCTCCGTGACCTTCAGATCTCAGTTCAAACATTGCTTCTTTGTGAGGCTGCGCCTACCCCCACCTGAGGGTCCTCCCGTCCCACGGAGCCTCGGACCCTGCCTGCAAAATAGCCCTCCCTTCTGTGTTCGCACAATCCCTGATGTGGTGGGTGCACTCGAGGGCAGCCCCCCGAGGGGTCCTGCCCGTGCAGAACCCCTCGTTAATGGTGAGACCTTTTCCCTGATTGCGTCGGCAGATTATGTTAAACAGGAAGACTCTAATGAAGGGTCACAACCAGCCAACTTCGAATCGACCAAAGAAGACAGCTCAGAAGGCTCTCAGAGAAGATCCAAGTTCCTTTCTCAGCACCCACGTTCCGATGCTTGAAACCACCTGTCACTCCAACTGCGGCAGATTTGATGTTCTCTTCTGGCCTCCCCAGGCCACTGAGGGAGGTGCACATGTTGTTTATATGCACACACCCATGTGTATGCACACAATTAAAAATAAATAGCTAGGTGTGGTGGCTCACACCTTTAATCCCAGCCCTCAGAAGACAGTGTGTGTGTGTGTGTGGGTGGGGGGGCAGGCAGATCTCTGTGGGTTCCAGGACAGCCTGATCTACATTAGTGAGTTTCAGGACAGCCAGAGCTACATCCTGAGACCCTGTCTTAAAAATATATAAACGCATCTATCCCTTGGAGAGCCTGGCTTAACTCAGAGAAAAGACTCTGAAAGAGGAGCTGAGTGAGACCTTCTTTGAGGCCCATGACTTTTCTGCTGGCCTGGAAGCAAGTCTTCAAGGAAGGAAATGGATTCTGACAGGATTGAGTGGCCATGTGGGGCTAGAAATCCTGAACATAGAAACTAACATGAGGAACACAGGTTGTTTTTAAGTATGCAAGTATGGGGCCATTTGTTATGCAGCAATGGGTAGCTAATACATTGACCTGCCCTTACCTTTGGACTCAGAGCTTCTTAAGAGCTATTCCCCTTCTTCTTCTTCTTCTTCTTCTTCTTCTTCTTCTTCTTCTTCTTCTTCTTCTTCTTCTTCTTCTTCTTCTTCTTCTTCTTCTTCTTCTTCTCCTCCTCCTCCTCCTCCTCCTCCTCCTCCTCCTCCTCCTCCTCCTCCTTCTTCTTATTATTATTATTCTTTTTTTTGGTTTTTCGAGACAGGGTTTCTCTGTGTAGCTTTGCGCCTTTCCTGGAACTCACTTGGTAGCCCAGGCTGGCCTCAAACTCACAGAGATCCGCCTGCCTCTGCTTATTATTCTTATTCTTATTCTTTGGCTTTTCAAGACAGGCTTTCTCTGTATAGTTTTGGTGCCTGTCCTGGATCTCGCTCTGTAGACCAGGCTGGCCTAGAACTCATAGAGATCCACCTGCCTCTGCCTCCCGAGTTCTGGGATCAAAGGCATGTGCCACCACCTGGCCGATTTTTTTTTTTTTTTTTTTTTTGGTTTTTCGAGACAGGGTTTCTCTCTGTGTAGCTTTGCGCCTTTCCTGGAACTCACTTGGTAGTCCAGGCTGGCCTCGAACTCACAGAGATCCGCCTGCCTCTGCCTCCTGAGTGCTGGAATTAAAGACGTGTGCCACCACCGCCCAGCGACCCGGCTGATTCTTAAGAGCTATTCCTTTCAATTTTTTGGGTCGCTTTGAAACAGGGTCTCATTTAGCCCAAACTGGCCTCAGATTCCCTATGTAGCTGAGTGATCTTGAACTCCTGATATTTCTAAATCTATCTTCCAAGAGGGAGGATTTCAGGTATGCACTACTACATCCAGTTTTATCTCATTTTTTAACAATGCCATTTATTTATTTAACATGTGTGCACACAGCTGCCTTGGCGCACCTAGGGTGTTCAGAGGACACCTGCAGGAGTTGCTTCTCCCTTGCTACCATAGGGGTCCAGTGATCAAACCCAGGACATTAGGCTGGTAGCAGACACCTTCACCCACTGTGCCATCTTGTTGCCACTTTATGTTTTTTTAAGACATTCTGCAGAGGCCTGAAACTGAAGCTAGTGCCCAAAATCTATGTATTGTGTGCTTTTCCTCTGTACACATAATTATGATAAAGTACAATTCATAAATTGGGACTGGTAAGAGATTAATAATAATTAAAAACACAAGTTAAAACAATATAATAAAAACGCTTAAAACTGCATTGGTTTTAGAATTTTCCAATAATATCTTTTAATAAAATTTCTCTGTGTGTGTGTGTGTCTATATGTCTATCGTGTGTCTGTGTGAGTTTATATGTACCATATGTATGCAGGAATCTGCAGAGGCCAGAAGAGGGCATCAGACCCCCAGAACTGGAGTTATAAGTAGTTATGTAGGTGCCGTAATCCAAACCTCAGTCCTCTGCAAGAGCAGTAAGTGCTCTTAACCCCTGAGCCACCTCCTCAGCCCCGCACTTAATATCTTTGGATACCACAGAAAGAGAAATTGCATGCAGGAGAGGAGGGCCACAGTTTCTCAAGCTCTAGTACTAGATAATCCACTCCATGTCCATCCACCTTTTCTATTCCATGCGGATTTTTGAGATGACACAGTTCTTGAGAGTCTGTACCACATTTGCCCAGGACCCTAGTTCATGTCCCAGCACCCATGTTGGGTGGCTTACAACTGCCTGTAACTCTAGTTCCCAGGGATCCAATCCCTCTTCTGAACAATTTGGGCATCTGCACTCAAATGTGCACATAACTCCCACACACATATGCCCGTGATTAAAATTTTTTTCAATATTTTAAAAATCTTAGAAACTTGTCTTCACAAGCATTATCAAAAGAATTCAGCACATTATAATGTTGACCATGAACGTGACTCCGCCCGATGCTTCCGAGGGGTTGCTGTGTTTCTGCGAACACTTAACATACCTAACGATGCTATGGTGCCCCTTCTGTGAACATTTAACATACCTAATGATGCTATGGTGCCCCAGTGCATATACCTCTGCTCATTGTTTGGGAACCATGGACCTGGTGGGTACATGGAATTGACACAAGAAGTGAGCATTACCTGAGTGAGTGACAGAAGTGACCGTGCTGGGAAGAGAGCCCGAAGAGAAATGGAAATTATGGAGGGGAGGGGCCCCCTCCCCCTCCCCTGGCACAGGGACTCTACTGAGCTGCCAGAGAGCATCCAATCAGAAACTGGATGCCACTCCAGATGTCTCAAACAGGAGGAATATAAGACAGACAGCTGGTCGGACAAGGGATGGTGAGATAGCTTGGGCTGGTGGGAGGAAGCTGCTAGTCTGTCCCCTTAGACTGTAGAGACAGAGGCAGGAAGTTATTCTATACCCCAAGGTGACTGCAATCACCATCTCTAGGGAGAAGGGAGGACGAAGGTCAGAAAAGGACCTGAAATCAAACCAGCCCTTGAGAAGGCATGAAGGACCTGGCTATGGGGCAGAGAGCAGACAGGGGGGAGGGTGTGGTGGTATTGTGTTCCCCAAAATATTGTGTACTCTAATAAATTTATCTGGGGTCAGAGAACAGACAGCCACTAGATACAAAGGCTAGAAAATGGTGGCACTCACACCTTTAATCCTAGCATTCCAGAGATAGAAATCCCTCTGGATCTCTGTGAGTTCAAGGCCACATTGGAAATAGCCAAGCATGGTGACACACACCTTTAATCCCAGAAAGCCAGCCTTTAATCCCAGGGAGTGGTGGTAGAAAGAAGAAAGATATATAAGGCGTGAGGACCAGAAACTAGAGGCATTTGGCTGGTTAAGCATGTGGCTGGTTAAGCTTCAGGTTTTCGAGCAGCACAGTTCAGCTGAGATTCATTCTAAATGAGGACTCAGAGGCTTCCAGTCTGAGGAAATAGGACCAGCTGAGGATCCGGCGAGGTGAGATAACTGTGGCTTGTTCTGTCTCTCTGATCTACCAGCATGGACCCCAATAACTCGCCTCCGGTTTGATTTTATTAATAAGAACTTTTAAGATTCCTGCTACAGGAGGGCACCTCATCTAGACCCTTTTTGCCTGACTTAGGGCCATGTGGGTATCCTTGGGACCATGTGGGTATCATTCTGAGAAGCTCTGGCTTGTCCTTGAGTGTGTGGTGGGGGGATACCCTGTGTGCTCCTGGGCACCAGAAAGACTCTTTGCCACTGGTAATGAGACCAGGCTCAAAGTACAGAGCTTTGGGGATGGGGCCGGCTGTCAGCTGGAAGCATGGCCTCAGGTCACTCTCCCACTCTGAGTCTGGTCCCCACATGCCAAGGACCCACAAGACCCCCTCATTCCTCTGACCTTGACTGCCCTCCAGTGTACCACTAAAGCAGATGTTGGGAATGGGGTGTATGGCTTGGTTAGTTAAGTGCTTGCCTGGCACGCACAAAGCCCTGGGTTCAATCTTCAGCATCGCCTAAACTGGGCACAGTGGTGTGTGCCTGTAATATCAGCACTCAAGAGGTGGAGGAAAAGGGAGGCAGAAGTTCAAGGTCACTCTTGAGTATGCAGCAAATTCAGGCCAGGTTGGCCACCTCCATGAGATCCTGGGAAAAAGCAAAACAAAACAAAACACTTCAAGAAAAAAAAAAATCTGAATGTTGAAACAGGCCACGAGGGTAACTCTTGGGTGGGTGGGAAGGTGGGACCTCAGGGCTGGAGAGACGGCTCAGCAGCTAAGAGCATTGGTTGCTCTTGCAGAGAACCTGGGTTCAGTTCTCAGCACCCACATGTCAGCTCAGAACCGTCTGTAACTCCAGTTCTGGGGGTATGATGCCTTTTTCTGATCCCTGTGGGAACCAGGCACATGCTTGGTACATGTACATGCATGCAGGTGCACATGCATCCATCCACACACACAAAATAGAAATAATAAATACTTTAAAAAAGAAAAGAAGCCAGGTGGCAGCGGCGGCGGCGGACTCCTTTAATCCCAGCACTGGGGAGGCAGAGGCAGGCAGATCTCTGTGAGTTCAAAAGCCAGCCTGGTCTACAGAGTGAGTTCCAGGACAGCCAGGGCTATTACACAAAGAAACCCTGTCTCGAAAAAGAAAAGAAAAAAGAAAAAAAGAAAAGAAGAAAGGTAGGTCCAGATTCCATCTACTCAGGGTCTATAGGAACCTGCCAATCAAGCTCCTGCTTTTATTTGTGTGTGTATGTGTGTGTGTGTGTATGTGTGTGTGTGTGTGTGTGTGTGTGTGTGTGTGTGTGTTGTGTGTGTGTGTGTGTGTGGTGTGTGTGTGTGTGACTACAGCTCCTCAACCTGAAAGCCTCCTTTTGGTCACTTCTCACTGGGTATTTGGTCACAGTAACATGAACAGTGACAGGATTAGAAAACTTTCTCTTAGACTCCCAGGTCAACAGAATACAATCATGTCCTCCAGACACCGGGTTCTCAGCACGGTGTCAACCTTGATTCCTCTGTGCCCATGTTTCTTTCTTTTCCCTAATGGACAGTTTACTTAATAATCAAACTGATTTACACAAGCAGAGAGCTTGTTCCAGCATAGGGGTCACTTTGGCTCCATGTGGCCTTGGGATAGTGATTGCCCCTTGTAGATGAATTTCTAAACAGTCTTATCAAATAAGAAACATAGAGCCAAATACAGAGGTGCAAGCCATAGAGATCAGAGCAACAGCCGCCAACTAACCTTAGCTCACCACATCGCCGTAGCTTCCCAAGAGAACTTCTTCCTGTCTAACCTGTGCCTTTATTGCCTTCCTGTTCTGCCTTCTCATTGGCTCTTAGCCCAGCCACCTCACTTCCTCGTCACTGCCTGTCTATACAGACCTCCAGGTCTCTATGGTTGGTACTGGGATTAAAGGCTCGTGTCACCACGCTTGGCTGCGTCCTTGACCACACAGAGACTCTGCCTGCCATGTGATCGGATTAAGGGTGCATGCCACCAACATCCGACTTCTGTTTGATGGCTGGCTATGATCTCTGATCTACAGGCAAACTTTATTTATTAATATACAAATAAAATATCACATTTCAGCACAAATAAAATATCACCACATCCCCTCTCTGTTCTGTAGTGAAGACCAGGTCATGACCCCTGCCCAATGACCTCCCATAAGATACTGGCCATGGGCCTCCTCCCTCCTCGAGGAATGGCCATGTGTTGACTGGAGATGGTGAAGGCAGCAGGTGGTAACTATTTAACAGAGCGTAGCTAGATGGGGGTGTGTCTGGTACATCTCGTGGATGGGCCTGGACGCTGCGCTGGTGGGATGCGATGGAGGTGGTGTGGAGAGCGAGGTGTGTGGAGGTGTGTGGCGCTCCTGTGTGGAATGGCGACCTGATAGCTTCCCCCTGTGTCTCCTTCCCACTGGCTGCCCACGTCTCATACATACCAAGTTCTTACCACATCAAGAATTCATAATCATCCCAAAATATTCAATGGGGATATGAAATATTTACACACAAGGCACCAGACGATGAAACGAGTGTGTCCCCGGCCCTGACAGAAGCCTCTCTCCTGCAGGGACAGGATGGTGGTCTCCCTCAGAGCGCTGGGCTCCCAGGGCAGACTTTGGTGTGAGGTGTGGGGACAGCATTAGCTCTCTCAGTCTCCTCCCTGCTCCCCATATGGGAGCCTGGGGGGGCGCAGGTTGGCCTCAGATTGGCAGGGGACATCTGAGAGAGCGACAGGAACCCAGGGGCTTCTTATCCATCACTGGAAACTCAAACCCACTCTTCCCCCTACCCCAAGTGTTTTGGGGAAACTCCTCTGCCTGCTTGCTTGCGCCCCCCCCACCACCACAGGGACCTTACTATCATCATTTAACAACTTACATTCAAAAGCTCTTCTTTGCAAGGCAGACATGGTAGCACATGCCTACAGTACACACACACACACACACACACACACACACACACACACACACACACACACACGGAGCATCCCAAGTCCAAAGCCAGCTGTAGTGAGTTCAAGACCGGTCTAAGCTACATAGAGAGACCCTGCCAGCATCCTTCTCTCCCTGAAGAAAAAAAAAAAAAAGAGGGAGGAGAGGGTAAGAAAGTAAGCAGGCCCTGGCATTAAAATGGCTCCACATTCCACCCACCAACCCTGCTTGGCCTGGCATCCCCGCAGCTTGCTCAAAGGTCACCTTGCCCATCCCCCCTGGCAGCCTGGGTCTCCAGTGTCAGCAGACCCCAGCTCTGTCAGCACACTGGGACACACCAGAGCACAGATGGGCCCCCAAGCAGCCCTAATGGCCTCGTCTGTCTAATTAGCATGCAATTAGCCTAATGCATATTTTAACATCACATCAGAGTTGCTCATCAATCATCCCCCAGCCAGGCATAGACGGACAGACAGACAGTTGGCCTGCAGAGCTGGGAGGAAAAAGATCGTACTGATGACTTTTTTGGGGGCCCTGTCCCCACTCCCAAGGAGCTACAGGGCGGCCTGGGGGCCGTGCCAAGTCAAAAGATCAAAATTCTTTCCTTCTCACTCCCATGGCAGGAAAGAGATGGCCAGGCCTGTTTCTCCACTGCAGCTTAACTGCCACTTGGGCTGGCAGAATTGGCTGCACCTTCCTGCTAGTTAAAGCAGCTGCCCAGGATACCACCTCCCCCATCAGGCTGGGAATCCTTTGAGGACAGACTTGGCCTCTCTTTTCTCCACCTTTCCCAGAATTCCCAGCTCAGGACTATGATCCCAGACAGAAAGAGCACTGGTCTAGGAGTCACTGAACACATGTGTCACACAGAGTAGAGAAGATGGAGGCTTAAAAACTAAAGGTGTGACCGGGTGGTGGCGGCGGCGGCGGCGGCGGCGGCGGCGGCGGCGGCGGCGGCGGCGGCGGCGGCGCACGCCTTTAATCCCAGCACTCGGGAAGCAGAGGCAGGTGGATCTTTGTGAGTTCGAGGCCAGCCTGGGCTACCAAGTGAGTTCCAGGAAAGGCGCAAAGCTACACAGAGAAAACCCTGTCTCGAAAAACCAAAAAAAAAAAAAAAAAAAAAAAAAACCTAAAGGTGTGATCCAGTGCAGGCCCACTGTGGGCTAGCTGGGTAACCCTGAGAAGCTGTCTCAATATCTCTTGAGCCTCCATTTTCTCAAATGCAAAGGAGCTCTCCTCCTGTCTCCTCCACGGGGTGGGTAGAGAATTCGCTAGTTGGCATTATGCTCATCCACTCTGCCTTCGGTTCTCAGGCTCCTTCTTGGACTCTGGCCACTTGGCTGCTGGTACCAAGACAACCCTTGACACCAGAGCTGAGTAGAGGCCTAAGGGGGGTAGAAGGGCTTTGTGAGGAGAGGTAGGGTGCAGTCACGATTGGGAGAGGGAGAGCCTTCCTCCTCCATGGGGATGGAGAGGAATGTGACATTGTTCCCACCAGACCCTGAGCGGCAGAACACAGAGGCGCCTAAATATTTCATGGTCAAATTCATCAATAATGGAGACCGAGACTAAATTACATAACTGTCACCTTTCTGTTAAATAATATTTTCTGCAGGGGGGCTGGGAGGGGGCCAGGGAGGCCTTTATTGCAAGTCATGAATGATTTAAGAAGCAAATAAAGGGGATCTGGAAGAGAAGACAGGGACTTCTAGAATCATCTAACACATTGCCCTGCCATGGGGGACAGCTGGCCAGACTCGGAGTACAGGTGGAGAGGGTCCTGGCATCTCCACAGAGTGTGTTAGACAGACCTCTGTCACTGTAACAAAACACTGGAGATAAATCAATGTAGAAAGAGGGACGTGGAGACCTGGGGACGTAGCTGGGTTGGTAGAGGACCTGCCTAAGCGGAAAGCCGTGGATTCCATGTCCCCACTGCCAGAGCCTGGGTGTGGTGGCAGCACATGTCTGTGACCCCAGCTCTCCAGAGGACCAGAACTTCAAGGTTATCCTCTGCTACATAGTTTGGGGCCATCCTGGGCTACATGAAGTCTTATCTCAAACAGAAAATAACAAATCCAAATTAAACAAAGAGGGCTAAGTGGGATGGTTCAGCAGCGAGTACTTGCTGTGTGAGTAGAATGGTCTGAGTTAAATTCCTAGGACCCAAACAAAGGAGAAAGGAGAAAACAGAAGCCACAGAGCTGTCCTCTGGCTTCTACACATGTGCTTTGGCACATGCTTGCCCTACCCTCAACATTATTCACACACACACACACACACACACACACACACACACACACACACTGCCAAAATAAATTTAAATTTTTTTTTTTAAAAATTTGTTTGTTTTTGAAACAAGGTTTCTCTGTGTATCTCTGGATGTCCTGGAACAGGCTCTGTAGACCAGGCTGGCCTCAGACTCAGATCCTTCTGCCTCTGCTTCCCAAGTGCTGGGATTAAACATGTGTCACTACCAACTAGCTTATAAATTTTACTTTTTTTTTTTTTTTTTTTTTTTTGAAACACGGTTTCTCTGTGTAGCCTTGGTGCCTGTCCTGGAACTCGCTCTGTAGCCCAGGCTGGCCTCGAACTCAGAGATCCGCCTGGCTCTGCCTCCCGAGTGCTGGGATCAAAGGCGTGTGCTACCACTGCCCCACAAATTTTACATTTTTTTTTTAAGAAAATAGAGAAAGAAAACCTGATATGGCGATCCAGGCTTGTAATCCCAGCTCTGGAGAGGCTAAGGCAGGAGGATTGCTGCAATAGTGTCTTCAACCTGAGCTACCAACTGAGTTCCAACTATATGGTAAGACTTTGCATCAGAGGGAAGAAAAGGGTCTAGGGAGCTGGCTCAGTGTTTAAGAGCACCGGTTGCAGAGGACCTGAGTTTGATTCTCAGTGTCCACACAGAAACTCTGTAACTCCAGTCCCAGGGGATCAGACGCTCTTTCCTGGCTTCTATAGGTATCAGGCATCCACGTGGTGCACATACATACATGTAAGCAAAACACCCATATACATACAAGAATAAAAGAAGTAAATCTAAACGAATTTTAAATGTAAAACTAGGAGAATAGCTTCACTTGTGGGGAGAGTTTGTGGCTCGCAGGAGGCCGGCCCCAGAGTGTACACGGTAGAAGAAACTGATCACTTCATGGCAGCCAGAAAATGAACAGTGCCAGGAGAGGATGGGGTTCCACTATCCCCTTCTACAGTGTGTCCCCAGCAACTGGAGGTCTTTTGTTTTATTTATTTATTTATTTATTTATTTATTTATTTATTTATTTATTTATTTATTTTTCAAGACAAGGCTTCTCTGTGTAGCTTTGGAACCAGTCCTGGAGCTTGTTCTGCAGACCAGGCTGGCCTTGAACTCACAGAGATCCAACTGCCTCTGTTTCCCCTGTGCTGGGGTTAAAGGCATGCACCACTACCGCCTGGTTCACTTATTTATTTATTTATTTAATCTCATGTACATTGGTGTTTTGCTTGCATGTATATCTGTGTGAGGGTGTCAGATCCTCTGGAACTAGAGTTACAGACAGCTGTGATCTGTCCTGTGGGTGTTGGGAATTGAACCTGGATCCTCTGGAAGAACAGGCAGTGCTCTTAACTGCTGAGCATTCTAGCTGGAGGCCTTGAAATAGGTCCCACCTCCTGAAGGTTCCACTGTCTCCAGAGAGGCCCATGCCTCTTGTCTATGCGCCTTAAGAACAGTCCAGAGCCCATCCACAGCTTTGGAAGCGGCCGCGGTTGGAGCGTAGAATGTCCTCCATAGGTCCGTGTGTTTGAACAATTAGCCTCCAGATGGTGGCGCTGTTCGTGAAGGCTGTGGAACCTTTGGGAAGTGAGGCCCGCCCGGCTGGAGGAAGTGGGACACTGTGGGCAGATCTTGAGGCTTTGGAACAGAACCCCACTTCTGTTCTCTCCCTTTTCCCTGATGGCCGATGCAAAGTAAACAGAGGTCTCCCACACTTGCCGCCATGCCTTCCCTGCGGCCATGTTCCTTCACACCCAACCGAAAGAAACCCTTGTCCGGTGTTTTATCACAGCGATGAGCAAAGTCACTTAATATAAGGACGTGCCTCTCATAACGGGTTTGAGCGGACAGCGCACCGACCTTCAGTTTGCATGGTCAAGCTGTCCATTTTACATGGGGAGAAAGGCACTCAGGAGACAGCCAGAGACCAGGGCACCAGCTTCCTATCCAACCGAGGGGTGCTACATGTGGGGAGGCTCCGCCCGAAGGGCACCTTGGGCGGGTTTGTCTCCTATAACCTGGGGCTGTCAAGGGCAGGACCTTTTTCATCAATGAGCTCCCCCCTTGTAATCCCCCTCCCAGCCTTCCCGCCCCCCCCCCTCCATCCCTCCTCCATCAGACCCACAACTCCGGGGAGTCCGCAACCACGTGGTATGATCCTACTAGGGACTCCTGGAAGGCTGGTGTCAGTTCCACCAATCACAGTGGGGGCCCAAGAGGCCAGAACCACATCTCCTCTGTCAGACTGAGGGCATCTTGAGGTCTAGAATGCAAGTCTGTGACACCTGAGGGAGGCGCCCAAGACCTGCCGCACCTCTGTCTGGAAGGGATGCGGAGAGTGGGGCCGGGCTCCCCGTGGCTCCCAGGCTTCACAGCGGGTGAGCCCTCCCCTCCCGGGGAAGGAGTCTCCGTGGGCGTGTGTGCAAACTCACCCTGCACCGTCAGCCCATGTGGGAAGGGTGAGGGTTGGGAGTGCTGTGCCCGCTAAGTGTATAATTACACGGTACTTGGGGTAATTTCCCTGTTCCTCAAGAAGCGCACGTTGGCCCTGATTTTCCTATCTGCAGATTGTAAGCTCGTAATTAGTAGCAAATTACCCACACAAGTGACAAATTTTTGTGCTTTCAAGTAAACAGACAAAATACCCACAGTTCATAAATTGCCTCTCGGTGCAGCAGGCACCTGGCTCCTGGCAATGCCCAGCCTGCCCACACGTGGCAGAGAAGAGGCCGGAGTCAGTGAGAGGTGCAATGGCTACAGAGAGAGAGGAGAAGGCGGCTGGCTCTTCTTTACACTTGACCCTTCCAGTTTGCAGACCAACAGGACGCCAGCAGGTCACGGGCGTTGGGAAAACTTCATGGTCCCTGGCAAGGGCTGGGGACGCTAGGGTGTCAGCCTCAGCCTCAGTGTTAAGTGGGTGCCTGTAACCCATCTGTCACTCTGAATTTCATTGGTATTCTCCCAGCTAGTACCACCTCTCTGGGTATCACATGCTGACAGAATTACAGGTTTTTGTTTTGTTTTGTTTAAGGCAGGGTCTCATGTAGCCCAGGTTGGCCTCAAACTTGCTGTGTAGCTGAGGCTGGCCTTGAACTCTAAATGCTCTTTGCCTTCACCTCCCAATGCTGGGATTACAGGTGTACACCACCACACCAGCTTTATTACACGTCTTTGAATATTAGTCTTTGTTTAGAGTATTATTCTTAGCCCACTCTGGGCCACGGGCCTTTGGCAGTCTGTCAGCGCCTCTGGATTCCACGTCAGTTGGTAGAGTCCTTGCGTGACATGCACAAAGCCCTGAGTCTGTCCCCAGCACTTCATAAACTGAGCAAGACGGTGCATGTCTGTCATCCCAGCGCTTGGGAGATGGAGGCAGGAGGAACCGAAGTTCAAAGTCATCCTTGGCTATACAGCGAGTTTGAGGCCTGCCTGAACTACATGAGACAATGCCTCAAAAATACACACACACACACACACACACACACACACACACACACACACACAAGAGAATAGACAAGCAGACAAACAAACAAATAAGAAAAACAAAAAACAAACAAACAAAATCCAGAGCTTTGGAAAAAAAAAGAAGAAGAAGAAGAAAAAACAAAACCCAGGCAGTTTGGAGTTCAAATCTTGCCTCCACTCTGTTTTAGCTGTGTGACCCTGAGAGTCTGCTAACTTCTCTGTGCCCAGTTCCTTATGGCAGTGGTTCTCAACCTGCGGGCTGTGACCCCTCTGAGGGGATCAAATACCAGATCTCCTTCAGATCAGATATTTACAGTATGATCCAAAACAGTAGCAAAATTACGGTTACAAGATAGCAATGAAATAACGTTATGGTTGGGGGTCACCACAACATGAGGAAACTGTATTAAAGGGTCGCAGCATTAGCAAGGTTGAGAACCCACTGCCTTATGGGTGACTGTCTTACACGGGGTTGTAAGGATTAGACGACGTAATGTGCGCGGACTTCTTATCAGTCCCTTGCACACAGCAAGTGCTCAACCGACGAGGTGCTTCATTTATCACTGTTAATCCTCAGTTGGTGTGAATCAGTTCTTAATCCCCCGCGTTTGTCTTCTGCGGCGTGCGTGCCTGCGTGCGTGCGGTCATGGCTCCCACAGCCCGTGATTGACAAGCACTCATTCAACAAACGCCGATGTTCCCTGTTCCCCTTGAGTTCCCTGGTGCCATCTGAATGTACGGTGTCCCTCTCCTCCTGGCTCACACGCGCTCTGCCACCCTGCCTGCCCCCAGGGTCATTATTTATTTTTTTAAATGGGAGCTCTCACTCCATCAGGCTGACAAGGGGTAATATTGTGACATGCTGCCACCGGTTCTGTTGTGTGTGGGAATCTGCTACATTGATGGGTTCTAACGAAGCACACCTCCGTCGCCGCTCTACATGCTCCCATCTCACGTGACTCTGAGCTAGCTTTTATGTCCTGCTTTAACTGAGACTGGGGCAGGAGTCTTGTGGCAATTCCCGCCTGAGTCTTAGGAAGGCCTGGCAGCCTGGTGAGCTGTGGCTGGCTGGCTGGTACCAACTGGCCAGAGCCAATCGGTAGCTTGCAATGAATCTTTTGTGTTGTTTTTGTTTCTATTTTCGGAGACGGGGTTTCTCTGTGTAGCCCTGGCTGTCCTGGAACTTGCTCTGTAGACCAGGCTGGCTTGAACCCACAGAGATCCGCCTGCCTCTGCTTCCTGAGTGCTGGGATTATAAGGCATGGGCCACCACCACGTGGCCCTTGTTGTTTTTGAGACAGGGTCTCAGGTAGCTTAAGTTTGCCTCCACTTCACTGTGTAGCCAAGGCTGGCCTTGAACCTCTGACCCTCCAAATCTCTGCCTTTGGAATGAGCCTTGATAAGAGAATTTATACCATAGAAACTGGCAAATACTCCAAACCAAAGGCTCCTCCTTCTTTTCCTCCATTGTTTGTTACCCAGTCTCTCTCTAGCCCCAGCTGACCCGGAACACACTCTATAGCCCACGTCGACTTCAAATTCACAGAGATCTTCCTCTCTCAGCCATTGCAGGAGTGAGCTGCCATACCCAGCTCTTTTTCTTTTTTGTCCCGAAAGGCCCATCACCCCTGCTAGTAGCTCCCACTTTGAGTTCCAGTGAGGCTGACCCACCATCTGAGCAGTTCTGTGCTAACCTTCCCTCTGCTGTGGTTTCAGCAAAGACCCTGCCCCTGATAGACCCCAGACCCAGGGTACTACCTTCTCGAGGGGGTGCCCCAAGAACCCAGACTCTGATCCAGTTGATGCAACAGCAGGAGGTGTTTATTGTTGCGGCCGTACAGTCGGGCAAACTCAGCTCCAGAGAGCAAGAGTCACACCTATTGCAATCACATGGCTACTTTTTTTTTTTTTTTTTTTTTTTTTTTTGGTTTTTCGAGACAGGGTTTCTCTGCGTAGTTTTGCGCCTTTCCTGGAGCTCACTTGGTAGCCCAGGCTGGCCTCGAACTCACAGCGATCCGCCTGGCTCTGCCTCCCGAGTGCTGGGATTAAAGGCGTGCGCCACCACCGCCCGGCTCATGGGTACTTTTAAAGGAAAAACCCACAAAAGCCATAAGATTACAATTCCCATACAATTTCGTTTCACAAGATCATGGTCTGGTCACAGAGTGGGTACAGTCACATCCGCATGTACATTCTTCCTGAAACCTCAAGGGGGGTATCAGGGCGGGAGTGGAGTTTACACAAAGGTCACAGTGGTCCTTTCTGGAACACTTGCAACTATCCCAGTCACAGTTGAGCACGTTGTAACAGAAATCTCTTTATATTGTTACATTGTTGCAGCGGTGGTTGAATAATGGCTGAGTCAGCTTACCCTTGGAACTAGATTTGTAGTTTCTCATTTCCTGGGGCTTGGGGGTATAAGCCTGAAGGGTTAGGGTCTTTCACCCCAACCCCTGTTGAGAGCCCAGGGCACAGGGAGAGATCCCCAAGGCAACAACTACTAGGAATCCAGCTATCTGAAGTGAGCCTTTCCAGCTGGCTGTAACCCAATGGTTCTCCTACCCAGGGCGTCACCTGGGAAAGAAACATCCATAGATGCTGCACCCCAGGAGTCAGCTCATCCTTGCCGTAATCCTGCAGGGTTATGATTCAACTAAAACACTCTTGTTTTAAACCAGGAAGTTTGGGGCACGTTGTTGTATCACAGCAACAGATAATTGAACCAACTGTCCTGTGTCCCTAAGACAAAGAACCAGACAGCCCCTGCCACCCTGCTTTCTTCATTTTGTGACCTTCCGTACCTTTCTGTAGTTCCTAAGGGTCCAGGAACCCCAAAGAAAGGTTGCTCTGAGGAGGACAGTGTGGCTTGCCCTGGAGCCATGCCTGTCTTGCAGAGATCCCAGGCAGCATCCAGCTCACCCTCCTCCACAGGACACACAAGGTGAAGAAGGGATGTGGAGCGTGGGCTTCCACTGGGGATCTGAGACAGGCGCAGAGTCCCCTCCCTTCCCTGTTGACATTTGCAAAGGACTAAATTAGGAGACAGGTAAATGCTATTCTTTTCTTCTCCCGGGGACCAGCGAAGAGCGGGGGGAAGACTCTCATGAATCTGACTGCTTGAAGCTTAGTAAGTGTGTTAGGGTCTAGGATGATGCCAGCATCGCAGGGCATTGGACTGTCACCCTCAGCCAACGTTGCTAGGGCTGGTGTGGGGCAATGACCCTCAGCCTAAACCGGCATCCCAGTGTTTGGATAAACCCGAGGCCCCCTGCCTCAGGCGTCATTACCCATCAGTGATCAGTGTTTCTAATTCTCTGATGGAGCCTCATTTGGGAGATTTGGGAATGGGGACGTGGAATTCCTGAGAATTCCTGGAAATTTCTGATGTACATTATTGTGTATTTCTTTCCACCGCACTGTTTTTAAATAATGATGCATGACTGTAAATAATAAACAGTCCTTCAAGGAATGTTCAAAATCTCAGAGCTCGGTTTTTTTAGAAGACATAATATAAAATGCATGGACTGTTATTACTAAGAGCCACTCTATTTTCACAAGATTATATATTTTAATAAAATATAAGATAGTTCTCTACCTGGTGTAGATGTTGGACAAGCAAAAGCATCAGAATAAGGAAACATAAAAATCACAACTAATAGCTGGGAGTGGTGGTGCATGCCTCTCTGTGTAGCCCAGGCTATCCTGAAACTCTCTTTGTAGACCAGGCTGGTCTCGAACTCACATAGATACTACTGCCTGCTTCTGCCTCTTGAGTGCTAAAATTCACACCAGGCTAATGATGATTTTTTTTTTTATTGTAAAATGAAAACTTTAAAATCCACAGAGCACTCATTAGCTGGCCTGGCAGTCACGATCTTCATTTTGAAACAAATATTCCAAACATGGAAAGCAAAAATTTTGGTGGTGGCTCGGGGTGGCGTGGGGGGATGGGCGGTGGGGGTGGTGTTGACGTCTCAGAAAGGACCAAGCCTGTGTCTATGAGCACCTTTAATATGGGAATCGGGATGCTCAAGACTCTTCCCAAACGATGAAGTGCTTTGTCTGTCAGCGCAGGTCTCATTCCTGTCACTAAAATCGATGCTGCTGCTTCTGTTCATTCATATATTGCATCCGCTTCTGAGTTTGCAGCCGAGAATTCCACAACATTCCCGGTTTTTTCTCTTTGCATTTCGTTCATAGTTAATATTCAATCACCGGAAAAAGGCAGCGCCCGTGACAGGATGGTATTTGAAGAATGGTAACATTTGGGTCTCCCCGCAAGGTTAGCAGCGCTATGCATACAAAAATTGCCAATTTAGGGGCTTATTCTGCTTCTAAAACTTATTTCTTGAAATATTGCCCACAGGATCTGCATAATGTATGCTATGCAAATAAACTTATTAATATTTATTTTATTTGGAAGATTGACTCGCCGTCGGCAGTAGACGGGGCCCACAAACATGCACTGATATAAAGCAAGGGCGGTAAGGAGGGCCCTGATGAGATGGCCACTTCCTCCCCCCGGGGACTCTTGTCTCCCAATTCCCGGAATATTGCATTAACCTTCAACTCTGTGTATCCAGGATTCTGTCTCCTGTTTTCAACTTGACAGAAAAGGGTTCCTTTGAATTGTAAACATTCCTGTGTGGATTATGAGGCGCAAGTCCTCGAGGAGAACTTTTAATACCTCTCCTCGGTTTTCAGAATTTGGGGGATTTGAGATTTGGGAAGAGATAACTTCCTGAGAAATGCATTGCAGCATTGGGATAATTTGGGTGGTGGTTAGGAGAGCCATGGGGGCAGGAAATGTTCAGGGAGCTCCCTTGTGTTCCTAGGTCTGTAGCACGGCTTCAGGATGTGGATTTCCTCTGGGGAGAGTGAATTCAGCATGCCTGTCACCAGACAGGAAGGGTGGCCGTGCCGTGGTCCAGGACTGGGAAAGGTAGCCAAGAGAAGGCAAGACTCAGGGAGAAAGACCCCCTGACATCGATGGTGCCCCTGTTCCTACCTAGACTGCTAGGCTCACCTAAAACGATACTGTTTCTCAAGGACTTGTTTTAGCCTGTTTACCTTCTCCGTGACCTCTGGGGCATCCATGAGCTTGGCTGCACTGTATTGGAGAACTCTAAGGTCAGGATTCAGTGTAGACCTGCGTTGGCCCATCTTCATTGTCAGATGGAGTGGCTTTAGAGACACCTAGGAGACACACCTGCGGCATCCCTGAGAGGGTGTTTCTGGAGAGGTTTAACTAAATCGGAAAGACCCACGGAAGAGCTAGGGTCCTGAGCCGAATACAAAAAGGAAAAAGAGGAACCCTGCTGGGCACCGAATCTAGCTTCCTGGTGGCAGATACAGTAAAGCCAGTCACCTGACAGTTCTGCTACTATGATGGTCTGTGTCCTCTCAAACTGCAAGCCAAAACAAATCCTTCCTTCCTTAAGTTGCTTGGTCAAGTACAAGTTGTTTTTGTTGTTGGTGGTGGGTTTTTGTTTGTTTGTTTGTTTTTGTTTTTGTTTTTCTTGTTTTTCGAGATAGGGTTTCTCTGTGTAGTTTTGGTGCCTGTCCTGGAACTCACTCTGTAGACCAGGCTGGCCTTGAACTCACAGAGATCTGCCTGCCTCTGCCTCCCGAGTGCTGGGATTAAAGGCGTGCGCCGCCGCCGCCGCCGCCGCCGCCGCCGCCGCCACCACCACCACCGCCTGGCTTGGTCAAGTATTTTGTCACAACAAGGAGGAAAGTGCTAACACGTGGAGCAAAGGTTAGTGGGAGACTTCAGCAACCCCCAACGGGCAAAGCCATCCAAGGCTCAGCCTTCCCCAGACAAAAGGTTAAAATTACCCTGCTGGAGGAAGAACTGACTAGCTGCGGTACTTATCAAGATAAGTGAGGCGGAGGATGAAATGACAGGTAAATGACAGTTACCGACCTGCAGTCCACTGCGGAAAGAAGAACTATCGTGTGCACCCATCTTGCACGCCTAGCCTTCCTGCAGGGATTTATCTATTTTAATGAAGTTTCCTTCCCCCTTCCTCACTGCCCATTGTGCTCATGTGGGGATGCTTTTGACGGCCATCTTTAGAACCTACTACATAGATTATAGGATGAGATATTCGATCATGGTGGATTAAGGAGAGAATGAACTTCCTTTGTCATCCTGCGGCCGTGACCTGCAGGGATTTGGCTGGTTCCCTTTGGGGAAAAGGAAGAGGAGATTTTTCACCAGGAGGGAAATTGTATCATGTCAGGTAGAAGCAGGTGATAGTGGTGGTGGTGGTCATGACAGGCAAGTTGAAGAATGGACTATAGGGGCTGAAGGTGTAGCTCAGCGGTTAGAAGCCCTTGCTGATCTCTCTGAGGACCTGGGTTCAGTTCCCAGCTCCCACATGGCAGCTCACTCCAGTTCCAAGAAACCCAATGCCTTCTTCTGGCCTCCACAGGTACTTTCTCTGCTTCTCAAATGTGGAGGTTACAGGTATGAGATACCATGGCTGGCCTCTGCCTAGGGCTTCTAAAAAAAAAGAAAGTATTTAATTTGGTTTTATGAATATGAGTGTTCTGTCTACATGTATGTCTGTGTACCAAGTGTGTGCCTGGTGCCCTCAGAGGCCAAAAGAAGGCGTCAGATGCCCTGGAACTGGAGTTACAGACAGTTGTGAGCCAACATGTGGAAGCTGGGAACTGAACCCAGATCCTCTGCAAGAGCAGCCAGTGCTGGTAACCATAGAACCATCTCTCCAGCCTCTCTGCCTAGGACTTTAAAACACTCCTCCTTTATGGAGAACCCCCATGTATTCTATTTGTCTGCTTGGACACCAAGTTCCCTGTCCAGGTGGCCACACACGCTCTTTCAGGATGGGGATGGACCTTGATCTTGGGCCTATCTTCCAAGGGAAGACATCCAACTGATAAAAGGAGGAGGTCCATGCTGGCTCACCCTTTCAGGCCACGCTCAGCTTGTTCCATTGTTTCTGGGCCTGTGATGGAGCTGAACACCACAGAGAGGACTGTGTGGTAAAGCAAAGCAGTTTACCTCAAGGCAGACAGGAAGCCAAGAGACAAACCCAAGAAAAGACCTGGGCAAGATAGAGCCCCCAAGGACAGCACCCCCAAGTGACCTGCTTCTTCCACTTAGACCCTGCTTCCTATAGTTTCTAGCACCTTCCAAAACAGTACCACCAACTGAGAAACAAGACTTCAACACATGAACCTGTGGGGTGGTTTTTTTTTTTTTTTTTGGCTTTGTTTTTCCAAGACAGGGTTTCCTATGTGCATCCCTGACTGTCCTGGAACTCACTATGTAGACCAGGCTGGCCTTGAACCCAGAGATCCACCTGCTTCTGCCTCCTGAGTGCTGGAATTAAAGACATGCAACGCCACCCTGACAAGCCTGTGGGATGTTTTATGTTCAAACCACAGAGTGTTATTGCTGACTCCCAAAGGCTCCTATCTACTTCATCGTGCAAAGTAGGTTTCGCTCATCTCCAACGGGCCCCCAGATTTGAACAGTTCCAACATCGCTCCAAAGTTCAAGTCCAAAGTCTCCCTTGAGATTCAAGGCCAACTCTTTGTGGGAACCTTTGTTACGCGTGACATGAAACAGAGGCTGGAGAGATGGTACTGCGGTTAAGAGCACTGGTTGCTTTTGCAGAGGACTCAGTTCGGCTCCCAGCACCTATACCGAGCAGTCCGGAACTGTCTGGAATGCCAGTTCCAGGGCATCTGAGGCCCCCTTCTGTGGGCACTTCATGTACACTGTGCGCACAGACACATGGAAGCAAAACACACACATAAAATATAAATAAATAAAATGTCAAAATCAAGTTCTGTTCTGCTATGAACAAAAGCACAGAGTAAACCTATTCTTTTATTTGTTTGTTTGTTTGTTTGTTTATTTATTTATTTATTTTAGACAGAGTCTCACTGTGTAAGCTTTGGCTGACCTGGAACTGGCTATGTAGACCAGGCTGGCTTCGAACTCAGAGATCTGCCTGCCTCTATCTCCTGAGTGTGAAATTAAAGGGGACCAGGACCAGGACACATAGCCTGTGAGGGACATTTCATTAAAACCATAACAACAAAGTCTACTCATTAAAATGTAAACAAGAAATCTACAATGAGATGGTACTTCCAGAAGATTCTTTGTGAGGATCCTATTTGTGCTTCTAAATTCTGTCATATCTTGCTATTCAGGCATTGTGATTAGAACAGATTTCAATGCATTTTATTTCATAGATTGCTGGCTCTAGAACTATGTATTTTTAGCATGTGGGATTCCGTTTGCATTCTTGCCCTGGATCTTGCCAGTATCAGGGACTAGCCCCAGTGAATGGGCTCAGTGGCATTAGCATCTGTCCAGTCGCAGGTGAAGAAGGCTGACTGGTCTAGTTCTCATTCAGACACAGCTCCTACCTGAGACATTTCTAAGCCTTAACTTCTGGTTTCCCCAGAGACTCCACATGTTATCTAATCCCCCTTGTGAATTCCTCTGTTGTGTCTGTGTGTTTGTTAGTGGGTAGTCATATGTGTGTGGGTGCAAAATACATGTTCATCTGGGTGTATGCATTTGTGCATGTAAGGACATGTGGAGGCCAGAGGTCAATGTCTGGCATCTTCTCAAGGATGGCTTTCCATATTATTTTGAGACAGTCTCTTTCAGAGCCTGGGGCTCAACTGAGTCTGGCTACAGTGGCTGGAACCAGGCTAGACTGGCTGGCCAGTGAGTTCCAGGCATCTGTCTGTCTATGCCTCAACAGAGCTGGGATTTCAGGTCCGTGTTGCCAAGTCCGGAGTTTTTATATGCTTGCTGCGGAGTCAAACTCAGTACCTCATGCTTGTGTGGCCAGCACTTAACCAGCTGAACCATTTCCCCGGCCGGCGCCTGTGAATTCCTCTTCTGCAGAAAGCAGCAGCAGTGATCTCTGTTGCTTGCAGCTTAGCGAGCCTGATCAAATGCAACTGGCTCCAGGTTATCTCATTTGAGTCAGTTCAGCGCACACTGAGTCCTTGCCCCGTGGCCGGCTGGCTCACAGGCCAACAGTGAGACAAAGATGTACCAGACGGATTCATATTATGAGATAATCGTAGCTGACATTGCTGGGCATGGTGGCCTATGCCTGTCATCACAGAGCTTGGGAAGTGGAGGCAGAGAGATGAGGAGGAGCTCAAGGTCTTTCTCGGCTACATAGGGAGTTTGAGGCCAGCCTGGCCTACACAAGACACTGTTTCAAGACGAAACGAAACAAAATGGTAGGGCTGGAGAAATGCTCAGCCGTTAGAAGATTTTCCTCCCAAGCGTGAGGACCGGGACCTGGAAGTGCAGAACCCATGCCAACGCCACGTGAGTGTGGTGGCCCACCTCAGAAGATGAAGACAGGATCTCCAGCGCTTGCTGACTAAGGAGTTCAGCTGTATGAGCTAGCTCTGGGTTTGATTGAGAGATGCTGATTCAATGAATGACGTGGCTGAGTGCAAGCACACATGCACGCATACATGCATACCACAGATACAAGAAAACAATTAAATAAATACCCCTGAGGCTGGAGAGGTGGTTCAGAGGGTTAGCTGGCTGCTCTTGCAGAGGACCTGGGTCCAGTTCCCAGCCGCCACGTGGTGGCTGACAGCCATCTCTAACTCCAGTTCCAGGGGTCTCAACACCCTCTTCCAGTCGCCATAGGCATGCATATGGTACACATACATACATGTAGGCAAAGCACTTATACACATGAAATAAAAAAAATGAATAAATCTTTAAAAAATGAAAGCCAATAGATTAAAAAAAGAGAAAACTATTAGCTGACATTAATGAGCACACGTACTGAGACAGACACTATGTTGTGAACCCCAACTCCCTCCCCCCCTCCCCCAATATTTTGGTTCTCATAACCACTTCTTGTGGTAATTGCTGTCGTTGACCTCACATTGGGGACAGGGAAATCAAGACTCAGAGAAGGTGGAGTAACCTAACTGAGACACACAGCAGGCCTCTAACGACAATGAGGAGATGACCATGTGCACTCTGGAACTGGTTGGCCAGAGGCAGGGCGGGGCACTTCAGACTGTGGAAAGTGTGTTCCCAAAGGACCAGAGGCACTAGGTTACGGGGACAGAGTGGCCTGTGGCGGTGTGGGGCCAGGGAGGGGAGGGCAGGAAGGCAGGGCCCAGACCTCGCCCCCCCTCATCACCAAGCACTGAACTGAGCTCTGGTGCACTGAGCCTGAGAAGCCGAACTTGATCCTGGAGGCTGTGGAGCCATGAAGGGATTTTCAGTGGATTTACAATTCGGAAATCCTCTTGCAGGTTTGCAGGGTGTGTGGGCTGGAAGGAGGACGCTATTGGGAGGCCTTTATGTAATCCAGGTGAGAAACGAGCAGGGCCAGGATGAAGCCCCGCTGGTGGGAAGAGGAAATGGATGGAGGGCCAGAGATGAGAGAGGGAGGCCGCGCATACTAAGAGGAAGGGAAGCACTCAGGGTGAGGTCCCCTGAGTCTGCCTGGGAGGTGGGGGTGCTGCTGAGCCTAGGCTGAGATGAGAGCTACAGGAGAAAGAATGAGGCTGTGTTCTAAGCAGCGAGGTGGCAGCCCCGGGGAGCTGGGCTGAAGATACAGCTAATGATGGCGGACAATTACGAAGGCAGGCAGCAGAAAGGGCGACCTCCCAGGGATGCAGGAAGATTAAATGAATTAATACACACGGTGGGCTGAGAATCGCGCCTCTCACAAAGCAAGCATGCTAAAAGAATTTGCTATTAATTTTACTATTGTTAGCCTTGTTTCTCGGTGCAGGAAACTGGGGCAGAGTGCTCGTGGAGCTGGCCAGGGTCACGCGGCCACAGGACGGCTACCGGCTCACCCAGGGCACTGTCCTGGCCCCACACCATGCTGCCTGCGGCAAACGGAGTGTGGAGAGTGACCAGAGGTGTGTGTGTGTGTGGGTAGCTCACACAGGGGGAGCAGGAGAGGGGTAAAGAGAGAGGCCAAGAGAAACCCTTCTTTAGCTAAAGTGTGTGTCCTGTAGGCCTCTCTGGAGCCCAGATTTCAGCTACATACACTGCTCATCCCTGGAGAACCTTTAAGAGATAAACTCACCATCTTCTTGCCTCCTACCCATGAACCTCTGCTTCAGTCATTCTGGAAGGGTCAAGGTCCTGGACCAAGTTTGAGAGTCCTTGGACACAGGAACGAGGCTGAGCACCCAGGACTGAGATGTAAGGGTAGACATGGTACCAATTTGTTTGTTAGCATCTCTTGAGACAAAGGCTCATGCATCCCAGGCTGACCTCCAACTCAATAAAGAGCGAAGAGTGACCTTCAACTTCTGATCTTCCACTTCCTGGCATGCACCACCACAGTGCATGGGGATGCAAGCCAGAGCTTTTCAAACTTTAGGCAGGTGCCCTACCAACTGAGTTACGTGCCAGCCCCGCAGCACGGTCCCTGTTACGTGCTGAAATGAAGACTCCATGAGGCAACACTGGCGGGTGATGGCGGCAGGGCTGAGGGACGGGGATGGGGTGAACCCAACGTGGCAGCCTTGACACATCCCTGTGGGGTGGGCAGCCGAAGCAATATGCCTCAGATTGGGTTCGGCGTCCCCCTGGAAAGTCCCTTAGAACCTGTTTCCTCCTGGTGAGACTGGACCCCCGAATCTCTGCCTTGCAGGGTTCCTGCGATTAAATGACAGGATGTGAGGCTCCTTTAGGGGCTGCAGGGAGGGTGTGCGCGCGTCTCCAAACAGAGCGCTCTGTCACAATCCTGTTGCTTCCACCTCTGGAGGTGGCTGGTGACAGACTGGGAAAAGAGCGTGGGGGAAGCTGTCTGGGACTCGTGGGCAGCTCAGTGGCTTGGTAGACAAGCGGAGCGAGGTCAGCGTGGCTGCACTGAAGAGGTGCGGGGGCGGGGGCTGGCTCATCAGACCCAGGTGGGTCGATGGACTGTGACCTCCTCCTCCATGCTTATCCTGGAGCATGCCTGCTGGTGTGTTGCTCAGGAGTGCTGCGGGTGTGTGTGTGTGGGGGGGGGTGTTTGGGGCTTGCCTGAGTGCAAGCATGTGGTGCGAGCGAGAGTGTGTATGTGTTTTTGCATGAGTGCATGTGTGCGTACGCCCAGCTTGGCTCCACACTCAAAAGGACCCCCCTCCCCAGAGAGGTGGTAGGTAGGATGACTTCTCTGAGAAGCAAGCCTCTCCAGTGGGTGACTTTTCTGCTGACCTCCTCTTCCGAGCCGTGGGGATAATTGGAGCGCTTGCAGCGTTCGGTTTGTTTGGGTGTCAATGTCGGATGAGCCAAGCACGCGCACATGGGTCCAGTGCCAGCCAGCCACCCACCCACCCATGGGGCAACCACAGGTCAGTAAAAAGGGCGGTTGTTTACCAAGGTGCGCCCTGGTGGTATTGAGATCGGCCGGATGGTGGCCTCTTGGCTGCCGGTGATGAGTGAGAGACTGGGAGAAGGAGTGGGGGGGAGGGCTTGTGATGTCTCAACGTGCCCTGGCTCAATAAACAGCCCCAGAGAGGCCCACTCTTGTCGTATCGATGTCGTCCTCCAAAAGCCAGCTTCCTGCCGCAGCTGTGACTGGAGAGCTGTGCACTTTGACCCTGGTGTGATTTGTGTGTTGTGTGTGACGGTCCTCTGAGCTAAGCACAGGGAGTTCAGTTATGCCTGTTTGCAAAAGACCATCCCAGTGGGGCCTGTTGACTGTTCACACACACACTCCAGGGTCACAAGGGTCACAAGGCCCTCACCCATGGATCTAGCTCCCCCATACCACCTGTTGTATGCAGTTCTGCCTAATTGAACATGGTCTGGAGAGGAGCTAGAGTACATAGACCAGGGAAGATTAGGGGACTGTCCTTCAATGCCCCATTCTTAGGGTACTAGGTTGCAGACACTCACAGGCCATCCATCCTGATGACATTTGACATGATGTAATCATGTAGGTAGTCATCTACAGAGTTTATACTGGAGAATCACTCAATAGTTACACACACACACACACACACACACACACACACACACACCCCTCATTCTAAGTACATTTATGATTTTGTGTTGGGTCACATTCGCAGCTATCCCATGGGCCGCCGGTGGGACGTGTCTGGTAGAAGTCTCTTGGGGCTCTGGGTGGGTCAAAGAGAGGGTAAATGTGATCTCCACCTAGACTGGGTTCCTCCTATGGGGCTAGCATCCCATACAGGAATGTTGTGGTAAGTTTAACAACAGGCTCTCTCGGGAAGGGTCCCCTTGCTATCTCGGTGTGTAGGGTTGTGTCAAGAAGCCCGCCAGTTTGGGAGCGGGATATGCTAGTTTAAGGACACAATTGTGGCGGCATCTCTCCAAGCTGTAAAAGCTGGGGTCAGCTAGTACCTGGTGCATAGCAGGCCTTCAAGCAATACCTGTTTAAATGAATAAGTGAATGGACAGATACCAAATGAATAAACACATGGGCGAACTAACGAATGAATGAATGAAGAGCTGGCTGGCTGGCTGGGAGCTGAGTCAAGAGGGCTGTTGCAGGTTGGGCTGCTTTTGTTGAGAGACAGAGCAAGGGGACAGAAACCTCGGAAATCAGGACCCGGCTGACCCGAGGGGTCCCAGCCCCAGCTTCCCCAGCTCTGGGCACCGCTTAGCATTCTCTCATAAATAACCCGGGTGCCGCTGGATGCGGGTTTGGGACAAAAACCGTATTAATGAATTATTGGAAAAACTGAGCCCTGCTCCAGGCCAGAGAAGCAGCAAGCACAGGGGGGTGCTGCCAGGAGGCCGGGGGCGGGGGGAGGTCCTCTGAAGAGTGAGAAAGAGAATTTAAGAGCTGCAGTTCACACAGACTGAGGGAATCCCTCACAGCCTGACTGGGTTGGGGTCAAGCTACCTCAGGACCTTTGTTTGCTCTTGCAATGCCCCTAGACACCCCCCAAATCTCCCCACCCCACCCCCCACCCCGTGACACCCTCACTTTGCCTTGACTGAAGGTCGCTTCCTCTTATATACCTCCCCTGATGACCTTGCCTAACATGACATTGTTCTCCGCTCCCACCCTTCTATTCTCCCTCTATTTTCTTTTCTAGATTTTTCTAGAAGCAGACCCAGATGAAAAATGTGAAAGTGAACAGGATTTGTTGGCTCTAGGAAGTAGTTAAAAAAAAGGGGGGGTGAGGAAGGTACGGACAATGAGTTGCCACCGTGTGTGTGTGTGTGTGTGTGTGTGTGTGTGTGTGTGTGTGTGTGTAGATGTAGAGCTCATGAACACGTTCTCAGAGACACCTCCCTGAGTGGCGAGGGAGCTAGGAGGGTTGGCCCTAAGCTCCGTGAGTCAAAGGTCAGGAGCCGTTCCTAAGGAACGTTTTCCGGTGTGGCTTGAGCTGATGAGATAGTTCAGTGGGCGGAAGGAGTGTGACACTAATCCTGACGAGCTGAGTTTGATCCCCATGACGGGGTGGAAAGAGGGAAGTGACTCCTGAAGGTGTCCTCTGACCTCCACGTGCACACTGTGTGGCATGTGTTCCTGAAACACACGCACACGTGTGCACACACGCACCCCCCTCCCACCCCATCCCACATCTAAATAAAAAATATAAAGAATGACATAGTTTGGCATCAGAACCAGTCATTCAGGAAGTAGGTCTTTGGGTACAGCACTTCCTGTCTCTCTGACTCCTCCCCCTAGGTTTCCTCCAATCACTGTCCTGAGCTAGGGCATTCTATACCCGGAAGTCCGGCTTGTGCTGGTTTGGCCTGGCCCACAGAGGCCTGCAAAGCCGCCTCCTTCAGGGAAGAGCATTCTCCCAGGACCTTCGCTGGAGTGTTGGGCTTTCCTGCCTCATCTGGAGTAACCAGCGCTTTAGGCGTCGTTGCGGGAGCAGCAGAATGCCCCACTGTTGGGGTAGGGGCGACTGGGGGTCTTCTGGTGTGCGGAGAGGCGCTTGGGCACACTGATCCCAGATGACCCCACCTCTGCTTGTCCTCAGTGCTGGATGATGGGGAAGCGTGCAGACGCAGGAACGAAGTAGCCGGACCCTCTCTGGGTCTGCAGGCCACTTGTGGTCATGAGGATGCCGTGGTGGGTGCCTCTCAGAGTGCGTCCAGGGCAGTGCGACCTGGCATAACCTTCAGGAGCCACGGTGACAAGACTCGGTGACATGGCAACACAAGGTTTCTTTTCCTGGACCCTAGAGAATCAAACATAACGAAGGCTGGTTTCTCAGCATTGCGGCAATCGGAGACTTGGGATCCGAATTTATTTGACTTGGAAAAATAAAACAGGATGACATTTATTGCGGGAGGATGTGGCGGTGTAAATTCAAGCCCACTCCAGTGCAGGAGGCCCTTGGGGCCTCTAGGCGGAAGGGTCTGGATTGAAAGGCTGGCCCTGGCCAAGTAGGGGGTGGGAGGTGGGGGTGGGAGGGGCACGGAGGCCACTAGGGAGACAGCTGAAGGATGTAATGTTTTGTTTTGTTTTTAATGTTCTTGAAAAACAACATTTCTTTATTTCTGATAGTAAAAATAACACAAGCTGCTTGTGGAAAATTGGGGAGAAACCATAATACATGAAGTCAGAGTTGCAAATCACCCCTAATTCCATCACCCACGATAGTCATTAAAACAGTATTATCCAACCTTCTCATCTTTATTCCATGCCCGGCTCTTCCCATAATTGAGGCCATATTAATATTATTTATATAATTTATATTCCATCTACCGAGGACAGCGGATCCCTGAGCTCTACGCAGTAAACAAATGAGAAGCCCGCACACACAGTCCCTTGCCCATCCACACTCACGTCTTAATTTGCAGGGCGGTGGATCACAGAGGGAAAAAAATGACAGGTCCCCACCCTGCCAGCAAACAGTATGGTGACCCCGAAGTAGCGGCCTCACACCCTCCGTGCCTCAGTTTCAGAATCTGTACCTCATTTTGAGGAGGGTCATATAGCAATGTCCTTTCATAACTCTCACGGTGCTATCCAGCCACGGTGGAGCAAGAACAATCTGCATAGCTTTGGCATTCCATTTGCTATATGACTTTAAGACGTCTTCTTCTTCTTCTTCTTCTTCTTCTTCTTCTTCTTCTTCTTCTTCTTCTTCTTCTTCTTCTTCTTCTTTTTCTCCTCCTCCTCCTCCTCCTTCGGTTTTTTTGAGACAGGGTTTCTCTGTAAAGCAGTCCTGGCTGTTCTGGAACTCACTCTGTAGCCCAGGCTGGCCTCTAACTCACAGAGATCCGCCTGCCCCTGCCTCCTGAGTGCTGGGGTTAAAGGTGTGTGCCACTGGAGAGGTGGCTCGGTGGTTAAGAGCACTGGCTACTCTTCCAGAGGACCTGGGTTCAGTTTCTAGTGGCTAACAACACTCTGTAACTCCATTTCCAGGGGACCAAATGTCTTCTCTCCCAAGCAGTTGAGGAAGGGGGTCTGTGGAGGCAAGTGGTTTTTAGTCTAGGCTGTGAAATTTTAAACCACAGCCTCGCCTCCCCAGAAAGCGCCGGAGTAGGGGGATGAAAAGGACGTGTAATAAACGGGCTGGATTATCTTCAAAGGATTGAGAGGTTGGTCCTTTCCATCCCTGCAGCCATGCCTGAATCCTGATGCGCCATCCCCTCACTGGTAGGCTCTGGAGGTTCCCGTAAGAGCCAAACAATGAGACTAGTTAATCAAAAGGACAGCGAATCCCCTGGGCTCTGGGTTTTCTGAACTGCTTGCCCTGTGGCGGGGCGGAGGGGGGGGGTGAGGGGGGAGGTGGGGGGGTGGCGGGGGGAGATGCTCAAAGCAATCAGAATACATCCTGTGGAGTCACAGGACAGGACAGGGTAACCAGGGGGAGGGGCACAGGCCCACATGGCCCTAGGGTTAATGTAGGGTGGAGAGAGGAAGAAAAATAAGGCCCTAGATAGAGTGATGCCAGCCTGGGGTCACATCAGAGCAGAGGGAGCAGGGCCCATACTCTCAATGCTCAGTGGGGCCGGAGATGGTTCTGGTCCTGTGGAATCTGTGTGAATGGTGCCCCCTGCAGGAAATGCCATACCTTCCCCCCCACCGCGTGTGTGTGTGTGTGTGTGTGTGTGTGTGTGTGTGTGTGTGTGTGCCCGCCCCCTCCACATTGATGCAGATTTCCGTGTCCCCCAACCCCATACTCACATCACAAACGAGTCATGGCCTGCCTGGCCTACAGAGATAGTTCAAGGCTAGCCTGGACCACTTTAGAAGATCCTGTCTTTAAATAAAAAAGGGCCTGGGTGTGGCTCAGCAGGAGACTGCTTGCACAGTGTGAGTGAGACCCCGGGGTTCAGTTGTGTATGTGTGTGTTGCGGGGGTGGGGTGGGGGTGGGTGAGGAGGGGTATTGGTGACAAAAACAACTGGTAGAAGGTTAAATCTAAAGAAGCTAGGAGAACTCAGGGCCTGTCCTTGAGCCCCCAGGCTATGACCTCAGCTTCACTGGTCCCCTTCCTGGGCCATCGCTGCAAGCTGGGGAACATTTGATCCTGCTTCTGGCAGAGCCTGCTGGGAGAGTGAGAAAAGCCAGCTCAGCGGAACAGGATACTTCCACTGGGGCCCCAGAAGCCAGAGGACAGCGGACTCTAGCAGGAAGAGCGCCTGGCCTGACCTCTGGCCCAGCCACATCTCAGAAGCGGGAGGCAATGGGGACAACTGTCCACAACCTGCTTATACAGGGACTTCCTGTGGCCACCTGCCCCTGGCCTGGTTGCTTCCTTTCTCCAAGAATCAGCCCCCAGGCTGCATGTGACTCAGATATATCTTCCGAAAACCTGGGCATTTGCATTTGCCCGTAATCCAACTATCGACAGGGTGATTCAGGCCTCATCCAAAGCCAATTTTTGTTGGTCAGTGTGGTCAGCTTGGCTCATGAGCACACAGGTGACTGCTGTGTGTTCAGCCATGCCCTGGGTGCTGTGAAGGGCCCCCACATGAGCAGGACACACAGAAGGATATAGTTCAAGACACTGGCGCCTGTTCTAGGCCTGGGACGTGGGTGACATCTGAGACTGAGTGGCAGCTGGGGTTCCAGAAGTAGCTGACCTGCAGATGCCGGGCAGTCCCAGGGGCTGAGGTGGCTCCCCTGGAAAGGCTATGGGAGGTGTCTTGCCTGAGTGGAGCCTGGCACCTCAGAGAGAGCGGGTTCTCTTCCCTGTGTATGTTACCAGCTGCCAGCGTCAGAGACTCACCATCAAACAGGCCCAGTTCCCAGGAGCCTAGAGAGACATTTGCATTTAGAGGAAATGTCCAAATAACACCCCAGGCTGCTTTCCTGGGGCGCTAAAACCGGGAAGCTGTTGCCAGCCAGGCAGAGGGGGCAAGAAGCAATCTTGTATTAGGAGCACAGAGTCAGACACTGGTCCAGGGCCTTTACTGTGAGGGTCCATCTCTAGATCTGTATTTGTACCCGTTTCTGCACCAGGGTCGGAACCCGTCTCCCCTCGCAGGCAAGAGACAGGGCCCAGGGCTGTGTCTCTTCCCTCAGACCTAGGCTCCCTGTGCCTCCTCAGATGGGGCTCCCTGTGGACAGGGTTTGCCCCCCTCAGACTGGGCCTCCCTGGGGACTGGCCAAGTCTCCACTTGCTGGTGTCCTCTGTCCACGATGACAGAGGTAAGAAACTGGACTGAATCAATCATTCGGTTCTTCTTCCACTCGCTGTCTGCCCTGACCTGCCCAGCGGGGACGCAGAGCCCGGCATCCCACCGTCCCTGACGCCTGCTCAGAGTACGGAGACCATCTATTTTTTAAAGTCGGTGTTAAAACAAAATTACTTCCGATCTCCTGAGCCATCGGTTCAAAAGAGGTTAAACAAAGCCTCCCCTGTTCCAACAAGAGTGCGAGCAAAGCGGGACTGGGACCGCGCAGGTGACTCTCCGATGGGAAATGGCGTGTTTTAGATGGCAGGCCTCGGCCACAGCTCGCAGGCCTTGGAGTCTGACGCTGTGAGGAATTTTAAGAAGTGGCCCAGCAACATGGATGTATGGCAGAAAATTCTGGAGCCCAGAGAGAGGAAGGTCACACGGAGGCAGGGTGCAATCACGGCACAGTGGTAAGCTAGTCAGGGAGTAGCTCATGGCCTCATTGTTCACATCTGTAAAATGGGCAGGCCAATTGTCTTAACCTGACAAGAAGAAGGTGAGGATAAAACAGTATAGTCTATGTGGAATTCACTGGAACGTTCAAATGTGAGGGAGCTGTCTTAGGGTTTCTAGTGCTGTGACCAAAAGCAACTTGGGGAAGAAAAGGTTTTTTTTCATCTTCCTCTTCCACCTCATAATCCATCATTGAAGGATGTTGGGCAGGAACTCAAGGCAGGAGCCTGGAGGCAGGAACTGAAGCCCTGTTCTTCCAGGGTCTCTGCTTTAGTTCCTGCCTCCAGGTTCCTGCCCACTCGTACTCCAGAGGGGTAAGAGTCTATCATGGTAGAGAGGTGTGGTATCAGCAGCAGGTGTGACGATGGTGGCCAGAGCAGATCTCAGAGATCTCAGTGGACTGGAAGAGACTGAAGCCTTTTTTTTTTTCCAGTTTTTCGAGACAGGGTTTCTCTGTGTAGTTTTGGTGCCTGTCCTGGATCTTGCTCTGTAGACCAGGCTGGCCTCGAACTCACAGAGATCCGCCTGCCTCTGCCTCACGAGTGCCCACCTTCACTGACACACCTCCTGCAGCAAGGCCACACCTCCTCAACCTTCTCAAACAGCTCATCAACTGGGAACCAATGATTCACATACGTGATTCCACAGGAGACTTCTCATCCAAGCCTCTTCGACCTCAGGGCTCCTCCCCCTTAGCTTCTCAGTTGCTTCGGTGGCTCCCTCGCCACACAGGACCTTTGCACTGGCTCCCTCGTCCCGGCAGTGTTCTTCTCCACAGGTGTCTGTGTGATTCCGTTCTTCTACTCTACAGTCATGTGTAGCTAGAGTTTTCCTGCCTTGCCCACAGTCAGGACAAATCTTTGTCACTCGCCAGTCCCACAGCCGCTCAGACCCGACCAAGTAAACACAGAGACTTATATTGTTTACAAACTGTATGGCCGTGGCAGGCTTCTTGCTAACTGTTCTTATAGCTTAAATGAATCCATTTCCATAAATCTATACCTTGCTACGTGGCTGGTGGCTTACCGGTGTCTTCACATGCTGCTGGTCATGGCGGCGTCTGGCAGTGTCTCTCCGCCTCAGCCTTCTGCTTCCCAGAATTCTCCTCTCTCCTTGTCCCACCTACTTCCTGCCTGGCCACCTACTTCCTGCCTGGCCACTGGCCAATCAGTGTTTTATTTATTGACCAATCAGAACAATTTGACATATAGACCATCCCACAGCAGTCATAGCTCCAGCATTGATAAGAATCTAGATTCTTGCCGGGCGGTGGTGGCGCACGCCTTTAATCCCAGCACTCGGGAGGCAGAGCCAGGCGGATCTCTGTGAGTTCGAGGCCAGCCTGATCTCCAAAGCGAGTTCCAGGAAAGGCGCAAAGCTACACAGAGAAACCCTGTCTCAAAAATAAACAAAACAAAACAAAACAAAACAAAAAAAAAAGAATCTAGATTCTTTCTCTGATCATCCAGCCCTCACGCCTCCTCTGCCTCTCTCTAGCTTTAGCATCCTCCTTGTTATCTAAACACTAGATATTTTCCTTATGTGCGTGGCTTATTGTGTGTCTCTTTACACCTCAGCAAAGAAGATATTTGGGGGTTGGAAAGATTGCAATCTTTCCAACTTCTTTCTTTCCTTCTTCCAGAGGTCCTGAGTTCAATTCCCAGTAACCACATGGTGGCTCACAATCATCTGTAGTGAGATCTGGCGCCCTCTTCTGGCCTGCAGGGACACGTGCAGACACAACACTGTATACATAATAAATAAATAAATCTTTGAAAAAAAGGTGTTTTGTCGTTTTTTCTTTTTTTTTTTTTTTTTTTTTTTTTTTTAAAGTTTCACAAGCTGGGCAGTGGTGGCACATGCCTTTTATCCCAGCACTCAGGAAGCAGAGGCAGGAGGATTTCTGTGAGTTCGATGCCAGCCTGATCTACAGAGCAAATTCCAGAACAGGCAGGGCTACACAGAGAAACCCTGTCTTGAAAAATCAAAAATAAGAATATTTTTTACATGAGTGCTGGGTTTATGGTGTGTGTGTGTGTGTGTGTGTGTGTGTGTGTGTGTGTGTGTGACAGCATGCCTGTGGGAGTCAGGGCAGCATTTGGGAATCGGTTCTCTCCTTCCACTGTGTGAGCCCTGGGGATGGCACTTAGGTCTTCAGGCTTGGTAGCAGGCCTGATGAACCATCTCACTGGCTGCAGAAGGGATCTTGTCTCTGTTTGTGTTGGGTCCACAGCACCCAGGGCAACCAATGAGTGGTGCACATAAAGATGAGTGTGTTTATGTGAAGCCTGCACTCTGTCAGCAGGGCCTACCTGGGTGTAGAGGGGACAGGGAGTGAGTGGCAGGTTTACAGCCTTGGTGACAAAATTTGGTAGGTTTCCCCCTCACTGAGACTGTCATGGGAAGATTGCATTATCCTTAGTCTTGAGCTGTGCAATTTATAACAGAAGTTAACTGCTTACTAATTAGCAGCTGGAACCATTAATTGGCTATTTGTTAGAGCTCGAATTAATAAACTGGTCTTTCAGCGGGGTCATAACTCTCCCGGTTCCTTGCCCCCCCCTCCCAGCCAGCCTCCTCCCCTTGACCAGAACTCAGCCTGCTGTGCGATCCAATCAATACCTGCCACCGTATGATTTCCAGACGCAATCTACCTCGCAAGGCGACCACACCATCGGGGCCAGGCCGAGTCTCCCTTCTCTCCTCCTCTCTTCCCTGCCAGGCTCTGACTCACAGGAGGAGAGCAAGAGGCTGGAAGAGAATGGAGAGCTATCTAGCAACAGTGAGGTCATTAGAGCCTGCAGCTAGCTGCCCTGGCTGAGCCCTGCCCTGGGACCCTGCGTCCCCGGCCCATCTTAGTCACACAACCAGCCGTCAGCTAGTTCAGGGGCCCAACCGCGGTGTTTCCTCCGAGAGAAAGGAAGGAGGGCCCCAAGTAGCCTGCCACACTCTGATCCTAGGCTCCATGGGTCCCCTCAGGGGTTCCCAAAGGTCGTGTGTGTGTGTGTGTGTGGGGGGGGGTCTAGCTCTCATGCCTCACACTCTTAGCAGCCCCACATGGGGTCCAGAGCGCTGTTCTGGTGCGTGCAGAGAACCGGAGCTGCTTCTTATGAAAATGTGGCCAGTCGCCTCTGGGCTTGGGTATGTACGTGCAGGTAGGTAGGTAAGCTCAGGGGAAAAGAGCTAGGCCCTTCAGCCTGGCTACTTACGTCAGGAGCCTCTGACCATTGAGCAGCCTGTGAGACAGGCCAGGTAGGGCCTGTCACGTGACACGAAGCCTCTGCCCCTGTGGCGGGTACCCAGTTCTCTCAACCACTCTGTTGGGTAGGGATCTTATCTGCTTGACACCTGGGGAAGTCGAGGCCCAGACAGATTAGGGCTGGAACACAAGACTGAGGGCATTTTGCTTTCTCTGGGGTTGCCTGCCGCTGTCAGTTCTGGGGCTCGGTCCCAGGCAGCAGGCCTGGAACACTGGGGGAGGAAATGACTGAGCTGACAGGCGCACATGAACAGGCTGTCGAGGTGTTTACACTACACACAGCGAGTATTCACAAGTGGATTAGCACAGCAAATGTTCAATCCCAGCCTGCCAGGCCCCGGACTTCTGCTCCCCCTCCTCCCCAACCCTCCTCCATCACAAGGCCTCTTTCTTCTCCAGGACCCGTGCGTGTTCAGACAATATCTCGGTCCTCTCTGCCATGCCAAAGAGGAGCAATTTGATGCTGTTTGGGGTTGGGGTGGCTAACTGGAAAAGAAGACAACAGCTTCCCAGAATAGGCAAAGCCAGGGAGGGCCTGAGTCATCGGGATGACTCCCTGGGAGCTTCCTGGGGGATTCTGGAAGCTTTCCAATAATGGCAACACCACAGTCAACCGAGTTACTCACCGCCACCCTCTCAGTTGGTACCACTTCCCTTTCAGACCGGTGGGAGAGGTGGGTGGGAAGACACTGGATATCTATGGAGCAGATCATGCATGGTTTCCTTTGGGTTAATGGGAGGCTGTGAGTAGAGGGGATGGGCCTGGGGAAGGCTGCTTTGGGCTGCTGGATCTAGCCCATGGTGGGCATCATTCATTCGTTCAGTTAACAAATCTCCAGTTGCTGAGTTGGGCTTCGACACCCTTCACTGAACCTTGGACCCCCACGGTAGAAGGAGGGAAGAGATGAAGAGGGCAGGAACAAGTGTGGACAGCCTGGATGAATCAAAAGGAAGCTGAGAAAGGGTAGGCTGATGGGGCCCCTCCCCACCTACCAGACGTCTCATGCTCTCCGCTCCTCCTTAGCAGGTCAGGTCTGCCCAGGAGGACCAGAGGAGAAAGATCCCGGTGGGAAATGGACTTGGAGGAGGGGTTTGTTATTAATATTTTTTTAATTTATATGTGAATTTACACGCCAGAGAATCAACTCTTAGGGTGAACAGGTCTTTGAGTTTGGACAGATGCCTGGAGTCATGGATCCACCATCGCAGCAGATCCTGAACAGGATCCAATCTCCGAGCTTGTTAGCTGCGGCGGGTGTCGCGCTCCCACGGGCCGCTCTGGTAGAATCCCTGCGCTCACGCCGAGATAAATAACGGCGGCGACAGGTGGAGCAGGTGAGATTAGCAGGACCCGGGTGGGAGGACGCGATCGGAGGCGCCGAGGAGGTGGCGCGCCTCGCTCCCCAGCCCACGCCCCTCCCCAAGGGCGTCTGGAAGGAACTACGTCTTGGTCGCGGTTTCGAGGAGGGCCGGGTTGAGGTGACGGGGAGACCCCGAGTGCTGGACTCAGGGCCCGGCTTGGCTGCGGGAAGGGCGAACACCCCTAGCGCAAATGGCCACGCCTGAAGTCCCGCGGGGAGGCAGGGCGCCCGAGAAGCGGGCTAAAGGAGGCACTTGGTGTCCCCGTGGCACTGGGGTCTTGCTGGCAAACCTGTTGGCAACCTGTGGGCCAGGGCTAGGACGCGAGCTGCAAGCGCGTCCTCCTCCTCAGCGGCTCTAGCAGTGGCTCGGCGCCCGACCCGGGGAGAGGCCGAGGCGGCTTGGAAAGGGGCCGGGGCTCTGCCAGGGGCGGGTGCTGGTGGAGGTGGCGGGATTCCCAAGCCGAGCCAACATCCCTGCAGAGCTGACAGCAGGCAACCGGCTCTCGCGCCAGCACTGGTCTAGGAGAAAGCAGACGTCTCGGCCTTTCCCTCCGATCCTAGGCTCCAGTCCCGCCTTCTCCAAAGTACAAAACACTCCTAAGTGTCCAGTGCCCTGCAGGCTTGGGTCCCCGCAACGAGCCGCCGGTGCCTGGCCCGCGAGCGTGCGGCGACCGTTTGCACCCGGCCCGGGCTTTGCCAGCCTGGGCTGTGCAAGGGCGGGCGGAGAGCGTGTGCGAGTGCGCGGCTGCAGAGCCCGCGCCGAACCCACGTTCCCGCTACTGTCCTCGGGATAGATGGATCCGTTGCTGCTTTCTGACATTTTTCTGCCAGGGGGCTGGTGGGGGAGGCGGAGATAGCGAGAGAGAGAGAGAGAGAGAAAGGGATGGGGGCAGGAGAGAAGGAGAGAGAGAGAGAGAGAGAGAGAGAGAGAGAGAGAGAGAGAGAGAGAGAGAGAGAGAGAGAGAGAGAGAGAGAGAGAGAGAGAGAGAGAGAGAGAGAGAGACTGCTTCCCCCAGCCCTGTTTTGTTTTCTCTAATTGGTCCTGGGGGAAGCAAGGAAATTGGACAGAGGCTGGGCCGGGCGAGCTGGGCTGCCTTTAATTGGCTCCTTTTTTTAACTGGAGGGGAATCAAACAGGAGAGCGAGCGACAAAGGGTGGGAGAGCGAGAGACCGATCGCGGAGATGGGAGGAGGGAGAGAGGGAGGAGGGAGAGAGGGAGGCGGGGTGGTGGTGGTGGTGGGGAGGAGGTGGAGGAAGCGCGGAATGAAAAGCTCGGAGGGACCAGAAAGCAGCACAGCGAAGCCCAAGTTGCCGAGCGAGCGGAGCGCTCTCGCGGCCCCGGAGCCCGAGTGGCCGCCGTGCCCGGGAGCCCGGCCCGGCCCCGCCCGCTTGGGCCCCCTCGGGCCCAGGCCTCCGGGAGGGGGGCGGGGACGCCCAACTTGGGGCGCGGCGCAGCCCCGCTCTCCCGAGATCGCAGAGCCCGGGAGCGCCACGGCCGCGGCCAGACGGCGGGAGCGGAGCACGGAGACAGGAGGCGGCCGGCGGCTCCCGAGCTGCTGCCCCGGCCTCGGCAAGAGCGCGAATTATTTTCAAAGGACTCAAACTTTCCTCCTTTCCCTGCTGGCTGAGGTCCCTCTTGCTTTGGAATCGTTCTCCGGATTCCCGCGGGGGCGCCGGGACGCGATCGCCTCCCTCGGATTCCTCGGCGGCGGCTCAGCCAACTTCGTGGACCCGGGGACCCGGAGTGCTCACCCCGGGGCCGAATCCAGTCCTCGCTGCTCCCGCTCTCGACAAGACCGGGACCCGGGGCGCCCTAGCCTCCGGAAAGGGCGCCTAGCCCCGCTCCCTTGGGTCGGGCTGCCGAGCCCTCCGCACCCACTGCAGGACTGGAGCCAGCGGGTTAACCTCCCGGCCTGGCTCCACCGAGGGGCGTCCCCTGGGCGGGGAACGACAAGTTTGTCAGGCATCGGTGGCCTGTTGGATCCAAGCGCGGCCGCCGCAGCAGAGAGGTCCCCCGCGCTCAGCACCCTCGGCAGACAGCCCTGGGGACCCGGGGCTGCTAGGTGGCCGAGCTTTCTGGACCAGGGAGCTGGCTGCTGCGCCCGGTGCGCAGAGGCACCAGGGTCTGGGCCAGCGCCCCCAGCGTCCCCACCCGGGCAGCCGCCCTGTGGGAAGAGGACAGAGCCGAGTCGCCTCCTGCTCTCGGTCGCTGCGCTCTCTGTCGCGTCTCGGGGAAAAGGAGGGAAGGCAGAGGGCATCGCGGTGCCCCGGCGGATGCGCCCCCCGCCGCCTCTCAGGCTGCGCCGCCTCGCGGGGATGAAGCACTGGCCGTGAAGATGGAGGTGACCTGCCTTCTACTTCTGGCGCTGATCCCCTTCCACTGTCGGGGACAAGGAGTCTACGGTAAGAGCCCGCGTCCAGCTCCACCCTGGCGGAGCCGCGCGGAAACTTTGCAAGATCTTGCTCAAAGTGCGCGCTGCCGGGCCTTGGTGAAGCCCTGGGCTTGCACTCTGGAGTAGATGCCCGCGTCCCCGCCCTCAACCGGGCGCCAGGATACCGAGCAGCCTGCTCCCGAGCCCAGGAGCCGGTCCTAGGGTATGGCATGAAGCTGGGGGTGCCAGGGTGAGGTCTCGGCTTTCTGAAACCTTGCCAGGGGTTGGAGTGATCTGGAAGTCTTGGGAGAATCCAATGGGCTCAGGAGACCCGGAAAGAGCCCAAGCTCTGGGCTGGAGCAGCGGTTTCCACCGAATCTTCTTCTTCCCCTGGATCAGCCTCCCGAGTGGAAGCAAGCGAACCGGAGTTGTGCGCGGCTGGCTGGCGGGCGAGATGCTCGCCAGCACCGCGGCCGGGCGGCTGGCTCGCATTCCCGGCAGTGGCCACGGCTCGGCCGCCTCTTCTCGCTTCTTAACGGTCTGAGCCGATGCTGGGCATCCCCTAGCCCAGGCGCCTACCGTTCACAGCATCCCTTTTCAGACCTCTCCCGAGCCAGCTCTTCCTCTCCCTGGTTCCCAACCTCAGAACCCCAGCCCTAGCTTCCTTCTGCCTGCTTGCACACACAGACACGTTCAGTCACCGTCCTCAGGAAACGCAAACACCGCTAGCACCCATCCGGCTACGTGTCTAAACTCTGCCTCCCGCCACGCAGCTCTGCTCCCGCATCACCAAGCCACGCTCCGTCGCGCCAAGGAGTATTCTGGCCACATTTTCTCCACTTCATGCCAGTGGGTTTTCTCAGCGAAGGCTCCTTGGTTCAATGCTACCCAACCAGGGTTGTTCTCCCAACATGCACAGAGAGTCAATCCCTAGAGCCTATGGCCCTGACTTTCCCTTCTCCTGACCGCAGGGTGGGCTTTGTAGTTACTTTCTAATGATGTGTGGCTGGGGTGGGCAGCATTCTCCCTCTTTCTCTGGGGCCAAGAATCTAATTATTCTCTTTGAGAGTGGAGGGAGTTGGACCTGTACTGTGTGGGTGACAGGGTCCATGTCCCCCGACCACTAGCTTTAGGTCCCGGGTCTCTCTGCCTGTTCCTGGCAAGAGAAAGGAGCGTCCTGGGGAGCGGGTATCTGGAAAGTATACATCCCTGGGCTCCAAGAGCTAGCTGGCTTGGGCTTAATTCCCTGGTGAGGCCAGCCCAGGCATCCAGCCAAACTCCTTTTCTTAATTAGTTTGTGTGTCTCTTACAGCCTGGCCCCTGGCATAGGCCAGACAAGGCAGCCAGGGATGCTGCAAGAGGCGGGGCTGTATGTATTGGGGGAGGGGGAGGGGTATGAAACGGGTCCCCCCTGTCTAGGACAGAGGGAGATACCAGAGGCTTCAGAGTTCTCCTTTCTCCAGCATCACCAAAGATACCAGCAGCTTAGCCTCAGCTACCTTTAAGGGAATACCCCAAACGGGCTATTGCAACCTGCTCATACACCCTCTTGAGGTCTCAGCCTACTACCTGCCCCTTCCTCTGGCGCTCTTGGACTGGTCTGACGACCCCATCTCATGGCTATCTGGTTTGGGGTTCTCCACGAAGTCTTTCTTCCTCGGGGTGGCCCAATGTGCATTTAAGGAAAGTTCTCTGGGCCTACGTAGGAGCCCTGACAAAGAGGACAGAGGTCAGGAACAAAAGGCATGGTCTCTGTAGACCTGTCCTTTTCCTTCTCTGCACCCTCCCCTTTTCTTTATTTTCTCCCATCTCTCACGTGCCCTGGTCCCAGCTGCTCTTGTTACAAATCAAAGAAGGGTAGGTCCGTTGGGTCCACCCTTGGCTCTTCAGTGGCGTTCTTTGCATCTGCTTTTGGAGAGCTTGGCTCCAGGGGAGGCTGGGCTGCAGGGAGATTGCTGCTGCGTGGAAAATCTTCTTGCAGGTGCATGGGAAGCAGGAGAAAGAGAAGCTGGGGGACACTGTGCCTTGTAGTGTTACAAACACTGGTGACACCCCAGCAGGGTTGGGACTGGCCTAAGAAGTAGGGTGGAGAGCTAGGGCTTGTTCTGCCCCACCCATCCCTCTGCACCCCAAAGCAGATGAAGCAAATGAGTGGTAGTGTGCAGGAACTGAGATGTCCATCCGCCGCAGCCTCCAGCCCCAGCGTGGCACCTGGCACCCCGCAGGAACTCCGATGAGGTTTGTGGAGTAGATGAAGAGCTGCAGGTTGAAGATGCTTCATGAAATTCTCAGGTGTCTCCAGAGCTTGTCACTCACCAAGACAGAGGCCTTTTAGGTGAAGCTTTCTGCTCAAGAGAGCCATGGGGCCCTAGGCTTGCAGCCCTAAAAGAGAGAAGAGACCCAAGTGCTGGGTTTCGCTAGCATGGGGTAGGGAGGCAGTGTGTTAGTATGTGCTAGGGACAGACTTCAGCTGCTGCTGTCATTCTGCCCCAGGCCTGTGCTGCGGATGAAGGGTAGTCTCATAAGAGGGTGAAGGCAAGGCAGAGGGAGGAACAGGAATGGAGGCCTTTGGTGTGGGTGAGGGTCAGTGCAATCTGGTGGGAGACAGATGCTCAGAGCCCCAGGCCGTGCATCCTGCCGGGGTCCACCCTCCAGCTCTAAAGCCTGCCATCAGCAGCACAGGACTGGGGAGGCCCTCTCAGTCTGGCCAAGTGGCTTTGCTCTTCTTTAGGGCCACAGATGCTACAGCGGGCCGCGTGTGGGACCAGATGGTCCATTTGGAGCGGGGCCTCCTCCTTCCCCGATTCTCAATCTCTAGCCCAGTTTGTTGTTTACAGGGTGGATCCTGTAATCTGCTTTCTGCCAGGCCTGTGTGTGTGTGTGTGTGTGTGTGTGTGTGTGTGTGTGTGTGTGTGTGTATGGCTCAGGCTGGCCCCAGAGGTCTAGTTCTGGGACAAAGACAGTGAGCAGGTGAAGGAGAGGTGACTGACGCTCTATCAAGGCAGAGTTAGAGGCTTCCCATCCTCTATCCTGGCTTCCTGTCCCCCTCTCAGAGCAGTCAGACTTCCAGGCAGGGGCCGGTGAGCAGGATTCGGCTCCTTACAAAAACACAACAAACCCCTGGATTATTTAATATGCAGGAGTGGGAAGTGACATTATCCTTAAGACAGGTTGTTTGCAACTTACGGGGGGAAGTCAAAATATTTCACCAAAGGTGTCATCAGAAACTACTATCCTATGCTAATTTTTGTGGGAACATGAAGACAGATGTTGAATAATTTGACAAGAGCAACATCGCTTACAGAATTATCACCAAGTCGGCCCACCCCCCCCCCTTCCTCGGGGGAGTGTGGGGAAGGAATTTCGGGAAGTGAGTTTCCCAGTGTGGGGCTTCTGAGTGTTGATGGGGGGGGGGCGCTTGGGACTTCTCCTGCTGAGTTCCACACCCCTGCCTTGAAAATGGCTGTCTGTCTAGGGTCTTCCCTGGAGAAGGCCTCACCTCCAGCAGCGGGTTGTCCCTAGAGTCAGCAGCAGGCTTGGGTTTTCCTAAGTCCTCAAGAAGGTCTCCCCTACTTTCGTTCCCTTTCCCTTCTCTGTTATAGACATTGCCCGAGGGAAAGATTGCCTTGTGTCTACAAATCCAGGCTACTTTGCCAGTGCTGCCTTTGAGAATCCCCCAGCCCTGCCTGGGGACTCCCCACGGGGTCATTCTCTAGATCTCTTCCAGGTTAGCCTCCCCACCCCACTTCAAGCAAACTGTGCCTTCCTACCCTGCAGGCTGGGCATCTGGGCGTCATCCATGGGTGAGGTTCTAGGATCGGGAGGCGAGATTGGAAGGGATTGTACGAGTCAGGAAAGCACCCTCGAGGGACAGGCTGGGACGGTCCGAGGGGCCTACATGTAATTGGCCAGGTCTGTCTCTGAGCTGCGGCGGCTGCCGGGTGGTAAAGCCTCATTTAGAGCCCCGTATTAGCTTTGCTTTGCTGGAACATGGAGGGATGGGCGGGGAGCTCCGTGGGGAGGTGCAGGGAGCTAATCACAGCCGCCAAGGCCTGGCAAATGAATGATGCAGAAGATCGATACCTGGGGTGGGAGTGGAAATCAGGCCATGGTAGCAGGGCTGGCTTCTCCTGGTTGCCCAAGAGGCACGGAGGGGGCCTTGGAGTAGGAGAGTCAAGGCAGGATACGGGAGGATCCCTCCCTCTCAACCCGTTCCCCACAGCCACCTTGATGCCTCTTCCCGTGACTGGGTTCAGGGAGATTGGACCAGAAGGTACCCCACCCAGGAAAGTTTGGGAGACTGGAGATGGCATCTCGGTCTCTCATTCTAGCAAGAGCTCCGCTTCACCGTCTCCCTGTCCAGGCACCCCAATCTGAGTGGGTCCTCATGCCTGTGTGTCCGAGAGGTCGGGGGTGTAAATCCCTGTGGGCCCTGCGGTGGAAAGCTTGTGCTGCTCTTCCGGACATTGCCAGCAGGGGGCGGGCTTGGCCACCACATCGCTGCCTCCCTTTGCTGATTCCCCCCAGCCTGAGGTGGAAGGGGGCTCTCTCCAACTCCCACATACCTGCCTCGGAATCCAAGGGCGCCCACCACGGATAGAGCCACACTTCCTGCGTTTTCAAGATAACTCAATTCTTCTCTAGGTCAGGTGAGAACTTTTTTGGGCTCAGCTGAGCTTGCGGGGCTGTGTCGGTGGAGGGGTCTGACACCTCTGCACAATTGCCCCACAGGGTCCCAGGCCAGCATCTCCTTTCCCCCTGAAGACAAAGGGCCCACGTGGCATTTAATAGCTGATGCAGACGGCAGTCAAGAGCCATGCTTAGCTCAGAAGAATGAATCTTTCTCTCTCTCTCTCTTTTTTTTTAAATGGATTCTTCTTTTTTTTTCCCCTAAGACTGGATAACACATGCAAAACAAAGTGAGATTCAGCCTCCACGCGTTGGGTATGGCTCTTCCTGTGTCTTTTAGTATATATTCAGGGAGAACGCTTGGTGAGGCTGATGGTCCCTCACCAGCATGGTGGTACCCCATGCCCTGCCAAGTCTTGGCCTGACTATGGCTAAGACTTAATATTTCCCATGATATTCTGAGAAGGCAGTCCATGGCGGGAACTGTCTTCGTCATTGAACCGAGGTGACCTGCTCAGTGTGGCACAGTTGGCAAGAAGGGGGACCCCCCCCCAGTGTTGGTCCCGTGGGCCTTCTGGGTAGGAAGTAAGGATAATGAGAGGTGAATCTTTTCGGCATCTACCGCATCTTACCTCTGGTAAAGCTGGTTTGGAGCACCATGGGGCTGCTGGACTTGAGTCAGGAGAAGGAGATTCCACAGAGATTCGATAAATCCCTCAAGGCAAAGACAACATGAGGTATGCAGGAGAATGGGAAAAGTCACCTCTCAGGGCTTGTGGAAGACAGAGATTGGACCAGCCTTGGTCATTGGGCCTGGGGAGGCTGTCCCTGGCAGAGGGCACACAGAGCTGAAGACCCTGGGCATGGGGAGGGTTGCCCTGTTGGTCAGGCATTGGTTGACAGGAAGTCAAGGCTGTGAGGATTTGAAATGCCAAGGGATAATAATAATAGTGACAGAGATGATGAATATGCATTGATGTCTCTGGCTTGCATCAAGCCTCCCGGAAAGACAGACTCCTCAGTCCATTTCACCCTTGAGGAAGCCAAGAGGTTGAGAGAGATGAAGCTGCAGCCCCTGGAAGGGGCCCAGAGATGTGGACTGCAAAGCCCGTGATGGAGGCCGCACTGGAATGATGGGCAGGAGAGTCTTGGCTGGGGAGGCGGTGGTGTTTAGTGTTCTTAAGGGGGCAGTGTGGAGAGACCCTGCAAGGGTCCAGAGCTGTTGTGAGTTTGGGCCTGACTCAGTTGCTGGGAGAAGGGACCGGAGGAGCTGGCTATGTGGCAGGATTGGGGATGGTGACCAGCTCTTGTTTCTCCTAAGGTTTACATGCCTGTGGAGGGAGAGACTTTCCACAAACATGAGAACATGGATATAATGCACCTTACTGACAGGGTTTTCGTGTAGACAAGGGGACTGAGTAGAGACACTGTGGGTCAAGTTCATACATGGTGACTGGGGTTGGGGGCTCCCCTGTGGAAGTACCCCCAAAGCAAAGACCTCATGGATATCTCCAGGAAATATTCCAGGCAGAGGAACAGCCAGTGCGATGGCCCTGGGGGTAAGACGGACCTGGCTTGTCAGAACAAAAATCGAGGAGCCCGAGAATGAACCGGAGGAGGCGGATGTGCAGCAGACAGGGTCAACAATTAGTCTGAAGTATTGAAGGACCAGTGTTTGAAGTTTTCAAGGCTGTGTAAGGACTTCCGAGTGTAAGCGGGATTGGGTATATGAGGAACACAGTGGGCAGTTTCCTAACAGAGTCCTAACAGAACTCAGGAGGAGAAGCCGGTGAGTTAGAGATATTGCAGATCTCCATCATGAACCCCAGAGCCCGGCCGGGAAAGAGATCCCCTGGGGACAGACGAAGGCCTGCAGTTGGCAGTTGGGGAACGGACTCACAGTGGGAAGAATAAAAAACGCTGTTGATTAGGCAGATTTGGGGCAGGAGAGTGAAGAGGGTAAGGGCCCTGGGCTTCTGAATTGCTGCTCGATCCTGCCCCAGAATGAAGCCGGAGAAGAGGCTCTGTCCTGGGCCAGCCGTCTGTCAGGGCAGGCAGCAAACAAAGCCTGACAAATAGCTTTAATGACTGGGGGGCGGGGGTGGGGTGGGTGGGGTGGTTTTGAGACAGGCTGGCTATGTAGCCCAGAATGACCTTGAACTTCTGCTTTTCCCACCTTTACCTTCCAAGCGCTGGGAGTACTGGGGTTACCATCGTATCCCATCATGCCGCATTTATGCTGGGGACTGAACTCGGGGCTCCGTGCAAGCTAGGCAAGGACTCCACCAACTGAGCTGCGTTCCCAGACACTGAGTGTGGTTTTGAAGGTCGGCTTTGTGTATAGGCTGTGTGGCAGGGAGGCTGGTGTGAGGAGAGCGCAGCTCAGAAGAGGTGACTGTGCACCTTGGTCTATGTCCACCAAACAAGATGGACTTCACCAGGGAAGGTACGCGTCTGTGGGGGCCCTGGGCTGAGGCCAGGGTCCCATGTCCAGAGAGAGGAGAGAGGGAAGAGAAAGTGGATGTCAGTAGGGAGGGGATGTCAGAGGGGGCTTGAGAAGAGATGGGAAGCCAGGGACAGAGTTGGGGAAGGCACTGTGTGAAGGAGAAAGAGGAGGTGCTTCGGGGCCCACGGAGGGATGGGGGGCTCCCCAACTCTCCAAGGGAGGCTCTGGGGGGAAATGTAGATCTAGGCTGTGTTTCTATCGGAGCCCTCATGATAGTGACCGACACTGGTGGCACATGGATTGGTCTTGGCATTACAGGGGCAATAAGCAGGAAGGCAGGACCTCTCTTCAAGGAGAGCCTCAGTTTCCCTGTCTGGAAGGTACTGGGGTCACGGGGAAGCATCAGTGTAATGCTGTTATTTTGCCAGCTCCTGAGGTGAATTATAGGGATTTGCGGGAGCAGAGGCAGTGGCAGCATCCTGGGGGAGGGCTGTGTGTGTGTGTGTGTGTGTGTGTGTGTGTGTGTGTGTGTGTGTGTGCGTGCTGCATGGAAGAAGCAGTGTTCGTTTGAGAAATTTGGAAGACCTTGGAGGCCTAAAGTGGCTGCGTCTCTAACCTGAGCTCAGCTTGTATCTGGTAGAAGTTGAGGCTTTGGGATGGGTGACCTTGTGGTTTGGGAGAACGTACCCCAAGCTCTCTTTGGTTCCCTTCCAGCCCCAGAGTCAGCCAAGGATGCTAGGATTATCTGGTGGGTTGGAAGCCGTGAGGTGGCATATTAAAGCCATCCGGGAGTTTACCCACAGCGCAGGCCTCGCTCTGCCTGGACTCTGCCCTGCAGGAGCTCCGCAGATGGAAGCTGTGGCTGGGAGCCCTGTAATTGGTGCTTTGACAGAGAGGCTGGCTGGAGCAGCCCAGTGGGTGTAGACACATTAGACTAAGTCAGGCCAAACCGCATCTTCTCTCTGGGATGTCTCCAGGGCATTGTCCAGGCCACCACCCAAGCTGGGTGTCAGCCAAGCTCTTGCTGGACCCTGGGGGCTTTCATGCAGGCCACTTATTACCCCTGAAGCCACCAGCTGGATGGAGCCTTTCTGCTTGCATGATTCTCACAGAAGGCTCAGGCCAGGCGATCGGGATAGAACCTTATCCTTGCTCTTAACCACATCCCAAACCAGCTAAGGGCTGGAAGGTTGATGGGTGCTGGCTGTCCCTAAGAATCTCCCCACAGGCCTCATTTTCCAGGAAAGGTTGAGGGTCAGGCTGAGTGACATTACCAAGGTCCTACAGTTGGCAGGTAGATGGTAGGGCTGGGATTTGAACTCAAAGTCACCTAATGCCAAACTTCGTACACCCCAAGTGCCAGGCGATTTGAGCGGCGCCGAGGTGGTTTGTTCCCTAGTTTTTCTTTGGGGTGGGGTGGGGTGGGCTTGATTCTTGAAGCAGCACGAGGAGCCCTCCAGTCCTCCAGGGACCACATTTGGCTATGAAACACTGAGGCTTCAGTCTCTGGCTCCTCAGGTCCAGAGGTCCTCCAGGCTCCTCCCACCTTGGGGCCCTGCCTGAGCAGTGGTCCTTGGATTTGATTGCACATAAGATAACCCGGGACACTTCAGCAATTCCCAGTGCCTGAGTTGCATTACTCACAGTTAAATCAGCACATCTGACATTTTGGCCCAACTTCCTTTAAGGAGACTTCCCAGAAGCTCCTGGGTGGCTTCTGTTTACACTGGGCAGCCTTGAGTGCCCTGGCCATTTTAACTGTAAGGGAGGCTGAGGTGGGCGCATTCTTGTCTACAGAAGTACAGGAGTTCCATAGAAAGGAAGACACATGGGGTCAGTGAGGTGGCTCAGCAGGTAAAGACACTTGTCACCAAGCCTGAGGACTCGAGTTCAACCTGCAGGTCCCACGTGATGGAAGGAGAGAACTCATTCGGGAAAGTTACCGTTTGACCTCCACAAGCTCACCTTGGAATGAGTGTACACACACACACACACACACACACACACACACACACACACACACACAAGACAGGATGAAGGTGGATAGGTGACCAGCTAGACATCAATCTGTGGTGGTATTGTGTTCCCCCGAAATATTGTGCATGCTCATAAACTTATCTGGGGTCACAGAACAGAACAGCCACAATATTAGACATAGAGGATAGGCAGTGGTAGCACACGCCTTTAATCCTAGCATTCCAGAGGCAGAGATCTACCTGGATCTCTGTGTGTTCAAGGATACAGCCAAGCATGGTGACTCACGCCTTTAATCCCAGAAAGTGAGCCTTTAATCCCAGGGAGTGATGGTAGATAGCAGAAAGGTATATAAGGCGTGAGGACCAGAAACTAGAAGCTTTTGGCTGGTTCAGCTTTCAGGCTTTTGAGCAGCAATTCAGCTGAGACCCATTCTAGATGAGGACTCAGAGGCTTCCAGTCTGAAGAAACAGGATCAGCTGAGGAACTGGCGAGACCATCTAAGATTCCTGCTACATCAATCTTCACTTAGTCGGCTGCCTGTCCTATAATTGGGTTCCTGTTCGTTGGAGTCCAGAGGTCAATGTCAGGTGCCCTCCACTGCTCTCCGCTTTAACTTTTGAGGCAAGGTCTCTCCTGGACCCAGGGCACACGGACTGGCTAGACAGGCTGGCCGGCAAGCCCCGGGGACCTGCCTGTCTCTGCCTCCCCAGGGCTGTGACTATAGGCATGTCTGGCTTTATCTTTTTAAATGACTGATTTTAATTTTGGCTATGTGTCTGTGTGAATACACACACAAGGACAGGCACCTTTGGAAGCTGGAATAGGGGTTCCACATGCCCTGGAGCTGGAGTTATAGGTGGCTGTGAGCTGCCTGATGTGGGTGTTGGGAACTGAGCTTGGTCCTCTGCTAGGGCAGCCAGTACTCTTAACCACTGAGCCCTGTTTCCCTCACAAGCCTGGCTGTTCCAAGTAGTGCAGAGGGTCCCAACAGGGTGTGGCGGGGCAGGACTTAGCCATCCCCCTGTGGCCTCCTGTGACCCCCTGTGACCCAGATGGGGATCTCTTGAGATTCAGTGTAGGAGGAGACTTGAGGCCATTGAAACATCTTTTCCCCACCTGCCATTTCCTGACTGAGGAGGTGTGAATGGTGTGAGTGGGCATTTCCTGACTGAGGAGGTGTGAATGGTGTGAGTGGGCATTTCCTGACAGAGGAGGTCTGAATGGTATGAGTGGGCATTTCCTGACTGAGGAGGTCAGAATGGTGTGGGTGGGCATTTCCTGACTGAGGAGGTGTGAATGGTGTGAATGGGCATTTCCTGACTGAGGAGGTGTGAATGGTGTGAGATGGCATTTCCTGATGGAGGAGGTGTGAATGGTGTGAGTGGGCATTTCCTGACTGAGGTGTGAATGGTGTGAGTGGGCATTTCCTGACTGAGGAGGTGTGAATGGTGTGAGTGGGCATTTCCTGACAGGAGGTGTGAATGGTGTGGGTGGGCATTTCCTGACTGAGGAGGTGTGAATGGTGTGAGTGGGCATTTCCTGACTGAGGAGGTGTGAATGGTGTGAGTGGGCATTTCCTGACTGAGGAGGTCAGAATGGTGTGAGTGGGCATTTCCTGACTGAGGAGGTGTGAATGGTGTGAGTGGGCATTTCCTGACTGAGGAGGTGTGAATGGTGTGAATGGGCATTTCCTGACTGAGGAGGTGTGAATGGTGTGAGATGGCATTTCCTGACTGAGGAGGTGTGAATGGTGTGAGTGGGCATTTCCTGACTGAGGAGGTGTGAATGGTGTGAATGGGCATTTCCTGACTGAGGAGGTGTGAATGGTGTGAGTGGACATTTCCTGACTGAGGAGGTGTGAATGGTGTGAGATGGCATTTCCTGATGGAGGAGGTGTGAATGGTGTGAATGGGCATTTCCTGACTGAGGAGGTGTGAATGGTGTGAATGGGCACACTGGGCCCTCTTTCACCCACTCTGCCCACCTCACTCAGGAGAAGACCGAGACCAGAGTGAGCAAGTGACTTGCCCAGAGTCACCCAAACATTCCTGTGAGAGTCCCTCCTGGTCTCCTACCTGCCTGAGGCTGTGACCCCTCCCCTCCCACACTCCCCTACCCCCACCCCTACCCCCAGGCTCGGAGGCTCTCCAGGGAGTCCATCTCCACTAGCAGGTGTCTCATTTCAGCCTGAACTCTGTGGCCTGGGGAGTAGCAGCCTCCTGGCTTTCAGACACTGAAGGCTATGGGCTGGGAAGTTCTTCTGAGGTGACCAAATTCATTTGCCAACTTCTGGGGGAGCCCACTTGTGAGATCTTGTGAGGTCTTGTGAGATCATGAAGCCCCGCTACAATTTGCTGTGTCTTTCTTTGGGCCTTCATTTTGGGAAGTTCTTCTCACTGTCTGACTTTATATCGACTTGCTGTGCTGAACTTGAATCTGTCCTTGGCCCTGAACCTCCTCTTGCCTTGACGGAGGTTCATTTCTCTGTCTCTGAGTAGATCCTGGGAGGGCAGAACGGGAGGAAACTGAATTCGAGTGGCCTGATCCCTTGGGTTTGGTTCCAATGCTCCAGTAAAATGCAGGGGATCTTGGGGGGAGGTCGGGTTAGTTTCCTGCACCAGTGAGGCCTGCCCCCCCCCCATGGGGCAGGTGCAGAAGCTCCGGAGGGTGTGGCAGGCAGGACTCAGCCACACTACTATGGCCTCATGTGACCCAGATGGGGATCTCTGAGATTCAGTGTAGGAAGAGACTTGAGACCAGAGAAGACAAGTATATTGACTACAGCCTCATGGGCCCAGGCTGAAGTCAAAAGCCATACATGTAGAGGGAGGGACTCCAAAGTCAAATCTCTTTCAGTGTCCCACGCCACCTCTGAGGCACGCCGCTGTGCTATTGATAAGCTCCTGTCCCTCCCCACCCCTTCGGACCACATCCATGCTGTTCACAGTCAGCTAATGGGGGACAGGGAAGACCTGGGGAGCTGCGATGCAACCCAGGCCCCGAGGCTCAGGCCTGATGGGTAGGCGGGTTCAGGCATGGGGGTATCCAGGGGCAATATTTAGGGTAAAGGAGGGAGGAGTTAGGGCAGAGTGTCAACTCTGGGCTAAGGTCATGGTGCTTTAGTGGGGGTGAGGGGACACCCACCCACCATAGGAGCTGTGGCTTTAGGTGGCCTGGGTCGAGAAGCAGAGACGTACGCTAGGGAAACGAGGGGCCCCCTCCCCCTCGAGGAGTCTGATTACACCGGTTGCCCTGTGCCCTTCTGGATAGCTCTGGTTCGTATCTGCCTCTGCTCCTGGGGTGGGGACACACCCACTCCGGCTCCATTGGCCAAGCTGTTCCACCACGGTAGGACTTGTTAATCTTGCACTCTGAGCCCACTGGGCACCTGGGGACGCTGGCTGTAGTGGCTAGGATGGTGTCAGATGCCCCAGGATGGCAGGTGCTAGCAGCTAGGAGCTAGATGGATGGCCACTGAAGTGGCTAGGGAGACATGGGGGACTGGCAGCAGGTACCTCCCCACCGCCTTGGTGGATGGAGCCAGTTTAGTGGTATTTGCTCCGCCCATGACGTTTTAAGAGGTCACGGCAAGCAAGAAGCACTGCCTCCTTTGGGCCCTATAGCCCAAGGTCATGGGCGGAGCAAATACCACTACATTTCCCATTTTCTTTGTCTTGGCGCCCAACGTGGGGCACGAACCCATGACCCTGAGATTAAGAGTCTCATGCTTTACTGACTGAGCTAGCCAGGCTGGAGGGCAGTGTAGTGGGCACCCCATCCACTAGAGCTCGGTGGCCGTTACCTGTGGGCCGTGCTGGTGCTGCTGGGTCTGTCTGACCTCCGACCCTGCTGAGCTGCATGGGTATCAGCCCTCTCGTAGTTTCCTGGCGCTGCTGCATCTGTTGCAGCTGGGCTATCTGTACGGAGTTTGGCATCAGCTCGTCCTCCCTGGGCGTCTCATGGGCACTACTGGATTACCACCGAGCCTTGCGTACTTTGCTCTAAGCCTCGCCCGGGCTGGAGCTCCTCTGCCATCTGCTTCCTGTGGAACCTGCTGCTGTTGAGGCCCCGAATCTTTGCCGTTGTCCTGTTCTCAGCTCTCTTCCCCTACTACGTGGCCCTGCATTTCCTCAGCCTGTGGCCGGTACTGTTGTTCCAGGTCTGGCTTCAAGGCACAAAATTTATGCCAAACCCCAACTCTGAGTGGCTGTACCGGGGGAGGGTGGCAATCATCCTTTATCTCTCCTGGTTCAGTGTGGTTGCCCCCCCCCTCTCCCCCGCACCCGAGGCCGGTCCATCATCCACCTGATCTTCATCCTCAGTGACAGTATGCTGCTGGTCAGCACCTGGGTGGCACAGAGCGCCGGGCTGCCTGGTGCTTCTTGCCGATGTGGTTCATTATAGGAGGAGCCTGCTTCCTCCTGGGACTGATCTACTACTACCTCTGGCTGCACCCTCCCTGCCACGGGGAGCCCAACCATGTGGATGGGGTCCGAAGTCTCCTTCCTTCAAAACAGCCTAAGCTGCTTTGTTAACAGGCAGGCCACTCAGCACACAACTTCTTCCCCAAGGTCAAAGCGGAGACTTCTCTGCCCGAGGTTGGAGAGGTGGAGTCCTTCGAGGCAGGTTCTGACTCAGCCAGGAAGGAAGATGTGGAAATCTGGGCCTTGGAAGGGCCAAGGGCCAATCATATACAAGCCAGGCTGGTTTGCCGAGCTGGAGGGCTCAAGACTTTCTCCAGAGTAAGCTACTCGTTAAATCTCAGTGTGTGGGTTTCCCCTAACCAGCGGTTCTCACCCTTCCTGATGCTGCGACCCTTTAATAAGAGTTCATCGTGTCGTGGTGACCCCCAGCCATAAAACTATTTTCGTTGCTACTTCATAACTGTAATTTTGCTTCTGTTATGAATTATAACGTAAGTATCTGATATGCAGATGGTCTTAGGCCACTCCTGTGAAAGGTTGTCTGCCCAAAGGGGTCAGGACCTATAGGTTGAGAACTACTGCCCTAGACCTTTCTGGAAGATGGAGGTGGGGCTTGTCCTGGAAGGAGACAGGGTAAGAGAATAGTGAGGACAAGCAGGGATTTCCAGGGTACTTTTTTTCTGTCCATGGCCTTGAGGAGTGTGCTGCCCTGCAGCCCTGAACAACTGGAGCATTTCCAAGGACCACAGAGGAACACCTCTGGCCTTTTGGGGTGCTTGCAACTGGGACCCGAGATGAATTTAGCATTTAGTGAGCACATGCTGGGTGACACCCAGCAAGTGCTAGACCCAGCTCAAACCCACAGCGGTCAGAGGTCGACGGCTGAGAGGCGAGCTGGTCTATTAACTCCATCCTTCAGAAGCAGAAACTGGTGGCTAGGTGTAAGCCTGCGGCCTGCTCTGCCTCCTCGGTGGGACCTGGGCTAACACTGACTGAGATGTGATGGGTGTGCGTGTGTGTACATGTGCATGCACGTGCTTGGCACGGCAGGATAACTAGCAGGTGAGTGGCCATTCAAACCACCTCACTCCTGGGACATTTAGAGGCTACCTCAAGCTCCACCCTACCTTCTCCAGACAATGTGGTTCCTGGCACGAGCCTCGTGGTGAGGCCAATAGGTTCTGGCTCCTGGGTCTCCTAATCAGAACACCCTGTGTGGGTCACTTCTAACCTGTCCCTGTGGGAGGAGCTGAGGGAGCAGGTGGGGAACACTCGCTGGGAGCCAGCACAGGAGCTGACCACCTCCCTCCCCCATTCCGTCAGAGAGGAACATGAGGTCGCAAGTGTTTCTCACTGTGGACCCTGACAGGCTCTTGCTACCTCACACCAGAGCCTCTTATCTATCTCCTATGCACATGGAAATCTGGCGGGCATGCGTGAGTAGGTGCATTGGTGCTGCACACGGACGAATGCATGTGTGCACGGGGTGTGCCCTGGGGACCTCCTCAGGGATTCCGAGCAACTACCTTTGTCCCCAGCCCTCCAACCAGACTGTGGTTCCTGGCAGCCACCGGCTCAGCCCCAGCACCCCGGGTTCAATCTGTCTGTTCCTGGCTTTGGTCCCTGCTGGACACAGGCCCCCTCCTCTCCCCCCAAGAGGCCTGGAGTGGGGGGCAGGGGCAGGCCGAGGCTGGCCCGGAGCTCATGGCTAATTTTCCCGGCCACAATCGATCCAGCAGCTTCTCCTGAGTCTATTAGCAGTCGGCAAGTGAAAATATCCCCCATCGCGAGCCCTGACCTGAGACAGGGAGGGATCCATAGCAATTTGTTCAAACAGAGGAGAGCGATTCCCTCTCATTTCTATTCCAATTTATTCCAGGGAGAAGGGGGTCAGGCTGGGAGGCCAGAGCTGGACCCAGGCCTTGTCCACTGGGTCTCCTGTGCCAGCCAGGGTGGCAGCTGGTGCCATCCATAGCTCCTGGGGGGGGGGCTCTATGGGGAGCTGGGAGGGAGGCCTGCCAGCCTTCCCGGCAGGCTTTGCTTGGCTGCCTGGCTTGGTTGTGGGTTTGGTTTTCACAAAACACAAAGCCCACCCGCCAGAGCCTCATTCCCAGGCACCGGGCCCCGTGCCCGGCCCGGCGTGTGCTCACCCAGGACACCCTTGCCAGGAAAGAGGCTGGGCTAGTGGCAGGACCACAGTGCCCCCAGCTGGGCCCAGCAGGAGGCGATATGGGGCTGGGGTGGGGGTGGGGCTGCCTTCTGAAGTTCCATGGCCAATAACTTTTTGGGAATAGCCATGGCTCAAAGGGGAGCCAGCACCTTAGGCCTCCTCTGCACCTAACTTCCCGACCTAGGCTCCTACTCTGGGCCTGGTCAGAGCAAAGGTTTTGCTGGTGACCTAGCCAGGGAGTCTCTTTCAAGCTCCTTCAATAACCTCCGCTTCCAGGGCTGGGGATGTAGGGTAGTTGGTGGAATGCTTGCAGCTCCCCCACAGCCTGTGATTTCACCACTTGGGAGGTAGAAGCAGGGGATTCAGGAGTTCAGTCATCTTGGCTCCTTAGTGAGTTCGAGGCCAGCCGGGCTACCTGAGACCTACCTCAAGAGAGGGAAAAAAAAAAAGCCTTCTTCCCCCAACATTTGTTAAGCGCCTACTGTTTTCTGGTCACTGGGATAGAGAAGCCAAATTCCCGCTTTCCCCCCATCTACCTCAGTTTCTCCCCGCTGCTCCTTTTGCTCTTGTACACACCTTGTCCCCTCAGCCGTCTGCCTGGTCCTCTCCCGGCCCCCACGGCCCCAGAGAGCAGCATCCTTCTTCTGAATGAGGAGACCCTGACGACTGAAGCTTCAGGACTGGGCCACGGCAGCCCCTTCTCCGGGGACTCCTCGCACAGGCCCCCTTCAGACTCGGGCCTCTGAGGAGTGGTGCCATGGCAACCAGAGAGGAGGCTTCTGGGAAGAGTTGACCAAGTGGCCCCGCATGCATGGTGCTCCCTCCCTCTTTCACTGCTTGCTTCCTCCCTCAGAGCCCCAGGGAGGGCATGATGGGAGAAGATCCTCTTCACACTGAGGTGTCAGCGGCTCGCAGCTCTGAGGTCAGCTGCTGCACATGACTTATCAGGCTCAGGCGACACCACCAGGGCCTAATTTCAGCACCCCATAACTAAATATACCCGCAGTGGGTGAGTGATGCCTCTCTTGCTCAGGGTGGGGAGGGCGGTGGGGCCGTGTGGGCTGCAGGGAAGCTGCAGAACCTTCTGGAATGGACCCTGAGTTCCAGTCTCCGCCTCAGTCGTGTGAAAACTTGGGTAGGGTTTTAGTTCCCCCGTGCCTCAGTTTCCCTACCTATGAGGAGAATCGATGTGTGCTGAGCTGTGTCAGCCCAGTGCCTGGTCCAGGGAGGTTTAATGACAAAGATGGAGAGAGAGAGAGAGAGAGAGAGAGAGAGAGAGAGAGAGAGAGAGAGAGAGAGAGAGAGAGAGAATAGAAAGCAGCCACAGCTCCCATTTGCTCGGTGGCCCTGGAAGGAAGAAAGGTGGCAGGGTTCCTTCTGTGATCCTCATGTCTAAACATAACCCTCAGCATTCCCATCCCTCTGCCTCACCCAGACCCACCAGCCACCTCTCTGTCCCCGTAAACGCCACACTTCACCTTTCCTTCCTGAAAGCCGGCCCCCTCCATGTCATACCCACAGCCGTCCCCTGTGGAGCCCTCAGCCCTCAGGAGCAAATCCTTCACCCCTCGCCCACCCAGCCATTTACAGGTTGTTTTGAAGCAGAGCATTATAATCAGATCCCACGGTTTGTGCCATTAACAGCCAGAAAAAGGGAAAGAAACCTTTCAGTAATGGAGGGAGGGGGGGAAAAAACACAACTAATAAGAGCATGCTTAAAGTGGAGGGCAGGTATTGTATTTCTGGGTTTATAAATATACTGGATGCTAAAGAGAATACATTCCTAGACTCTGGGTTTTTGAACAACTGACTCTTGGAAGAAGATGGCATGTCCTTTCAGATATTTAACATATGTTCCCTCCCCGGGAGTGTTTGCTTTGAAGGGATACAGAGAGAGAACAACAACAACAACAACAACAAAAAAAAAAGCTGGGTGCAGATGGATTTTATTTCTTTTTAAAATATTATGTGCATGTATTTGTGTGTCTGTGTGTGTATGTGTGTGTGAGTGTAGGTATCCATGGGGGCCAGAAGAGGGTGCAGATCCCCTGGAACTGGAGTTCCAGGCAGTTGTGAGCCACCTGATGTGGGTGCTGGGTATTGAACTCGGGTCCTCTGCAAGATCATCAAGCGCTCTGAGCTGCTGAGCCAGCTCTCCGGCCCCTGGTGAGCTATATACAAAAAAACCCAACCCACAAAGTCAGGGCAGGGCTGTGGCTGTAAATGGGGTGCCCAGGGAAGGCCTCTTTGAAGGAAGTGCTGGAGAGGGCTCTGGAAAGTCGGGGATACCTCCCCAAGCAGAGCAATGGCAGGGCAGAGGGTGAGAGGTAAGGGTGGCTTGGCCCTGCTTGAAGAACGGTGTGGCTGGCCTCAGAAGGGCAGTAGATGGCGAGGTAAGAGGGAGCAGACGTCAGGACACGACTCCCGTGGCGGCTGACCTCCCGGGTCAGCCGGCACTGGCGCACCGAGGAGGCGCGCCTCTTGGCTGTGTCAGTGGAGATAGTTCCAGAAAGGTTTAACTGAGGAGGAAGACTCCCGGCCTGAAGATAGGCAGCACTAACAGGGGCTGGAATCCAGACTGAGCGAAAAGCAGGGAGTGTGCCCCTCTCTCTGCTCTGACGGTGGGCGTCATGTGACCAGCTGCCCCACGCTCCCACCGCCATGGACTGTGAGCCGGAATTAACCCTTCCTTGTCAGACGATACAGCCGGTGGTTGAAAGCACCGTTCAAGTGAGACAGGGGCAGCGGGGGGGTGGGGGGGGGGTGGGGGGTGGGGGGTGGGTGAGCGGAGGAAAAGGGAGTGTCGTTAAAAGTCTCTTCTGCTGCTGTGGTGCAGGCTAGGGGGCGAGAGAAGAGGCCGGACAGACCTGTCAGGAGGCTGCTTTAACCATCCAGGCAGGGGCTGGTGATAGGGACCAAGAACAGGGTGGCATACAGGAGGCAAGCTGGGGCAGCCCACTGGTGGGCTGTGTGTGGGATACGGGAGAAGGAGAGGTCTCACTCAGGTGGCTCCCAGCTTCCTGACGGACAGTGATCATCAGGAGACAGTGTGTCCCACTCATGTGTGGGTGCTGGCTCCAGAGGCCAGCGGCTGGAGTGGTGCGAGAGTCAGTAACCTTGGAGTGAAGCCACCCATGGGGCCAGGGTGACATCCTGGCCTCCAGGAACCCCCCCCCCCCCAGGTGACTCCACATGTAGACCGTCTTAGGGAGGTTCTGGAAGCACGACGGTGGTTCCTCCCTGGAGCTGGCTCAGAGCTCCACCGGGGACTCACAGCAACCGGGATAGGGGAAAGGGATCGCCAGAGCTGCGTCCTCCCTTCCTTTTCCTCTCTTTCTCTGCATCCTAGGAGTTGGGGCCCTGCCAGCTCCCAGGCTGGTAGATTGATTTTGCTTTCAGTGTTGTTATTGTTATTATCAGCCACTTAAACAACTTCACAGGAAGCAGCCGGCCCCTGTGCCCATCAAACATTAACCGTTCATTCGAGCTCTCTGCCCATACCTGTCGATACATTTTTACATAGCGGTAAACAGTCTTCCCTTCCGCTCTCCGCCGGCTTTATCTCCCACACACGTCTCGCGCTATTGACAGAGCTCTCAGACCTGCCACTTTAATGGGCAGGTAGCACCCTCTGCATTGATGGGCCGGGCTTGGGTCACCGTTTCTCTGTAGCCAGCTCCTGGGCAGGTGCCAATTTGCCTTTCTCTTGAATAATGCCACTATGAATATCCTTATGGGAGTGCTTTTCCCCTTTGCAATAATTTCTTCAGAGGCCTCTTCCCCCAAAGTGAGATCACCTGTAGCCTCTGGCTCTGAGACAGTCGGATGGGCTCATCATGCATGGCCTGGCTGTGGTGGTCCTGATCACTTCTGTGTGTTTGTCTGCCCTGGTTTCATAGATATACAGTCTCAGGCCTTTTAATTTCCGACTTTTCACATCCCCAGGCCGTGTTTGGACCTCTCAGCACCTGATGATCATAGCAAGAGTAGATCTGCACCGGGCTTTGCAGTTTACACAGCACTTTGCTAGATGTTGCACTTAGCAAGACACTGTGAGCCTAATGTTATTTTGTGGGGGTTTGGTGAAGAGCTGGCATGGAGCCTTCCCTCAACGCCCACTTCCAGCAAATTCGATGGAAAGGATTCCCACCCAGCCATCGCCATCACCTTCTGTCTGAGGGCTCAGTATCTCAGACGCCTGCCAGAAGCCCAAGTGGAGCCCTATGCCTTGGGGTTGGGTATTGGATCCATGGGCTCAGATGGAGCCCCATTAACCCTCCATCTCCCTGGGCTTTGGGGTCAAAGTCTTCAGGGCCCCTTGGCTTCAGCACAGTACTGCTTTGCCTGTTCCTGGCCAGGGCCTGACCCAGGCTCCACCTTCTAGAATGGGGATCTGGATTTGTACAGTAAGTAGGAGAAGCCTGATTCCTAGGACCTGTGTCCAAGGCTTACAGGGACAGCAGTACTCAGGGGGATGTGAGCATCCACACTGGAATAGCCAGGCTTGCAGTGCATATCTGGTTCATTCTGCACGCTCCTGGCTATCCTTCTGGAGTGTCTGTCAGGCGTCCAGTGCTGAGCCTGGGGCATCTCATCCTTACATGCTTAACACTATTTATAGTCAGCCCATTTTATAGTAAAAAAAACTGAGGCTTCAAATGAGAGTATTATGATTTGCCTCAAGTCACACAGCAATTATTGGGACAGGAAGCTTGTCCCCTGAGACACCCAGGGCAGATCTGTATATGTATAAGGGCAGGGGCCTGGATTATAATCAGACTCTGGGCTACTGGCTAAGACCGGGGCTGAAGGAACAGTGAGAATGGGAGAGCATGTTGGGGCTAGATGAGGACCCAAGTTAGGCTGCTGAATGAGTGAGCCAGTGAACATGGCCCCAAATCCGTGAGCCAAGCCAATAGGCAACAGCCTCAGTCCCCCGCCAGCAGGGGGAGCTCTTTCATTGGTGATCAGGCTCAGCCTCCTTTGCTGCTCTGACTTTTGTATCCTGCTAAAGTGTCCCCCACTCAGTTTTATTGACTCCTCTTGTGGGACTTTGGTACTATTTCCTAGGGGATCCTGGGTGCTATTACCAACTGGAAATGGAGCAGAAATTAGTGCCTACCAGGGACCAGTCCCTGTGCTGGGTGCCCAAGGCTCAATCCTCAAGTGGCAGTTGAGAGGTGGAGAATGAGGAATAGTACAGATAAAGAAACTGAGGCTCAGAGGTTTATTAACTTGCCCAAGGTCACATGACTGTGGAGTCCTGTCTCTGTCTCTCAGACCCACCTTATACAGCCCACGACTCACAGCCTCAATTTAGCAGGCTCCTGCCTGAGGTTGGGTGGGGCCTTCCTGCTTTCTCTTCCATGAGCGATGTTCTCGGTCTTCCTCAAATTTGGGCTGGTGTCCCTGCACCCACAGAAATCTACAGGTTCTCACGTAGAGGTCTTCCCCAGTGGCCTACGGAGTCTCGCCAGAGCCTCATGAACAGGTGGGCAGCCCCGATGGATGGCTGCTTTACTGACAGCTGACAAATGCGAGCTTCGCCTGGCCTACCCCCAATGAGGCACAGATGTGGTGAGAGGTGCCGAACATTCCCAGGGCCTGGGGGACAGAGGAGCTGGCCATCACTTTCAGAAAGATGGGGTTCAGAAGAGGGCCAGCCTTTTCCAGAAGCTTCCGGCTCTGCCAACAAGCTGTGCGTCCTCTATGTAAAAAGCGGCTTATTTCTGGGCTCCATGGTGGTGATGGGACAGCAGACTTCTCATCCTTGGCTATGGACCTGTGCCTTGCTCAGCGGTGGTACCCTTTCACTTAGAGGTGAGGGATCCTTGTCTCGGAAGGGGGAGATTGGCTGGATGTGTGATCGGTCTTTAATTATTTACTTAGCACGTGCATGTGACTGCATATGTATATGCAGATGCATGTGTGTGCAGACCAGAGGTCAACCTGGGGTGTTGTTCCTCGGGAGCCATCCACCTTGATGTATTGAGACAGAGTCTCTCACTGGGCAGTGGCTCACTGATTTGGCTGGCCAGCAAGCCCCAGGGACCTGCCTGCCTCTCTCGCTTCTCAGCGCTCACCACCATGCTCTGGCTTTTTACGCAGGTGGTGGGGGTGGGACTCAGGTCATTGTGCTTGCAAGGCAAGCGCTTCTCTGACTGAGCTATTCCTTCTGTCCTGTGGGTTGCGTTTTGATCAGCACAAAAGGCCTTGGGGTGGAGAACAAATTTTACCGTGGTCTGAGCTGAGGAGCCCCAAGGCTCCTCGCAGAAGAGGCTTTCTGTCTGTGAGGTTCTGTATCCTGGCTCCGAGGGCAGAGATCGCTCATTTTGGAGGCTCAAGAAGTGTTACAGAACCAATCAACACATAAGTGGAAAATTCAAAGGTGATTGTCTGTGCCCTAGGAAGGCTTGGAGTACAGGCAGAGAGGGAGGATGAAGAGCAGCCAGCGTGGCCTTGGGGTGATCGGCCTGGGAGAGAGAACCAGGGGTGGATGGGCCAAAAGTCTGCTGGAATTTCTCTGAAGATGCCTTGCGCTGGGGTGAGGCTGGAGGAGATAGGCAGAGAGAAGTGAGATTGTTTTAAACTGGTTTCCCAGCGTGGGACTGGAGGTATCTCTAGTCTGGGCAGGTTCCCAGAAGGTCTGGGTCACCCTGGCCGGCAGTGCACAGATGACAGGCTTTCGGCAGCGTGTAGATATCTGGACTACGTGAAGGTTAGACCGGCCCCATCTCAGAGACCATGAGGGATAAGGCTCACTTCCCTGGTAGGCCCAAGTCCGCCTGGCAAAAGCTGGTTCGGGAGGGCCGGCTGCCACCTGCCCCAGGAAGCCTCCTCCCAGACATTGGCTGCCATTCTCTGAGCAACTAATTAAGGGAGGAAAGCTTGCTAACATTTCAGCACTGTGAACTCCACTAAGTTACGTTACATGCATAAAAGGATCAATAAACATGTTCGGACCCAGAGATGGGAGGGCAAGAGGGGTCTCCACGAGGGAGGGGTAGCAGTGAAGGATGCTGCCCGCATGACCTGACCGGAGACAGTGTCCTCAGCCCAGGCCTTAGCACTGCACTGGGTACCCAGCAAATGAAATTCAGGAAGTGCGGTAGCTTCCAGACCAGAGCGGTTTGCGGGGACTTATGGAATGTTGCTGAGCCTCATCTTATCTGAAACATGGGAGCATTGGTAGGCTTGTTAAGGCAACACCTAAGTTCCTATCCGAGATGAAACACTCTGTGGAACACTGCAGAATCGATGTGTTTCTTCGCACACTCTTGTGGTGAGGGCGTGGGGAGACCCGAGGTATGACCCAGGTCCCCAGCTCACAGCAGTCCCTCTCTGACTCTCCAAAGCAGGCCTTCAGTCACAGCTGGTGGCCTCCGGGGGGAAACAAAGTAGCCAGGGATTCCACAGGGCAGTGAGCAGGGTCCCAGCTGTGCTATGGTCTCAGTGAGTGACCCAATCAAAGTGTTTCTTCCCCGTGCCTCAGTTTCCCTCTTTGAGAAGGAGGCTAAATAAGAACAGAGATAAGGAGCTTGAACACAGATAGGGCACACCAGGACCATGCCACTACTCAGCACACGTGGCCGGGGTGGCGGGCTCTTCAGTTAAATGTGTGCCACCCCCTAGAGAGGCCAGTGCCTGAGAGCTCGCGTTTGTGTTAGCCGCAGTGTGGCGGCCCATGGCTTAGGTGGCTCGCTATGCGTCCGACGCCATTGAATTTTATTTATTTAGTGTGTGCGTGCATGTTTATATCTGAGTGTATGAGCATGCTGTATATGTGGGACATCTGCATAGGTGTATGTGTGTTCCTGTGAGCATGCTGTATATGCGGGACATCTGCATATGTGTATGTGTGTTCCTGCGAGCATGCTGTATATGTGGGACAGCTGCATGTGTATATGTGTTCCTGCGATCATGCTTATGGAAGCCAGAGGAGGCATGTGTGAGGCGTCCTGCTGTGTTACCAATTCAGAAAGAGCCTCTGAGCCTAGAGCTAGGCTGGCAGCTGGCAAGCCCCAATACTGAGGTCAGGCTCTAGGTTTTCACATGGGTGCTGAGGACTTGAACTCAGGTCCCCCTGCTCACACAGCAAGCACCCTTGCGCTCTGAGCCATCTCCCCAGATGTTTTAACCACCCAGATGTTTTAACCACTCACATGGGTTTACTCATGCATTCCTCACAGTCACCGCACTTTTTTAAGTAAGAGGACTGAGGCTCTCAAGGCTTGAGGGGTACTGTAGTAAGGGTCCTCAGTCCCTGCACGACCCCCAGCATGAATTTCCAGTGTGTTTATGAGACATCCCTTCCAGTTTCCTGTCCACCCAGGGAGGGAAGAGGACCAGAGTGGGAGGTCTCCTGTCCCTCTTCTTGCACCTGTTTCATCGTCCTGGGAGCGGTCATTGGTCACGAGAGCTTGTGTTATTTGGGCCAGTGTTTTACACACATTGCTTTGAAGGATCATGCTGGCTCTAAGGGAACCAGCGGTCTCATTTACGAGCCAAGATGCTAAGGCTCAGAAAGGTTGAGAGAATTGAGCAGTGTCTCCTAGCAGGTGGGTGACAGACCTGGACATTAGTACCAGACCCGGTGACGTCAGAAGTCTGCTCCCTTCTCCTGCTGTCCTTTGTTCCATCCCCTGCTTTAGAGCTTTCACGGCACTCCCGGAAGCCTCCTTGGTCCTCTTCGATTCCCTGCTTGGTCATGCTCTTTGAGAGTGAGCCCTGTCTACTTTTAGTGACAGTACCCAGCAGAGCGCCTTGGACCCTAGCATTTGTTGTTGGCTTGATGGCAGAGGGGATCGTGACAGGCCCTGGCTTGGTGGCCTTTTGAAGCAGATGCTGTTCCCTGAGGCTTCCCAGGATGTGCAGAGCTGGGGGCTGAAGAGAACTGTCAGGGACAGAAGCATTGCACACCGAGCCAGCAGGGTCTGTGGTAGTGACCTGGGGAGGGCAGTGCACCAATCGGCATGCCAAGGCCAGGGGGCACGAGGTATGTGATGCCAGGAGGAAAATGTGAGGCTGGAACCAAATTAACTCTTTTTTTTTTCAAGACAGGGTTTCTCTGTAGCCCTGGCTGTCCTGGAACTCACTGTGTAGATCAGGCTGGCCTCAGACTCACAGAGATCTGCTTGCCTCAGTCTCCCGAGTGCTGGGATTAAAGACATGTGCCACCACTGCCTTGCCCAAATCACCTCTTAACACGTGACTTTTCCCGGGGAGATGTGAATGAATGTCTGTCCACCCACGTAAGGCACCTGGTGACACTGAGTTTGTGGGAGACTTAGAGGAGACTTGAGGACTCAAAGGCAGGCGCATCCCCGGAGCTCCCTGTACAACTGGCAGGCACCTCCACCAAAGAGTCTTCGCTCCAGCAGTGTTCCTGCCTGTATGGCCTTGACCAGGGGTCCTGTGACCCTCGAGCCCCTATGAATTGCCTGGTAGTCTTCTGGAGTCTCCCTCCTCCCTCAGGAAAGAGGTGTTCCAGTTCCCCGGAATCGGCTACACAACCGTCTCCGATGTTAGGGGATTGCGTGATGGTTCTGGGTTCTCTGGGATAATTACAATGATTCAATTCCGGCAGAGAGAGGTAAATAGATGTTTTGTTTCTTTTTATTGTTTCTTAAATTGAAGTATAGCTTAGTATGTTAGTCACTGTGACAAAATACTTGAGAAAATCAACCTAAGAGTTGAAGAAAGATTTGTTTTGGTTCACGGTTGTTACAAATGCATACTCCCATGTCTGGCTCCCCCCCCCCCCCCAAAGGACAGTTCTTTGTTAAACTCAAATCCTCACATGTGCAAGCACTTTATCGACTGATGTATGTACTTAGCCATAACCAGCCCGCTTTGAGACAGGATCTCACATAGCCCAGGCTAGCCTCAAACTCTACATAGCCAAGAATGACCTTGAAGCGATCCTCCTGCTTCAGCCTCATAAATGCTGGGATTATGGGTGTGTGCCATCATGCCTGGTTTTATGCAGTGACTGGGATCAAATCCAGGGTTACATGCATGCCAAGCAAGCACCCTACAAATTGAGCTACAGCCTGGGCCCTCTTTATCAAAGGCCTTTGATTGACTAAGTTAATAACCTCATGATCCAATCTCCTCTTACCACAGCTGGGGACCAAGCTTCCAACACATGAGCCTTTGGGGGAGGGGCATGCCATATACAGACTATATCAGACAAGGTGAACATCCAAACAGATACCAGACAGGATGAACGCCCAAACAGATACCTGGGCACATGGACCTCGCCACCATTGAACCGGCACTCAGATGGTGGTTCTTCTGTCCCACCTCCCTGGGACATTCTGGTATTCCCTTCCCAGTTATTAACACCTTGTCTACCCAAGGCAGTCACTGCCAAGCCTCTGTCACTACAAGGTTGGCTTTTGCAGTTCTGAATTTTGAACAAATGAAATCATGCATTATAGACACTCTCGTGTCTAGGTTCTGTCAAATCGTGCCTGGGAGGTTCGGCGGCGTTGGCCGGGCTATCGTTCATTTCCTTCACTTAGGCTGACGTCGCACCGTGTAAAGACACCAGCGGGGGCTGTGGAGATGGCTCAGTGGGTTAAAACACGTGCCGTGAAAGCCTGATGACTTGGGCTGGAGGCTTGGAGCCCGTGGAGGATCTGGGCACAGTGATGGAAGCATCTGTAATCCCAATACACCCTGAGATGGCGAGTAGAGCCGGGAGAGCCACCAAGAGCTCACGGCCAGCAAGCCTGCAGCCTGGAGCTGAGCCTCCTTGCCTTTGTTTTTGTTTTTTGTTTTGAGACAGAGTCTCCTTGTGTAGCCCTGGCTGGCACAGAACTTGCTATGTAGACCAGGCTGGCCTTGAACTCACTCACCAAGCTCTGCCTCTCCATTGCTCTATACAAGCACATGTCGCCACACTGAGTTCACCTCTACCACTCTTGACAGGTGCATGCATTGCTTCGGACTTTTTGTTATTGGAAGGAAAGCCACTCAGAAGATTCTTTTTTTTAAAAGGTTTATGTGTATGTGTGTAGAGGAGGCAGGTATATGCGTGTGGGTGCCGGGAACTGGACTCAGGTCCTCTGCAAGATCAATACGTGCTCTTCTTAACCACTGAGCATCTCGCCGGCCCCTTGGAGGATCCTTGGACCTGCCATGTCATACCATAAGTGCTCATTTCCGTTGTAACTGTCCCCAAGAGAGGAACAGGCATCATGGAGCACACGTATGTTTAGCATTCAGAGGTATGGCTCAGATCTCTTCCAGTGTATTCTACCATGTTAGGGTAGGGTCATCTTAATAGAAAATATCAGCAGAGGGAGGTGGGCAGTCTTAATGATGTCGTTGTGGTGGCCGCTCCCTGCCCACCTCCACTGAGGAAGCCGCAGACCCTGCCTGCCTCTGCTGGCCAGGCCCCCCTCACCCTGGCCCAGGCTCGCTGTACCCTGAGCGTGTGAAGCTTTGTAGCTCTTTTCCATCATTCCTTATCAGTCACCAGAGCTGTCATTACAACATTGCCTTGCTGTGGGCAAGCCACAGCGTCCAAGATTATAGCTTATCTTCCATTGAGGCCTGTTCAACCGATGTCTTCCTTGTCAAGAGGCACCCCGGGCTTCCCGCAGACATCCATGCAGCCTTCTGGTCTTATCAGCAACCAGCATGCATGACATCTCTTGGTAGCTTGTTGCTTGATGAGGTTCCTGGAGACCTGGGCCAAAGATGCCTATCTCTTCTGTGTATGGTGACGTGCGTGCATTTTTATGGCACGGTGACAGTGACGGGCCCAGTCCCTGGAGTGTGGTGTGCATTTTATACGGACACTGTGCGCCGATTACAAAATCAATAGCAAGTTGAAAAGACCTCAGAGATCATCAGTCCGCTTTCCTCCCACAGATGGGGGAACGGGCTCAGGGTGGTGACTCAAACTGTGCAAAGACACACAGCTTATCGCTGACCTGTTCAACCCGGGTTCATTCCTCTGTAATAGACATACAGCCAGGATGGCCACCTGGACACTGTTTGCCTTGTTAGGCGTGGCCGGTGTCGTGCCGAGCGGCCGTACCACGAGTGTTTCAGCCTATCTGGGGTTGATGGCGCGTGCCTATCATCCCAGCACTTTGAAGGTGGAGGCAGGAGGATCAGTCAAGTTCATCCTTGCTGCGGAGTACCCTGGCAGCCAGCCTGGGCTTGGTTGACACCCTGTTTCAGAGAGTCTCTTGAGCTGCTGGCTGGTTGCCTTTTGGGACAGTGCTCAGGTTGGAACATTTGTCCCATCAGTGATGATGGCGGGCACTCCTTTGGAATACCTGGCAATTCTATTTTCACTCCTCATGTTCATGCCCCCACCAGGTAAGTTCTAGGAGTCGGCTGCATCCCCATTTCAGAGACACGTAAAGTAAGGCCCGGACATCACTGCTGTTCCTCCCTAGATGACATGCGATGTGGGACTCAGCTCCGGCCACTAGCATGGGTCTTCCTTGTGCTTTGAAGGGCAGATGCTGCTCCTCCATGGAGCCTCCTAGGATCCGCCTGCAGCTGCTACCGCTTTCCCCTCCCAGGTCCGCCCTTAGTAACCTCTCCTTGTGAATTCACCCCTCAACATGGGGCCTTGTGTAGGGACCAAGTTGAGGCCTACAGACCACTATCCTGAACCTGACACACACAGTCTGATGTGTGTATACTCTGGATGCAGGATGCTGGAGGGCCCCAGATGGGATGCTCCCCACTTATTGCATCTGCTCCCCTAATCCCTGTACTCTCAGTCTTGAGCAAGCAGGTGTGAAGCTGTGGCCTCACCTCCTTTCCAGAGCTCAGACTCTAGCCAGGGTGGAGGTGGAGGTGGGGCGGGGGGGTGGGGGGTGGGAGGAGTGTGTTAGGAGGATGGGACTAGACTTTAGTCAGTTTCCCTGTGGGCCCCTCTAGCCCCACCCTTGACTTATACCTCTGGACGCTGGGTAGAAGGGGTCCACAGTCTTTTGAGGGCTCCTAGCCTCCCATTAAAACTTCTGTCCCTTGGAGGAGAAGCTATGTGCAGCTTGGGGACAACGTGAACGGATGATCTGGTGCTGAGAGGGAGCTGTGCTGAATTACCTTCTTTAAAAGCCGAGGCTGGAGGGGCTGGGGAGGCGCCTTAGTGGATAAAGCATGAGCTTTAATATGTAGGGCTGGAATTCGGGTGCACAGAACTCACGTAAATACCATGTGGGCGTGCGGTATACCGTTCATCCTGGTGCTTGCTTGGAAGGGGGAAGAGCTGGATCCCCCCGAGCAAGCTGGCTAGCTGTCCGAGAAAGATCTGGGTTCACTTGAGAGCCTCTGACTCAATGAGAGTAGAATGGAGAGTGACCAAGGAAGACATTCCTACCATCAACTTCGGGCCTCCACTCCCATGTGTGCACACGCATTCACATACGTACTCACACACACAAGCACCACACATACACACATACGCGAAACAAAATCTAGGAAGCAGAAGCTGAGAGGGTCAGAGCGGGTGGTACAGAGGCATAGATTTGCTAGGCACGTGTGTGGTCTCAAGAGGAACCGAGATGGGCAGCCAAGCGGAGATGAGGTTTAGGAAGTTTAGCCTTAGCCTGTCCCTAGGGGGAGTCTGAAAGACTGAGCAGCCTCAATCACCCCTCCCTCTGAGTGTGTGTGTGTGTGTGTGTGTGTGTGTGTGTGTGTGTGTGTGTGTGTGTATGCACGCACACATGCATGCTGGGTAATGGGTCACCTGCGTGCTGTGAGCCATTAGTGGCAGAGGGAGATGGGCACACCTGTCGTATTGTAGACCTGGGCACAGCACCAAGAGCGCCCAAGACTGGGAGCCAAGCTAACATCAACTGGCCACCCAGCCTTCGGTGTTTTCAGACTTGGGGGTCACAACCTGCGACCCAAGTCATGTCTGTCCACTGTCCTCAAAAAGCCAATTAAAAGAGACAAATCAATAGTAGGATGCAGAAAAAGATTTACTCAACAGAGCCACATTGGAAAGAAGGACAGAGATCCAGTGAACCCCAAAAGTCCATGTTAGGGGGTCCTGAAATAAGACTAATGACATGCACATCGAAGCAGTCCCTGTGACGGTGTGGCCCCGCCCACCACTGACCCATCATCCTCTGGGCTTCGGTCTCTTCCTGTGAGGTGACCTGATGCGTTGTTGGAATTATGTGAAATCTCTTGCTGGAGACAAAATCCTCTTCTGTCTGGTCCTTCTCCTTCTCCCATGATATTCCTGGGGAAAATTCCCATTCCTCGGGATCCTTTGTTTTAATAGTCTGATAGGATAGATTGGGAGACAGCATCTCTTTAGAATTTCTTCATTTCTGCCATGCCTGTTTCAGCAGAGTATTCACAACACCCCCACCCCCACCCCACTGTCCTCCTCCCTCACTGAAAAGCAAATATGGCGGCACCTCTTTCCCAAATCCTGAGCTCTCCTGACTCTGGCCTGGGCCCCGGGAGGAGTCCATCCTGGCCCAGTGTGGGTGAAGTCTGGGAAGCCGGTCTGGACTCTTCCCCAGACACACTGAGAGGCCCACACCTAGCCCCTGAGCTCCGTGAGTCCTCCCTACCCCTCCTCTGTCCTCTCTCCACAGCCCCAGCCCAGGCCCAGATCGTGCACGCAGGGCAGGCCTGTGTGGTGAAGGAGGACAACATCAGCGAGCGAGTCTACACCATCCGGGAGAGCGACACCCTGGTGCTGCAGTGCCTAGTCACTGGGCACCCCCGGCCCCAGGTAAGCTGGGCCTCGGCCTTGCCGGGCTCCCGTCTGCCCACACACTGTCACCCGGGATCAGAGTCTGAGAGGAAGCAGGAGGTGAGGATCTACACTCCACAGGGCTAGCGACAAGACAGGACGAGACAGACTGGGACCGGACGACTAGCCTGGAGATGGACTCTTTAGGGAAATGCTGGATGCTGAGGACAGCGGAGAGGAGAAATGGAATGCTAGTTGTTCCATTTCACTTCATCCTCTGTGGAGCAGACACATCTTTACACACACCTTTAAGAAATGCTGGCGAGGGGACAGTATGCCAAGGAGGACCCATGCTCAGTGTTCTCTCTCTCTCTCTCTCTCTCTCTCTCTCTCTCTCTCTCTCTCTCTCTCTCTCTCTCTCTCTCTCTCTCGCTCCTCCAAAGGCCCCATTTTACAGCTAAGAGAAAGCAAGGCCCTGGGAGTCTGGGCAGACTCCCAAGGTCCCACAATACTTCCGCTAGCAGAAGCAGACTCGGAGTCTAGAGGCTGCCCTCTCTCTGGCTTGGCACGCTGCCCTCCTCTTTGGGTTAGGAGCCGCAGCGGCAGCACTTGGGGCTTTTCGGCAGGCCAGAGCAAACTCCGGAGGTTCAAAGACACAAAGCAATTAGAAGGGGACAGAAGACAAGTGTCTGGAAATGCCAGATGAGTTTTGCCATAGATCAAGTGCTCAGGTTCAGGCAGGAGGTAGCTAGCGGCTGGCGGTTGCCGAAGGCTGATGGAGGAGGCAGGTGGGGAAGGAGGACTGGAGGAACTGGCCGCCTGGCGAGCTGCTGTGACCTTTAATACTTGAATAGCGGTAACAAAGGTGGCAATTGGATTCTAGGAAGGACGTTGAAATACAGAATCTTTTTTTTTTTCTTCCCTGATAATTTGGGGGAACGGAGACAGCTTTCACAGCTTTGGCTTTGAGATAAGCAGATGTGCAAGGAAACCCCTCAAGATTTCTTCATCTAAAGCCTCCGCCACAGCTCGCTCCTGCTCAAAGGTTTGTTTGGCTCGCTGGCAGGGCAGCTGCGTTTCTGTGGACCTTGGTGTCACGTGCGGTCACGGCAGTGGGGATGTGGCCAGTGAGGCTAGGGAGAGAGCTGCCAGGCGATGCTGACCCATCTGTGTATGTGTCCCATAGGTGTGACCACTGGAGGCCATGGCTGGGTGACAGGGTCTCAGGGGACCCGGGCAGGCCTCAGATTTGCCACATAGACAAGGATAACTGAACCTCTGCGCTTCCTGCTTGTACGTGTGCCATGCTGGCATCACAGACACGAGTTCCCACGCCCAGTTTGTGCGGGGCTGGGGCTCGAACCCAGGCTTCGGTGCATGCTGAGCTAGGCAAGCGCCCCCCTGTCTTCCTGTTTTTGTTAATGGTTTTATTGCTCGCCCTGTGGGACAAGCTCACGTATTTGGCTTTGCCCTACCTCCTCCGCAGTTGGCCAGACTCTTGTCTTCAGTCCCGTCCCTGGACCACCGTGGTAGATTGAAATTGATCTCCCAGGCTCTTTGCTTGCCCCCTACCTTGATTCCACTGGAATGAACACCCCCAAATCTGCTCCAACTTAGCAACTACCAATGGCTCCCCATTGTTTACCATCTTTGCTCAAGGCCCTGGGGTGCAACTGGAGACTTTTTGTATCCTGGCTCCACTTGCCCCTGCACACCCGTGTCCCGGCCATATGCCCACCCCCCCCCCCACCGTCATTCTCCAGGTACACCCTATCCATTCTGCTTCTGTCACTGCGGTGTCCTCTCCCCAGCTGTCTCCTTCGCTGCCTGTTTCCTGACAGTGACACTGAGCATCTGTCATGGTCCAAACACAGTTGATGGGTGTCAAGATGCATCTGGGGCACCTAAGCATCGGGGGAGCAAGGGGTGAGCCTCAAGGCCCTTGCCAGCCAAGGTCGGGACAGAAGAGTGGGCAGACACAGAGCTCATGGGTTCAAAGAAGAAGCAAGAGCATGGGCGTGCTAGGGTCTGCGACCCAGAGGGAGTCTACACAGAAAGGGAAACCGCAAACCCAAGATTTTGTTGCCACTCAAGCAACCAGTGACTTGAGGACAAGTTGTTGGGCAGGGAAAAGGGGTGATTCAAAGAGCTAGCCAGCTGAAAGAAGATGCAGGTCGAGGGATGTAGCTCAGCAAACGGAACTCTTATCTAGCGTGTGCTCTGGGTTCTATTCCCCAGTGCTACAAAATAAGGTGTGGTGGTGCACGCCTATAAACCCAGAGCTTTGGAGATGGAGTCCAGAGGATCTGGAGTTCAAAGTCATCCTCGGGAATATATCAAGTCCATGGCCAGCCAGGGCTATACCTGAGATCCTGTTCAAAAATAAAAAAGAGGCTCTCTCCCAGGTGGTGATGTCTGGCTTCTGTAGGAAGCTGTGGAACAGACAGATGGGAGCCAAGCAGTGTGAGTCCTCGGGGTGGTCACAGACTTTGGGTGCTCTGCCTTTCTGATGTGCAGATGCTGTCCACTATAGGCTCCTGGAATATTCTGGGTTCTTTAAATCTAAAGCAAAAGTTATGAATGAGCAAGCCTCTGTTCTTTGTGCTTTTGGTTTGCTTTCCAAGGAATAATTAATCCTGTAGCTAATTACTAGGACACAAAAGTCTCCTCTGGGAACAAGAAGAAATGGAAAGCTGCTTTTCCCCAGAGTATGGGAGAAACAGAGAAAGGCATCTGAAGAAGGCATTTGAGGGGGTGAGGGGGGCAGTTTTAAAGCTGTTAGGTGTCATCTACTAGAAAGCCAGGGGGAGTACACTGTATATTATATGGCCCAGCTGTGTGACCTCCCAAATTAGTGGGATTTTAAGTCAACTAAAAAGAACAAATGAATCGAGAGGGGTTTTTTAAAAGGATTTTCCCCCTGGGTGCCAGCCACAGTGAGCAGAAGCTGAGGAGCCTGGATTTGCACACACCTCAGGAGGAGGAGGAGGAGATGTGTGCTCATACACGCACGGCAAGTAGGCCCGAGGCACACGGGAAGCCCACGGAGGCCGTGTTGCCATTGCTGAGACAAAAATGCCTGAGAAAGTCTCCCAAAGCATGCCCCTACTGTGACAAACGTCTTCAAATGAGTTCCCATAAGCTGCATGCCATCAAAACGGAACCCACCGATAATCCACCTCCCCAAAGCCCATTGGCGAGCATCAAAGCCTTGAACACGCGAACCTCCTGGGGACACTGCACATCCAAACCACAGCAAGGCTACAGCCCCGTCCAGGACGAGGAGCTGATGTGGCTCCAGAACAAGAGCTTCTGCCTCTGACGGGGGACCAGAAGCCTGTGCCCAGAGTCACAGCAGGGTGCCGGCACCCAAGAGAAAGCAGAACCCTGCTTGCTCCGTGTCTTGATCAGTTTGATGTGGGAAAGAACAAACAGAAATCATAGGATTAAAAGCAGTAGTCTTTTCTTTAAAAAAAAAAAAAAAAGAAAGAAAAAAGCCTTAGTACCTCAGAGATAGCTAAAGAGAAAATGAGTAAATTGGGTGATAGATCTAGGATATTAGACACAAGTCTGGAGAAGCAATGGGAATTATGAAATAGGGGTTTGAGGATGTAGCTCAATTAGTAGCATGCCTAGCACGCGTGAAGCCCAGGGTCGGACCCCAGCACTGCATTAAGGGACATGGTGCTACACTCACGTAATCCCGGCCACTGTGGAGGCAGAGGCAGAAGAATCAGGAGGTTCAAAGTTATCTGTCAGTTACATAGCATTTGAACCCAACCCGAGATAAGAAAAAAAAAAAAATCTCTGACTCCAGTTCCAGTGGGTCCAACAATCCTCTTCTGGCCTCCAAAGGAGGCATGCACATTGTACACAGAAATAAACGAGACAAAACAAAACAACCTACCCAAACCAAAATCCAAGTTTTTGAATAGTATGCTAAGATCCACATAGACAAATTAAGATAAAGCCACAGAGCATCACCAATTAACCAAGAGCACTATTAATAATAGAAATTGTTGAGTGACTAATGTATCCGAGGCACCGCATTTAAGTGCTCCGCTTCCTAAGCCTCATAACTTGCAAAGTAGGCATTATGCTATATTAGTTATTGTTGACTGGCAGATACTTCAAAACTCAGGGGCTTGGAGCCTGGAACCCTTCCTGTCTCCCAGTGCCAGCGGCAGGAATCCAGCAGCGACTGATTCCCACGCAGGCTCTCTCACAAGACTGTGGTTGGGTGCCGCTCATCAGCGCATGACTGAGGCTGGAGAACTCTGCAGGGGGAAGAGGGCGGCCGATGGCTTCTCCTGGGCTCCTCTCCACAGGACTGCTTAGGGCAGAAGAGCAGATCGAGCCATGGTGGAAATCAGTTTTCATACGCTGTCGTAGACTCTCTCCTGCTGAAGTCTATGGGCCACACAGACCCTCCCTAGAACGGTGGGCGGGGCCTACAGAAGAGAGAGAAGCCCATCTTTGGAGACTGGCTTCCGGGTACAGCTCTTTCCAATCCAAGAGTGTGAGATTGAGGGTTGAGTAACCTATGAGGTCACTAAGCTAAGAAGTGGGTTAACACACATCGTTTATTCGGTTAACAGGCTTCCCAGCACTAAGTATACACTTACCCAATCCTTGGTTAACTCTAGGCAACTTAGTTGGGCAGGCTCCTGACTTAGAGCCTCCTCCCTCTGATCTTGACCTCTGCCCTGAAGCTCTCCTCACTGAGGCGTCCTGAGGGGTCTCCTCTGTGCCTTCCTGCCACTTGTTTGGGTCAGGCCTGGGTTCACTCTCTCCTGTGCCTTGGAAAGCGTGGGGCAGGCAGGGGACGCCCGTGCAGGGCCCTCGGCCCTCTCTACGCGGACCTCAAGGCGGTGACTCGCCCACCCAGGTGCGGTGGACCAAGACTGCTGGCAGCGCGTCTGACAAGTTCCAGGAGACGTCTGTGTTCAACGAGACGCTGCGGATCGAGCGCATCGCCCGCACGCAGGGCGGCCGCTACTACTGCAAGGCGGAGAATGGGGTGGGAGTGCCGGCCATCAAGTCCATCCGCGTGGATGTGCAGTGTGAGTGGAGGCCCTGTACCCTGACAGTCCGTACCCCTACAGGGGACAGCTCCCGATCCCTCGGGGGTGGGGAAAGGGTAGGACGGAGAAGTGGAGGACTGAAGAGGCTTCTCTTTGGGAATGGGCCACTGTATCTCCCTAAACCTTTTTCTCATTCCCATGTCACCCTCCTCCCATGGACCTTGATGGCGCCCTTTAAAGTGGACAGGGCATGCTGGATTATATTTCTTCCACGGAGGAGGAAAAGCAAGGTACCAGAGCAGGACAGCTTCCTATGTGAATTGAGGACACAATTAGGAGTTCTGCGATTTTCCTCTCCACCACCCCATGCAACTGTGGACCCCAGCCACAGCCCTGGCTGGACACTAGACTCTCTGAGGACAGTTTAGGATTGTATTTATTTATGTAGTGTGTGTGTGTGTGTGTGTGTGTGTGTGTGGCAGAGCGTCTCAGGACAGCTTGCAGGAGCGTGCTCTCCCCTACCTCCTGGGTCTTGGGGACTGGAGGGAGGTATTTTACCCACTGAGCCATGAGGCAGGCAGGATCCCTGTGAGTTCGAGGCCAGCCTGGTCTACAAAACAAGTTCCAGGACAGCCAGGGCTACACAGAGAAACCCTGTCTCGAAAGACCAGAAACAAACAAACGAACCCTGCTGATCCCTGGGCTCAACTTCAACTTGCAGAAGTTCTTACGTGCGTGCGTGACAGGGAATGTGGCCTGGCATCAAGGATGCTCTTCAGCCACCAGTTCAACAACTGTTTCCGTCTGCACCTGAGTAAGCACCACTGGTTTTAAGGGGTAGTGTGCTTTGAAGGAGCGAGGCTAGGGCCGGTCCAGCCTATGGTCCAGAGACCATATGCACCCTACAATGGCCGTAAATAAAGCCTGGCACAAAATACCAAACTTGCTCAAAACACTAGTAGATTCGTTTCTTTCTTTTTTTCTGTCACTTGATTTTGCAATTCTTAGTTATGAATTATCTAGATGAAAACATCATGTTCCACTGTCAAAATGTAGGCAATTCCCTTACACCCTTTTCCAGACAGTAACACCCCAGAGACAATCACCACCCATGAGGGGTTCCGGGCATTGAGTTAAAGAGAAATTTCAGGTTGAGATGTGGCCCAGTGGGTAGAGTGTTTGCTGAGCATGCCAAAGGCCCTGGCGGTGATGTCCCACACTGCATAAATTGATGTGGTGGTGTACGCCTGTAAGACCCAAGCGTGGGCAGTGGAGGCAGGAGTCTCACGAGTTCAAGGTCAGCCTCAGCTCCATGGTGAGTTCCAGGCCAACCTGGGATAGGTGAGACCCCGTCTCAAAACAAAAACAAAAACAAAAACATAAAACAAAGCAAAACTTGGGGCTGGAGTGATGGCTCAGTGGTTAAGAGCACCAACTGCTCTACCAGAGGAACCAGGTTCAACTCCCAGCACCCACATGGCAGGTAGCAACTGTCTGTAACTCTAAGATCTGACACCCTCACACACACATACATGCATACACAAATGCACATAAAAAATAAAGATAATAAATTGTTTTAAAAAAAACAAAGCAAAACTCAAAAAAGCAACCATAGGAGAAAAAAAATCTTCATATCGTTTAACTGGAGCTGGATGCTGCCCATCTGGTCTGCTTCGTCAGTGAGGAAACCGAGGCCCAGAAAGAAAAGGACTAGGCAGTCGCTCTATACACTCACAGCCAATGAGGGAGCTGAGCTTAGCTTTCTGTTTGTCTCCAGTGTATGGCTGCCTGTTCCATCCTGTGAGAGGTGTAGAGCTAGAGGCCCCATTCAGGTCCCTGGGAAAGAAGGGCAGCTGCTAGGGAGCCCTGGAAGCCATTAGATCCAGTCCCCTGCCTCCAACACCATGGTCAAGCTTGCGGAAGCGAAGGCGGGCATCAGCTTCCCGTGCCTTTGGAGAGGGGCTCTGCTCTCCCCAAGGGCTGCAAGGCGCCTGAGCCCCCTGCTCTGGGGGCGCCTCATCTTGACTTAGGGCTGCTTGTCCTTGCAGACTTGGATGCGCCCGTGCTGACGGTACACCAGACAGTGAGTGACGTCCGAGGCAACTTCTACCAGGAGAAGACGGTATTTCTACGCTGCACCGTCAGCTCCAACCCACCCGCCCGCTTCATCTGGAAGAGGGGCTCCGACACCCTCTCCCACAGCCAGGACAACGGGGTTGACATCTATGAGCCTCTCTACACCCAGGTCAGGATGGGCAAGCTGGCTCCTCACACTCTTGCACCCCGCGAGGGTGCCCCCCAAAAAGGGGCTGAAGCCTGGTGGCCCAGACTCCTGGAGACTGGCCCGATCTCAGCAATTCAGGGCCTTGGTGGGAGACACCTGTTCTAGAGTTCACACAGCCTGGGGGTGAAAAGTCAGAGAGCAGAGAGGTCAGAGGTCAGAGGGAGTCCCAGACAGGGGAGTCCCAAAGGCAACATATTCCCCCCAGAGCATGGCTGGATAGGAAAAAACATCCAAAGGACAAGCAAACCATCTGTGCCTGCTGCTGTGGCTGAGATGGGGACCCATGAGCGGATGCTATAGGATTTGGGGCGGAAAGGCCTCTCGGTCCATACCTCCCCCGCACGTGGTTCCAAGGGATGGAGATAAAGCCGTTCTGCCAGGGAGGGCTTTCCAAAGTGACTGTCAGCCAAGGCCTTACGTGGTCTGTGGGCCGGTCCCGTGTTGTGTGGGTTACAAGCCACAACGGTATTCCCTGCTCACGCCTGCTCTTCCCCAGAAGGAAAGGGCACTGAGGCCTAATCCTGGACAGTGTGCACCAGGGCTGCCTCTGCCCCAGAGAAGCCCGTGGTGGAAGCACTGTCAGGGGCATGGCGGCTTCCTAGGGGAAGAGGTACGGGTAGGGCTTGAGCAGGAATTGCCTGTGGACTGTGGTGTGGTGTAGATGAATGGATGTGGGGGACCCCAGGAGACCCAAGCAAGCCCTTACTCCGGTGATCCACTGCCACCCAGGGGGAAACAAAGGTCTTGAAGCTGAAGAACCTGCGGCCCCAAGACTACGCCAGCTACACCTGCCAGGTGTCCGTGCGTAACGTGTGTGGCATCCCCGATAAGGCCATCACCTTCCGGCTCACCAACACCACAGGTACAGGCGCGGCCCCGCCCCGCACCTACCTGGACCCGCTCCCCACCCTACCGCCCAGGTCTTCCTCTCCAGCATCCATTCCCGGGTTTCTCTCGTCCCTGCCAGAGTGCCCCTGACCTCTCCCCCTACCCAGGTGTTTCTGTCCCCTCATCTCCCTCTCGTTTAGCCCCGGAAGCCTCCTGAGACCCAACCTCCTTGTCCCCTCAGCACCGCCAGCCTTGAAGCTGTCTGTGAACGAGACCCTGGTGGTGAACCCCGGGGAGAACGTGACGGTGCGGTGTCTACTGACGGGCGGCGACCCCCTGCCCCAGCTGCACTGGTCCCACGGACCCGGCCCGCTGCCCCTGGGTGCTCTGGCTCAGGGTGGCACCCTCAGCATCCCTTCAGTGCAGGCCCGGGACTCTGGCTACTACAACTGTACAGCCACCAACAACGTAGGCAACCCAGCCAAGAAGACGGTCAACCTGCTGGTGCGATGTACGTGGTGGCCCGGGGGAGGGGCTGGTGGGAAGTTGTGCGGTGAACGGGGTCTCTGTCCTTTGGGGACTGCAGGTGACCTGGGGGAGGGAACCATCTGTTTGCTAACAGAGGATGAGGTGTGTCAGGGAGCCAGGGTCCAGGCACTCTGATTTCCCTGCAATTCAGCAGCCTGCCATCAGGGGCAGAAAACCCGGCAATTTGTAATTTACGAGCAGGGCTGATGCTGATGATGTTTCATTTAGATTGGTAAACAGAGGCTGCGGAAAAAAAAAAAAAAAGTGGGTGCTGTAGGCTTCAAGGGAAACTTCCTGGCTTTCTAGCTGCAGATTGGCCAAATTTAAGTGACAATAACACATGTTTCTGTCGTTATATATGTATTAATTTTTTTTTTTTTGAGACAGTGTCTCACTATGTAGCTCTGGCTGGCCTGAGATTCACTCTGTAGATCAGGCTTTCCTCCAACTCACAGAGATCCACCTGCTTCTGCCTTCCAAGTGCTGGCATTAAAGGTGCTTTCTCTATGTGAAAATCTTTAGGAGCATAGAGTGTCAGTGAATCTGAAGATAACTTATTAAATGTAAAACAATATCAAACTTAGACAAGATCTAAAGAAGTACAGATGCGTTCCTCACTACCTCTCAGCCTTGGTCGCTTTCGTTAGCTGCTTGTTGAATCTGGAGTCATCTTCTTCTTCTTCTTCTTCTTCTTCTTCTTCTTCTTCTTCTTCTTCTACTTCTTCTTCTTCCTCTTCCTCCTCCTCTTCTTCCTCTCCCTCTTCTTCCTCCTCCTCCTTTTCCTCCTCTTCCTCTTCCTCTCCTCCTCCTCTTTTCTTTGATTGTGCAGTGTTAGGGTTTGGGGTCTTTTGTTTGTTTGTTTTTAAGACCCAAACTTTCAGGTCATGATGGCGCAGGCCTGACACCCCAGCACTTGAGAGGTGGAGGCAGAAAGATTAGGAGTCAAGATCATCCTTGGCTACATAGGAAGTCCAAGGCTAGCCTGGGCTGCCTGAGACCCAGTCTCAAAAAACAAAAACATGGGGGCTGGAGAGATGGCTCAGAGGTTAAGAGCACCGACTGTTCTTCCAGAGGTCCTGAGTTCAATTCCCAGCACCCACATGGTGGCTCACAACCATCTGTAATGAGATCTGGTGTCCTCTTCTGTGTACATTAAAAAAAAAAAAAAAACATGGACTGGAAGGATGGCTCAGCCCCCTTACAGAGGAGCTGAGTTCAGTTCCAAGCACCCACACTGTGGCTTGCACACACCTGTAATTCCAGTTCCAAGGGAGAAGACCTTCTTCTGGCCTCCATGGGCACTGTGCACACACTTGGAGCACATATATACATGCAGGCAAATGCTCATACACATTTAAAATAATTTTTTTTAAAGAACAAACAAGTGAAAAAGAAAAAAGAAAAAGACCCAGGCTTATTCCCAGCCCTTGAGGCTTGAAAGTCAAGTACCGGTGTTGACAAACATGACTGAGCTCCTCAGACTGGCCGCCAAGTTCGCCTCTCCCTGACCAGCCTCTTCCCGAGTCTCCCCTCGGCAAGAAGCCAATTCTCTTCCGTTTGACTCGGATTGAGAAATAAATGAACAAGGCTGGAGCTCTCTGATCTCAGCTTTCTCTTCCACAGCACACTCCCCGATCAAAGATGAGCTGTCTCCACCTGATCCCACTTGACCTTGAAACCCTGGGGTGGTGAGATCTTTCTGGACATTTGTAGCTGTGGTGTCGCCTCTCAGGGTGGCTCTGCAGCCTGCCTTGTCCAGCCCAGTGCTGATCTCCAAGTCACTGTACCGGTGCCCTGCCACATTAGCGCCTCACTTATTAAGGGACTTTAACTGACTTCAAACAAGACCCACATTTTAAAAAGCATCCGGACCCTTATTCTCTGAGGCGTGTGATGTTGTGCAATTGCATGCAAGATCATCGTGTTGGCTTTTTATGATCAAAAAAAAAATCACAGTCTTGTAAAGAATCAGACAGTACAAAAGGGGGGGGGGAAGTGCGATGAATTGCTCTTCCGTTTCCTTATGATCCATGCTGGATGGAGCAGCTATCAAGTCTCATGTTTCCCTTCTTTATCAGTACTTTGTATATGCAAGGTTTAAAACACAGTGAAAACAAAGCAGTGTGTGGTCAAGAAGGCCTTGAGGGTACAGGTCAGAACGGCTGAGCCCCATCTCCCTCCAGAGACAGGGGGATGGATGGGTTAGATGCACTGGTTCATGTGTGATGCCTGGGCCAGCCCCTGTCACTGGTGGAGTGTGCCCGTTAATAATGCCTGGAGTCAGCACCCACCTCGCTTTTCTGCAGAGAGCTCTTCAGAGCTATTGAAACACCTCTGAGCCATTGTAACCATTTCCAGACAGGCCTGGGGTGCCGCCAATTTGAGAGGAGAAGCTGGGGTTGGACATGGATGCCCATCCTTGGGTCAGCCCCAGCCCTTCCTCTGCTCCCCATCTCCTTGCAGCCTTGAAGAATGCCACATTCCAGATCACCCCCGACATGATCAAAGAGAGTGAGAACATTCAACTCGGCCAGGACCTGAAGCTTTCATGCCACGTGGATGCGGTGCCCCAGGAGAAGGTGGCTTACCAGTGGTTCAAAAACGGCAAGCCGGCACGCATGTCCAAGCGGCTGTTGGTGACCCGCAATGACCCTGAGCTGCCCCCTGTCACCAGCAGCCTGGAGCTCATTGACCTGCACTTCAGTGACTACGGCACTTACTTGTGCTTGGCTTCTTTCCCGGGATCGCCGGTGCCTGACCTCAGCATTGAGGTCAACATCTCCTCCGAGACAGGTGGGGCCATTGGGAGCTGGGGGGACGCTGGGAAGGCCCAAAATGGGGGGAGGTGAGGGACACACACAGCAATTTGCAAGTGGATGTCTAATGGGAAGAGGACACCATTTGTTCATCACACACACACATACACACACACACACACACACACACACACACACACACACACACACACACGCTTGTTGGGTCCCTGTCCTAGCCAGGCTCCGTGACAGGCCTTCGGGTAGAGTGCTGGGAAGAGGAGATGCTGTGTTCCTTGAACGTGATGGGAAGATGAACGTATTCCAGACAGTTCATGAATAAACGTATCGCTGAAAACTGTAATGTGAATGAGATCTGAGGGAGGAGCAAGATTTTGCTAAGCAAAAGAAAGCCAGGGAGACCACAGAACCAGCATATGCAAAATCACTGTGGTGGGAGAGGACACTGGTCATCCGGAGGGTGGAAGAGAGACAGTATCTAGGAGAATGGAATGGCACAAGCTCAGAGAGGCCACCCTGCGGACCTCTCAGCCATGGAGGTCACGGTGCCAGCAGGGTCAGGCTCCCTGGCTGGCTGGTGGCATCTTCTCCTTGTTCGTATCTGTGTCCTAGACGGGATTAGGGGAGGTCCCGCTGGCTTCAGCCTTCAGAGGCCTGCCTCCAATACAGTCACATTTTGTTCATCCACTGGCATTAGGACAACAATATATGGATTTCGAAGGGATAGAATGCATGCATCTTATGACAGGCCATAGTGAAGAGTCAGGTTCTTATAATAATTCTTATAATAATAATTATAATATGATGAGTTGATAATAGGAAATCGAGCATTCAGTATGATTTCTTCATTCACCTCTGTGACTCATTTTATGGGGTGGCAGGGTTTTGTTTTGTTTTTTCATTATTTTACTCATTTATTTTGTGTGGCTATGCATGTGTAGACATGTTCTGTGGTGCATGTGTGGAAGCCAGAGGACAGCTTGCCGGAGTTGGTTCTCTCTTTCCACCCTGTGGGTCCCAGAGATCAAACCCAGGTGGTCAGGTTTGGCAGCAAGTGCCTTTACCACGGAGTTACCTCACCGGCCAGTTGGGGGTAGCAATTTATCTTCTCCTTGTGCTGAGGAAGAAGCGTGCCTTAGAAGCTTGAGTTTGAGAAACTTAGCAAGCAATGGAGCTGGGATGAGAGCCCAGCCAGGGACACTGTAGGAGGACGACATGAGGCTGAGGCTGGAGGACGGTTTTTGGGAGACGGCTCCAGGACCTTCTCCCGAGAAGCCAGCTGAACTTGAACTTGGCTGGCGAGCCGCGTGACCAACCAATACAGTGACAACTCTAATCATTATGAATATTTCCTCCCTTGGCACTTAAGCTCTGTCTTCAATTTCTCTCGGCGGGCAATTAGACCCAGGGGCCTCAGAGGACCCTCTGCACACAGGGAAACCCAGTGAGTGAGTGGAGAGCCCGGAAGAGGCTTCTAAAAGGAGATGGACTTCAGGAGGACCTCAGAGTGGATCGGAGCTCCACCAAGACCACAGAGTCCTTCTGCAGAGTACTTTGTGCAAAGCTGTGGGAAGCGAAGAACCCAGACTCCAGCACCTCCAGCCCCTTCCTCAGGACTCACTGTCTGGACAAGGGACCTAGGGCTATTAGGAGAAGGGAGAGGCCAGGGAAAATGCTGGAACTCTTGCCTAGGAGGCAAAAGAGGGGTCTGTACAGGAGACGCTAGTGAAGGAAAACCAGGCTGCCTAGGAAGCCAGAGGCAGCTTACTCCAGGAGGTGTTTTCCACATGAGTCTTGGAGGGTGCTGTGGGCTCTGCCAGGTGAGGACATAAACCCAGAAGGGGTACAGCAAGAAGAAAGAATACGGGGTTGCACAGTGTAGGAGACTAGGTGTGTTTCGGGGTACGTGAGAAGATTCCTCACAAATCATGCAGCTGGGACGCACCAGGGCACAGATGGGAGTTGAGGCTGGGGAATGATGGAGGCCAGAGTCCGAGGGCCCTCTCCCCAGAGCCCAAGTATAGAGCTTTAACCTGAGGGCGCATGGGAAGGGGGTCTCTTCATCCTGGGGGGCCTGGAGGGCTTCAGAGCTAGGAAGTTTCTGACTGAGGGAAGAGGCCTAGGGCTGCATCTGCATTTGGCTCACAGGTCGTATGCCTGGAGCACAGAAGCCTTGTAAACGCCTCTGGGAACGATTTAAACCTGAGGGGGGGAAATGAATGAACCGGCTCCAAAATTCAAAGAGAAAGCCATGGAATGGAAGCCAATAGATGCGCAAATGTTGGCAGGGCACAATTTATATAAACTGGATAACTGGACCCTCGCCTGGTTTCTATAGTTATTTACAAATAATTGCTCTATATTTAATTATATTTAATGTTCATTACTTGACATTTAATGATGAAATGTTTGATGTGGGTTAAGACCCAGGGAGGTCTTCTCAAAACCCTTCATTTGGCAGTGTGTTGGGGCGGAGTGGGTTCAGCTGTGAATAACAGAACTCTAATTAACAGTGAATTAAGCGTGGGGTGTGTGTGTGTGTGTGTGTGTGTGTGTGTGTGTGTGTGTGTGTGTGTGACTCAGTCACTGTGCCACTGGTTGAGCATGTATACGGCCCAGGCTCCAGCTCCATCCTGAGTGCCGCAGCACACAGGCTGGATGTCTGCGGCTTCATCGCGTAAAGGTCGGCTGGTGAGTCAGCTGGTTTAGGATAGCGGTCTCCGAAAGTCCTCAGGACTCCAGGTGCCAAGAACTTCTTGTCATCTCCTCCATGATGGCAGTTCCACCTGCAGCCCTTCATTTTCTCTAATATCCCATTGGCCGGTATTTATTCAGAGGCATGCTGGGAAATGTAGTCTTTCGTCTGGGTGGCGCGCCCTTCTGAAACCCAAGTGTCCTTACTGTTTTGGAAGAAGGGCTGCAGGATGTCGGGAGATAGACTTAACGTGGTGTGCTGATACTGTAGGCAAGAAAAGCTGGAGAGATGGCTCAGTGGTGAAAGGTACTTGCTGCTCTTGTAAAGGACGCAAGTTTGGTTCCCAACATCCCTGTTGGAAAATCCAGGGTGGCTCACAACCCTCTGTAACTGCAGTTCCCACGGATCCGGTGCCCTTGATCTTTGGGCAATGCATGCATGTGTACACACACATGCATATACACATAAATACATATCCAATAATAAATCTCTAAGAAACCAAGGGCTAGAAGTAGAAGGGCTGGGAAGGGAGAGGTTGAAAGTGCTTGAGAGTTTGAAGCAGGAGGGTGAGTTTAAAGCTTGCCTCGGCTACATAGCAAGTTCAAGGCCAGCTACAAGGGTGGCCTGCAAGAGATCCTTTCTCACCCTCCCCGCACGTGCAAGAAAAAAAAAAGAAAAAGAAAAAGAAAGAAAAGGAAAAGAAAAGCAGGACACCCCTGTATGAATGTTAGGGAAGTGGAATGGTTAGGCTGACTGCATGGCTCTTTCTGAACGGGAGAGCCTGAGGTGGAGATGCTGGGAGTGGAGAGGATTGGGGAAGGCCACTGCACTGTGCTCTGGACATTCCAAGGGACCGTGGGACCCACGGGCTGGATAAGGGGGATAGGCAGAGCCCCACCTCGGAGACCAGGGGTCCCTAACTCCGTCCACCCCTCTCCACCCTCGTCCAGTGCCGCCCACCATCAGTGTGCCCAAGGGCCGCTCCGTGGTGACGGTGCGCGAGGGCTCTCCTGCCGAGCTCCAGTGTGAAGTGCGCGGCAAGCCCCGGCCGCCGGTGCTGTGGTCTCGCGTGGACAAGGAGGCCGCCCTGCTGCCCTCAGGGCTGGCCCTGGAAGAGACCCCGGATGGGAAGCTGCGGCTGGAGCGCGTGAGCCGCGACATGAGCGGCACCTACCGCTGCCAGACGGCTCGCTACAATGGCTTCAACGTACGATCCCGGGAGGCTCAGGTGCAGCTGACGGTGCACTGTGAGTCCCCTCCCCAGACACCCAGCCTAGGCCAACCCCACCCCTCCACCTATTGCTTGCACACCCCCAAAACTCTTTGACGATCCCTCCGCCGAGGTCCAGAGAAGTTAAGTAACGTGCCTCAGTTTGCACGGCAAGGCTTGGATCTGAACTAGGTCTAGAGACAGTTCTCCAAGCCCCGTGGCTGTGCGGTCTTTGGTTACGGTGTTGGTCGAGGGACCCACTGAGGCACAACCAGAGGACCAGTCTGGGAAGCGTGGCTGAAGGGGATGGCCTGCAGGCAGTCTGAGCCTGGCTGTTGTTGTATGAATGAGTTGCCAGTGTGTATCGGTCCTGAGATGCTCCCAGGCCAGGGTCACGGGACTAGGGGACAAATAAGCCTCCTCCTCCACGGTCCTACTGACCGCAGCCCTGGTCCCCAGTCCCGCCAGAGGTGGAGCCCAGTTCCCAGGACGTGCGCCAGGCGCTGGGCCGGCCGGTGCTCCTGCGCTGCTCGCTCCTGCGCGGCAGCCCCCAGCGCATCGCCTCGGCCGTGTGGCGCTTCAAAGGACAGCTGCTGCCCCCGCCGCCGGTCGTCCCCGCCGCCGCCACCGAGGCCACCGATCACGCCGAGCTGCGCCTGGACGCCCTGACCCGTGACAGCAGCGGCAGCTACGAGTGCAGCGTCTCCAACGACGTGGGCTCAGCCACCTGCCTCTTCCAGGTCTCCGGTGAGCGTCCGGTCGGCCCCGCCCCCGCCCTCCCGCCCCCGCCCACCTGGGGCCAGGCTCCGCCCCCTGCGGCCCTGCCACGCCTGGCTGGGCCTCTCTTTCCATCTAGTTCCTGCACAGTCTTAGGCATTCGTCCTTCCAAGACCTGCCCGTGCCAGGTGTAGACCTCGCCCCGTGGAGCCCAGATCCAATCTTTGACCTCCTCTCGAAGGCCCGCCCCCTCAAGATCACGCCCCCCTCCCCCTTAAGGCTCCTGGCTGGTGACCGGTTCCTTTCTTTGGCCTCCTACAACCACGCCCCTTTCAAATCCAATCTCTGCAAACACCAGACTTAGACCCCTTCAGCCTCATCCAGCCCTGTGCTCCTGTCCCTCCAACCCCGCTTACTCTCAAAACTTGGGCCCAGCCCCATCCCAGCCATAACTCTAGCCCTTCCTCCATGGTCCTTGGACTCAGAGACTGTGAATGGGGACAACCATTGGGTACCCCGCTTATAGCTTGGGGATAGATAAAAAGCTGGGGAATGTCGGGGTGAGGCTGGGCTAGCCAGAGCACAAGTCCCCCAGCCCTCCTCCCTCACCTCCCTCCCCCCCCAGCTGCCACCCTAGAGATGCAGGCTGCCGGGTGCTCAGACATCCTTCTCAACCGCTCTTTTGCATCAGGCCTCTCCTTAGGAGCCCACAGGGCTGCTGACAGGCCAGGATGGGGGACAGAAAGGCATGGCGGGGGTGGGCGGGGGTTGCTGAAAGGGCCGAGGGCAATAGCCGGGCTGCCTGGGTGGCCGGCGGTCTCTCATTTCTCCTTTCCTTTTTGAGAGCCACCTTCCTGCCAGATCTGGTGGCCGTGAGCCTGGGAGACCTGTGTGCGGTTGCCTGGCACCCCTAGATTCCTCAATAGCCCCTCCGAGGCACTGGGCGCCCCCTTCGAGTCTTGCACTACTCGGGTCCCCTCAAATGGCAGGGCCAGACCTCCCGGGCCTCTCCCCACCCACTCAGCTTTGCCAGCCAGAGGCCCCGGTGACATTTCCCACCGCCTTCCCTCCCCCTGTCCTCCCGGTCTCCCTGTCTCCTCACCTTTTGACCTCCACCTGTCATTTCTTCCTTCTCTCCCCTCTATACGCCTGACCCTCACCTCTACCAACCTCCCTCTGTTTCTTCCTTGGCCTTTCCTCGCGCTTCTCACCAACATCCCCTCTTGGGATTTACAATCGCGCCCCCAACTCCATCTCCACCCCCACCCCCACCCCCGGCCTCACCTGCATCCTCCCCATCCCCCTCTCCTCCCAACGCCAACTCTCCTCACGACACCCCTTTCTCTTTGTTGCCCCCACCTCTGACCCCCCCTTCCCCTTTCCCATGGCTCCTCTCTCCGTGTCTCTCCCACCTCCCCTCCCCCCTCCACGGCCCCATGGCCCCCTCCCTGCCCTCTCAGCCAAAGCCTACAGCCCGGAGTTTTACTTCGACACCCCCAACCCCACCCGCAGCCACAAGCTGTCCAAGAACTACTCCTACGTGCTACAGTGGACGCAGAGGGAGCCCGACGCCGTGGACCCCGTGCTTAACTACAGACTCAGCATCCGCCAGGTGGGCCAGGGCGTGAGGCTTGGGCAAGGGGGCGTGGTGCGGTGGGCGGGTCCTAGAAAGAGGGACAGGGAGGGGTTCCCAGACACAGCCCCTCCCGTCTAGGCAACTTTTCTGAGGCAGAGGAAGAGTCCAGATGCAGCAGGCAGACCTGGGAGCCTCTGAGCACACCGTGCCCTCCATACTGTCCCTGGGTACGCCCGAGAACCAGACACAAGACGGCAGGGTGCAGGGCAAGGCCAGTGTGGCTCATAGAATGAGCATCCACTCTGGTGTCCAGGGGAGGGCAGGGTCTCTGTGGGACAGAGCCCGGGTCCGTGAGCTACTCTTACGCTGCCTGTCTAATCTATGTGGTCCTGCCAAGAAGCAGTAGTGGGAGGGGAAGACTGGCCCTTGGGGACAGGGCCTGGGGTCGGGGGCACAGCTTCTAAAGAGTTTAGTGAGCTTACAGTTCTTTTGACCCTCATTTGTTTATCTGTGAAGTGGGATAATGTTACTATTTTATCTTAGAGGATTGTTGTTTTGAGTATTAGGCGAGTTATGATGCCTACGCACGTTCTAGTGCCCAGGACACACTAATTGTCCCTTACCTGTTGCCATGGTATACCGCGATATATCCTTGTTAGCACAGTGGCATCCTGGGAGGGGGCCTGGAACAGCAAATTCTTCCATCTCAAAGACGGGGAAACCCAGGGCCTGATGTCCCAGATCTTTGCTCTTTCTGCTCCCCTGAAGCATTCCAGGGCCTGTGCTGCCCCTCCAGGGGAGGCTATGGCCTGCTGAGCATCTGGGAATTCTCCTGTATCCACAGTTGAACCAGCACAATGCCATGGTCAAGGCCATCCCTGTGCGGCGTGTGGAGAAGGGGCAGCTGCTGGAGTACATCCTGACTGACCTGCGTGTGCCCCACAGCTATGAGATCCGCCTCACACCCTACACCACCTTTGGGGCTGGTGACATGGCTTCCCGAATCATCCACTACACAGAGCGTAGGTGATGGTGGTGGTGGCGGCCCTGGCGGTGGCAGGAAGGGTGGGCCCATCGCCTATACCCCTCCTACACAGCCCTTGAACTTGGAGCACCCCATTGGTCCCCAGTCCTGGCTCTGAAGACCCTTCCCCACTGACCCCCAGCCTGGGCACACTTTGCACAGCCATACACCTCAGTTCTCACTTTTTTTTTTCTTTTTTTTTTTTTTGCTTTTTCAGCCATCAACTCGCCCAACCTATCAGGTAAGACCCCAGTCCTTAACTTCCCCCACCCTTTAGGGACACAGAGGCTTATATGGGATGTAGGGACCTTAAGAGATACTCAGAGAGAAGAATAACTTCTTCCGGTGTTTCCATGGAGAAGGGCCAGCAACAGAGGATGGGGCCGGAGACGCTGTGCAATCAGAGTTTATCCCGGGGCTCCAAGACTGCACGCTGGTGGAGGGCACTGTCCGCCCGAAGTAATGGAAAAGTCGAGCTTCCTGGCCTCCCCTGTTTCTGCCGGAAAATTCCCTAAACAAAAAAGCACCTTAGGGAGGACAGGGAGCAAGGGTGCTAACCTGTGCTGCTGGGCTTCTGCAAGGGACCTCTGTAGAGAACTCAAGGGTGTCTGAGTCTGAAGAGGTGCATTGTTAGTTCTTTATTTTCCCAGCTTCTGACAGAAACTTGCTCTTTAGCGGTGAACGTAGACAACAAGCCACAGCAGAATAATCAGCACCTGTTACGCTGTCATCCGCAGACACCCAGTGTTTCCCCGTCGCCTTACAGTTGTTACAGACATCTGTAAATGTCATCTCCATTCATTAGTACTGCAGAACCACGGTGGTTATTAGACCTAACACTAGATCTTGTGATTTAATTATATAATAAAGAGGCCCTGTTATTATAGAACAGATTACAAGAATATTTTGACAACTGTATTTCAATGTAATTGATTTCCTTTGAAGCCCCTGTGCATTTTATTGTATGTGTCTAGAATCATTATTCTGGAAGGAACTCTTAAACCAGAAGGCTGAAGCTCTGTTCCTGAATAAATTTGGTCCTCCCACACTGCCTGGTCTCTCTGGCCCTGAGGTCCCGGACTCATTGTTTAGATCGTTTAAAGCTGGCTTAGGGGTGTTGAGGGGAGGCAAAGACAGACAAGGGGCTAGTTGTCTCACCCCTGTGCCCTCCACACAGACAACACCTGTCACTTCGAGGATGAGAAGATCTGCGGTTACACCCAGGATCTGACAGACAACTTCGACTGGACTCGGCAGAATGCTCTTACCCAGAATCCCAAGCGTTCTCCTAATACTGGCCCCCCGACTGATATCAGTGGCACCCCTGAAGGTGAGGACGTGGCCTGTCCTTAGGAGTAGAGGATGACCTCGGGGAGGAGTCTAGGCCCGTGGAGCCCCAGTCTGAGAGTGGAGGGAGACACATAGAATCCTCGGGGACCCTCTGAAGGAGACATGCCCTGTCTGAAGGATTCCCCAGTCTGAGGGCAACAGAACTCTGGCCTGACTGAAGATCAGAAAGGAAGAAATTGTCCGTAGAGCTGGGGACTTCTGAACTCAGTGGGGATGGGCTTGGGCAGCTTGTGCTAGGTCTAAAGACCAGGCAGGGAGGAAGTCAACTGGACGGAGGCTGGGTGGCTGAGGAGCCACGTTGCTAGCACGCCCCCCTCCTTTTCACTGCAGGCTATTACATGTTCATTGAGACATCCAGGCCCCGGGAGCTGGGGGACCGAGCCAGGTTGGTGAGTCCCCTGTACAATGCCAGCGCCAAGTTCTACTGTGTCTCTTTCTTCTACCACATGTATGGGAAACACATCGGTGAGTCGGAGACCATGATATTGACTGTGCGAGCTGCCTGGGGAGGATAAGGGAGCCGCAGAAAGCTCAGAGGACTTCCCCAGGAGGCCTAAGCTTCTCAGGTTGGCTAACCTGGGAGTAGGGGTGGAGGAAATGTGGGCAAGTGGGTGCTGAGGATGGAGACTACAACTTAGCTGTTTTGGTTGTATATCGACTGCTTGCCAGGTCCTGGGGCCCATACAATTCAGAGAGGTTCAGCATTTCCTCAAGAATCTTAAAACACAGCATTGGAAGGGGGTGTCTTCCTGAGCTGCGAGGGGAAGTACTGCTTCCTAAGTATGAGAGTATATAAATATATAAGATGGGGAGAGAGGTTGGGGAGAAGCACCCCTTTTCATCCCTGAGCTCGCCAGCACAGCCACCTCTGCCATGTGCCAGCATCAATCACTTGGATGCAGGAGATAGACAAGTCCCTGTCCTCCAGTCTAGGGGAACAGGCAAATCTGACCGCTAACGGCATCTGATAGGAGTGGCTGACCACCGTGGTAGTGGAAGGACAGCGCCAGGGCAGCAGATGACAAGGAACACGAGGTCTGTCTGGAGGCTGGGCCTGGGAGACCGCCCGGAACATGAAGACTGTCTAATGTGCTGTTTACGATGGGTGTGTGGCCATGCATGCCTTTGATGCCAGCCTTGTTTGAGGCTTGGTCTACATAGCCAGTTCTGAGCCAGCCAGGACTATATAGTGAGACCCTGTCAAAAAAAAAAAAAAAAAAAAAAAGGTTTTTTTTTTTTTTTTTTTGTTTTCTTTGTTTTAACCTGCAGCAGAGCTAATGCATTTTACAGGGACCGAAAGTTTATAAGAGTGCAGTAAATACCTCCCGCTCTTCCTGGTCCCGCCGCCGCCACCACCACCACAGCAGGCAGCGCATGGCGTCTCCCTCCCTCTCCCCCCACTGTTTTATACTCTGTTTTTATACTCACCGTCTCCCTCTGGACCATCCATCATCCTGGCAACTCTTCCTTATCAGTCCACCGAAGCTGCTTTGTTGCCCCTGTATGCCCCCCCCCCCCGCCCTGCACAGCAGAGGGGGTGACTTTAAGTTTCACCCAGGAGAAGTGTCCACATTGAGAGAGGAGGGTCATGCCGAATGGATGAGCCAGGATGGGGGTGGGATAGGAGATTCTGCACTCACGGAGTCCCCGCCCCCAACCATCTGCACAGACCAGCACTGTGGCTGGGTCTGGACTCTGTGAGACGGTTCCCCTGGGGTGAGAAAGACGGGGACCCTGGCTGTGTGCCCCGTTGGCACTGAGTTTCAGAGCAGTCAGTTCCTTCTAGATTCCCCAATCTTAGTGCTGAATCACCCCAACCCCCCGGCAAATGGAGATGGTGGGTCACCGTCACCACACCGTCAGAGTGGTCCTGGGCGTCCAGGTGTCCGGGGAGCATAGAGGATATAATAAATCTAGGGGATTAGGGAGACAGAGAGCCTGAGAGGACAGACACACTCTGGGCTTCCCAGGAGTGGAGCAGACACTAGCAGTAAAGCCATCAGGAGGCAGCCTTGAGGCCAGCTAAGGGGACTCTCGTCGTCAGACCTATGGGTCAGGAGTGGCTTATTCCAGAGGTGAAGCGCATCCCGCCCACAGACAGACTATCCAGCTGTGGAGAGACTCCATCCCAGATCATGCTTCTCCTCTGCCCGGGACCCTCTGACCCTTCCTGTGGCCATCTTCAGGTCTCCCGTGCCGGACACAGCTCTGACCTCTCTCTGGCCCGGTTTCCAGCCTGCTGACACTGGCACCCCATCCCTTGCTTGACTGCTCCAGGCACATCCCTGCCTCTGAGGGCTTTGCTCAGAGTGGTCTCTGGCCTGGAATGGCACTCCTTCCTTCGCTCAGGTCTCCTGGGGCGAGCCTGACATAGCTGCCCTTCCCGTTCCTCGAAGTGGTTTGTGCTTTGCATGTGTGTGACTGTGGGGCACGTGGTTGCGTGTGTGCGGGGGGTTGCATGTGCGCGGGTCTGTGTGTGTGCACCTGCCTGTGGAGTTCGGAGATCAACCTCAGACATCGATCCTCTGTCAAGTTCCATCTTATTTGCTTTTTGTTTTGTTTTGTTTTGAGGCAGAGTCTTTTTAGGTAGCCCTGGCTGGCCTGGAGCTCACTGTGTAGACCAGGCTGGCCTCAAACTCCCAGAGATCCACCTTCCTTTGCCTTCTGTGTGTTGGAATTAAAGGCCTTTGCCACCACATCCAGCCAACCTTAATTTTTGAGAAAGCGTCTCTCACTGAACCTGGAGCTCACTGATTCCACTAAAGAGATGGCGTAGCAGTTAAAAAAATGGTTGCTGTTCTTGAAGAGGACCTGGGTTCAATTCCTGACACCCACATGATGGCTCAAAATGGTCTGTAACTCCTGTTTGGGGGCATCTCTTGCCCTCTTCTGACCTCTGTTGGCATCAGACACACGTGTGGTGCACATACACACATGCAGGCCAACACTCATACACATAAATTACAAATGAATAAATCTTTTTAAAAGATTGTTTTTGAGACAGGGTTCCATGTAGCCCAAGCTAAATGAAATTGTTTTGAAGTTGAGTGCTTATAAGAACCCTAAAAAATATTAGACAAGTAGCCGCCCTCTTAGGGGTCCATGCCTGCCTGATGAGGCCCTGCCAGCCCTGAGCCTCTAGCATGTCCCCCAGGCCTGGCTCTGCTATGCCCCCCCCAACACACACGCACTGTGCCTGGCAGCTTTGGGCACCAGCTGTCCCTAAACTTTGTGTCTCGTCGGCTCTCCTTGGTCTCAGCCAACTCCTTTCATCCAAGGCAGGTAACATTTGGTGACTCTCCCCGCAGTGGGGGGAGGGAGGTGTCTGTCTATCTGGAGTCCCAGATGGTGCAGCTCTGTCTGTGGGCAACTCCATGGAAATGCCAGCCACCAGGCAGGCGCCTCTGAAGATGGACTTCCCTTTCCTGCAGAGCCAGGTCTCTTGTGCCATGGGCGTGGTGGAGAAGGGCTGAAAGAGACATCCAGGGGACACTTATAGCGTCGGTGTGACTTTCAGTAAGCTGCAACCCGCTGTTCTCCGGGTGCCCCTCAGCACTCCTGGGGTCCAGATCCCCGAGGCGGCACCCGTAGGCTACCGCCCTCTGAATCTTACGCTAATTGTGTTCACCCTAGCCACGTAGCCCCCAGATTTACGTCTTTAAATAAACTCATCCTATGTTTCAGGGTTGTTTTTCAGCTTCGTCCTAGCATCAGCATTAGAGAGAGCATGACTCGAAAGGCCAGCTTTACCCAATATGTAGTAAGACATCCAAATAAGGAGCTGGGGAGACGGCTCAGCGGGGAGAGTGTTTGCTGCTGGAGCATGAGGGCCTGAGTTCGGATCCCCAGCACCCATGAAAAAGCTGAGTGGCAGTGCACATCTGTAACCCGATGGGGAGGGGGAGGTGGGGACCAAGACAGGCAAATCCCAGGGGCTTGCTCAGCAAGCCAGCTGTCAGTCAGTGAGCTCCAGGGTCAGTGTCCAAAAAGATGCTAGGAAGATACCCAATGCTGACCTCTGGTCTACACACACACACACACACACACACACACACACACACACACACACACACACAAATAAAAATAAAACAAATCTCTCTATATATAATTTTATAAACCTTACAAATAGGGGTTAGGGATTTAGCTCAGTGGTAGAGTGCTTGCCTAGCAAGCATCAGGCCCTGGGGTTCGGTCCTCAGCTCAAAAACAAAAACAAAAACAAAACAAAAAAAACCTTACAAATAAATAAATTAAAAAGGTAAGCTCCTTTCTGCTCCCCAGTAACTACGTACCGTGTGGGTGTGCACTTGTGCTCTGAGAATCCTGTCTGAACTGAGGTGAGGGATGTACCTGTTCTGGCATGGTCTCTCTCCTAGCTGGGGATGGCGGTGTATGTGTGTGTGTGTGTGTGTGTGTGTGTGTGTGTGTGTGTGTGTGTGTGCTTGTATGTGTGTTGGTGTGTGTGTGTTTGTGTGTGTATGTGTGTGTGTTTGTGTGTGTATGTGTGTGTGTGTTTGTGTGTGTATGTGTTTGTGTGTGTTTATGTGTGTGTGTTTGTGTGTGTTTGTGTGTGTGTGTATGTTTGTGTGTGTATGTGTGTGTGTATGTGTGTATGTGTGTGTGTGTTTGTGTGTGTATGTTTGTGTGTGTATGTGTGTGTGTGTGTTTGTGTGTGTGTGTTTATGTTTGTGTGTGTTTGTGTGTGTGTGTATGTCTGTGTGTGTGTGTGTCCCCACCATGCACCCGGCCTGATTCATTGATTACATGGAAAAGAAAGAAAAAAAAGGAAGGAACTCCGCAAGCTGGTCTGGGGACAGGAACAGGCCCCATTAAGCAGGGTCGTGCTGTGGGCAGGGCTGACGGTGGTGGGGGGTGGGGGGAGGCCAGCTTAAGGGAGACAGGAAGGCCAGGATGTCATTGCCAGCCTCACCACGCTCTCCCTTCTCCTGCCACAGGCTCCCTCAACCTTCTGGTGCGGTCCAGGAACAAAGGCACGCTAGATACACATGCCTGGTCCCTCAGCGGCAATAAGGGCAACGTGTGGCAGCAGGCCCATGTGCCCATCAACCCCAGTGGGCCCTTCCAGGTCAGTTACTTGGTGAAGGCTGTTCCTAAGGCAGGTGGCTGCCCTGGCTGGAAGCTCTTAGGGAGGTCCTGTGCAGGTTCCTGGGGGTGGGGGGGCGTTAAGGCAGGGGGTGGGGGGCTTCCAGGTAGCCTGAGGGGAAGGGGTGGGGAGGCTCTGGTGCCAGGCCCAACTTCCCCAACCCTTCCCCCTGCTCTCTGACCCCACCCCAGATTATTTTTGAGGGGGTTCGAGGCTCGGGCTACCTGGGGGATATTGCCATAGATGATGTCACACTGAAGAAGGGAGAATGTCCCCGGAGGCAGATGGATCCCAACAAAGGTATGTGACTTGAAGTGGGTTGGGGGATGGTGGGCGGGTGGCTGCTAGGGAGCGGTTTAGGATGCCTGGGTGACGAGAACTGCTCATAAGTGCCCACTTGGGTACTACCCTGAGTCAGGCTGTGGGGAAAATGGAGGACTGACTTGTCCATAGTATGTGCTGTGGCTCCAGTTGTCTGAGCAACGACTGTGTGCCAGGCACAGGGGCAGAAATCTGCAGAGCAGGCTTCTCTTAATGCTCCTGCAGCTCCCCGGGATATCAAATACGATTAGACCCATTTTGTAGGTGAAGAAACTGAGGCCAAGTCCTTTGCTCTGTCTTAGTGAGCATGAACAGCAGCACACTCAGTTAACCCTCATGAGTGTGTCTGTGTGAGCTAATTGTGTGAACTCCTGCCTTCAGGCCTCCTTCATCCCCTGAAGGGAAGCCGCGAAGTCGCGGGGCCTCTCACAGCCTCTCTCTCTGTCCCCTCCCTGCCCCTGCTGGAGCTAACCAGAGCCCTGGCCTGTTTCCTCTCTGTCTTGTGTCGCAGTGGTGGTGATGCCAGGCAGCGGAGCCCCCAGCCTGTCCGGCCTGCAGCTTTGGGGATCCACGGCCATCTTCCTCTTGGCATTGCAGAGATGATGAGAGCTGTGTGGGCCCCCCACCCCACCCCGCCCCCGGCACACCAAAGTGTCCACATCGTACCAAAGACTGACCCCTGCCAGCCGGGGTGCCCAGGGGCGGGGCCGGCCCGCCAGGGAGGGGGGCCTTCATTGGCTGCAAGGATGAGCGGAGAACACGGACAGAGGCCCGGCCAGGCTCTGATGGTTGTTCAACACACGCACACACTCACACACACACACTCACACACACACACTCACACACACACACAGATCTATTAAAGCACAAGTTTCTATCCGACCTGCCAGCACCTTCTTTACTCTGGAGACAAGGGACTTAGCTGGACGGCGTCCGACACCTCCGAGGACCTCGGTGCGACGCCGGCCTCATCTTGGCTGCACTTGACCTTGCCCTGTCCCCTGACTGACTCAAGGCCGAACTCCAGCCCAGACAGAGGCTTGCCAGAAGGAGCCGGATGTGGGCACACACATCAGACTTGCGCTGCTCGGATGGAGGTCACAGGGGTCAGAGGCAGGCCAGGTGGGACCTCTCTGACTGAGAAGGAAGGGGCACCTGCTGCAGGCAGGCAACTGTCCCCAGAGTGTGGAGACAGGCTGGATGGTTGAGGTACCAGTCAACTCAGACCCACCTGTCCCTCAGATGTCATACTCCCCCCCTCCCACTGCACCCACTTGGAAGGGACCCAGCCCAGGGCTTAAGGTATGTGCAGTGTGTCCCAGCTTGGGGCTTCTGGAGAAACTGGTGGTGTGAGGAGTGTCCATGCCATGCTCCCGGGTGGGGCTTGGCTTTGAGAGAGCACAGAGTCTTCCCCTTCCTGCCTCTGTGATTCCATGTTCCCACAGAGAACCGTGAGCTCATGAGTGGAGTGGACCCCCTGTTTCTTAGGTAGTTAGTCTGACAGGGAGTTCTGGAGGGAGGGGGCCATGGAGGATAGGACACTGTCTAGCCAGCTCTGGAGCTCTGGGGTGATGGATGGAGATGGCTGCATCTCCTTGTTCCCTGGGAGCTGGGAAGAGCTTTGTCCTTGGAGCTTGAAATTGATGGGATAGGATCTAGAACTTCCCTCTCTGTTCCTCTTGACCCCCTGCCCAGCTTCCACGGGAGAGCAGAATCCTAGCCCCTTCTTGAGTGAGTCTTTACACGTGCATGTGGGTGTGTCTGTGTATCTGTGTGCAAGAGTGTCTGTGTGTCTCTGAGTATGTAAGAGTGTGTGTGCCCATCTGTGTCTGTGTGTCTCTGAGTGTGTAAGCGTGTGTGTGCCCATCTGTGTCCGTGCACCACTGTGCACATCCCTGGACGGGAGTGTGCAGGAATATGAGGTTGAGCATAGTAAGCCCAGTCCCCGTGGGTGACTGTCAGTGTGCATTTTCACCTTAGTGACATGGTATGTTTGTGGGGTGCTGGCCTTAGTTACAGTCTCAGACTGCCTGCCGCAGCCTAAATCTTTCCTCTCCTGTGGATGACAAAGAACTTGGAGATGACCCTATTGAAGGCTAGCCGCTTGGCTGAAGGTGCCGTACAGGGCTCTTCCTTGTGCATTTGGGGGGGGGGGGACAGCCTCAGAGAAGAGGCTTGGGACCCCAGCAGCACCATAGCACCAGGAGGCACATTGAGGATCAGGATCCTTGCTGCCCAGCCCCCAACTCCACCTGGCCTATGTCATCATCGTCTTCATCATCATCATCATCATCATCATCATCATCATCATCATCATCGGCTGCTGGGTAGTCAGGCCAGGCTACAGCGGGACCTTCTGGTACCCAACCAGCATGGCTGCCTTCCTGGCCCTTTGGAGGCCTCTGTCTGAAGAGAGTTTCTCTGGTCTCCAGGACACGCTCCCATGGCATCTGCCGGTATTGCTCCCTGACTGTCCCATCTGTGAGGAGTCTGTTGCCCCAGCTAGACTGCAAGCCCCTCCCCCTCTGAGCCCCTCCTCCATTCTTGCTGGTGTAAGGGAGACCCAGGTGGAAACCAGGTGGAATGGATTCCATAAGCCAACGGTCCCTGGCCCTGACTATAGAACCGACCCTCCGGGGTCTTTTTAAAAGTGCGAATGCTTGGGCCTCAGCCCGGGGTGAGGGTGAGATTTAATGGTGTGGGAATACAGCCTGGCATTAGAAACAGTGAGAAGTCCCTTAGGACACCCCAAGAGGGGAAGCTCGCATCCTCTCAACTCCAGGGCCATGCTGGAGAACCAGCTCCACTTCTTCCTCCTTAGGGTTCCCACCCCACCCCAAGCCTGCTCCCCCACATCCGCCCATTGTCCTGGCTGCTCTGTTATGGTAACTTTATATCTCAGAGCCAGACACAGGAAAGGTACACAGTATGCATTGGTCCCATCCGTATTCCAGAATCTTCCCTGTGGTGAGAGTAGCCATGCCTAAGGTGGTGTGGCCTGAGATTACAAAGCCTGTCTGCTGAGAAGCCTACCCTTGTGTGCAAGTGGGTAAGGCTGGGGTGGGCATGTCTGTGTGAGGCCGTGGTGTGCGGGAGCTGTGATGTCAATATGCGTGTGTACTGGAAGCACTTAGATGCGTGTAGGGCTGAGAACCTAAGGATATCTGTAGGGTAGGAACTCTGTGCACATGGATGCCCGTGAATCAGCATTCCTGTATGTATCCTTGTGGGTCAGTGTTGGGACGGGTGACTGTGAACACCCCAGTCCCGGGAGACCAGGCTGATGGGATCTAGCGTATCTCTTCAGTGGCAGCCTCACCCTCTGTGTTGAGGGAACCGAGGAAAATTGTGGCCTTAAAACAGGGATCCCAGAGCCAGCTCTCAGGGTTCTGGGGCCCTTTTACCCCTGGCCCCTGCAGGTTAGTGTCTGGGGCGGGAGAAAGGGATTCATGGGACCAGGTACTGAATAGCAACCATAGTCTCAGCTTGACTGTGCTGAGACCACAGGGAAGCCCCCGGGGTTGCGTCATTCATCCGAAAACCAAGCCTGCTCCTCCCGGCACATTCCTCCCATCATCCCCCCCTTTCCCAGTCACTGTCTTTCTCCTGTTCTGTGGAAGTACCTGTTCAGGCTAGCAGAGCCAGGAAGAGTCTTAGACATGCCGGCCTCTCATGGCACAGAGTTAGAAGCTGGAACGGAGAGGGGCGGGGCCGGCTCAAGCCTTGGAAGTCTGGCTACAGCCCTGGGGGCATCGTGCCATGGCCACTGCTCCTGGGAACCGCTTACCTGACTGAATAGCCATGGGCGACTGAGCGGAACTGACCCTTCTCGGGGCGCCATCGACGCTGCTGGGCCTGTCACACACGGGACAGGTGTCACGAGGATCTTTTTGAGAGAGGAACCGTCTCCCTGGCCTATTCTGGCCTCTTCTCCCAGGCCACAGTCACTCCAAGCCCGTGGACAGCACGGTGCCTGCCATTCTCTGTCAACACTGGCTGCAGCCGCTGCTCCCTCCTCCAGGCTCCAGACAGAGAGGACTTTGTTTCCCCACTGGCCGCTGCTGTCTGCCCAGGAGGCTGGGCTGGGAACCAAGGCTAGCAGATGCTGGTGTCCCCATCGTCCTGACATCCTCCCCAGGACCAGGAAGGCTGCAGAGGACATTCAGTGTCCTTGGATTTTCCTCTGCATGGACAGCTCCATGGGGCTGAGGTGGGGAGGGAATGTCCTAGGAGTGTGGTGAGTGAACCTGTACTTGAGAGTTCCTACAGGCCATTGGCTGAGCTCAGATTCTGGCTGCCTTCTGTTCTGTGAGTGCTGTGTGTGTGCGTGTGTGCGTGTGTGTACGTGTGTGTGTGTGTGTGTGTGTGTGTGTGTACATGTGTGTGTGTGTGTGTGTGTGTGGTGTGTATGGGCAGAAGGACCACTCTTTTCTGGAGACCTCTTGACCCTTAGCACTGGAAGGGGCCTTAGAGGCATCTAACCCGGTGTGCCCATTGTACAGGTGAGAAAGCTGAGGTTCAGAGAGAAGGCACCTGCCTATCCCCATCCCTCTCCCTTCCATGTGTGGCCAGCCTTCATTGCCCAGGGGCCCTGTCAGAAATGCTCTCCCTCCTAGCACCTTCTTGCTCTCCATCCAGACACCCCATTTTCCCCCATCTCAGCCCAGTTGGGCAGGAGGGGGACTGCCCCAGGGCACCCCCAGGCATCACCACCCCCTGCCCCAGAGCAGCCTGCTCACCAAGTCCTTATCCCCAGCCTATAAGGGACAGGAAAGAGGGGACTGTTCCAGCCCTGGGGCCTCATCGATGGGAGGAAAGCCAACCCCTCCCCATATGCCCAGGCCCATATGTCTGCCCCGCCCACCCTGCTACTGAGGTAAAAGCACAACAGGAGACCCCCCCACTCACGGGTGACATGCCTTGGGGTCGTCTTGGGTCTCACGACCTTGCCTCACCCCTTCGCCTTGCTCTGTCTCCACCCAGCCTCTGTTCCCCCACTGCCCACCTTTCTCTATCCCACGAACCCCAAAATGTAACCTCTAGTTGCGGCCACGGTTGTTTCAATCAATAAAGACGCAGTGTTCTAGAACTCAGGGCCAGCCTGCGTGTGTTGGGCTTCAGGGAGGGGGGGCAAGGTGACGGGCTGGGCAGGGGCAGCCTTGCTTCTCTTTGCCGCCCATCACTGTGACCTGAACAGAGGGTCCCTGTGTCCTGTGCGCCCACGGCGAGCCCTTGTTCCTGTTCCCTTGTCACACAGACACAAGCACCGCGGTGATGGCATGGAGTCTCCCGTCTGGTGGGAGAGGTAGACGTGGAGCGAAGACTGACGCCAGGAAGTAGATCGTGGAAGCAGGGGGCTGGCAAAGAGAATGGGGGTCCGGGCCTTCGGACATTTGGTTAAGCGTGGAGCAGGCTTGCAATCCCAGAATGTGGGAAGCTGAAGCAGGGGGATCTTGAGTTCGAGGCCAGTCTGGCCTACATCAGAATGAGTTCATGGCCAACCTGAGCAGTTTAGTGAGACCCTGTCTTAAGATAAAATTTAAAAAAAAAAATAGCATGTGTTGGGGGGCTGCTGAGAGAAGGTTTAGGTGCAAGACCTCGCCCTGCTCTTGCCGAGGATCCAGGTTCAATTCCCAAGCATGGGATGGCTGATAACCACCGGGAACTCTAGCTCCAAGGGATCTGGTGCCCTCTTCTGGATCCTGCAGGCACCTGCACTCACATGTGCACATACTCACACATAGACACACATGCGCATCATTAAAAATAATTTTTTAACACTTGGATATAGCGCTGTGATATTTGGGGGCACTTGCCCCAAATCATTATACGCCTGTCTTTCCTATTGTTCAGGTGCCTCAGATTGCTAGGACTTCAGAGCCGTGAGGTCTGCCACAGTCACTTACTTCTGCTTCTTCCTCCGCTCTCCTCAGGAGAAGTGGGCTTGCTGAGGTCACGGGGCAGCCAGTGGCGAGGGAAACCCATACTGCTGGGGGTGCTCGAGGATCAATGGCCACATCTGGATGGGTGTCACAATGGGGACTGTAGTGAGACGGAGCAAGCGGCAGGAAGATTCTGTTTGTTACTTGGTTGCAATGACTGAGGTGGTTAGAGTCACCAGGCCCATGTTTCACATGGGGAAACTGAGGCTTCACAAGGCAACAGGCTGAGGACTCTCTGCCTAGACACCTTCTTATGGACACACCTGGCTAGAGACTTATAGCTTGGGTAGTCTGGTTCACAAGGAACTAGAAGATTTAAACTCTCTAGACACACACACACACACACACACACACACACACACACACACACACACCAAGAGGGACAGACTCCAAAATTAGTTGAGTTGTGACAGAGATGGTGTCCTGTGCTACATGCGGTTCTGGGTTCAAGGTAGAACTAAGAGCTGAGTCCATCAGCTATAGAAACTTCTAGCTCCTGCTGTGAGGTAAAGATGGCCGGATATCCCTCCTTACGTTTCCAGTGGAGAGGCGGACCTGACTCCCTTCTCCTCCAGTCTGCACTTGTCTTAGCGATCTTTTTGTTCACCTGAATGCGACTTTCCAAGCTGTCCTGTCCCAGGGCCAACATGCACCCGACTCTACTGAGACTACCAGGAGGCAGGGAGTCCCCCACCCCCCCCACCCCCCGCCCTGAACCATCCCAGCTGGGCCTGACCTGATAACCATTTCCACCAAAGCACCAGAAGATTCGGGTATGGAGCCATTTGGACTCCAGACCGGCCATTACTCCGGCGGGTGCAGCACAGAACACATCTGCCTGAATTTCTGACCATCTCATCATGGGACATGAGGCAGGGGCTAGTTCACTTGTTACCAGTGCAAGAGTTAACCTGGCCGGAATGTTTCGTCATCTGCATCCCGCCACACCCCCAGCGGAGCGTATCCCTCCCACCCACACAGTTCCTCTCCTGACTCATGTCAGCTCCCTCAGAACGTTAGCCAAGCGGGTACCAGGACCTCAGCTCCATTTCTCCCACAGGAGCTTCCTGTGGCAGCTGCCAGCATCCACTGACTCAGCCTCTCAAGAGAAGTGGCTGCTGGCCTGACTGCTGTTGTACATCCAGACACACACACACACACACACACACACACACACACACACACACACACACACAGTTGAGCAACCTGTTGACTAGCTGCCCGCTGCCACCTGGGAGCTCATCAATTGGGCTGAAGGAAGGGGTCATAGGTGTACAACATGGCTAACATTTTTAGAGAGCTTGTGGGTAGACCCACGTCAAGAGGCAGGGGACAGGTGGCTCCCATGAGTCTTTTCTTTTCCACCCTTCCTAAAGTGGCCATCCATTCCAGGGTCACTGTTGTGTGGTGTGTGCACCATGAAAGTCCTCCGGTTGACCTTGGCCAAGGGCCCTAGGTCTCGATACCAGGATCCAGGTAGGTGAGGTCACATGCAGAAGCATAGTCTTCTGTTTGCTCTTGTTAACTGATGAGTGAGAGACTCTGGGGAGGGGCCACATACATGTCTACTGACCTCCGAAAGGGAGCCCTCGACAAAGAAGCCATTGGACTAAGACCCAATTTGGAGAGGCAATGAGGTTTTTGTTTGTTTTGGGGGGCTACTAACAGGAGTGTGGGCGAGAGGTTACTTGGAGGAGCAGGCATGACTCAGAAGCAGCTGCATCACCAAAAAGCTCTCCCCCAAACTGCTGATGACTCCAGAAAGTTGCAACCTGGGAGTTTTCAGCACAGTATACAGGCAGTTCCACCATCCAAGAAAATCTCCCCTCTGCAGCAGCTGGCTCGAGTCTCCCCCGAGACTGTGTGCTGTTTCTCTAAAGCTGGCGAGAGCCGTTGAGAATTTTACAAGTTTTGGTTTTCCCAGACATGCTCCCTCCCTTTCCTCCTGAACCTCGTGGGCCTCCCCAGCCCTCCTGGAGGGGATGCTCTAGTTCTGAGGAGCAGGCCACACAGCTGACTGTTTTAATTCTGTACTGCAGATAAGGACAGCCAGGTTCAGAAAGGTGAGGTGGTCACCAAAGATCATAAAAATCAGGAGGAGAGACATCCAGAAGTTGGGCTTTCAGTATGGAGTTCCTCCTGTGCCTGATGGCCTGCTCTGTGTTCCCTCCTGGGGACTGCCATATCTTGCTAACCAGCTCATCCCCAGGCGCCGGGGAAGCCAGTCCTTCCCGTGGGGCTTGGGCTCCAGCCTCTGCCGTTGATGGAACTGTCCCGCTCCTGCTTTTCTTTTTCTAGCATCCTGACCTTTTTGCATACGTCCTTTGTTGAAAGCTTCACTCACACCTTTTTTAGAAAGAGGCTGAGTAAAAATAAATCCAAGGAAAAAAGCCGACACACTTCTCCTTGAAGTCACCCCAAACCCAGGCAGAGGCCTCCCTCCAGCCGGCTTCTCACACCTCCAGCTTCCAGATCCATCTTTCCCGGGCACGCAGCCTGTCAGCACCCAGTGTGGCTTCCTGCCCTGAGGTCAACTTGGCAGCTCCCTCAGATGCAAGCCCCTTATCCATCATCATCAGGACTCTCCAGCTGTTCAGATCTTCTCTAAAGATGGCGGGGTGGGGAGTGGGGTCTTCCTGCTCCTCTCAGGTACCCTGTGGCCAGTCGGAGCTCAGGTGCATGGATTCTGCACTTAGGGGCCTCCCCCCAGTTGCGCCAGCTGCACTGAGCAGGGCTCTGCCCTCAGATCTTATCCCCCACGGCCATCCAGCTACACTCACTCTCACCTGAGAGATGGGGAGAAAAGAGTTGAACGTGAATGGGGGGGGGGGCAGGGTGCTGAGAGCGCAGCGTTGGTACAGTGGGTGTTTTCTGGTCAGAAGCATCTGCAAAATATGAATGAGAGAGACTGGCCAATTGGAAAACAGCATGCTGATTACCACTTCATTTGTGTGTGTAAATGTGTTCATGTGTATGCAGGTGCATATGTGTGCGTTTCTACGCGGGTGGGTGGGTGGGTGGGTAGGTGTGCGAGGCCAGAGGACGGCCTCAGGTGTCATTCCTCATGTGCTGGTTTTGAAGATAGGAGCCTGCCCAGAAGGCTAGGCGGGATGGCCAGAGAGCTTAAGGAGTCCTCCTGTCTCTGCCTCCCCCGTGAGAGGGTCACAAACTCATGTCAGCACACGAGGCTGGTTCTCGCCTGTGTTCTGGGGAGCGAACTCACGTCCTCGGGGTTGCAGAACAGGCGCTTAACTCGGCCATCTCCCCAGCTACCATCTCATTTTTATACAAAAATATCTGTGGTGCTGCAGGGTGTGTGTGTGTGTGTGTGTGTGTGTGTGTGTGTGTGTCCCAAGTCCTAAGACTCTTCCCTGGCATGTGAACACTGGTTCTCACAATGGTGAAAATTCAGAGACCCTGAGTCAGCCCTAGGCCTTCTGCATTGTCTGAATACTTCTAAATAAACATGTATGATTTTTAATAACCAAGAAGAAAGTCTTATTTCCCTGAGAAAACAAAAGGCAGAAGTCATCAAGGACTATAGATTAAAAAGTAAAGGTCACCTTCTGTTCTTCATATTATTTCCATAGCTTAGACATCTCAGAGTTTGGGAAGAGGCTTTGAAATGAGAGCTTTTCTTCCTAATTTATTCAAAGAAAAAATACTCATCCAATTGGGAGGGAAGACAGGAAGAAGGGGTATGAGCCAGGTGTTTAATTAATTAATTAATTAACTAATTAATTGTCCGTGTGTATACATAGGGGCACAACATGCATGTGGAGATCAGAGGACACCTCTTGGGAGTCAGTCTCTCCTTCCATCATGTGGGATCTGGGGATTGAACTCAGGTCGTCACGCTTGGTGGCAAGAACCTTTACGCTCTGAGCCATCTCATAAACCCCCTTGAGCCAAGTAAGAGCAGCCTCAGAATCCACAAATTCCAGGAGAAATACTAACATGCAATGTTATGTCTAAAGTGGCATGCATGTGTGTGTGAGAGACAGGGGGAATGCAAAGGTGTACATGTGCATGTATGCATGAACATGGGTGAGTGTAGTACATGTGCATGTATGCATGAACACGGGAGAGTATAGTACATGTGCAAGTATGCACGAACACGGGTGAGTGTAGTACATGTGCATGTATGCACGAACATGGGTGAGTGTAGTACATGTGCATGTATGCATGAACATGGGTGAGTGTAGTACATGTGCATGTATGCACGAACATGGATGAGTGTAGTACATGTGCATGTATGCATGAACATGGGTGAGTGTAGTACATGTGCATGTATGCATGAACACGGGAGAGTGAATTGCATGCCCGCCTATGTATGCCTGCGGCTACATTTCCCCTACAATCAGTTGTAAAGCACGTGAGTAATTAAAACCCTGGGGTGGTGGTTGCTACCATCAGAGGAGAAGCAGCCCGGGAAGGGGAGGTGTGGGGATCGCAGCTCCCACACTTTCCTCACTCTTCGTCTTCCTCATCAGCCTCTAAGCATCCTCACCCAGAGTTGAGGCCCCAGTAGGGAGACTGAGGTCTGGTGCCTGGGGAGGAAGACGATGATGTGATCAGCCAGGACTCTTGTACCCTGTCACTTCCTCTAAGCCTCCTTGTGCCCTCTCTCTTTTTTGGCTGACGGGTACCAAAGCCCTTAGCTCCAAGAAAGGAATGAGAGGTAAGGATCAGTCAGCTGTTACTCTGGCCCATGAGCCCATAAACTGGACCGCCTGGAAACAGAAGAATCGCCCACCATTCTGCTTTCCTGGGAGGCTGGATTAGGCCCCCTCTCCAGACAGGACTCTCGGAGTGATAAGAGTGGTTTACAGGGAGGCCACACAGCTGTAGAGGCTGCTGCTGGGATCCTGGGTCAGACTTCTTACCCTACCACCTGTCCATCATTCCTTGGATAACTTTATGCCCAAGTAAACAGGCTTTGAATGTAATAGCCGCCCATGTCAGTGGCTCCCTGAAGGGAGAGAAATGAAATCTCATGCTTGCTGATGGGGTAGGGGTGGGGTGGGGCATCCTGAGGGAGTTTGGGGATCTGAGGAAGGATAGAGAGCTCTTTGGAAACTTGTGTCCAGTCCAGGGAGAAGGAGCAGGTGGGGACAGCAGGTCCCGGGTAGCTATCTCTGCCAGACTGAAAGGCTAAGAGGGAGGGCTCATGAAACTCACAAGAAAGCTGTAAGAACTCAGAAAAAAGCCTTTAATCCCAGCACTCGGGAGGCAGGTGGATCTCAGTGAGTTCGAGGCCAGCCTGGTCTACAAAGCTACAAAGTGAGTTTTAGGACAGCCAGGACTGTTATACAGAGAAATCTTGTCTCGAAAAAAAAAAAAAAAGAAAGAAAGAAAAAGAAAAAAAAAAGAACTCAGAAAAAAGTGACAATACTTGTGAGGCCCCTCTCTGCAGTTACATAAACCATGAACGGTGCTGGGGAGAGGAGACTCTTCAGTGGAACTGCCTACAAGTTGGACAGGGAACTCCTGTGAGCCGTCACCCATGCTGGGGTGAGCACCTTTGAGTCACCCATGCTCCAGTTCACCGCATAAGACTTGGTGGCATCATTTTTTTGATCTGTTGGCTGTGCCCTACCTGGAGTGAACAGATATTTGTCTCCATCTCCCCAGGGACAGTCAGTCATACAACAACAGGCCTTAGGAGGAGATGGGGAAAATTTCCAGAACATTCCAGGCTTCCACACACATTTATTTTGTCTTATCCTGGTAGGAGGATCTTCTTTTCCATCAACCTCATATCACTGTGTAGCTTGGACAGATGTTATATCAGGTCAAGCTCCCGCCATAGCTTGGGAAGAAAGGCTGTCAGCCTCTCAACTTTCCCATCCTGTACATGGCAGTCTCCATGCCTGCCACCGACAGTGCTCTTGTGGCCCACCGCTGGCCTCTGCCTCGAGAGGGTCAGAGAGGGTATCTGGATTTCCTGGAGGAAGACTAGAGAGAGGAAGCCTAGACAAAGACTGGACGCTGAAGGAGTGATATGCACTAAGTTACTTGTCTGGTGTGAAGATGGCTGACTGGCCCCTCAAGGCCCAGTTTCCTGTGAATTAGGAAAGAGTCTATAAGCTTAAGGATTCTTCCTGTTCAAGTGATCAATGAAAGGAGAGAGCAGGGTGTTCCTAAGGAGTGCTAAGAAAGAGAAGGGACGCTGTAGTTGGTTTTTATTTTTATTTCTTTAACTCTTTGGGGCCCTCCATCCAGCTCCCAAATAAATACATAGAGACTTATTCTTACTTATAAATGCCCGGCCTTAGCTTGGCTTGTTTCTAACCATCTTTTCTAACTTAAATTATCCCATTTCTCTTTAACTATGTTTTGCCTCTAGGCTTTTTACCTTTATTTTTATATCTTTCTTTCCTCTTTACTCTGTGGCTGGCTGTGTGGCTGAGTGGCTGGCCCCTGGCTTCCTCCTCTCCTTCTCCTTTTCTTGTTCCTCCCTCTTCTCTCTCAAGCCTGGATTTCTCCTCCTATTTATTCTTTCTGCCTGGCAGCCCTGCCTAGCTTTCTGCTGCCTCACTATTGGCCATTCAGCTCTTTATTAAACCATCAGGTGTTTTAGACAGGTACAGTCACACAGCTCCACAGAGTTAAACAAATGCAACATCGAAGAAGAATGCAACACATCTTTGCATTGTTAAACAAATGTTTCACAGCTTAAACAAATGTAACACATCTTAAACTAATATTCCACAACAGGACACCTACTAAAGGTCCAGGAGAACCCCAACATTCATCTCTGTTTCTATTGATATAGCTGAGCCTGTTGTCTCCACCCCCATGCTGGGGAGCCCCACTACCCAGGCCTAGGTGGGACCTCCTTCTTCCCACAATCATCCCTTGAAGTGGACCCCATCCTCACTGGGAGGAGGGCAGGTGACTGGACCCAGGGCTTCAGCTGACTTGGCCCAGTGGGAAGTGGGGAATGGAAGAGGGGAGTGGAGAGGGGGGATATGGGCCAGGGCAACCAACACAGTGAAGCACTGCACTAATCAGGCTTGAGCTCTGGGCTCTGGGCCCAGGGCGGGTATCTGACTAACGTCAGCAGCATCAGGCTAGAGAGGAGCAGCAGCCAGAGATCCGGCTGAGGCCTGAGGCAGTGGACCTTGGTGGAGAGGGATTGCAAGGGTTTTGGCTAAGGCAGATCTGCCTTCATGATGTCTCAGGGGCAGCAGGCCCTCTGTCCTGAGTGTGTGAGAGGCCTGGATCCTGAAGGGCATTGACCTTGCCCTGGACTCATTCCTGGAGAAGAAAACAGGATGGGGCTGGGTAGGGTCCATCCTGGGACCCAATGATGCATGCCAGGCTCACTGCTGTGCCGGGTGGCCTCCAAGCTCCCAGCCACACTCCCTCCAACCTCCTGCATCCTGAAGATGCTGCCGTCTAGGGCCTGGACTCTGGGAGAATGGTTAGGAGCCTTGTCCTGCCCCCAGCATGTGCCAGCAGACGCTGAGGAACTCCGGATTGCAGTTTCTGACTCACTCTGTGGAGACCATGATTCTTCCTCGAGATCAATCTCCAATCCAATTTTGGAAACACAGCGGGACGAATAGTAAGGATCAAAAGACACTTGCTGATGGGTAAGTGATTCGGGGGAGTAGCTATGTCCTCAAAATACTCGGGACTCATTATAACTGAGGGAAGGCTCCAAATACAGTATGGGAGATTACAGAGGTGTGTCTTCCTCCCACAGGCCAGGGTGTGCTGAGATCAGACTGTCTCCCTCAGACTGCAGCTCCCTGAGGACTGGCCATGTCCCCCTGGAGCCCTCTGAGGACAGGCCATGGTACCCTCAGCCTGGGTATCTCTGAGGACAATCCATGTCTCCTCAGCCTGGGGCTCCCTAATGCCACATCTCCCTCAGATTGAGGATGTGTCTCCCCCAGATTGGGGTCCCCTGAGGATGGGCCATGTCCTCCCCAGAATGAGTCATATCTCCCTGGGGCCCCCCCCAAGGACAGGCCATGTTACCTTCAGACTGGGAACCTCAGAGGACAATCTGTGTCCCTTACGGACTGATGCCCCTGCACGAAACATCTTCTGTGTGCATTTCAGATGTAGAACATTCTCTTGGGCTCCGGAGCGCGATGCTGGGTAAAGCCTTGTTCTCACATTCCCCCCCTCCCCCCCGTCCCCCTCTCCAGAGTACTGGCTGTGGCAGTACTGCAGATGGCATCTCCTAATGCTCGTGGGTGTTTAAGCGCCCTGGGAGTAAAGTTTAGCCTCATTACAGCTTGTTTGAGAGAAGAGCCAATTAGAGAGGCAATTTTCCTTGAGCAGTCTGAAGAATGTGTTGATATGCTAGCCGGTCGGATGGGAAGCGGGTAACCTTCGTCATCTCTGCAGGCCTAATGGTGGCCCTGACTGCCCCCCACCACACACACACACCTCTGGGAGTCTCCTAGCCACTGGATTTGGGCTGATGGTAGGAGAGGAGCCTTGAGTCCCAGTCCTCCTGAGACCTCTGGTCTCCAGAGGTTACCCTGACCCATCTCTCTCCATTAACTTCACACGGGCTTCTTTCATCCTGGTATGTTCCTTGCTGTGGGGAAACCTCATTGCTAATTACCTTCTTTGGGGCTAAATGTCTTTCTATTGAATTATTTGTGATGAAGGAAGATGGGAAGTGCCCTTAGGAAGAAGTCGGAGCCCCCTCCCCCACTTCCCTGTCCCATCCAGGAAGTTCTATGCCTTCTGTTGTGGGCAGATGGAGGGAAGACGCTGTTCCAAAGCTCAGTGTTGGCCAGGGTACTCTGAAAAGCAAATGAAAGGACCCTGACTGGAGCCACGAGGTAACACAGAAGGAAGGACTCCAGGTCTCTCAGAATCAAAGCGGGGGGTGCGGGGGGGGGGGGGTGGGGGGGGGGCTGGAGCCCAGAGCTCTGCACAAACCAGAAGTTGCTCACTCTTTCTCTGGCTTTTGAATTAGTGTGATCTCTAGGCCCCTCTTCCTCACAAGGCAGCCAGCCACTTCTCTCTGCCTCTCCACTCACAGCCTTTCCACTCCCAGGGAAGAATGCTGATTGGCCCAACTTTGGGCACCTGATCGTACCCCTGAGAAAGGCCCCATGCCGGAATCTCTGGTGAGCCCATGCCAGGGAGAGGACAGCCTGGAAGGACGGCAGGGTGGCCATCCATCACGGGGACAGGTGCCTGCCATCCTGTCACACATCTTGAAACAGGCTCTAAAAAGTCCCTGTCGCCATCACCATGATTTATAGGCGAGGCAGCCAGGACTCAGAAAGCTGAAGAGCTTTGCCTAAATGAGAGAGCCAGGACTTGAACCTCAAAACTTTGGGCAAGCAACGGGAGTTGGGGAAAGAGGAAGGCTGAGTCCATCTGACGCGATAAATCTTGGGCACGGGACATGGAACTCCCAAACCCAGGCAACCGGCACACAGGATCTGAAGCTGAGTGCGCAGAGCTCACAAGGCTGCTAGAGCCAAGTAGGGCCCCTCGGGACACGGTGTGGCTTAAATCCGAAGTGTCCCCCATGTGCTCTTGGTCCTCAGAGGGTGGCTCTGTTTGGTCCTCAGAAGGTGGAGCATGACTGAAGGAAGTGGATCACTGGGCACCATGGGCCTCTATTTCCTGTTTGCTCTCGGCTTGCTGATGGCAGACAGTGTGACTGACCAGCTACCTCACGCTTCTGCTGCCTTGATGGAGTGTATTCCTTCTCCAACCTGGGGCCAAAGTAAGTCTACCCATTTTTTTTTTTTTTTTAGATTTATTTTATTTTGTGTGCATGAGTGCTTTGCCTGCATGGATGTCTGTGCATAACATGCATGCCTGGTGCCTAAGGAAGTGGTAAGCCTCTATGTGGGTGCTGGGAATCGAACCTGGGTCCTTTGCAAGAACAACAAATGCTCTTCACCAATGAGCAAACTCTCAGGCCAATCCTGCCTTTCTTGAAGTTATGGTTAAAGCAGTGAATACAGCTGGCAGGCTTCCTAGAGGAAACAGCATCTGCAAACAGCTGGAACTGGGCTGGTGCACCACAAGGATAAATGGGAAGGGAAGGGTAGGCTTCCACAGCATCCTGACCAGTAACCACAGTGGGAGGTTGGGCAGCTGGGGCCAGAAAGGTGGACATGGAAACCATAAGCAGGGTTGGAGTTCACAGTACTGGCACAAGGATGCTGGGTAATATTATTTTAAGGTGTGTTACTTTTGTGTATGTTGCATTTGTTTAACTCTGTGAAGCTGTGTGACTGTGCCTGTCTAAAACACCTGATGGTCTAATAAAGAGCTGAATGGCCAATAGCAAGGCAGGAGAAAGGATAGGTGGGGCTGGCAGGCAGAGAGAATAAATAGGAGAAATCTGGGAGGAAGAAGGAAAGTAGCCCAGAGAAGGAAGAGGACTTCAGGGGCCAGCCACCCAGCTACACAGCCAGACATGAAGTAAGAAGTGAAGAAAGGTATACAGAAATAGAGAAAGGTATAAGGCCAAAGGCAAAAGCTAGACAGGATAATTTAAGAAGAGATGGCTAGCAACAAGCCAAGCTAAGGGCCAGACATTTATAACTAAGAATAAGCCTCCATGTGTGATTTATTTGGGAGCTGGGTGGCGGGTCCCCCAAAAGAGGAAAAAAACAATCAATAGAACAAAGACACTGTGGATTTTTAAAAAGTTGATTTCTTTAATTTTTGCCAGTGTGTATGTGGAGCTGACAGGTGCAAGTACCTGCAGAAGCCAGAAGAGGATGTTGGATCCCCTGGAACTGTGAGCTGCCTGATGTGGGTGCTGGGACCAGACCTCAGGTCCTCTGGAAGAGAAGCCCAGAGCTCCTAATAGCTCAGCCGTCTCTTCATCACACCCCCTCCGCAACCTTGCAAGCTGTGGGGCTTTTAATGGAGGTGTTGACAGGAGAGAGAACACTTCCGGAGGGTGAGTCTCAAATGCTTATTGAGCACAACACTCCACAGCCCAGACTAAAAGTAGGGGCAATGTAGTAGGGGGTCAGGCTTCCTGTTGCCCCATCCAAGGCAGAGCAGGGCTCACTTCCTTAAGAGAGCAGCGTGGATTGCAGAAGTAGGCACACCATGGGTGCTCAGCAAAGAGCGCACCAGAAGCCTGTAGGGGACATTTCAAGTTCAAATCAGCACAAGGAGTAACATTTGATTTACCTGAGCACAAGCAATGTTAGTGTGGTCAGAACCCCTGTGGGTGTGGTTGTGTGTGAACATAGGTGTGTGCGCACATAAGTGTGTGTGCACATGGAGACCCAAGGTTGATGGCAGAATCATCCTCAATAGCTCACTCACTCATTCACTCACAGAGATAGGGTCTCTCAATCAAACCCAGAGTTCATGGATATAGGTAGTCTTGCTGGCCAACTTGCTCTGGGACTCCCCTGTCTCCACCTTCCAAGGCTACCACAACCACCCAGAATTTTATGTGGGTTCTGGGGATTCGAACTCTGGTCCTCACGCTTGCTTTGCAATCGTTTTAACCATTGAGCAATCTTCCCAGCCCTTTACCATTCTTTGAGAAGACAATTTTGAAGAATGAGCACCTACTCTGTACCACTGTCAAAAAAAAAAAAAAAAAAAAAAAAAAAAACAATGTTGTCTGGGTCATCAGTGCACAGTATGGCTTTCTATATTTTTCGCAAATATGCAAAGGAAGAAGCCAAGACCCTGAGAATTAAGGGGACATGTCCAAGGTCACACAGCCAGAAAACGAGAGAACTTAGTTCTACTTATTTTCTAGAGCCAATGTCTCCAACCCTCAAGCCCTGGGGCCCTGCTGGGCATGGAGGGATCCCCAGGCAGAGGGTGGGGTGTGGGACTGTGCCTCTACCATTAGACTCACTGATAGGTGTTTCATCCTCCCTTTGCTTTTAGGGGGTCCTTGTTCAGGGTTCAAATCCTTCAGCTCTGCACTGGGTAACAGGGGAGAGAGGCCCTGCCTAGGCTGCCTCGGGGGACCTGGGATCACGCCAGGCACCAGTAGCTTCCTGGGTATCTCTCAGAGGCGACTCCACAGCAGCGGACAGCCTGCTAATTAGGACACGCTCTTTATGACTTTGTATTCCGAGATGTCATTTACTAGACTCGGGGTTGGGGGGGTGGGAGTGGAGAAGACATACACAGTTGTTTTTAATTACATTTGGTTTGCTAATTTCTGATAGAAAATAAATATTTACCGAGAGCCATATTTCTTCATTTCACGCCGGCTGACTCTCAGAGTTTATCGGGTGCCCAAACAGGCACGCCCGCTCACCTCCCCCCCTCGAGTCCCCACCCCCTTGCTGGAGTCACACTCTAGAGCCTGGAGAAGTGGGTAGGGAGGGGGAGAGAGGGGGGAAATGGAAAAGGTGGAGATGGGTCAAGTTCAAGTGTGGACAGTACCATGAGTCTGAGGTCGTGGAGATAAGCCTCCTTCCCAGTCTCTTGTGTGGTGGCCTTAGCAGAGAGGTTGGAAGGCAAGGTGGCCTTAGCCCTGACGTGTCTTCCCGGGTCTCTCCACACAATGGGCCACCTCTAAGGATGTGCAGTCTTCCATGTGCTAGGATGCACTCACTCTGGTGATCCTTCTGAGGACCAGGCTCCATGATGGGTGGACAGAGCTTAAAAGGTGGTTTTGTCAACTTTCTCCAAATGACCCTTGCAAGGCAATGAGGGTGGGAAGAGAGAGCACAGGGGGAGAGGGAAGGTCTGGGGGAGGGGAGCACCTTGCTGAGGGGGTGTCTAGGATGTGGCTAAAGGACAGAACAGACACTTCTGTGTGGTTATGTGTTCAAGGCACATGTGTATGCGGCTAAGTCACACATGGGCTTGTAGATGTGAAGGCTGCCGGTCAATTCTTCCAGAACCACTCACCTTGTATTTTGTTTTTAAATTGTGCGAGTGGGTGCTTACGTATACACTACAGAGTCCAGAAGAGGTCATTGGATCCTCTGGAGAAGGAGTTACTGGCTGTGTGAGCCACCTTGTAGGTGCTGGGAACTGAACTTGGGTCGGTAAAGCGATGCCTATCCCTTCTCCCAAGGTCCCGATGACAGACTCCACCAAAGTTCACCCTGGAGAACCAACGAATTGATTGGGCTTCCTTGCAAAACCTAGATGAGGGGTTAGTTACAGGGATGTGGGCACCCCCTCCTAACTGGCCGCACCTGGAAGAGCCTACCCATCAGACGAGGTCTTTCTTGAAACTGCATAAATGGAGTTCTGTCCTGGGGCTTCTGTCTGAGCTATCCCGCCTTCAGGGCCACTTGCCAGGTAGTGAGGAGCAGCTGGGTACTTATGGGGGTGGGGAGGGTAAGGAGGTGTGGGAGGTGAAGGGTGGGGGTGGGGGGGAGTGTAAACCACCACCCAGCCCGGCTGAGATGATCTTTTGCAAGGAGGTCCCGCTGAACCCCTCAAGCTGTTGGTTTCTTGGCTCGGAGGACAGCACTCAGAACACAGCCCCTAACCCGCTGAATGCTGCTCTCTCCAGGTTCCCACCTCATGTTCTGAGACAGGATCTCTCACTGGAACCTAGGGCTTGGTCCCAGGGATCCTGTCACCACGTCCCCAGCACTGGGGCTACAACCAAGCATCACTATACCTGGCTTTTTATGTGGCTTCTGGGGCTTGAACTCAAGTCCTCATGCAATTTACCAACTGAAGCAACACCCCACCCCGCCCCCCACACCACCCCCACAGCCCTACACTCTTCCCTCTACCGAGCATTGTGGTCTTGGGGCTGATGCCTTCCTGGTGCTGTACAAAGGGACTAGGCCCCCCCATAACTAGCCGAGGGAGAGCAGGCTCTAAATGTCAGTAGGACTTATCCAGACTGTCCTGGTACATGCGCTGTCTGGTGGCACCCTGGTGTCTTCACCACCACCACCCCACCCCCCCCACCCCCCCCACCCGACCCGTCATGATAGCCAAAGTTGCCAGTGGATGGAGTCAGATGTCAAAAGCCCTTGTGTGCCTAGGGGGCCCTCACTGAGAAGCACTGTTTGAATAGCCAGGGAGGGAGGGCAAGGGAGGAGCCTCGGGGAGACTGGGAAGAGCCTGGCAGCTGAGAGCGGTCTCAATGGTGCCCAGAAAGGGATGGGGGAAGAGATAAGGAGAGCTGAGGGCAGTAGAGTAGAGAGAGAGTAGAGGTCCCTGCCCCCAGCCTGATTTCCAAATCCATGGTAAGCCAAGGCTGATTTTTTTTTTTCCAATTACATTTCAATTTAGCTCAATTACTTTTCCATTATTGTTCAAGCGACTCGGTTTTAATTGAAGCTGGTGGTTCTTATCTTCCTCACCCCCCCCCCACTACATACAAGGGAGGAAGGGGAGGAGGGGGAAGAGGAGAGTCTGGAGGGAGGCCTAGGAGCTGTGGTCCCCTTAGGTGAAAGGTCAAGGCTCACCTGGAGCTTTGGGACACCCCCTGAGTGGCCAAAATAGATCTGCACGGTGACAGAGAGAGACGCGAAGAAGCAAAGTTTGTTGGCCAGCTCTGACCAGTACAGTGGGCCAGTCCCAGGCCTGGTTTCAATCCCCGTGGTTTAGAACTGTGGTCTAAACATATTCACCTGGACTCCTTCAGGACGGAGCCGCTGGGCTCCAGAACTTTTATTGTGATGTGTCGTTACAATTGTTTTATTTACGATGGCGCATCCCTTCTGCGCCTCCTTCATAAACCCAACTTGATGGTAGTGGGCATGCGCATGTGGGGATACCTGTCCCGGCTTTCAGGGGCCTGAAATGGATTCTGGAAGATCCCGGGAGACTTTGGGACCAGACATGGTTACAGCCAAGATTCATTTAATCCTTAGCACAAGCCCACGTGGTGCTTTACAGAGGCGAAAACTGGAGCCCAGAGAAGTGAAGGGATTGGTCCTGAGTCTCACAAAGGAGAAATTGCGGAGGTGGGGGGTATCTCAGCCGTGTGGGTCTGAAGCCTGGGTACTACCCCAGAGCCTTGTATTACACACACAATATCACATCAACTTGCCTTTCCAAACCCCAGCTCCCTGACACTCCTCCACTTCCAGAGTCTGTTCCTATTAGTCCTCCTCCTCCTCCTCCTCCTCCTCCTCCTCCTCCTCCTCCTCCTCCTCCCCCTCCTCCCCCTCCAGCTTTGAGGTTGGACGGATCTGAATGAAATGACCTGCAAACTGCAATTCAAGCTCTGAGAGTCTCCATGTCCTTCTTAACTAGATGTGAACAACATCTCCTTCCTGGGGATGGGGCTCCGTGGACAGAACCAATGAGATGAAGGATATTGGGAACCTTCCCCTGCATCGTGTTGGCCCCAGCACCCAGCCACAGCAGAGTTAACCTCCCCACTTATCACATCAAACCAATGAGTCCAGAGACGTGCTCACACCGCAGGGAGAAGGGGCAGAGCCTGACTCTGGGGTCCACGTCTCTCTGAGTCACTTTTCTATCGCTGTGACAGGCCACCACGGCAAAGGCAACTTATGGATGACTTGATTGGGGGCTCACAGTTTCAGAAGGTGAGTCCGTGATCATTACAGCAGAGAGCATGGCGGCAGGCAGACAGGCATGGTGCTGGAGCAGTAGCTGGGAACTTACAGCCATATCCAAAAATAGGAGGCAGAGAAGCTAACCCGAACTGACAGGGGATTTTGAAACCCACGCCCAGTGTGACAGGCCTTCTCCAACAAGATCACACCTCCTAATCCTTCCCATACAGTTTCACCAGCTGGGGGGACCAAGCATCCAAATTCATGAGCCTACTGGGGGGGGGGCATTCTCATTTGAACCAGCATACCTTCTAACCCTAAATGCCCCCAGGCCTGCAATAGAGGAGGTAAGGGGGGACATGTAAGTGACTGTCAACTTTGTGAGCCCTTGGGGTAAGCATATACCTATTGGTTCCTCTTTCCACCCATGCCTTGTTCTGCCCAATGGAGCTGGAGAGGACCCTGTGACCCTGAGGTGGGTGAGTGGTTAGCAAGCCTCTGGCCCTGTGGCTATGAGGCATACACGTGCTTCTCAAATGAAAGATGCTGTCTACTAGAAATAATGAAATATTAAGCCAAAAGGGGGCTTTAAATGTTTTTTTTTTCAAGTAGCAAAGCCTGGAGGTGGGTGGTAATGGTGGTTTGAATGAGAATGGACCCTACTAAGATTGCTTATTGCTTTTATAGAGGACCTGGGTTCAATTCCCAGCACCCACATGGCAGCTAACTATCACTGGTAAGTACTAGGCTGTATAGTAGGTTTAAGGCTTGCTGGGATACCTAAGACGTGTCTGAAAAGAAACACAGTCAGGTGCGGTGGCACACACCTTCAATCCTGGCAGTTGGGAGGCAGAGACAGGTTAAACTCTGTGGACTCAAGGCCAACCTAGACTACATATCATGTTTCTATTGGCTATGTACTGATACACTGTCTCTATCAAACAATCAATCAGTCAATCAATCAATGCCTAATTTCCAAAATGCATGTAAAAAATAAATGAGCAGCCCAACCCTGTATCTCTTAAGTAAATTAAAATTATTTTAAAAACTGAAATACCTCAGCAGTATGGTTTCTCTGGTGAATCTTACCAAACATTAAAAGAATATATTTATTCTACAATCTCTTCCTAAAAAGAGGAGAGATGGGAATACATCGTAACTAATCTGAGATTGCCTCTATTGGGTTTTTTTGTTTTTGTTTTTGTTTTTTTGGTTTTTTTTTTTTTCCCCCACAGGGTTTCTCTGTGTCGTTTTGGTGCCTGTCCTGGATCTCACTCTGTAACCCAGGCTGGCCTCAAACTCAGAGTCCTGGCTCTGCCTCCCGAGTCCTGGGATTAAAGGCGTGCGCCACCGCAGCCCAGCTCACCTCTATTTTTAAATAGGAGCAAGACAGGAGAAGAAACCTGCAGAACGCCATTCCTCAGGAATCTAACAGCCAAAATATTATGCAAAATACTAGGCAGGTGACTGCATCAATCCACAGAGAGAATTACACACCACGGCCGAACGAGGCCCCTCCCGGGAACGTCAGGCTGGTTCAATATTCAAAAGTCAATCAATGTAATCCATCACATTAACAGCCCACATTCTCCTCTCAAACGGAGATAATAAGCACGTGTTGCTGTAAGCTGCTGGGCTGTGTGACAGTTTGATACTCGGCAATGGATTAGGGACCCAGCACAGCTGATGCTCCCTCTCTATTCATTCCTCGCTCCCCAGGGGCAATCACTGGCCCAAATGTAGTGTGTGTGTGTGTGTGTGTGTGTGTGTGTGTGTGTGTGTGTGTGTGTGCTCGTGTTTGTCCCCCCCCCTCTCTCCCTCCCTCCCTCCCTTCTTCTTCTCTTTCTCTCTTTTTTTTTTTTTTTTTTTTGGTTTTACGAGACAGGGTTTCTCTGTGTAGCTTTGCACCTTTCCTGGAACTCACTTGGTAGCCCAGGCTGGCCTCGAACTCACAGAGATCCTCCTGCCTCTGCCTCCCGAGTGCTGGGATTAAAGGCGTGTGCCACCACCGCCCGGCTCTTTCTTTCTTTTTTGAGACAGGATCTCATCTTGAACTCACAGAGTCTTCCTGATTCTGCCACCCAATTGCTAGGGTTAAAGGTGTTCACCACCATACCTGCCTATTCTATGTGTTTATTTGTACTCTTACTTGAAATGCTGGGGATTGGACCCAGGGACGTGTGCGTGCCCGGCAAGGACTTTGTCACTGAGCTACACCCCAGCCCATATTTACAGGTTTTTAAAACTTACATAAATAATATCCACACCGCAGGCAATCCTTCTGTTTGTAAAGTGCCTGGGGCTGACGTATAACTCAGTTGGTAGACGCAGCCCGCACAAAGCCCTGGAGTCTATTCCTAGTACTCCACAAAACCGGGCATGATAGCACTTGGGAGGCAGAGGCAAGAGGGCCAGAAGTTCAAGGTCATCCTTAGCTACACAGTGAACAGAGGCCAGCCTGTGGTACATGTGAATTGTCTGTAGTAACAGTAGGGTGTCCTGAAATTCACCAGTGTCAGGCAGGGGCTCTAACTGCTGTGTGGCCCTCCACCGCTGTGGCTGATTGATCTTCCATGGTGACAAATTCATTTGTCCCCAGACTTGGCATTTGTCAGAGTCTTGGCAGGAACCTTCCTGTGAGTGTCCCCAGGTGTGAATGTGTTGGAGTTTCTCTGGGGAGAGAGAAAGGGCTACCTGGTCCTTCTCTGTTCAAAAACTTCTCTACCAGAGCCCATACGAAGGGGCCACAGCCGTGGCTCGTGTTTCTGTGCGTTTCAGAAGGTTGGGAGGAAGAGGAATAGCAAGATGATGACCACAGGTCCTGTCTACGTATGAGACGAACTGAGTAGAGTCCTCATGCCATCAGGGAATGTGTCCATTGCAAGGATTTCGGATGCTTTTTTTGCCCCTTCCATCTGCCCTGATGGTCTCATCCCTTCTCAGCTCCTGCCTGGCCTGGAAAGCTCCTTTCTCCCTCCATATCCTCATCCAAACCCAGCAACTTGTCAAGGTCTCAGGCGAGGGCATTAGATAGCATGAGACGACAGGAACCCCTGCCTCGCTACAAGTGAGGGGTTGGGGGCTGCAGTTAAAGGGGAAGACAGAGGAAAATGGAGAAGAGCAGGAATGAGGGAAAGGACCACTGAAGTGAGTCAAGATGCCCTTGTCTCGGTGAGCTCAAGAGCATTCCTACCTGGAACAATGTTACCGGAAGTGTATTTGAGCATCAGGGGTCCCCTGAGACAGTACAACATGTGCACGTTCTCAACGGTGCATGCACATCTGTGCAAGCAAGCACACCCCTCACACAACACGCATATGTGAAAGCATATACCTTGTGCACAGCACTACACACATCCCATGTGTGCACACTTACACACTCACTGTTCATGCTCCTTTGTAGCCCAATAGGAGAGCAGGGGATGATTTATGCCCACATTCTCTCTTGCAACTTCTCAGGCTCCGCCCAAGGCTTTAGGAAATTCAGCCTTAAAGAATTTCATTTCCAGCCATGAGGTTGGTAGCTCATGCCTGTGACTACAGTACCCAGGAAATAGAGGCAGAAGGATCCAGAGTTCAAGACCAGCCTAGGCTACAAAGTAAGACCCTCTTTACTTTAAGAGAAAGGAGTGTGGCAATGCACACCTATAATTCCAATCTCAGGAGGCTATGCAAGAGAATTTAAGTTCCAGAGGCCAGCCTGGGCTACATAGTGCATTCCAGGTCAGCCTGACTACAAAATGAGACCCTATCTCAAAAGAAAAAAAATGTTTTCCTTCTGTTTAGGACTCTGGTTTTATACTATTTTTTTTTCACCTAATTGCACCCTTTGGACTGTTATTTGTTTTTCAGCAGAGAAATAGTTGCCTTTTTTTTTAAGTTAGAAAAATAATCCGGCTGGAGAAACAACTCAGTGGTTAAGAGCTCACACTGCTCTTGCAGAGGACCTGAGTTCAGTTCCCAGCACCCACCTACATCAGACAGCTCTACACTTAGCTGTAACTCCAGGTCCAGGGATCAGACACCATCTTCTGTCCTTTGTGGACATTACACTCAGGTGCACAAGCCCACCCACACCTACACACACACACACATTTATACATATACATATATATACACATATACATAAATAAAACTAAAAATAAATCTTATTTGGATGAAAAAGAATCGTTTGCTGCTCAATAGTTAGATAACATAAAATAACACAAACAGGATAAAACCCAAAGAGGAAACCTGGTGCCATCTAGGTGCCTTCTAGAAGGAAATGGGTCCTTCTAGAAGCTTCTTTCTTCTAAATAGACACAACTATCCCCCTTTTCTAAATGTCTCCTGATTTGTTTTTATTTGACAATAAATGTTTTTAAGTGCCTCTTTGATAAATAAAACTAGCCAGCTAACCCTGTTTTTAAAGTCTATTTAAAAAGTGCACAGTGTTCCATGCCCTGGTCTGGGTACACCGTATTTTTTAAATACAATTGTGACAGTGTCTCACAAGTTCTTCTAGAACCATCTACCTCACTGGAGACAAGAGGCTCTGTGTCCCCTGTCCACCCTGGGCTGACCTTTATGGCTGATTTGACTACTAAATACTACAACTTTGTTTTTACACAAGAGCTCATGTAGCATAGCCCAGGCTAGCCTCCAAGTCACTATGTAACCAAAGATAGCCTTTGAGCTTCTGGTCCTCCAGTCTCCACCTCCCTGGAATGCGGAGATTATAGACAAGTGCCACCACAGAGGGTTTATGTCCTCTGAATTCCATACAGCTCTGCGGGACACATGCATGTGTGTGCACATGCACACACCCACACATACAAGGAAGCAAGGAAGGAGGGAAGGAAGGAAGGAAGGAAATAAATAAATAAATAAATAAATAAATAAATAAATAAATAAATAAATAAATAAATAAATAAATGTGATGGTAGCTTTTTTTTTGTTTGTTTGTTTGTTTTGGTTTGGTTTTTTCGAGACAGGGTTTCTCTGTGTAGCTTTGTGCCTTTCCTGGAACTCACTTGGTAGTCCAGGCTGGCCTCGAACTCACAGAGATCCGCCTGCCTCTGTCTCCCAAGTGCTGGGATTAAAGGCGTGTGCCAGCACCGCCGGGCTGGTAGCTTTTAAAATATAAAATACATTGGATTTGAAAATCCCTTCCTCATGGGTTGTGGGAATTTTCTCATATAAACAAACCACAGAGCGTGGCAGGTCTGTCCCTATGGGCGTCCTGGCACTACCTCAGACCCAGTGAGTTTTTCCCTTGTGAAGTAATGGAGAAGGGGCAGGCATGTCCCATACATTTTTTTTAAAAGTGGCTTTTTAAATTTTTACTTTTGAGATTTTAATCTAATGATATCATTTCCCCCTTCCCATTCCTTCCTCCAGAACCTCCCACATACCCCTCCTGCTCTCCTTCAAATTCGGGGCCTCTGTTTTCATTAATAGGCCTATAAATATATATCCCCAAATACATAAGTACTGGTTTATTAAAGTGGTGGCCCGTGGGTTCTCCTCCAAGACTCACGACTTCACTAGCTCTGGCTAGTTGTTTGGATTTCCAGTGCTGGTGCCAACTAAGGACAACGCAATAGCCTGGTCCCATAGAGTCATGGTCGTTAGTGTGCCCTCAGCATCAAACAGCGTTGGCCACCAAGCCAGGCATCAGGCCAGGATGAACAAAGGCGTGATTTCCCTCTGGTGGAGCTTGTCTTAAGTCTCATTAGAAAATGGTTGGTTACCATCGAGGTGTGTGCCTCTACCACACTCTTGGGTTATGGAGCCATGCTGGTCCTATTGTGGTTCAATGTACCTGGGTAGGACTGACTGTTGGTTTCTCCCTTTTTTGGAAGCTTGCATGGCTCCTAGTCCTCAGGGAGGAGGCGTTCAGGTCATCTGCAGTGCAGGGGCTTCTGGACCTTGTATATGAAGTGTGTGATGTCTTCTGCACTAGGGACTTACCTTCCACCCCTTGGGGGCAGCCAAGGGCAATAGCGAAAGCCTGGTCCCATACATTTCTTTTTAATGCGCCCTAGATATAAAACAGCTTTGGCCACCAAGCCAGGCAGTAAGTTAGGTTGAGCAGAGGATGACCACCAGCTCTGTGCCCTCTCTATAAGAACACCACCACCACCAAGGGGTGTCTCTGCCGATTGCCAGGGGCGGGGGTCCCATACACTCTTAGCAAGGGAAGAGAGAGACCAAGGGGTCAGGTCGCAGCTTCTGTGGATAAGGACATGAATCCCTAGAGATCTTCAGGAATTCGACTGCTTCGTCCCCTCAGTCCTAGGGTGACAGACACACATGGCCACACCTACGCTGGGGATCAAACTCGGGTTCTCTGGCTTGTGCGGCAAGCGCTTGCCTACTCAGCCACCTCCCCAGACCAGGAACTTGGCTTTAAGACGGGCATAACTCTTTAACAGTTGAAGGCACAGCTTTGGAAAACCCATTGAGACCCTCTGGGCCTAGACACACGACGCGGGGTAGCCTCAGCAGGTGGATGGTGGGGCCCGTGGAGATGCGCCCGTCTTCTGCTCCATCTTCCCCCGGGCTCAGGGTTGACGGCCCAGAGAGCCGAGTGCTTGATAGATAGTCTCTGCTCCTCTTTAAAAAAAAAAAAAAAATTAAAAGCCCCACAACTCTATTAAAATAACAGCATGCTCTAGTTAATGACTCCCCCGAGAAAGTGAAAATCGGCAGGAGCACAACGGGTCCAGCCCCCTGCTGCCTCATCCGGTCTCCTGAACCTGTTCTTGGCTCTCGTTATTGTGCCCGCCCCGGGAGCTTTAAGTGGTTCTGAAGATTGCCTAGAACAAAGCCCCCAAATCCTGCTTGAGACGTTTGAGACCTTCGCCATCTGGACCCTCCCCACACGTCCGCCTCACTTCACTGGCAGGATTCTGCATTCTGTACCAACTGGGCCGCCTGCATCATCCCCTTGTCTCTGCCTCCCTATGCTCTTCAGAGACCCTGATCACACTCAGCTTCCTCCGGGAAGGCAGCTGTGATTGCTGCAGCCCAGAGTTTCTTAAAGTGAACTCAAACCATCAGGATCAGCATCATACAGTGTGTGTGAGGAGCATGGGGGACCGGGGCAAGATGCTGATGCGTAGGCGTTTTGTGGCAATCCCATGAGTCTCCCATCATGTGTCACACTGTCCCTTTGCAACTGTAATGGCTAGCTTTGTCAACTTAGCATAACCTAGAATCACCTGGGAAGAGAATCTCATGGGGTGGGGTGGGGGATTGGCCTGTGTGCCTCTGTGCAGGTTGTCTCGATTTCTAACGTCCAGGGATGTGGGGAGGCCCGGCCCACTGTGGGCAGCACCATTCCCCAGGCCTTGGACTGTGTAAGAATGGGAAAGTTGAGCTGACCACAAGCAAGCAACTGAGTGGTTGTGCGTTCATTTCTCTCTGCTCTTAACTGTGGATGTGATGTGGCTAGCTGTTTGAAGTGCCTGCCTTGACTTCCCCAAAAGGACTATAACTTGGATTGTAAGCTGCAGTAGAACCCTTTCTCCTCAAGGTTGCTTTAGGTCAGTATTTTATCACAGCAACAGAAATAAATATAGACTGGTAACCAACAGTCCTTCTCTGACTCCCCTAGCACTTGGCCTGGATCTCTCACCTAGACAGAGCTGATGCTGGAGCTTGATGGGACAATCACTCCAAAGAGCCTTCTCTGTACGAAATACTCCGATCCTCAGCCGGCCATGCTTAGTGATCTGGGGTGAGGGAGCAGGTAGGGACCTCTTTGAGACTGCCCCAAAGAGCATACCAACATCGATGGGATTTGTGTAGGGAAAACAAACAGAGCTCCCCACCTGAGGTTCCCACAAGGACTCAAGTGGTTGGTGTGCCTTGCCTTCCCAGAACGTCACTACAAATCCTCTTCAGAGGAAAATGTTCCACCTTAGTCTCCCAGGAGCCTCACAGACTCAGATCAAACACAAGCTCATGATGGCTCAGTGGTCAGGAGAGCACACTGCTCCCCCAGAGGGCCTGAATTTGGTTCTCAGCACCCATGCTAGGCAGCTCACAGCTGCCTGTGACTCCAGCTCCAGGGGATGCAACAGCCTCTTCTGGCCTCTTTGGACAACTGTACTACTCATCTACACATACTATCATACATTCACACGTACACAGAATTTAAAAATAAAAATAAACCTTAAAAAAAAAAACATAGCTGGGCAGTGGTGGTACACACCTTTAATCCCAACACTTGAGAGGCTGAGCCAGGTGGATCTCTGTGAGTTCAAGGCCAGCCTGGTCTACAGAGTGAGATCTAGGACAGGCACCAAAACTGCACGGAGAAATCCTGTCTCGAATAAAAACAAAAAAACAAAAACCAACCAAACAAACGAAAAACCACCCCATAATCAAAGTTGAAAAAAAACAAGAAAGCTGAGTACAATGAGTTAGAGCTAGCAGAGATCACAAATGACAGAGTCAAATGCCTAAAAAATTCCAGGGCTATCAGGTGCTGACTATAAAATAATCATGCAGAAAGCAACAGAAGAAAGATAGATAGATGGATGGATACATACATACATACATACATACATACATATGAACATACGAACATATGTACACCTATATATGTATCTATACACACATATTTGAGACAGAATCTCATGTAGCCCAGGTTGGCCTCATATCTACTGTATGGCTAAAGCTGGCCTTGAACTCTTTTAGACTTTTTTTACATTTATGATTATTGTATGCATGTGCATGATGGAGTGGATGCATGTGCCGCAGTCTGCATATGGAGGCCAGAGGACACCTCATTGTGGTCAGTGCTCTCCTTCCACCATGTGGGTCCTGGGGCTCGAACTTGGGTCCTCAGGCTTGTCAACAAGGGTCTTTACCTGTCGAGCCATCTTGGTGACCGGAGTGCGTGTTTCAATATTCAGAAGACACAAGGGCTTATCACAGTCTCCTCCAACCCTCAGATGTTCATTTCCCGCCTGGAAAACAATCATGGATCCCAAACATTTGTAAATCCTAACCGCCCCCCCCAAAAAAAAACAACAATAAACAAAAATTCATCCATACACACAAAAAAAAAATCCTGTCCACCCACCCACCCCGCTGCACTTTTAAATTTTTTGCGCAATTTCATGTAGTCCAGGCTAGCCTCAAACTTTCTTTGTAGCTGAGGATAACCTTGAATCCTCCCACCTCCAGAGCGTTTGAGTTATAGGCACCTGACTCATCCATGCATGCCTAGTTTACTTGGTGCTGGGGAGCAAACCCAGGGCTTCACACACACACACACACACACACACACACACACACACACACACACACTACCCATTGGGCCACATCACCAGCCCCTCCAGGGATCCCATTTTAGTGCAAATGCTGCCTGCTCTTCAGGCCGCTTCTCACCCCCCACCCCAGTACTCTGTCCCCTGTGGCTTGTCTTGGGATTGCCCCGTGAGCGTTTGTACGGTCTCTGCTGTCCCTGCTGTCCTGAATCCCATCGTGACGGCTGTGCCATCATCTCTTACAGCCAGGCGCCTAACAATACTGCATCGCTGGAACTCGTCCTTTGAGAGCGCTCTGGTGAAAATCCTTGGGTGGGGATCCTTTCTCCTGGGGGTGTGAGAGTGGATGTGAGGAATGCCAACCTCCCTGTCCCTGGGGAGTCAGCTGCAGACCTCTTCAGGGAACTTCCCTGCTTGGAATCCCAGACAAAGCCACACCCCTCCTTGGGGCAGCAGGATCCACAGGAGTGCCATGGCTTCACTGTAGTGGGTAGCCATTCCAGCTTTGGTCTGGAAGTTCCAACTTCCATTGAGGCTTCGGTAACTATCGTGCCTACAAGGCGGGGCCTGCTGGTGACCTTGGCTGATGGAAGCTGCAGGCAGGAATCCAGATGGTGGGGAGCCGGAGCTGGCACTCAGGGAGCAGGGGAATACCTCACTCACAGCGGTTTTTCGCTGGTCTCAGGGCTAAGCTAGGGAACTGAGACCAGACTAGCTGCCCTCTTTTTCGGGAATGGAACGGTGTAGGCATTCCCTGGTTATATGGGACTTTGCAGGCAGGTTTAGGTACCAGATCAGAAAGGGAAAGATGGACTGCAGAAGAAAATCCTCAGAGGAATTGAAAGACTTGTGTTTCCATGCACTGAGGTTTGGGTAGACGTCCAGTATTTTCAAAGGAAAGCTCCGAAGGGCATGTATACAGTAGGCATGCAATCAGTGCGGGTGGGATCTCTCCCACCTGACCCAGAAGGGAAAGGCCTTTCTGCAGAAGGTCATGGGCCTTTCTAGTTCCACTATAAGGTAGGCAGGATGGACAGTCTTACTGTCGCCAGGGTGGGGGGACATATCCAGGTGAGGAGTGGGCTGCCTGCCTAAGATGGGCCACAGGGCCTGGCAGGGGCAGGACCACCCTGAAGTCTTCATCAGACATGGGGGAGACTGGGGCCAGGATGGGAGCGTGCTCAGACTAGAGAATGGAGCCAGCATTCACTTCCTGTGAGTCTGTCACAGAGGAGGGACCCGAAAGTAGCCACGGTTGTGTCTCCTCCCTAGACCCTTGGGCCCTCCATGTTATTCCAGTGGAGGGGAAAGGACATGTGGTGCTGAGGACGTGGGCCCCCAGTGGGATGGGTGGTGGTGAGAAACAGAGCTTCAGTCCCTGCTTCCTGCCCACAGAGGGATTCTGCCTCAGCCCCACCCAGTAACCACCCCCTTAGAGGCAAATGCAGTCTCTAAAATCCAGCAGGAGAGGGAAGGGGAGGAACACGTCATTGAAGGTATGGAGGTGCAGACTCCATGCTCGCCCTGCCCTAGTTCAACGGCTCTGTAAATGGACCACCCAAGACACTAAGTAACCACTCAGTGTCGTCAGCACAGTAGCTTCGGAGACGTGGTGCCACCAGGATCCTCACCTTGGATACGAACAAACCTCTCTGGTCAGGGATTGAGACGGGAGTAGGGAAGGGGCGGGCAGGGGCAACTTTACCATCCCCCTCAACCCGGAAGGAGGGCCAGCCTCCACATGCGCTTTCCCCTCACCTCTTGCCCCAAACCCACGCTGACAGCCCTTCTCTGGCCCAGCAACCACAGCAACTTCACACAGGCCAGGGCAAAGAGTCCCCAGTTTGGGGCCCTGCAGGAGGAGGGTAGGGTGTGAAGGATGGGCAAGGTTTGCAGCACCCTGTTGCCCATCTCTGAAGCCGCCCCCCCAGACCTCCCTTTCTGACCCCTTTGACTTTCTCCTGGACACTTGGGAAGCCTTCAAGGCCATTATACTCTACCCCATGGGAAGGGAACTCAGATAGGTAAGGGCTGCAATCCGCCAATGTCCGCCGGATTTTTACACTGTGCAAAAATAACTGTGCACTAAATAAACTTTAATAACAGCCTGGCTTATCTGAATCCTGGTAGCTAGATCCCGGCAGGGCTCTGAGACTCTGTGCACCCCTGCGTGGATAGCCCCTGACTCCCCCTCCATCCTCCATCCAAGCACCCCTTCTTTAGGAGGCCTCTCCAGTTTTTCACAGCGGAGGTGTAAACCCACCCCCGCCCCCCCGGCCCCGCCCCTCCGTCTCAGTAACCACCATTGACATTCGGGCACACAGGATGAATTCTGTCCTCTCAGATTCCCTCATTGCCATTCTAACTACCTCACCCACCACCTTGCACCCCAGGGAACGGCCTTCTTGGAAGCAAGATGTTTGCAAGTGCAGTGAGTGGGGATGAGGTCATCCAGGAGTGGCCCAGGCCCTTGTGGAATACTCCCGGGACCTTTCCAAAAGACTGCGGCGGTGGGAAGAGAAGGACATCCAGGGGAAGCGGGTATGTAAACAAATGTCCAAGGTGGAGGCTAAGCAGGCACTGGCAGAGAGGCTGGCTGCAGCTGCGTCCCGACACCGGTCACGGAAGTCCCGCACTGCCGCCCCCTCACCTTACCCAGCCCCACCACCCTGGACCGGAAGGAGGTCTGCGCTGAAGCCGGTCTGGCATGTTGTCTGTGAGCATTCTGCCAGCCACCTGTGCAGGCTAGAGTATCACTCCTCACGAGGACCAACGCCTGGCCACCACATTTACAACAGAGGAAACTGAGTCCCAGAGCTGGTCCCGAGAGCGGAAGCTTCCCGGCTCTAGGGCAGCGGTTCTCAACCTTCCGAATGCTGCGATCCTTTAATACAGTTCCTCATGTTGTGGGGACCCCCACCATAAAATTTCTTTTGTTGCTATTCCGTTACTGTAATTTTGCTACTGTTATGAATCATGATGTAAATGTCTATGTTTTACAAGGAGTAGAGGCCACAGGTTAAGAGCCACTGCTCTAGAGTGTCCCCCCACCAATACTTTTCTTTTTCTGAGACAAGGTCAAATGTAGTCAATGCTGCCCCTGAACTTGCTCTGTAGCTGAGGATGCCCTTGAACTTCTGATTCTCCTGCTTCCACCTCCCTCCCCAGTGCTGGAATTACAGGTATGTGTGACCATGCCCAGGTCATATGGTGCTTGGGATGGAACCCAGGGTTTCATGCACGCTAGGTAAGCACTCTACCAACGGAGCCACATCCCAGCCCTGAGAGACCATGTTCTTAACCACTAACCTGTATGTCCTTATATTCTAATAATTAGTAGTAACTAATAATAATATCACAGAATGAATGACTCCAGGCTCTGAACTCTGATGATTCCCACAGCACCATGAGAGAGGAAGAGTCTCCCAGCATCCTTGGGAACTGGTCCAGCTCCTAACCATAAAGAAGCAGGACCAGGGCTCAGTGTGGGACCTCCTGCCTCTAGAAAAAGACACCCCATTACAGTTCCAGGCAGATGTGCACCGCTATCTACTGGCCCAACTCTTCATGGCTTGACAGGGCTCTAGCTAGTCACCGTACTCTATACCCAACAGGATGCTGTGTCCTCGGCGGGGAGGACTCCACAAACGCCTGTGGGAAAAGAGACCCCACGTGTGCCTGAGATGTGACGCAGCAGTCTCCTCGGCTCTCATAACCACATTTCATCCCCAGCTCTCCTGTATCGACAGAATCCTCATTTCAGCCTGCTAAATGCCTGCCTCATTTTCCACTCTATTGACAGACTCCATTTGACTTAACCGGCCCCCATCGTGCGGCAATTGGAAGACTTCTTGTTGCCCTAAATGATGGGGAGGAGCAGGCTACAGGCCCGGGCTTCTGCGGGAAGCGGGGCTTTCCCATCACCGGGATCACCTGGACAGCCGGGAGAGGGTGGGGGACAGGCTTGGGGCTCAGGCATCACTCTGTCCCCACTCACCCTCCTGCCCGCTAGATGAGCATGCTCTTCTGTGTTGATCCTGTGGAGGGGACCTGGGAAGCTGTGCTCCGGAGGCTGGCCCCTGCTGACTCTCCCTGTCCTGCTCTTTCTCCCGACTCTCCTCTTTCCATCCTTCTCCAAGGCAGAGGCTGCAACTTCTTTCTTAATATTAACCCAGCAAGACCCACCTTACCCACCCTTTGCCCCCCACCCCCGACCTCACATATTAACCTCACCCACCCTGCCCACTGCCTCACTTTACCTACCGTGCCCACCCCTGACCTTACCCACCCCATCATACCCTGATCCTACCCTCCTGAAGCTTCTAGGACTGGAATGAAATTTGGGGAACCATATGCTGGGGAGGCAGCCATGAGTAAAGGAGCTGATGGTCCAGAGTGGACAGAGAGGTGGACACACCGGTGAATGAGGAGCATGGTGGTAGCTGGGGAGGGGTGTGGATGATGTCAGTGACGTGATCCGGGAATGCCTGTCTGAGAGGGGTACCCAAACAAAGGGAATGATGTGGGCATGTGGGGATAGAACTTCTCATGCCCAGAGAATAGTGAGTGTAGAGGTCTCACGGCAAGAGAGTCGGACATTCTCCAGCAACGTCAAGGAGCTGATAGAGCCACAGTGGGCAAGGTAACACTTGGGGCAAGACTTCAGGACCTGCCTGGAATCGCCACCTCCTAGGCTGGACCACATAAATGAGTTCACAGAGTGGGGCATGAACTCCTGTACCATCCAAGATCCCTCTGGCGGCTGTGAGACCGGAATGGGCAGGGGAGAGGACACACAGGGGACAGAAGGGGAAACAGATGTGATAACTCAGGCAAGGGACAGTGTAGCTTGGAACAGATGGTGACAATGGAGCCAGCTTGCACATGCGCGCGCGCGCACACACACACACACACACACACACACACACACACACACTAAGCAGTCAGTCCAGATTTTTGTTCATTTGTTTGCTGGAGACCTGGCTTCACTATGTAGCCCAGGCTGGCCTGAAGTTTACTGTGTAGTTCTAGGCTGGCCTAGAACTCATCATGATCCCTCTGCCTCAGTCTCCCAAGTCCTGGCATCTAAGGCTTCATCTTGAAATTATTCTGGAGACCACTTCACAGGTGCCCAAACTGAGGCCCAGAGAAGGGAAGGGACCCATCCCAGCCACATGATACATCAGTCGGGTCAAAGACCCCAAATCTAGTCTCAGCCTCTCTGCAGCTGGCTTCTGCCCCAACATCTCTCTCTGCCCTTTAGTTTTGTGTTGTGTGCCCCCCCCTTTCATCTCGGTCCCCAGAGCTCCCCTATATGTCACTCTCTCTTTCTCTCCTGGCCCTCACCCTGCGGCTGCCCTGGCGTCCATTTTCCCCTCTTTCCAGGCCCAGTTTGGAACAATCTGGAACATAATTAACTGATGAATTAGCAACATGGATCTCAGCAGTTGTCACCCAGAGTCCATGGGCTCCTGGAAGGGGGCCATCAGATCTTCACAACTCTCCCGGGACAGCGGAGGCTGTGGCTGCCCCACCCCCACCCTCACCCCCACCCCCACGCCCCAGCGCGGCTCAGGACAAGTTCATCTTTGCCAATTAATTATTGAACGGTTTATTTCGCACCAGGAGGTGATAGAAAGAGAAGCCGCCTGTTGTTAAGTTAGCACCTTAATTACACACACACACACACACACACACACGCACACGCACGCACTCGCACACGCACACGCACAGGCACGCACCACAGTGGGTGGCATCACGTGCCCCTGAGGGTGGGGAGAGGGAGCAGGGTTGACACCTGACGGTGTGGCCCAAACTCAGGTCCCTCTGGATGGTGCTCCATGGACACACTCATACGGAGTTCTCAGAGTCTGTTTACGAACAGGGAAGGGGACAGAGAGAAATAAATGGGGTCACAGGACCCCATGGGTGAGACTAGAGGGGTCTTCATATTCCTCCGGAGTTCAGGCACCTCTGAGTATGCGCAATAGTGTGTCTCAGAACGCGTGCCCCACCCCCACCCCACGGCCTCTTATCTCAGGCCTCTCTGCTCTCTCTTCTGCATAGTCTAGCCACACTGGTCCCCTTGCTACCCCTTTCCAATGCGGGCACCCCTTGGCCTCAGGGCCTTTGCGCCAGTGGGTTCTCTTCCTACGGGGTACGGGCTCCATTCTGCTCTGCTCACCCCATCGCCCTCTGCAGGTAGAGGTCCAGCATCGCCTTTCCAGAAGGTACTCCCGGAGAGCCTTTTTAAAATTGTAACCTTCACCAGTTTCTCTTCTGGTGGCCCTCCCGCCCCCCAAGACAGTCCATTATATTTGAAACCGTGTTTTACTCACTCCTTATTATGTGTCTCTTACCAAAGTATAAGGTCCGCAAGGTTTGGTGATTGTTGGGTGTCTCCCTGCTACCCATTTCTCCCTCCAGTCCCCATCCGAGTCACCAGCAATCAGACCTGCGCCTGGCACAAAATAAACGCAGTTAATCACTGTCAAATGAATGAATGGACCAGAGAAGGAATGAATGAGCAGCTATTTATACGCAATCCTCCAAATGCTGGAAGATCGGGGCTGATCCTTTCCCCCAGAACAGGGCTCGCACCCTACTAGGAATTTGGGGGCGATTCTTGGTAGAAATAAGGGTCTCCAGTCCAAAGAGGAAACTGCTGGAAACGTCATTTTAAAAAGCGAGAGCTCCTGTTGATTTCATGTCTGCGCATGCCTCGGGGCTAGCAAGTCTGCTGTGCCCCTCCATCAGTCTCAGGCAGATTGGTCCCTACCCCCCTCCCGACTCTCCCCAGGGAGGGGACAGGAGCAGGAGAAGTTGCAGACACTTTGATTAACTCCCCAGCAAGAGTCCCCACGCCTGTGTCTCCCTCTCATCCCTCCCTAGGCACTAATGGCTGGAGGATGGGCAGGGGCGCTGCAGGGGGAGGGGCACTGGGGGGCCGCGGCTATGAGTGGGTGGAGGGAAAGGACTTTATCCCTCATCTCTGCCCTCACTCCAGGCCTGAGGGTTTGGAGGATCTGACAGCCGGAGTGGGCCACAAAGCTCCAGCCTGCTGTCCCTCCAGGTCCCCTCACCCTCTCCCTCAAGCTGGGCTGTCCCTCCCCACCCGAAACGAAGATGGTGATTTTTTTTTTTCTTTAGAGCCAGTTTTTCCCCAAATCTCTGGAGATGCTGGGAGCTGCTGTTTCCATGGAAACCTTCCCGCCAACCTCACGGAGGTGGAGTTGGGCAGCCGCCCCCGCCCCTCCGCCTGCGCAGCCTGGCTCTAGCCCGCAGGGGGCCCAAGTTGCGAACCACCATCCCCTCCCCACATCCCCAATGGGGCTCCGGGACTGAGCAGGGGGAAGGAAAGGTGGTGTGTTTGGCTTTGGCCTGGCCTCGGACCTGTTACCAAGCAGGCCAGGAAGATGGGGTGGCCAGAAGAAGGTGGGGCGGGCTGCAGGTACCCACAGCGTCTTCCATCCCAACCATCTGACAAGGGCCACCTCAGCCAGAGACTGACCCTGGGGCTGGGTTTTTGTTTTGTTTTGTTTTGTTTTTTTCTAAGAAATACTTGAAATCTCCCATTTATCTCTGATCTGGGGGGTTCCCCTCATTTCTCACACCCCTCCATCCAAATTCCTCAGGGTCCAGGCATTCAGAATGTAAATGATAAAATCCACAAAAAAATAAGCAAAACTCTCTGCTACTCAGGTGAGAAAGAAATCGATCCCGAGGAAGAGAAGGAGGGAGGCTTCTAGAACAGCACCCGCCAGGGGTAGGGGGAGCGGTTTGAAAAAGCAGGCTTGGAACCGGTCCAAAAAGACTGGCCGAGGCGTGGGAGTCTGCCCTCCTCCCCAGCAAGGGGACACTGCCCCCTCGGGAGGCCACACAGGCTCTTCCTCGAAAACATCACATCCTTGTGAAGGTCCTGTTTTGCACATGGCTCCCTCCAGGTCCCCATCCTGGGCAAAGGGATGGTGGAGGCAGTTTTCCTGGGTGACAGAACATCTTTCTCACTGTCATGGTGGCAACATGAATCGATGACTATTAAAATTCATAAAATTACGCAAAAATGAGATTGATTTTTACTGTATGTTAATTTAAAATATAAGGTCCCAGCTCCCCCAAAAAATATCCTCTAGTGGCCAAGACGGATCATACCAGCAGACCAGTGACCAGGTCAGGTACAGAGGACTCCTCTCTGCACCTGTTTGCCCCAGAATGGGCTGTGGCTCTGCCTCTCAGCCAGATTCACTGAGACAGGAGGATTTCTTGTCTGAGGCCAGTCTAGGCTACAGGAAGTCTCTATCTCAAAACAAACCGCAGAGGCAGGGTTCTGAGTGTGGGGTCCGTCAGAGAGCCGCCTGCTTCATGGGAGGAGCACTTGGGTGCCTCTGGTCTTCTGGGGGAAAGCCCTCCCACAGTGGAGACCCCACTGCAGCCAGACCATCGGCTCCAAAGGCATAGAGACAATTTGGGACGGTGGGCATGGTGGTGGGGGTGCCCCAGGAGCTGTTGGAGCACACACTTGTGCACATGTACACACACAATGCCTAGTCTAGCCACAAGTGGGGCCCTGGAGAGATGGAGGGATGCTGTTCGGGAAAGGGCCCTCAGGAAGGGCTCTGTAACAAGGGGACTTCCAACCCATGACACTCATGTCTCTGCCGTCCTTAGTCTCTGTCCACTTCTCTGGGCTGGCTTCTCTGGTCATTCTCTCTGGTAGCTCCCCTTGTGGCTTATAAAATGAGGCAGTAACCAGCCCAGGATGGGGGCATAGGGAGGCAAATCTGGCACAAGGGTGGAGGGGGGTGTCAAGATCTTTTCATGGTCTTTAACGTGTGCGCACGTTCACACACGAAGGCCGGAAGTCAGTATTCAGTCGACCTTTATCGAAAGGCTTTCCACCTCATTCTTTTGAGACAAGGTCTCTCACAAAACCCAGAGCTTACCATTTCAGGTAGACTGGCTGGCTAGTCAGTTCCCAGAATCCACCTGTCTCTGCCCCGTGCCCCGACACTGGGGTTACAGAGAAATGCCACCATGCTAGTCTCTCAGGCAGGTGCTAGGGATCCAACTCAAGTCCCTTCAAGTCCCTCCGCGTGTGCAGCGAGCACTTTACACCTTAGAACATCTCCCCAGACTCGGCGTCAAGATCTTAGTGGTCCTTCATCCACGCCCAGAAGAAGGACTCTACCAGCTGGTAGTGAGCGTAGATGGGGACCATTTGGGGCAACATACCTGCCCTGGCAGAGGCACGAGGCTCCGCGGGTCCAAGGGTGACCAGGGACGGGACAATTCTCTCCATCTCTTTCCTTCCTTTCTCAGGCTCTAGCTTAAGCAGACCTGTGGGGGGGGGGGGGGCGGGGCGGTGCTGAGGCAAGGGGGCATGGGCGTTTCTGCGACCTGGGGATTGAAGAGAGATGAGGAGGAGGACGGGGGGTGGGGTGGGGTGGGGGAATTCTCCTACTGCTACCCCCACAAACCGGTATGAAGTCACAAGTCAGTCTCGTGGTCTGAGGAATGGGAACAAGAGTAGTGGCCTCCAGGCTTGTTTGTGAGGATCGAATGAGTTTGGGAGGGCTCAGGGAGGATGCACAGAGCCTGACCCACGTGAGCATGTCAGATGTCATCACTCCTGTGGACACACAGCCCTGGGACCAGCCCTGGGAAAGGCTCACCGTCACCCCAGAAGCCATGAGGGCCTCTGCCGACCCCACCTCCACCCAGGCGTGTACAGTGGCAGGAGTGTGAAGGCCTGTGGAAACACAGAACATGCTTTTCCTTTCTGAAAGGAAAATTTCAAAACATTCCTTCCCAAGTGTTTATGCTAATAAATCACGCCACACATCTGTGACAATCATTAGCACAATTCAAGCCCAGGCTTTGCCATCTGGGCATGCCGTGGCACCCACCTGCTCCCCTCCACCGTGGGGTCTTGGCGCTGGTTCCGGCCTTGGAGCTGTGAGGAGAAGACACGTATCGTTTGCTGACGAGAGACCCTCCAGAGTCTGTCTGACAGAGAAGAGTCTGACAGAGAAGAGTCTGTCAGCCAATGTCCTGAGGTACCCCTTCCTGTCCACCCATAAGAAACACTAGGAGTAAGAACTCTCAGGATAGGGGCTGGGTACATGGCCCGGCAGTTAAGAGCAAGTTCGGCTCTTGCAGAAGACCCTGGTTCAGTTCCTAGCACCCTATGGGTGTCAAACAACTTCCTGTAACTCCAGCTCCAGGGGATCCATCGCCCTCTGCTGGCCTCGGCTGGCACCTGCAAGCAGGTGCACATATCCATGCACAGACACATAAAATAAAGCTTTAAAAGAAGCAAAAAAGAGACTCACTTGGGTGATTTGAAGTCCCCAGGGATTGGGGAGGTCCTCATCACATCAACAAAACCTGGCCTGATGGATTCAGCGGCAGGGCTAACCTGCAGAGGAGGAAAAAGATGGTATTGACAATCCCAATCCCTTCCCCAGTATATCGCTGACGTAATTGGGATATCCATTTTTGTGTTATCTTTTCCTTGTATCATTTTTTCCCCCTTCCCTGGGTGATGGCACCAGTTAGCATTTGGTGTGGCTGCGAACGTCAGATAACCCCGATTCACAATGACTTCAACAGCCGAGTAACTTCAGTCTCCTGTGTTACAATATCCAGAAGTAGGCGATCTGGAGCCGGGGTAGCGGTCCCGTGATCCAGAACTCAGCCACTCTCTTTTGGGTGACTCCGTCCTTTTCTACAGATGACTTCCTCCCAGTGATTCAAGATGGCTGCCAAGACTCAAACTATGGCATCTGCATTCCAGCCAGCTCAGAGGCGGGAGGCATTGGGAAGGGTAGACTTGGTCTCTGTGACTGACACAGGTCACATAGGAACTGTGCTGTCCCCCCGGGGTTGTCCTGTGTTTGTTCACTGGCCGGGACTTTGTCACAAGGCCACGCTTAGTTGCGAGGGAGGCTGGGAAATGGAGTGTGTATTCTGGGCAACCGTGTGCCCTGCTGATGTTTTTGCCAAGGAGGAGAGGAGACCCAGGGAGGCAGCTGGTGGCTGCTGGCTGGCACGGCTCTGCTGCCTCCCATGTAGGGTCTGTGCTGTAATGACTGGTTTGGACCCTTTCCAATTTATTTCACATTCCGGGTAACCGTATTAGTGAGAATTGCTTTTCTCCATTTGTGCTATTTCGTTGGGATTTATTTCCAAATGTGTGACAACCTGCCAGGTTGGAGGGTGTGAGTCGCTCTCTCTGGCGGGAGCTGCGGACTTTGTCTCTGGAGCACTGGGGCAGCAGAGATTTTTCGGAGCCTGTGTTCTTGTTTCCTCCTGAGGTGACACTGCCTTCCTCCTCCTCCTCCTCCTCCTCCTCCTCCTCCTCCTCCTCCTCCTCCTCTTCCTCCTCCTCTTCCTCCTTGATCCTCCTCCCTCTCCTCTTTTTTTCTTCCCTCTCCTTTCTTTCCTTCCTTCCTTTCTCTCTTTAATTTTTTTTTACGTGCACAGGTATTTTATCTGCCTGCATGTCTGTGCACCATGTGCGTGCAGCGAGGTCAGAAGAGGGTGTTGGATTCTCTGGAACTGGAGTTACAGATCCATGAGGTGCTGGAAAGTGAGCCCAGATCCTCTGCAAGCGCAGCCAGTGCTCTTAACTGCTTAGCCATCCTTCCAACCACCCGCCTGCTTTTTGAAACAAGGTCTCACCTTGCAGCTTAGGCTGTGTTTGGGGGGGAGGGCACCTACCCCACCCCGCCACAGGCCGGGATTACAGGAGGGGGCCTCCATGCCCAACTAGTTTTATTTATTTTGTTTGCTTGGGTTTCTTATTTGTTTGTCTGTTTGGTTTTGTTTGGCTTTGGAACAGTCTCATGTAGCCCAGGCTGGACTGGAACTTGCTATGTAGGCAAGGATAACCTTGAATTCCTGATTCTCTGGCCTCCATCTCCCAAGTTACAGAACTTCAAATATGTGCTGCCATTTCTGGTTAATTTACATGCCTTTTTAAAAAACCAATTTAACAGGTTATGAAGGCTGTTTATTTTTTTTTTAATTTTAAATTATGTGTATGTGTGTGCATGCGCGTGCACAAACATGCCGTGGAGTATAGATGGAGGCCAGAGGACAGCTCTTGGGAGTTGGTTCTCTTCTTTTACTATGTGGGACCCAGGGATTGAACTCAGCTACTCAGACTTGGCAGCAAATGCCTTTACCCGCTCAGCCATCTCACACTGCTGAATATCTAATTTTGTATCCATTGTTAGTTAGTTGAGGTTTTTGACCTGGGCTAATTTCCACTCTATATATTCTTAAAGAATAACCAATTTTGTTTCCAATTAGAAGGAAAATTCAGAGCTGAGAAAGCTTTGGCTTGGAAGATGGAGCCACGGGGCAGTTGGGCCAGAGCCCGTACTGGAACTAGCTGACCCCTAAGCCAGTGTGCACATGCACAGGGCTAAGTTTAAATAATGAAGCAGGCATGCGTCAATGTGGGGCGCCAGCAAGATCACTGCCTGGGAGACTGAGACCCCACCCCCACCCCCACCGACGAGGTTTGGTCTAACTGAACTCCTCAGCATACACAGGCACCTCTTCCTCTCCTGACTCCCACATGTGCTCCCCTGTGGCAGACATGAGCCCAGAAAACAGACAAGATGGACACGAGGAGAGAGGAGGCCCAGCAGGCCTGAGTCCAGGCCACCTTCTCACCCACAAGACTCGGAGTGACACAATGACACCAGGAGAGGACAGTGGGGTGCTGAGAGGTCTGAGGACCATCTGCCCTCCTCCCCGAGGTCAGCTCACTCTGCCTCTTGCTCACCTGGGTCCACACCCCTGTCCCACCCTGTATCTGCCTAGGTACTCACAGGGACTCAGCCACACTCTGGAGGCCAGGGTCAAGTTTATCTTTGTGTCTCTCGGAGAATGGATATCATGGACTCTGTTCTAGAGCTAAAATGTGTCACTTGTGACATCTGATGCCCCCTGGTGCTTTATCAACGTGAGCACAGGAGCACAGAGAGGGTGTCACTTTCTCAGGGTCCCCCGTGGCTAGTGGCAGAGCCCCAACAGCGTCCTGACTGCAGTTCCATTCTACTCTAGATTATTTGGTTTTTGTTTGATTGGTTTGTTTTGTTTGGGGGGGGCGGGGTCCCATGTATCCCAGAATGCCCTGGAACTTGCCCTGTCTCTTGTAGCTGAGGTTGACCTTGAACTGGTCCTCCTGCCTCCACTTTCTGAGTGCTGCAGTTCATAGGCATGCACTTCCACACCCAGGATACAATGCTGCTTTATCGGGCTCCCATCTGGGCCTAGGCTATGAGCTGGAGAGACATGGCTCTTTGGGCCCTCCTCATGGTCCCGGCTAGCGAGCGTGAGTAGGTGTGGGGAGAATGGCCACACAGGGCTGCCTTGGAGCTGTTTCTCTTCTGTGTGTGTCTGAAGGGAAGCTGGGGGACTAGGCAGGAGCCCTCGGCGGCCTGCCATGGGCGGGCGGCGCACATACATTAAGATATTATAACCAAGGTACCAACTGAGTCCTTAACCCGCAGCAGGGGTGAAATTCCAGTAGGCTTGCATGTGGAATTTTCCACAGGAATGTCCCTGAGCCAGTTTGAGAACTCGGGGCACCCTCCACTAAGTCAAGGATATAGAAGGAGGAGGGGGGAGGGGGGAGAGGGGGCTGAGGCAGGGGGAGGCTGCTTTAGAGGGAGCTCTAGCCACCCCACAGGCCCCAACTTCTACCTACAAGAAGCACCATGAGGAAAGAGAAGGGTGTAACCCTGAGGGGGTGAGGGTGGGGAGAAACACAAACCTTTGACTAGCATAACACATACTTGCCATCTCAGCACTCAGGAGGTAGAGGCAGGATCAGGAGTTCAAGGCCAGCCTTGGCTATATAACAAGTTCAAGGCCAGCCTGGGCTACATGAGACTCTGTCTGTAGCAGTTACTCTCCCTGTTGCTGTGATAAGACCCTTGGGGAAAAAAGCCACTTAAGGGAGAAAAGGGTGTGTTGTGGCTCACAATTCAGGATGCAACCCCTCATGGTGGAGCAGTTATGACAGCAGAAGCCTGAGATGGTTGGTCACATCGCATGCTCAGTCAGAAACCAGCGAGGGATGGATGCTGGTGCTCAGCTCATTTTGCCCTTTCACACAGTCCAGGGGTCCAGCCCAGGGAATGGTGCCACCCACAGTGGGCAGGTCTCCCACCGCAATTCAGCTAATCAAGATGATCCTCCACAGGCATGCTGAGATGTCTATCCCTCCCCCACCCCGTGATGACTGGGCGAGGGGGTTCTCCTCCAAGGGGTAAGAAATGAAGATTTGTGTCTGCATGAGAATCCTTAGCAGGATTGCCCACGCAGGCTCTGCTCACAACAGCCAAAAGTGGAAGCAGCCCAGGTACCCACGGCTGATGGAAAAACGAGCAATGTGGAGCGTCCACACAGAGAATGAAATACTGACATGGACCCTGACACAGGCAAACCTTCAAAACACCAGGCGTCACGAGCCAATCACCAACACAATAACCTAGCCACTAGGTTTAGCCTCTGTATGTGGCGAGAGCGGGCAGGTCTGTAGGGTAGAACACGGATTAAGAGCTCCTGGGGCTAGGGAGTGGGCAGGTGGGCAGGGGGTGGGCGATGGGGAATGGAGAGGAATAGGTGCAGGGTTTCTTTGGGGAACTCATGCAAATGTTCAGAAATGAATAGTGTTGGTGGTGCACGGCTCCGAATATAGTTTGAATAATAACTGAATTGTGCGCGTTAGGAGGGTGGCATTTATGGTATGTAAACTACAAAGCAATTACACTTGTTTCGAGACCACGGAAGCAGGGCTTCTCTGAGACAACAGGGACTGTTACCACCTGCTGTTTCTGCCAGGTCAGGGGAAGATGCTGTCTCCTCTCTTTTCCTGTCACTGAGATAAAATACCTTGACAAGAGCCATCTAAGCAGGGAGGGTTTATTGTAGCTCGAGGTTTGAGGCATAGTCCATCATGTCAGGACAGCAGGAGCTTGAGTCTGCTGATCACGGCACAGCCACAATCAGGAAGCAGAGAGTGATGAATGAATGCTTGCTGTTGGGGGACAGGGGGTGGGGGGGTAGGGGTGGGGGAGGAGGACTTTCTCCACTTACACAATTCGGGATCCCATAGCTGGGCGGTGGTGGTGCTCGCCTTTAATCCCAGCACTCGGGAGGCAGAGGCAGATGGATCTTTGTGAGTTCGAGGCCAGCCTGGTCTACAGAGTGAGTTCCAGGAAAGGCACCAAAACTACACAGAGAAACCCTGTCTCAAAAAAAAAAAAAAAAAAAAAAAAAACAATTCAGGATCCCAGTCAGGGACTGGGCCCACCCACCTCCTACCTCAATTAACGTAATCCAGGTAACCCCTCCACAGACAGAGGCCCCTGTCTCCTAGATTCTAGATTCTGCAGAGATGACAGTTCACATTATCCAACACCAAATCCCCACCACACACACCTGAGAGCAGGTGTGCGTTCATCACTCCAGTTAGACTCACAACACCTTATCTGAACGGCCGTGTGTAATCCTGCCCAGGCTGCTGGTGACTCGGAGCTTCCAGAAATCAATTTGGAAAAGGCCTTGATGGGTCAAAGTACCAAACCATGGTAAGAGTTGGAAGAAATCTTGTATTTACCATCTGCATACATTCAGAAGAGGGTCGGGGCGTGAGGAGTAAGAGAAGTTTGTGGAGAAAGACCTGGTTTAGTCGTCAACCTGTATCTATCTACTTTTGATTAGATTAAAAGAAGTAGAAGGAGGCTGTTGAGACGGCTCATCAGCTGTGAACCGCTCTTTCAGAGGACCCGGGTTCAGTTCCCAGCACCCACATCAGGTAGCTCACAACCACCTGGAACTCCAACTGCAGGGAACCGGACTCCCTCTGCTGGCCTCAAAGGACACTACACTCATGTGCATAAGCCCACACACGGGCTCACACCTCTACATATAATTAAAAAAAAAAAAAAACTTTTCTAAAAAGCAGAGCCACTGCATCAAAGGAGGTGACAGTCCCTGTGGGTGAAGAATTAATTCCCTCACTGTGTTCTGTGCTCGGCAGCATGAAGACACCACTCTCAGGAGAAATTGGCAAGAAATGTTAACAGCGTGAGAACCGTGTCAGACGAGAACAACAGCGGTAGCTGAGGCCATTACAGCTGTCGCATGGAAGGCTAACTGGATGTGCTCTCTGCCGTCCTTCGGGGACAAGCCAGGACCACACATGTAAGTTGGGGGCGGGGGCGGGCGTTCAGCTTTCACCTAAGAAAGTAAACCAGAGTGGACTGTTGCCAGAATAGACTGCCTCAGAAATAAATCACACCAGCTAACGCTTATTGAGAAACAAATGAAAGGCCCTGAATCGTATTTGTTTATTTTGAATCTGCGATACAGCCCACAACTTTAAATGCAAACAATACAAAAAGTGTGTGGCGACAGGCTGTGTCCCCATGCTCGAGTTTTTCCTGCATATCTGATTTCCACACACAAGAACACTTCTTTAAAAGCACTTCCAAAGCGTCTAGAGGCAAATGCAAACACATTTCTATGCCCTTCCTTTTTACAGATTTACTTCTATTATTTTAAACGTGTGTGTGTGTGTGTGTGTGTGTGTGTGTGTGTGTGTGTGTATGAGTATGTACACACAGAAGTCCAGGGGGCTGCAGACCAGAAGAGTCAGATTCACTTGGATCTGGAGCTTCAGGTATGTGATCCCCTGATGTGGGTGCTAGGATTTGAACTCAGGTCCTTCACAAGAGCAGTACATGCTCTTAACGGCTGAGCCATCTTTCCAGTCCCCCTTCCTTTTTTATATAAAAGACAATACAACCCACGTGTCTTTGCTTCGAGTTGGATATTTTCTATGTACCTAGCATGTTCCTCTTTTCTGTTGGCATGATAGTCTCTTTAACCCATGTAGTTAGCTAGTTAACTTAGTAGCCCAGGCTAGCCTTGTTGAGTCCCCTCCTCCCCCTTTGAGACAAGGACTTGTGTAACCTAAGTGAGTCTCCAACTGCTAAGTAGTTGAAGATTACCTTGCAATCTAAATCCTGTTTCCTCCACCTGGGATCGCACGTGTGCCACCATGCCCAGTTTACGAAGTTATGTTGGTGGGATCATGTGTGCCACTATTCTGGGTGGTTTTGCATGTCAACTTGACCCAAGCTAAAGTCATCAGAGTAAAGAGTCTCAGCTGAGGAAGCGCCTCCTTGAGATCCAGCTTTAAGGCATTTTCTCATTTAGTGATCCATGGGGGACGGCCCAGCCCATGGTGGGTGGGGCCATCCCTGGACTGGTGGTCCTGGGTTCTATAAGAAAGCAGGCTGAGCAAGCCATGGGGAGCAAGCCAGTAAGCAGCACCCCTCCATGGCCTCTGCATCAGCTCCTGCCTCCCGGATCCTGCTCTGTGTGAGTTCCTGTCCTGACTTCCTTCAGTGATGAACAGCAATGCTGAACGGTAAGCCTAATAAACCCTTTCCTCCCCAACTTGCTTTTTGGTCATGGTGTTTGGTTGCAGCAATAGAAACCCTAATTAAGACAGCCACCATACCCAGTGTATGCAGTGATGGTGGGATCACATGTGTGTGCCTCCACACCCAGCGTATGCAGTGATGGTGAGATCACATGTGTGTGCCTCCACGCCCAGTGTATGCAGTGATGGTGGGATCACATGTGTGTGCCTCCACATACAGTGTATGCAGTGATGGGGACCGAAGCCAGGCCCTTGTGCACCAAGGCAAGCAGTCTACCAGCCAAGCTACATCCCCCAGCCCAGGGCTTGTTGGATTCCTAATTTCATTACTTTCATTTTCAGTTTTACAGTTTCCATTTGGTTCTCTAAAGATTCTAATTCTCTGGTGGAAGATTGCATCCATATCTTTTCACTCATTTTTTCCTGGTTTCATGAACATATAAATCACAGCTAATTAAAATCCTTAAAAATCTAGAGAACTGTGGGTCTGTCTCTTTCTTATTTTTCTTTCTGAATGCTAGACATTTTACACTTGATAATACGTCTAGGTTCTGGGATTGAACTCGGGTCTTCAGGCCCATGCAGCAAGCACCTGTTCCACTAAGCCGTCCTACCAGCCCTATCCTAAAGTCTGTCCCATTGGTGTATTGAAATAGGGATCGATAACTGGAAAATCTTTTTCACTAGACGGGAATTATCATAGGCTGCTGTCTCCAATCTGTACAGCAATTCTGAACGTGTATATAGGTTTATTCTTGTGCGTCTATTTGGTTTGACTTATTTTCTCTTTAAAAGAACAAATTGTATTTGTTCATTATTAATGTGTATGAAGTGGCAGTGGGGGGGGGGGTGTGCTTGACACAGCACTCATGTGGAGGTGATGCTAAAACTCCTTCCCGAGAGGAGCCATAAACTATGTCTACCCCTCATCCCAAGGTCCCGATGACAAGTGACACGACCCTTCCAATGTTCATAAGCCAGTGAGTTCACTGGGCTCCCTCACAGAACACAGGTGAGGGGCTGCTTACAGGGGTGTGGGGTGAAGGCTCCCCAATAGCTGCAGAGATGGAGCCCCTACCCTAGTCTTCCCAGCCTGTACAGTGTAACTCCTCCTGGAGGCCATTAAGGCAGAGTTTCATAGCAGGCGGTGGGAACAGCTCAGGTGAGGGTCCACACCGAGTGTAAATAGTCATCAGCAAGCCCAGCTGGGAGGGTCCTTCCTCAAGGGGGCACAGCTGAACCTCCCTAGATGGCGGTTGCTTGGCTCAAAGGATAGTCACACACAGCAGGAGGTCAGAGGAGAACTCTGTGGGGCTGGTTCTCTCCTTCTTCCTGCCTTTATGAGGGTGAGGATCAAACTCAGGTCGTCTGGCTGTCGGGGCGAGTGAGTTTACACACCGGGTCATCCTGCTGGCCCTGGTTTGAGTTCTTGAGACGGGGTCTGTGATGGCTATTCTTGTGTGTCAACTTGACTACATCTGGAATTAAAATCCAAAGATTGGGGGGCATGATCACCTGGAGGGATTTTTGCTTAATTTGAAGTGGGAAGATCTATTTCTAATCTGGATCTTTGAGGCTAGAAGACACACCTTTAATCCAGACCTTTTGAGTCGGGAAAACCCACCTCTAACCTGGATCACACCTTCTGCTGGAAGTCTACATAAGGACATGGAAGAAGGAAGCTTTTGCTCTTTGCCTGCTCTCCCTCACCTTGCTAACAAGTCCATTCCTTTCACTGGAGCCTGCTTCAGCATCCCAGTGTGTACTGAAGACCAGCGGAGACATCAGCCTCGCGTACTGAGCAACTACTGGATTCTTAGCCTTCCATTCATAACCAGCCATTGTTGGATTAAAATGGACCACAGCCTGTAAGTCATTCTAATAAATCCCCTTTCTATATATAGAGTCATTCAATAAATTGTTACTCTAGAGAACCCTGACTAATACAGGGTTTCCTGTAGTTCAGACTGGCCTGAACTTACTATGTGACTGAGGATGACCTTGAACTTCTGATCTCCTTAGGAATACAAGAGTACATGACCATCATGCCTAGCCAATGGATGTTTTATAATTAATATAGAATCCAGAGTGTCTCAAGGAAACCCCAGCAGGCATGAGATTAATTTCCAAGTCTGCTGGGCGGTAGTGGTGCATGCCTTTAATCCCAGCACTCGGGAGGCAGAGCCAGGTGGATCTCTGTGAGTTCGAGGCCAGCCTGATCTACAGAGCGAGATCCAGGACAGGCTCCAAAGCTACACAAAGAAACCCTGTCTTTAAAAAAAAAATTCCAGCCGGGCGGTGGTGGCGCACGCCTTTAATCCCAGCACTCGGGAGGCAAAGCCAGGTGGATCTCTGTGAGTTCGAGGCCAGCCTGGACTACCAAGTGAGTCCCAGGAAAGGCGCAAAGCTACACAGAGAAACCCTGTCTCCAAAAACCAAAAAAAACAAAAAAACAAAAAAAAAATTCCAAGTCTCTCTGGCTGCAGAGCAGGCATGCCCCTCAACCCTGGGCTTTACCAGAGGGCCAACCACCGTGGACTTCTAAACCATTTCTGCTCATATCCGAGAAGCCATGTTGGCTACAGATGTAGGCAGGGACTGTCTTGGTTCATTTTCGGTTGCTGTGAGTGACCAGGTTATAAAGAGTAGAGGTTCCTGTAGCATGTGATTCTGGAGGTTCTGGAGACTGCACTCAGGGTGGCGAGCTTTTTCATCTTTGGGCTTGTTGCCTTCTGGTTACAAGACAATGCCACAGCTCTGGGCGATTCACCTGCGCGTCACTGTATTCCAGGCAGAAAGGAGGAGGAGCAGGCTTTGATCCCGGGATGTACCCTCCAGGAATTGGTAGGCTTTCCCTGCAGCTATTTGGCCTAAACTGGGTCACATGCCCACTGAGGAACCGATCGACATTCAAGCTGGACAGCATTTCCCTGGCTAGCGGAGGCCAGGCATGTTTTGTTTCCTGGGGCCTGAGAGTCCATCCACTTCCTTAGACTTACTGTCTCCTCCTCAGCAGAGCCCAGGGAAGAGGGGACCGCCATGAGATACATGACTGGCCATGCCTGCGACAGGTTCGGGCTTTGGCAGCTTTCCAGGAAGCCCCAGTCACCTAGACACTCAGCCGAGGTGGCTCGGGGCCTCTGGGACAGTTGTGGCCCTCCTCTGTGGCTGTTCCTCAGCTTCTTCCAGGCTCCTCCTCTGCAGACTTCCTCTCTTCCACCCTGGCAGTCTGCCTCAGGGAAAGGCCTCTCCTGGGCTCCTTCGTCAAGCTCAGAAGAATTGGTGCTGTCTTGAGGTGAGGGGCAGCTCTTTCTCCAGTGCAGAGGCCAGTGGGGGATGCTGGGAGTGGATGGGGGCGGGGAAGGAAGCCAGATGGGATAAACACGCCATGAACCATGTTGCTATGGTCCAAGGGTCTGAGTCCCCTGAGAGACCTCTGTTGAAACCTGGTCCCTGACATGACAGCATTACAAGGTGAGGCCTCTAGGCCATGGCTGGGTCATGAGGACTCCACCCTGGAGTGGAGTCTGTGCCCTTATAAAAGACACTGGCTGGACACGGCCTCACACCTGGCATCTCAGCACTTGAAGGCTGAGGCACGTGGACCAGAGTTAAAGCTGTCTTCATCAGACACTAGATTGGCTGGGGGCTTGCCCTTGCCCTTCCCTGCTTCTGGGAGGGTGGGTGATATGTTTCTCCTGTGTATCTGTGTGTTGGCAGGGTTTCTGGTCTCACAGCCCAACAGACTAAGACACCGAATATGTTCACCTTAGAATAACCATCATTCAATGCAGAATTGAGATGAAAACTCTCACGGTCCTACCATCTCTCTTCTTCATTTCTCAGGCAGGTTCAGAAGTCATACCTGGCGTGACAAGGACCCTGGGGGTTAGGAGGCTGGGGGGAGAGCTGTCCTTAGCCAGGTATTCGGGCCTATCCATCCGGCCCCCACTGCAAAAGCTCACAGCTGCCCCTGCTCTAGAGAACTCCCTCCTCCACCTTGTCCCATGGCCCCATCCTGGGCTCCTGGCAGCCAGGGCCAGCCCGATGGGAGGGGTTAAAAACCCGGTCCCCTGGCCTCCGAGGGCCCATGCCATCTGATGATCATGCTGCCATGTCCTGTCCTATGGGTCAAGTCTCAGCCGTGCCTTCCAGGGGACCGCCCTCCCCCTCTGTTTCCACCCAATGTCAGTCACAAGCAGTTACTCCTGTGTCAGCTCGGCGGCGGGCAGGGGAAGTGTGTCAAGATGACACCTAGGGACTGTCCATGCCGAGGGCCGGAGGCAGGACCTCCCTGGGATCCCCCTGGGTGACTCCATCACCTTCCTGTGGCTTCCCCATACTGAGCAGACCACAGGGCTCAGTACAGGCAGAAGGCAAGATCTTTGACATAAAAGGATATCCCCCTTTATAAAGATTTAAGTGTGTGTGTGTGTGTGTGTGTGTGTGTGTGTGTGTGTGTGTGTGTATCAGTGTGTATGTGCATGTGCCTGCAGGTACCCAAGGTGACCAGAAGAAGGCATTGGGTCTCCTGGAGCCACCCAGTGTGAGTGCTTGGAGCCGAACCCTGGTCCTTAAGTGCTCTTAACCACTGAGCTATCTCTCTGGTCCTCTCGTTCCTTTCTATCTGAGGAGGAAGGCTGGCGAATGGAAAGAGTCTGTGTGCCTTCAGGAGGGGACAAAGCGGCCAGAGCTGAGCTGGAGCCAGGAAGGGCAGAGAGAAGGCTGGGGTGGAGACTTGGAGGCAGAGTGGCCATGGGACAGGCACAGACTAGGAAGTGTTTACCCTGCTCACCTCTTATCCCACCTGCTCCCGGCAAAGTCCTGCACATTATGCCACACACAGTAGGGGTGCTGCATTTGGGGAGCAGGGGTCCCGCCTGTGGGAGCCCTCAGCACCCTCTTCCTTCCTTCCAGACTCCGAGCAGGAGCACTAGCTGTATAGAGGAGGGGAGGAGCCTTCCAAGGCTGCACTACCTGGTCTCCAGAGCATCAGAAGAGGGAGCCCTCCCCTCTCTCCAGCAGGGATTTAATTAGATGCACTAATTAGTTGCTGGGTGTGAGAGATGGAGACGTAGGCGCCTGTGTGCCTGCGAGCTGAGGGTGGCTTCGGGCTGGCGGTGAACAGGAAGAGCCGCCAAGGGAGGAGACTTGGCTCTACTCCGAGGGGACAGCGCTAGAACTAGACTCTGCTGGTGCTGTCCCTGTCCCTGTCCACCAGGGGTGGGCAGGCCAGAGAAGGGGAGGGCCCAGGGGCACACTCTGCTCACACACACTGAGACACATTCACACACACACACATACACACACACACACACACACACACACACACACACACGCCAACCCTCACACAGATACACAATCACATACTTGTCTACAACCATAGAGTCACTCTATTTGTGCACACATTTGTACTAGATACTCTCACCCAGTTCACACACACACACACACACACACACACACACACACACACACACATATTCACAGTTACACATTCACACATACACACCTGCATTCATACATGCTCTCACAGTAATTCATAGACACACCATATTCACTTGTCTACACATGAACGCTCGAGCACACATGCACACACACGTGTGTGTGCACACACACACATATACACACTCAAGTGCAGGGTTTTGTGTTTTGTGGGTTTTTGTTTAATTGCTCTTTCTTGCTTTTGTTTTAAGACAAGATCTCACGTGGCCCAGGCTGGCCTTGAACTTGCTGTATAGCCAAGGACACCCTTAAACTCCTGATCTTCTTCCTCTTCCTAAGTGCCGGGATTAATAAAGTGCACTACCAGCCTGGCTCAGGAAAAGCAGCTTTGACTTCCACATTCCACCCATCTGAACAGTGCTAGAATCTTCTTTTCGGCTCAACTCCAGGACCAACCGCCGAGCCCCGACCCCACTCCACATCAGCGCCCCGCCTCACACTGGTCTCTCAGCGGTGTCCTCTCCAACCCTTCGGCTTTATCAAAGGGAAAAGAAACTCCTTAAAGCAGAGACCCTCGTTCCCCCTGCTGTGGTGGCCAGAGTGGCCACCTCCAGTGTCCAGATGTGCTCCACAGTACTGGCCAGTACCAATTTCAGGGGTCAAGGATGTCCTGAGAGAGCCGTGTAGTCACATACCAGGGTCAACTAACACGATAAGATCAGAGTGATCTTGAGGGAGTTTAAAAAAAAAACAAAAACAAAAACAAAAAAAACCTTCTCTGAAGGCTGAGTATGGTGGTGCACACCTTTAATCCCAGCACTCAGGAGGCAGGGGAAGGGGCAGTTGGACCTTTGTGAGTTCGTGGCCAGCCTGGTCTACCTAGTGAGTTCCAGGACAGCCAGAGCCAGGGAAAGATTCTCTCAAAAGAACACAAAAGAAAGAAAAGAAAGCTCTGGCGCCGCCCTCTGTGTGACAAGTTCAGGCTGTGTGGGAACAAGTAAAATCTCATGTCACACATGCAGCCTGCTGAGCTCTGAGTCTGGCGTGCCGTTCCTGCTCAGCAAAGCTAACCCTCCCACAGCCCGGGCAAAGCCAGCGTTCCCAGAACAGGGTCTCCTGCCTGGCCTTCGGGCATGGCTGCCTCTTGCCTGCCTTCCCTGTCTCAGAAGAAGACAGGTTATTAGGACAAATTTGATGGAAATGACGCATGGATTAGCATGTGCGAGGCAAAGCCTAATTCTGTTTACTGTTCTGGGGTAGCACACAATTATTACAGGAGCTGGGACAGAGTGTTTTTAATAACATTCCTTGTTAAGATTTAATTACAGGAAATTGCATTTTCTTAATCACTGAAAACTCAACTGGCTAGGAAAAGAATCGTGATAATTTTGTGTGTGGCTTATTAAGTTCTTAGGATATTCTTTCTCTTACATTTTTCCTTTATTATATGCTTCTGCTAAGTGCTTTTTAACCCTTGGAGCTGCAGATACCCCCGCCTCTCCCAACCCGGTCCCTAAACTCATTTGCAAGCTTGGTGTCAGAACCCCAGAAGCAAAGTGAGAGGATGCAATGTTGTGATCCAGCCACTGGGGTGGACAGGCCAGCCTCTGCTCCTGTAGAGGGCTAGAGTTCGATTCCTGGTACCCATGGCAGATGCCTCACAATCGCCTCTAACTCCAGCTCCAAGGGATCTGATGCCTTCTTCTTAGTCTCTGCAGGCACACACACACACACACACACACACACACACACACACACACACACACCAAAAAAACAAAACAAACATATTCTTTTTTTAAAAGGAATGCAGCTGAGCCCAGGCTGCAATCCTGGAGCCTTCCCCTCTCACAGATATGACATTGTCTGAGTCCCTAGCTAACAGACTTCCAAGTGTTAGGGTTTCGTACCTGGGGAAGGGGGTTGACACTGAAGCGGGTATTGGCGGCCACGTGTCCTCCTTCTCTGCCCCCACTTCCTTCCTGGGATTCAGAAAGTCTGGCTGCAACTGTGCTGTGAAACCTCCATCAGAAAGCTATGAGCCCCCCACTCTGTGTCACGGCCCCGAATCGTCTCCCTTCAGCACCCCCAACATGCTGTTGTCAATCCGCTTGTACATCCATACTGTTTGTGATTAATCTAGTAAACCCCTCACCCCAACAGTCCATCTCAGCATCCCCCTGAACCCCCATCCCAGACTTTTCACAAATTACCCAGGGAAGTATGCTGGAGAAAGAGCCAGCGCACTCACTCAGCCTTAGTGCCTGGACCTCATTCTAGCCTTTCTGGGAACCTGGCTCCTTCGCGGGTTCACCTTCTGCCAGAAGCCTGCAGGAGCTCTCCAAAATGACCTTTAACTCTCAGGCACAGCTTAGGAGTCCAGGACCCACAGCTGTGTCCTGAGAGTGGGGGTCCATTGCCTGAGGATGAGGGCATACTGCCAGAGCTCTCTGCCCCCTGCCTGCCTCTGTCTCTCGGGGCAGGAAGGACCGTAGGGCGTTGCCTCCTACTTGGCCAGATAGCAGATTTCACTCTTGCCGGATTGTGAGCTCTGCCTTGGGTGCCAGGGTCCTTTCTGTTTCTCCTGCTGTCTCTGAGTGTGTAGGTGGGGTGGGGGGTGGGGGGACAGGGAGACCAGGGCAGTCGAGAGGAGCTGCCAGTGAGGAAGTGGGAGAGCCCAAGGTGTAAAGAGCCACGGCCCATGAGTCCCTCCAGGAAAGCATGCGGGAGGGAGGCTGGCAAGCTGGTCACTGTGTCAGCACCGTGAGGAGCAGAACTTATAAAACCAGTGAGAGGTCGAGGAGGGATTTGTGATGGCTAAGCAAGAATTCTTCAGCTAAGAGAACAGCTCCCTGGCTCTAAATACCTGAATTCCTGAAATACCTGAATTCCTGTCATGGTGCATGTGTGTGCGAGCGCGTTGGAGGGGCCCTTGGCCTTAGTCACAGCTCCATCTCTGGCTCACGGCCGCAGGACTCTCAGAGCACAACTATTTCTGCGTGTGCTATAACCCTGAACCCTTTCCTTCGGAGATCGTCACCCCTTTGGCAAATGAGCCGCACTGTGTCTAGCATAAGGCTCCCTGGCGGCAAACCGACCCAGGTCCTCTTGTTCTTTGGGCAGGTGGGAGAGAAGAGTTAGATACTGAAGTTCTGGATGGAAGGGGCTGATCAGACACGTCTCTGAGTCTTCCAACTCTCCTCTAAACTTGAACCTCCAGCTGTCTTGATCCCCCCTCCCCCAGCCCCCAGTGGCCTCTCTGTTCCCTCTAAGTCGCTTTGGTGTCTTTGTTCTCCCGGCTGGGGAAAGCAGCCTTGACAGCGTTAACCCCGGTGGCAAAGTGCGGGACTTCAAAGGGGCTTCGAGGAGCTGATGGATAATAGATGTCTGGAAGCATGAATGATACATATGTAGATAAATGATGGATAATAGGGCCTGCATGATGTATAGGCGGCTGCCGGGTAATAGGTGTGTGGATACGCATGGAGAGAGGGAGCGAGACAGACAATAGACATGGGACGGCAGGAAGGACCGAGTCCGCCGGACCGTGATAAATACCTTGAGACTAGATAGGCAGGGAGACGAGATGGAAGACCATCAAAGGGAACTTCCTGGACCCAGGGCCAGCGGGAAGACCCCCTTCAGTGACAGCTAGGAGCTGTCCAGGCATCCATGGCAGATGGCAAGATGGGACTGATCTGAAAGAGCACAGTCTCATGGACTGATGATGATGATGATGATGGATGTGCCTGGAGATAACGAATGGCTGGACCTGCTGACAGATCAAGTCGTCTCCCTCCACCCTCAGTGCCATCAGCACCCGTGCCTAGGCATCCCAGCTGTGGGTGCTGCTCAGCTGGTGGCCACACAGGGGCGCTCACTGTCGAGGCCCTCTAGGAGGGGCGAAGAAGGGACCTCCCGGCCCGCTCATGGTTTCCATGACGGCAGGACCACGTGATCCTCCTCTCTTCCCGCCTACTCCTCCGGTTCATAAATAATGTTCCTGATTGAAAACTGCTCCCTAAGGAAGGGCAAGAGAAAGGTTTCGTGCTAAGCTGCTTGTCCTGGGCATCTGAGGTATTCCCCCATCCCTCCTCTGCCGTCCCTGGCCATGCTTTAAATCCTCTTCTCTTCCCGACCCCAGTTCCTCTCTCATCTACCCAGCCAAGTTAATCGTGCTAGAAAGAGCGCAAGGAGAGGGGCTGGAGTTGGGTGGGTGGAGCTGATGGGCCCTTCTGCCCGTTACAGGAGAGTAGCAGCTAGGGCAGCCCCTCCACCAGCGGGATGGAAGAGCCGCATCCAGGGTGGACATCTTTGGGGGACCTTCCCCGGGATTCAAAGGGAAAGGGACAGGAGAGGACCCTTGGAGGGCGGCCACACAGGATCCTGAGGTCCTGTGGGTGGAGTTGTCCCTCGGAGCCTAAGTCTAGGGTTTCCTGGTAGCTCCTGGAAGCTGGATGTAGGACCTGCAGTCATGCAGAGGAGACAAAGTCACTGCCTGAGAGAAATGCATTCCCAGGGCCGTGGAAACGGGAAACTCCAGAACTTTCTACAGAGAGGCCCAGAGAGGTTGCTGAGCATCCTCTTGCCTGGCAGCTGCAGGCCTGCAGCTACCATCAAAGCCAGGGACAAAAATAAAAACCAGTAAAATTTTGCAAGAAGGGAGGAAAACTGTCAGAGAAGGCTCTTAGAAGCAGTAAACAGTAGAGAGGGGAAGCGTATTATAGAAGCCGGCGTCCCTTCCTCTACTTCATGACCCCCTTATTCCTCTGGAGAGTAAAACAAACTATTTGGTACTTCTGTCCCTGCCTGGAGGAAATGCCACCAAAGTGACTTTAAGCAAGATGGCAGGCAAGGCGATGTACGCCTTTAATCCCACACTTGCGAGGCAGAGACAGGCAGATCCCTGTGACTTGGAAGCCAGCCTGTTCTGCAGAGTACGAACCTGTCTCAGAAACACAGAGGTGGGGGAAGGGAGAGAGAGGACAGATGGACGGAGGTTGACCAGGATAGGGCCACAGGTCGGAGAGACAAAGTTCTGGAAAGGGCAATGCTCAAAAGGGCCAGGGTAGCCAAGGCAGGGTGGTGCAGTGGGACATTGGAGATGGCTCCGTGTTCCCAGGATGAGAGCGCTGTGGAGGAGTTACCGTAGAAGGACAGTAGGGTGAGACCGCAGAGGGTCCAGTTTGTCATGGAAGGGTTTTGAGCAGGGGAGTCTCAGGCTCAGATCTGTCATGTGGTTTGAGGGGTGTGGGAGTCTGGGGGGGCTACTTAAGGGGCTTCATAAGGGGAAGGGGATGGCAGGGAGCCATGCCAGCATGGTGAGGACTGCTTTAAGGGAGATTCATGAAACATTTTGGAGATCCAAAGGACAGGACCCAAGAGGGAGGAAACAGAATGGCGAAATGGAAGTCCAGACAGTCCTGTGCGGGGGCGAACGGCAATTCCACATTCTGAAAGGTCACACGGAGGGAGAGGGGCTGGGGAAGGAGTTCCAACTTGGAATGTGCTGTGTGTGAGGGATCCAAGAACGGCCAGCCTCGATTCCAGGAGCAGCTGGAAATGCTGACCAGAGTCGATAGGCCAGGGCTGGACTCCCAGCCTATGCTATGGCTGAAGACCCTGTGGGGAACGGAGCTGACCGCCCAGGAAGAGGACTAAGTCAGAATGGGTGGAGAAAAGCTGATCGGGAGGCCCCGTCACCGCACTGGGAGTCGGGATAGTGAGACCATGGAAAGGGAGAGAGGACAGAAACAGCGTCGATGAGCATCGCTGAAGGTGTCTGTGAACTTGGCACCGGACATCTTATTAATAATCCAGTTTGGCAGGAAGCAGGGTCCACTCCATCAGAGGGTCCATTCAAGGACAGCTTGATGAAGGTGTGGGCTGGGAGGAGAGAAGCCAGCCAGAGATGCTAACTGGGGAGCTGAAGTCTGAAGATGGGATGTCCACCAGGCTGTCTGCTGTAGTAACACCCCTTAAAACCAGAAACAACATGGGAGCAATCTGAAGGGATCTAAAAACTTGTTTTATTACACATTTATTCATGTGTGGTGTGTGTCTGTGTATGCATGCCAAGGCATGAATTCTGAGGTAGAAGACAAGTTTTAGGAGTTGGTTCTTTCTTTCCATCATGTGATGGAAGGTTCCGCTGATTGAACTTAGGTTGGCAGGCATGGTGGCAGGTGCCTTTACCCACAAAGCTATCTCTCTGGCCCCTGAAAGGGACACCTGGTTCTTCTGATTCAGGAAAAACAGGAGGAGGGAAACCCCACCCTCTTAGGTGGTATCAGCCAAGGAAGGGGGAATTCCTTCAACAGTCAGGGATGGTAACAAAATCGCAACTCGCCCTGGTTCAGGAAGTGGTCCTGGTGGATGTCCGCAGAGCAGGCTCTTGTGAGCACTGCAGATCCACCTACTTAATCCTCAAGGCAAGGGAGGCCGGGATGAGCTCAGCTGGTAGAGAACCTGCAGAGCATGCACAAGGCGTGGCTTCGATCCGCAGTACTGCATACACTACTGTGGCGGGATATATCTGCAATCCCGGCATTTAGGAAGAAGCAAGAGGGTCAGAAGTTCAAAGTCATCCTCAGAGTGAGTTCTAGGCAGCCTGGGACACAGGACACCCTGTCCCAACCAACCAACAAGATCCTAGCCCAGGCTGGTAGGCTCTGGTGTCCCCACACTGACCACAGGCTGCATCATTAGTGAGGTCAATCAGCACCAGCCCCAAGACCCTGCTGTCTCTCCCACCGTCTCAGCCTCCTCCTGCCTGACTGCTCACCCCTCCTTGGTGAGACCTGCCTCTCTGTCTCTCATCCCAGAGGGAAGAGACGCGCTTCCCCGATGGTCCCGACAGCAAGGTTCTGAGTGGCCCATTTCAGGTCACCATGCCCACCTCAGAGTCAGTCACTCTGCCTGCAACATGGGGGTCAGACATGGAACCAGGGAGTCCAAGCAACGGCCATCTTAGAATCCCTCCGGGAAGCTGGGCAGTGGTGGCGCACACCTTTGATCCCAGCACTTGGGAGGCAGAGCCAGGCAGATCTCTGTGAGTTCCAGGCCAGCCTGGTCTCCAGAGCGAGATCCAGGAAAGGCACAAAGCTACACAGAGAAACCCTGTCTTGCAAAACCAAAAGAAAAAAAATCCCTCTGGGAAGGGAGAGCAGCTGCAGAGACAAGGCTCCTGGGATTAGGAGGCAAGCTGGCAATGAGACTGAGTCCCGTGCTTCATGTGAGAAGGAGGTGAGAGGATGGTGAGAGAAAATGCTCAATGCTGTGTGTGTGTGTGCATGGGTGTATGTCAGAAACACAGCAGAGGGATGGACCAGGTGGTTCATCAGCTCATCAGATAAAGGCATATGCCACCAAGCCCTGACACCGATGACCTGAGTTTAGTCTCCAGGACCTACAACAGTGGATGGAGAGGACTGACTCCTGAAAGTTGTCTTCTGTCATCCTCTCGTGCACATGCGAGCACACACACACACACACACACACACACACACACACACACTTTAAAATATAAAGAACCCAGAGGTTTGTACCCTCACACAGGCAAACACACATGCTCAGACACATGAGGGCACATACGCACGCTTAAATAAATGTATTTGCTCACCTTACACTCACAGACACCTACAGCCATCTGTATAGATCCTATATCAGGCAGGATAGGCAAAGTTATGCTGCAGTAACAAGTGAGAAACTTCCACAGCTCGAACTGCAAAGTTCAGTTCTTGCTCACACTCTGGTCCCTCATAGGCTTGGCCCATCACAGTAGCCCCAGGACACAGGCTGACTGAAATGCCACGGCTTATACCTGCTAGTCACAGCAGGTGGAGCATGCCTCTGAGACACACAGTTAAACTCTACTGGCCAGAAATGCTCATTGGCCAGAACTGATCACATGACCCAATCACAGGGGTAGTCAGGCAGTGCTACCTAGAATCTAAGCAGTCAGTACTCAGCAAATTGCATTAATGACTGCCATTTCTACATATAAAATAACATCCCTACATATAATAATTATATAATAATACTATTCCTACATATAATATACACACCACACTTCTCACTGTTTCCTTATTTATCCTTATAAGTCCTGGACTCCTGTCAACTCCCTGTGTCCAGCCGTCAGGGACCAAAGCCCCCAGCTAGGCACCCGAAGTCATGGAAAGCGGCACCCCTTCTGTTTCAGGCCCTAACTGCTGCTCCCAGCCCTCCCTGTCTGGTTCTAGACCCCACCATCCATCTCTGCTCTCTACCGACTCTTCCAGGGCTCCCCTCCCCGGTCCTGCTTCCCTCCTGCCAAGAAGAGATAAAGGAGACAGCTGCGTGTTTATTCAGTGACACTTCACCACCCGACACTCGCGGGCTGGTGTGTTAGAGACCCCTCCCTTTTTCTCTTCACTTGCCTTGTGAGCTCACTAAGCATGAGCTGGTGATAAATGGAGGAGCTGGCAGAGCTAGGCGGGCAGGGGGGGGGGGGGCGAGGCCTGGAAGACCTGGGGGCAAACAGAAAGCAGGCAGGCAGACAGGCACAGAGAGCCAGCCCGCGACACAGAGGGGACAGAATCCGAAAAGGGATGTCCAGTGCAGCGGCAGAGGAGTCTGGGACTCTGGCATCCGTGAGACTATCTGGTCTGGTGGTAGGCATCTATAACACACACACACACACACACACACACACACACACACACACACACCCGCTCTGGGGAGGGGCAGAGACCAGAGGGTCCCTGGGGCTTGCTGGCCAGCCAGTCTGGCCAGATTGGTGAACTCCAGCTCCAGCAAGAGGGTTTATCTCACAAAACGAAAATGGAGAGCAATGAGCTAACTCACCCAATACCTGGCCTCCACGCACATGCGCACGCGAACATCCGCATAAAGAAAAATAGGCTGTATAATGCAGCAGAAAGACTCTGTAGTGCAGACAGACACACAGCACGTGGAGGTCAGTGGACAACTTGAGGGAGTCAATTCTCATGGGCTCTGCAGGTCAAACTCATGTTGATGCTTGGCGGCAGGCGCCCGCATTGGCTGAACCGTCTCACCAGCCCTGAGGTGTATTTAAAGGCGGGGAGGAGGTGTGGCCCTTTCCCAGAAAGCAGCAGGCACTGAGGCTGGGGGCAGCTTGAGGCACCGGGGGTGGGGGTGGGGGATCCTTGGAGATCGCTCCGTCTGGGGAGTTGGCGGGGTCTGAGCTGTGTGGCACCCCAGCTGTCTGTACCTCATCTCTGCTGCCTGCTTGGGCATGATTAGCCTCTGAGCCAATCAATTACCATCTTGGGGAGTTCACCTGTGCCCACTTACAATCAATCCTCCCACCCGGGCGTGTTGTTTGTATCCCCTCGTGGAGGGGCGGGGAGGGTCACGAGATTCTCCCCTGAGTGTCCGGCCACTCTACACCGCCTGTGGTATGTCATGCTGCCCGAGCTGCATGTGGCCTTGGGACAGGGCTAGAGTCTACCTAGGCCAGGGAAGGCTAGGGAACTGGAGTTTGATCTGTCCGTGACGCTGGGGAAAGTCATCGTCCCTTCTGGGTGAAGACTTTCTGGTGTGGCCTCTTGGAGGAGGCCCGCCCACGCCCCTCACCTATGCTCTGTAAGGAAGCCAGGTCAACTCATTGAACTTCGGTAGCATTGTGCCTCAGCTCGCCATTGGGACCTTAGGAGGAGCACAGGGCTCCCCCGGGAAGGGATTTTCACACTGCTCTAGCTCTGGCTAGGCCAGGTGATCTAGAGGAAGTGAGAGAAGCAGGAAGAAGTCCCCCCCCCCCTCGACCCCGTTCCGTATGGGTGATTCCAGGCCTGAGAGAGAGGCAGACCCTGCCTTCGGGGAGCTCTGGGCCCAAGTGAAGACTCAAGGCACCCCTTCAACGCTCCTTTGGTCATTCCCAACTCCCAGTGCCGGCACTGGAGAGCCCACAGGACACAGAAGCAGCAGGCGCGCTGCGGACAGATGGGGAACATCTCCCCGTTACATAAGGACAAACAGGACCAATTGTTACAAAGGATGAACGCCACATGCTAGGGAAGGGTGGGGGCCGCCTTAGACTCTGTGTTCTTCCAGACTGTGCTCAAAACCCTCCTGAGGCAACAAGAAGAAAAGTGGGGGTGGCGCTGTGTGGGGGTGGGGCGGTGGCCCTGATGGGGGGCACTACCCCTGAGAGCCAAGGAAATCCAGGACGTCCCTGTGGAGGGGAAAGCCAGACTAGTGAGATGGGCTGGAGCCCCAGGGGCACCCCCGGATGATGGAAGGCTTGACTCAGATTCAGGGAGGTGTAAGTGTGGCATCTGCTGGGCACCCCTGGTGTGCTGGGCCTGGTCTAGGCTCTCCAAGCTAAATGCCGGAAGAGGGCTGTGGGCAAGAGGCGGCCAATAGCGTGTGGAGAAGCCACACCTGGTTTAGCTTCTGTCGGGTCTCATGCTCTTGGGGATAAAGCCAGGCTTCCCTAACTGCCCCCTGCTGGTCTCATGCTCTTTGGTGGAAGCAGCGAGGCTTCCCTAACTTCTCCCTGCTCCTCCTCTCCATTCGCTTGGTATCCGGGATGCTCCTTAAAGGCTTGGCAGAGCTCAGCACGGGCATGTCCCTGTTGAGAAGTGGTGGATCTTTTAGACGTAAGGGAGGGCCTCCTGGAACGATTTTAACCTCTGAGGAAACACTGGGTCCCTCTTCTTTTTTCTTCCCTCTCCGCTTCTCAGCTGCCATGAGGCAAACAGGCCTGCTCCACACCCTTCCACCATAGCATCCTGAGCTGCCACAGGCCCAGAGCCACCGGGGACCAAGTGGCCATGGATGGAAACTTCGAGAAACCGTGAGTCAAAATCTTTAAACATTGGTTTGTCTGAGGTATTTGTTATAGCACTGAGAAGCTGACTGACAACCCCCGTCTTTTCCTCTGCGGCCATTGCTCAGCCTCTGCACGTACTGTACCCTCTGTCTGTCACATACACACACACACACACACACACACACACACACACACACACACACACACACACACACACCACTGTCCAGCCTAGACATCCTAGGAGATTCAGCTCCAGTCTCCATTTGCAAAGCCCGGTTCCCCTCCCCACAATGTAACTGAAACCCTTTGGACCTCCCAGGACCATGTATCCTGGGAATACATCACCGTCCTTATCTCTGCCTTCTGGACAGACAGCGGGGGCTGTGTGATGGGATTAAAGCCCCAGCCCGAGGGTGAGTTATTTGCCTGTTCTTGGGAAATTGATTGGAGGGGGAGAGGTGGTTCCACTGTCCACTCTGGCGGTATCCCTAAAATGACTGGAGCTGCGTCCTCAGCTGATGGGGAAGGAGCCGGGGATCGGAGTCTAAGAGGCAGAAAAAAAAAAATCTCAGAGTGATGACTGCCAGTCCAAGTTCAGCAGAAAGGGCCGGGTCAGGCTTTGGTAGTAGAGGTCACAGGCTCTAAGTGGAAAGAGAGGGCGGGCTGAGGGGCAGAGGGCATGCAGGGGATGCTGGGTAATTGAGACAGGACTGGAAGGAAGGTCAGGGGAGGGAGGACGCTGCCCACTCTGCTGACAGGTGGCTAGATGGGAATGACTCAGGGCAGAGACTGTCTGGGGAGGGCCAGGGTGAAAGTCGCCTAATCCCAGCAAAGGGAAGCTCCGTGGTGCGATTTTTATCCAATTTGCCGTCGCCTCCCTCCAGGGATTTTATGTGCTACCAAGACAGAGGCAAGGAAAATACTTGTCCCCCAGGAGTCGACCCCTCTCAGACCTACTGTGCTTCTGTTCTGAGGGAGACACTGGCATCTGGGCCAGCATGCTCTCGGAGGACCTGGGGAGGGGGCACACGTTGCTAGTGCAGGTACCTCGGTGGTAGGGGACAGAGCAGAAAAACGGGGAAGAGGCCATTAGGTAGGGATGAGGGAGCCTGGGGGAGAAGAAACCTCATAAAATGCGGGAATGTGGGTACTTCCATGCCCACTGGAAGGCATCACAAGGGCTACAAAAGGCTACTCTTTGGACTGGAAGCTGGGTGGCAGAGGGCTTGGAGGCCCAAGCTAACAGTTCCCATGTACATCCGTGCCTTCCTTCCTGAGCGCAGCTGGGCTTGGAGAGACTTCTGAAGTCTCTTGTGCAGCATGATTTGGGTCCACAGAGGACCATGGGTAAGTTGAGACTCTGGCCCACATGACCACCTACCTGGTCAGTACTCCCTGAGGCGGGGACTGTTCCTAATCTTCAGAAAGAAGGTCAGACTGCCCTGGGCCTGACGGCCACCCTCACATCCTTATTCATCCCACAGCCACAGTGGGAACAGGACACAAGCCCTTTCCACACGTGAGACACCAAAGCGTGGAGCTATGAAGATGCTCAGCCCGAGGTGGTGAGGGTCTGGATAGGAACTCGCGATGCCAGGTGCTCACGTCAAGAGACATGGTGCCTCCTCTTTCTAGCTCTGGCTGCCGTGGAGAGGTGAAGACAGAAAGGGAGCAGGACGTGAGGAGAGGAGAGAGTGTGGGCTCTCACAGAGGAGGGAGCAAGTAGTGTAGGCTGAGGTGGGATGAGCTGGAAACGCGCTGGCCCAGAGAGCAGGTCGGTCTCCGTACCCTCCTACTTCTGCTGCAGAGACACCTGCTCCACACAGCCTCGGGCCCCTTGATATTCACACCCTTGCCTGGTTAGGGGCCAGGCCAGGACTATCCTCTGAGACTCCATGCTGGCTCTCTCTGGGCAGTGCCTAGCTTGTGAGTTTTGAAACAGCGTATCTTTACTTAATGCCCAAACTCACAATCCTCAGGCCTCCACTTCTAAACGGAGCTGGGACCGTAGGCTGGCACAGGATCTGGCTGTCCATGGTCCCCCAAGGCCCTGAGTTCAGAGCGTGTCCTACACAGGGGCTCTGAGATGATGTGCCGGTGACGGTTGGATGGCCCAGAGAGAGGTGGTTCTAGAGCCCTGCTCTGAGAGAGAGCTGGGGAGCTTCCCCACCCCAGCCCCAGCTCAGCGGGGGCCTGAGGCAGCGGTCTGAAGCCCTCTGGCTTCCTGACCTGGACTATGCCTTGGGAGGAAACCTGCTCAGAATGCAACCGAAGGCCTCCCAGGCATCCCGGTCCAGAGCAGTTGCTTTCCCGACAGAGCAGGGGTTCTAGGTCACATATCAGAGCGCCTGCATATCGGATATTTACATTACGATTCGTAACAGTAGCGAAATTACAGTTACGAAGTAGCAATGAGATAATTTTATGGTTGGGGGTCACCACAGCGTGAGGAAAGGGTCACGGCCTTAGGAAGGTTGAGAACCACTGAAACAGAGAAGAGGCTTGGAAGATGTCAAGTGATTGGCTCGCTGAAATGTCCTAGGAAATCTGTTTCAAAAAACAAGCAAACAAAAAACGTCCTGCTTTCCCATGCTGTCGGCAGGGCTTTGATGGGGGGCCACACATCACTTGGCCCGTCACCCCCGCATATGGTAAAGGGTTACTTCCTTCCTCCACGGCCCTTTGACAAGCCTCCGCTGCACGCCTTATAAACTGTTATGGCACAATAAAAAGCCGGCCCTTAAATGTCACTCACTCAGAGAATTAAGGTGAGGCCCGGCAGGGAGGCCCCCGCTGGCGCGGCATGGTCTGAGGTGGGCACCGTAGGATGGGGTGAGGGTTAGACTGTGGAGGAAGGCAGTGGGATGTGAGGTCTGGGGTTAATGGGAAATGCCCCCCGGCCCTTGAGTGTCTCCAGTAATGATGCCTGCTTCTATGGGAAGGTGGCTCAGAGTGCAGGCTTGCGGCAGCTGCCTGGGCACCTGCCCCCGACCCAGCCTGCCTCCTTTCCTATTTTCTTCTCCCCAGCCGCCCGCACAGTAGTTAGAACTCAACAGTAACAAAGCATGAATCTTAACGACACCAGCTGAGGCCAGGCCCCAGGCCCCCAGGGAGGTGTGGGCCTTTCTAGCCTTTCAGGCTGATTTTGGGGAAAGTGAGGTCAGCTTCCCCAACTTTCCCTGGTGGCATCTCAGGTGGAGATGGGAAGGCAGGCATGGCAGCCCACACTTGTTGTGGGATGATGCTCTTGTATACTGTAAAGGTTTGTCACTCAAATTGGTTTAATAAAATGCTGACTGGCCTGTAGCCAGGCAGGAAGTGTAGGCGGGGTGAGCAGACTAGGAGAATGCTGGGAAGAGGAAGGGCGGAGTCAGGAGTCGCCAGTCACACACAGAGGAAGCAAGATGAAAACGCCCAACTGAGAAAAGGTGCCAAGCCACGTGGCTAAACATAGGTAAGAATTATGGGTTAATTTAAGTGTAAGAGCTGGCCAGTCATAAGCCTGAGCTACTGGCCGAGCATTTATAATTAATATAAGCTTCTGTGTGATAATTTGAGAAGCAGCTGCTGGGTATTTGGGAGTTGTTGGCAGAATAGAAACTTCTGTCTACACACACTTATAATCCCAGCACTCAAGAGGTAGAGACAGGAGGATCACAAGTTCAAAGTTAACCTTGGAGTTCCAGGACAGGCAGGGATACACCAAAAAGCAAAACAAAGCAAGAGGGAGGGGGGCTGGAGAGATGGCTCAGTGGTTGAGTCCTTGTTCTCACAGAGGCCCTGGGCTCTGTTCCCAGCACCCACATGGCAGCTCACAGATGTCTGTAACTCTAGTTCCAGAGGATCTGATGCCCTCTTCTGACCTCTGAGGGCATTGCATGCACATGGTACATTGACATGCATGAGGCAAAATACCAGTACACATAAAATTATATATATATATTTCAAGACAAAGTTTCTCTCTGTAATCCTGGCTGTCCTAGAACTTGCTTTAAAGACCAGGTTGGCCTTGAACTCACAGAGATCTGTCTGCCTCTGCCTCCCCAGTACTGGGATTAAAGGCTGAATGCGTGTGCCACCACCTCCTGGGCAATAAATGATTCTTTAAGAAGGAAGTGGTGGCCGGTCGGTGGTGGCACACGCCTTTAATCCCAGCACTTGGGAGGCAGAGGCAGGCAGATCTCTTGAGTTCGAGGCCAGCCTGGTCTATAGAGTGAGTTCCAGGAAAGGCGCAAAACTACACAGAGAAACCCTGTCTTGGGGGGGGGGGGGAAAGGAAGAAGAAGAAAGTGGTGGATGAGAGATTTCAGGTTCCTTTAGGAAAAGAATGAATCTGGGTTCCTCCTCGGTGCCACACTTCCTGCCTCCACCCACTCTATAATTTTAGTGTTTTGTGCAAAAGCAAAGTTCTAGATGAAAATTACTTTATTTTTAGGTCATATCTACCAAGAATCTCAGGATACAATCACCTCAAATAACTTTATCACATTTTTATTTATTTAGCGTGTACATGTGTGTGCATGTGGGGACAGCAGCACATATGTAGAGGTCAGAGCACAACATTCGGGAGTCGGTTCTCTCCTTCCATCGAGTGGATTCCAGAGATCCCACTCAGGTTTGGCTTGGTGGCAAGCGCTTTGACCCAGTGAGCCGTCCTGGTGGCCCCACAAATTCTTTTCAAGCAAACACCAGGGAGCTCTTCCCTCCCCTGGGGCTAGACTGTTATCAGCACCCTTTCCCCACCCAGCTCATCGTCTGGAGGCCAGGCCATGCCTCCCTCTTCTTCCCATGCCTCAACCGTACAGTCTGCCCATTGCTGGACTTTGGGTAAATAAAAATCACGTATCATGTTTCCTTTTCCGGCTAGCATCCTTTAGGCAAACCGGCCCTCTTTACGTGATTAACCCCTCAGTTGGTATTCTCACAGTTCCTTCCTCCCCAGAGGCCTGCAGAGCTTGTAACTGTGTGTTGTGGCCTTGTCATCCACTGCGGCATCCTAAGTATCCGCCAGCTACCTCACCTTCGAGCATCGGGGGACGGCAAAGTACAGATGCGGTCAGGTCTTCCTGTTAGGGAGGTCCCCTTAGCTCTTGCCTCTGCTGAGCATACCGTTGTCTTGTTGTCTCTGATGAAGTTGGTGGGAAAAGAAAAATAGACAAAAAATGAGGGCTGGGAGATGACTCCGTGGTTAAAACTGCTTGCTGCCCAAACCTCAGGATCTGAATTAAAATCCCCAGCATCCGTGGAAAGAGCTGACCATGGCCGATCCATGCCTATAACTCCAGCAGTGTGAGGGGCAGAGACAGGAGGATTGCTGGGGTGTGCTGGCTGCCAGCCTAGGCCCAAGATCAGTGAGACTCTTTTTCAAGAGAGTAAATTAGAGTGATAGATAGAGCTGGGCACTGTAGCTCTTCTTCTGGCCTCCACTTGCTCCCCCACGCCACAACACACTCACTCACACTCTCTCTCTCTCTCTCTCTCTCTCTCTCTCTCTCTCTCTCTCTCTCTCTCTCTCTCTCTCTCTCTCTCTCTCCACACACACACACACACTAAATAAATACAAGTGTTTTAAAAATAGATACCAAAAATAACACACCAACAATGCATTTGCCGCTGCGAAATGCTCCGGAGTCCTCTGAGCGGGTGGGTCATTATCACTGTGTTCTACAATTCAAAGTTTTAACTACTTCAGCGCCCAGTGCCTGCCACCTTGGAAGGAGGTTCTGGTATCTCCCCCATTTCCTCTCCTTGGCAGTTGAGAAGTTAAGGAACTTATCCAAAGTCGGGCTGCCAGATAAAGCAGAATGAGCAGTCAAATTAGAATTTTGGGTAAGCAAGGAATTATTTTAAACTGTGAATATATCCCACATTGCATACATATTTTAATTCAAATAGGCACTTTGTAAATCTGGCTGTTGGTGCCTGGGAATCTGTCCAAGGTCACAGGGCGAATGACCGTGGACTGAGGACAGGGACCCAGACCTCCTCCTCAGTCCTGTGTGTCTAGCCACTATAATGGGACCTGCTCCAAGGCCCTGGTGGCCAGGGAGGAAAACAGATGGCTGGGGTCTGTTGAGTAAATCAACCCAAGCAGGCTAGGGAACAACTCTGATGAGAAGACTCCATTTCTATTTAGTTCCTGTTTATGTAGAATAAAGTTGATGGCTCATTTTGCCTGGGGTCACTTAGCTCTGGAGAGTTGGGGTCAGAGGCCAAGGCCAGATCACCTGGGCATGCCAGAGCTAGCCTTCAGTGGCTGCCCTCTACCTGATCACCAAGTGACTGCACCGATTCCTTCGCACCTTGCCCAGCCCGGCCCACCCACACATGACTCCACCTGTGGTCCTTATTCACCTAGGGAGGCCCTGCTGTGGTTGGCCTGGCCCAAGTATCTCTATCCACCCCCACCCCCCCATCTCTCCTGTAAGCCCCGTCCACAGGAAGCAAATTACCTCATCCAGCCTCTATGAGCTGCAAGGCCTCCCTCTGACCCAGCTGAGCCGTAAGAGGCAATCCCAAGTCGGAAGCTTGTAGGCACAGCAGCATGGTGTCCCAGGCTGCCACACAGATGCATGCTCTCGTTGTGCATGGAATAATGCGTTTAATTACTTCTTCGAAGGCCAGGCTAATAATAGCGTTTTGCACGGAGGGCCTCAGTCACAGAGGAAAAGCCATGAAAGCACTCGGCTCTGTTCCCAGTGACTTAAGAGCTCCCGTGAACGCAGCATCGCCTTCCTCAAGAGACAGAGGGGATTGTGCCGAAAATGCTGGGGGTTTTCACTTTTAACTCACTGTTTTGATCCTCGGAGGCCCTCGGGATGTGGGACACCCCCAAGACGGGAGTACTGGGGCGAATTCCAGTACATGTGGAAAGAGCATTCAAGAGTGCACATTCCCCCCCCCCCATCTTCTCTTCCCCCAAAGTGTGAGCTGGGGGTGCTCCCAAGTCAGAGCTGGCCCAGGTGATCATGTGGGAAACAGGAGCGGGTGGTTTGGCCCCACAGTGGCCTGACCTTGGTCAGACTTGGGCTGTTGTTGTATTGTTTGTTTTTAAGACAGATTCTCATGTGGTCCAGGCTGGCCTCAAAGTTTCTATGTAGCCAAGGATGGCTTGAACTTCTGGTCATCCTGCCTCCAAATCCTGAGTGCTGGAATTACAGGTGTGTGCTACCCTGCCCCAAACTAAGGGGTGCTGGTGATTAAACTTGGGGTTCCACGCTAGGAGATACTCAATCGACTGAGCCACTTCCCCAGCCCTGGGCTCGGTTTTACACGAAGCCGGAAACCTCAGTTCTCCACCGACCTGAACGTGAATCCAGGGACTGTTTTGCCCGTCTGGGTAGCAGCACTCTGTCTCTGGGTCTCTGTCAGGCAAGGGGTGTGGGCCAAGTTACTTCGTGTTTGAATCTCCCCTTCCTCCTCAGCAGCAGTGTAAGTGCTGGGAGCATTTCTTGCCGAATGAAACTTGTAGCAGGAATCTTAAAAGTTCTTATTAATAAAATCAAACCCGAGGCCAGTTATTGGGGTCCATGCTGGTAGATCAGAGAGACAGAACAAACCACAGCTATCTCACCTCGCCGGATCCTCAGCTGGTCTTGTCTCCTCAGACTGGAGGCCTCTGAGTCCTCATCCGGAATGGGTCTCAGCTGAATTACTGCTCCAAAGCCTGAATGCTTATCCAGCCAAATGCCTCTAGTTTCTGGTCCTCACGCCTTATATATCTTTCTACTTTCTACCACCACTCCCTGGGATTAAAGGCGTGTCACCATGCTTGGCTGTTTCCAATGTGGCCTTGAACTCACAGAGATCCATAGGGATTTCTATCTCTGGAATGCTAGGATTAAAGGTGTGAGTGCCACCATTTTCTAGCCTTTGTATCTAGTGGCTGTCTGTTCTCTTACCCCAGATAAATTTATTAGAGTACACAATATTTTGGGGAACACAATACCACCACAGAAACTGTTTCTGTACACATTTCAAAACCGTACGACACACCTGAAGAGCTCGGTAGATTTCACACAATGTGCACAATGTCAATTGTTATTAGCCTCTGAAAGATCAGGGTTTTGAAACAGATCAAGGGCCCACAGAGATGAGTGTGTGCGGACTCACGGGTGACCCTGGGAGGGGACCAGCTGATGACATTAGCCATACAGACCAGTTCAATGGGAAAGAAAATCCAGCATTCTGTAAGCTTGGCATGGTGACATACGCCTGTAATCCCAGCACTCAGGAAGCTGAGGCAGGAGGATGATAAGTCTGAAGCCAGCCTGGGCTACCTAGCAAGACTCTGACTCAATCAAACCAAAACCAAGAAAACTATTCTTCAGGTCAAACAAAATGGGTCTGTGGACCACAGGTCTGGGATCTATGCATACTTCAGATTTTGTTCTTCAGTAAGCCTTCCATCCTTCCCTTGAAAGAGAGTCTCGTACTAGCTTGGAACTCACCAAACAGCCTAAGCTCACCAGCAAGCCCCAAGGATTCTCCTGTCCCACCTCACCAGTGCTGGGGTCACAGATATAGACCACTGCGCCTGACTTTTTGGTGTGGCTGCTGGGGATCAAACCCAGGCCCTCGTGCGTGCCCAAAGAACCCTTAGCAACCGGGCCATCTCTCAGCCCCCAGTTCAGTCTGCCGAGGCGTGTGACCCTGTCTAGCATTCAACACCTTTGTAACTTAAATCCAAGCTCCACCAGTCCAATACAGAATCCACGGTGACTGGGAGCCACTTCAAGCACCTTCGCCCATTTTTCGGATGTGGAAACTGAGGTTAGGGAAGGCCTTATGATTTGTTCCTGCCTTGGCTGTTTCTGCTCAAGTCCTTCGCATTGGGACTCCATCCTGCTGCTGTGCTGGGGCAGTCCCTGTCCCTCCCCAGGCTGGGTTTTGCCCCCCCCCAAGTATGAAGGGTTTAAGATGGATGCCAGAGAGCCCTGGATTTAGACCCCAACCATGTGACCTGGATCACACCAGCCCCCAGCGTTTCCCCCTTGTCACACTATCAGGGGTGGGGAGAAGAATGGGTTAAAGCGGTTGTTGCCAAGCAACCATGAAGAGGGAGGATGGAGTTCGGGTCCCCAGAAGCCCATGTAAATGCCGGCTGGGCAGGGAGGCCTACCTATAATTCCAGCCTCAGAAAGCAGAGGCAGAGGTCCCCCGAGCAAGCTGGCCAGGGAGAGTGGACATGGCACTTATAGCTCTGGGTTCTGTGGAGAGACCCTGCCTCGATGAGTGACGTGGAAGAGCAGCGGAGGATGATCCCTGACATCAACTCCAGCCCCCACGGGGACGGACACACACACACACACACACGTGCCCACACACATGCACACATACACCCACACACAGGAAAATGGAAAAAGACAAAAAGCCGCTGTCCATGCAGTCCTCCTGCCCTCTGGCAACCCCCTTTACAACAGAGAAACTTTTGCACAACCCCAGGAATATAGGAGAATTTAACAGATCTACAACCCAAACACTGATTGATGCTAAAGCAAAAAGATTATTTGAAAACAATCCTTTGATATACATATTAGCTTCTCATTTATTCAAGATGAAAGCCAGTTTACACACTAATGAGACGAATGTGTGTGTTTATTTTTATATGAAGAATTAATTCTTGGCTGACTATTTGAGACTCAAGGACATAGAGTGTCCTAGTCCATTCCCTGTGGCTATAGTAAAACACTGTGACCAAAAGCAGCTTGGAGAGGAAAAGGTCATAGTTCTTCACGCAGGGAAGTCAGGGTAGGAGCTTGAAGCAGAAGCCATGGAAGAATGCTGCTTGCTGGCTTGCTCACAGGCTCATGGTCAGCTAGCCTTCACATACAACCCAGGTCCACCTGCCTAAGGATAGTGCCACCCACAGTGGGCTGGGTCCTCACCCACCAATCACCAGTTTAGACATGGCTGTACATCGATCTGATAGAGACAATTCTTCAGTTGAGGTCCCCTCTTCCCAGGTAGCTCTGGGTTGTGTCAAACTCACAATAACAACTAGCCAGGACACAAAGCATCGTCCATGTTTTTCAGGGTTGATGGATGTCTTGATTTCATAATCATCAATGCTCCTTGGTATTAGGACATAGAACAAAACGGCAGGGGTTATGTTCAGAGCCCTCGCAGAGAGAGATGTTGGAAATTCTGTCCTAGTCCCGAGACAAAAATCCACTTAGCAACTTTTTTTTTGTAAATGAAATTCAAGTTAGCAACTCTAACAGAAAAATTTAAACCAAGCGTTCTAGCATCATGCAAACTAATTTGCTATTTTACCTGCTGAGGGATGATAGTAAGAAAATACCAAGTCTTTGTTTGCCATAATTAAACCATCGTGTTTTTATAAGAACAGAAGACTGTGTGTGTGTGGTAGAAAAAAAAAAAAAAAAACAGTGCCGTTCATCGCAGACAGTATCCTGAAATGTGAGCCAGGGCCTTACAGGCAGCGCTGATACAGTGAAGAAGTGCATGAGTTGTGTGTTCGGATCCAGGGCTGTAATGAAGCCGCACAATGCAGCATGGATGCGAAGTGCCAGGAAACACCCCAGATTCATGGCAGGTTTGCTGTGGAATGACTCTCCAGCTGTTGCGTGTTCAGAAGGCTTCTACTGCCCCTCAACTTACCGATAAGAGAGCCGCGGCCCACAGGGGTGGCCTGACCTGCCAAGGTCCCTACCTTCTTGAACTTTGCTTGGGAGGACTCAGTGTCTGCGGCCCAACCCAGAATGAGGCATGGCGCACGGCGTATTCCAGAATCATCACCCCAATACCACCCCAAATGGAATCTGTCCCTTCTAGGACTGTGCGGCAGCCAGCAGCACTCCCAGGCGCCAGGAGACCTTTTACATACCATATGGCTATAGAATTAATAACATGCTGTAAGCAAAGATTGGAAAAGAGATTAGGGGACCGAGCTCCTGTAGTGGAACTATTAACAAAGAATGAAGCCTAGTGACAGAGCAGGGAGAATGGGACCCAGGCCTCCTCTTAGATGCTGGGCAAACACCAGGCTTGGGAGCATCCCTGACCAGCACAATGTGTCTGCTGTCGGTCATAAAGATGGAGCTTATTGGAGGGACATCAGCCAAGAATAACAAAATGACCTCTTTGGAGGGGACAAGGAGCCAGTTAATTATCCTCAACAAAGAAGGATGCACAGGCCACAGGCAACCTCTGCGCAAGGAGACAGTCACCTCCACAGGGTCTCAGGCAGGGCTGAGGACACCTCTCCCTTACCTCAGTGGCACAGGCCAGCCATGTCCTCCGTGTATGCATGACCAGGCCAAGCTGTTCCCAGCCACATCTCCCTGACTGCTGAGGGTCAAAGCCCAGCAAGACCTTGGGTAAGTCATCTCCCTACTTTCTGGGTCTATGTTATGGGGTTCATAATAGGAGCCACCTCGTGGAGCTGGTGTCGGGATGCAGAAGGCGGGCAGAGTGTGTTGTCCCCCAGGCTGACAAGAGGAAGGCTGTGGTACAAGTCTACCAGTGACAGGATGCTCTGTGATCTCCCAAGCAGGCCTGCGTCTCTGGGCTTCTCATGCCCGCCACAACCCATGACATAGTTACTATTGTCCTCCCCAAAAGATGGCGCTCCCTGGCACCAGCTGGCATGAGATGGGAGGTGTCCTTCTTAGGGACTCTGGGACTCATGTGCACTGCTTCTGGGGACCTCTGGAGCTGGTAGCCGGACTGCCTCAGCCTGGGCACTGTGCTGGCCTCTGTGGATGCTTCTCCGGACTTGGGCCAGGGACAATGAACAAAATGTAGCCTCGGGATGGATCCAGAGGGAATGGTGGCCAGGACCAAGCTGGCAGGTCCCCAGGAGGTGGGGTACCTAGAGACAGGTCTGAGCTGGGGATGGGAACTGGCACTGAGGACAGCCACATGGAGAGGTGTGGGGACACAGACATTGAGACAGGCAGACAGACAGACAGGCACGCACACACACACACACACACACACACACACACACACACAAACACAAACACACTTCCCGGCCCCCACGCTCACTATAAGAACAATAGAGGCTGCTAGAGCTCACAGAACTCTGACTTTGGAATTCATTAAATGGATTTTCACAGACACAAACTAATGACTTCCCAGCCTGGATCCCTCCTTCTACAGCATCCCTCTTTCCGGTCCTCCAGAGCAGCTGAGTACTCTTGACCTTCTCTGGCCCCCCCGCTGACCTCAGGCAAAGGCCTCAGCTCCAGCCTGCATCCTTGACAACCTTAGACTCTCCACGGAGAGTTTTCCCTAGAGACCTTGGATTGAACTGACCAAGACAAAAGGACATTGATGTTCCTGGTTTCCTCGGATGGTGCCGATATGAATCTGCAGCCAAGTTGAGCATCCAGGCTGTGGCTTGGAGGAGGGGTGGGGGACCAGCTACTTCTCTCTCTGAGTCCCCACAGCCTGGCTCACAGTAGGTGAGATGTGGGCCTCCACCCCGCACCTAGTCCTATAAGGTGCCTGGAGTGAACAGGCTGGGGCGTTCTTCCTTTCCAGCAGCTGAAGTAGCTTTGATTAGGTGTTGACAGCAGACTGGGCTGGGCCTTGAAAAAGCTGGACCTAGCCAGGGCCTGCCCGATGTGGGCGGGGTCTGCCCGATGTGGGCGGGGTCTGTCTGATGTGGGCGGGATCTTCCGATGTGGGCGGTTCATGGATCCGCCAAGGAGAGATTACAAAGGGTTGTTTGCAAGAGTTGTGGGCAGGGTAGAGGATGGCCACTCTGGTGAGCTTCTCCCCTTAAACCTGGAGGGTCCAGCCACAGGGACAGAGCCGTGACAGCTGATGTGAACACCAAGGACTGCCACCCTGACCTACCTACCTCCTTTCCTCCCATCTCTTACTGGTGCCTGGCTTTGGGCAGTGCTACCTGAGACGGCTCAGAGCCTGGGCTCCCGGCCTCCCTAGAGTCCAGCACAGTGTGGAGGATGGCAGAGAGTGAACTTAATGAAACAAACGGAAGATTCCCGGCACCCTGACATATGGTATGGGCTGATTCAATAATGCCGCCGTTATTACTGTCCATGTGGCTGTGTGGGGCATCTTGTGACGTCTGATTTTATCTTTAACTGTATCATTGGCACACGTGGCAGATGGCCCAGAGCTAGGGCCAGCTCCTCGGCCTCTCTGTCTGCCCACGGCTGGAGGCAGGGAAGACTGTGCCTTCAGAAGATCGTCCCATGTTCTGCGACAACGCTTAGTACATTCGACAAGCCATCAAAATGACTCTGCTGTGGCAAGCTTCATTAAAACGGGAGCACGTCGCTCTAGTATGCAGATGGGGCCACTTTATTACTTTTTAATTTGTTTATAGAAAGCCCTTGCTTGGTGTTTGCCATCTTTACAAATAGAGACAAACGGGCCTCTTGTCTCCAAGCTGTGGTGTCCCTGGATGGGTACCACAGGCTGCACACCACACTTGGTTACCCTTGATAGAATCTAACATGCTCCGGGCTAGGGGAGATGGCTCAGTCAGTGTTTGCCACACAAGGACCTGAGTTTGATCAAACCAAAAACCTATGTAAAAGCCAGGTGTGGGCATACATCTGTAACCCCAGTGCTGGGGAGGGCAGGCACAGGTAGGTCCCTGGGGCTCCCTGGACAGATAGCCTTGTGAATTGGTGAGCTGCAGGTTCAGTGAGAGGTTATATCAGAAAAAAAATAAGGCAGGAGCAATAACAGACATTATATAAATGACAGTGACCTTCAGCCTACACACACACACACACACACACACACACACACAATCACAATCACACATGTACACACATATACATGCACACACGAACACAATCATACGTGTATACATACATATACATACACACATAAGCACACACGTACACACACAAACACATGTAGACACATGCACATACATGTGTGCACATGTACATATACAAAGTCTTGCACTCACACAAACAATCTGACATATTTTCCAAACTATGTAGAAGGCTGGGGGAGGGAACAGAGTGTGTGACTCAGTGACCCGAGGAGGTACTTGCGCCCCCTCTGGACTTCCTTCTCTGTCCTCATGGTCACAGCCTCCACAGCTCTGTCATTCCTCGGTGCTTTCTTCTCCGCTTTTTCCACCCTGAAAGCCGTGAACCCCCATCTTCTCGGCTCCCCGAGGCAGCTCTCTTCGTTAAAATAAAGTCTGCAAATCACCGAGTGAATTTTGAAAACGGGTCAGACTACATGAGGAACGCCACTCCAGTGAGGGGTCAGACCCTTGCCCACAGCCCGGAAGTAAACCAGAGGGAGCGCTCCGTCACGGTGTCTTTCCTCCTTAGCCTTCAGCTGTACGTCCCTCTGCCTCTCCGTGCCTGAGAAGTGGGGTGATGATGCCTCTCCATGTCTGTGAAGTGGGGTCCCTCAGCCTCTCCGTGCCTGTGAAGTGGGGTCCCTCAGCCTCTCCGTGCCTGAGAAGTGGGGTGACGATGCCTCTCCGAGCCTGAGAAGTGGGGTGACGATGCCTCTCCGTGCCTGAGAAGTGGGGTGACGATGCCTCTCCGTGCCTGTGAAGTGGGGTCCCTCAGCCTCTCCGTGCCTGAGAAGTGGGGTGACGATGCCTCTCTGTGCCTGAGAAGTGGGGTCCCTCAGCCTCTCCATGCCTGAGAAGTGGGGTGACGATGCCTCTCCGTGCCTGAGAAGTGGGGTCCCTCAGCCTCTCCATGCCTGAAAAGTGGGGTGACGATGCCCTTCTTCTGGATCACTCTGAGGACTAGATTTCTTCATGATTAGTCAGAAGCGAATGGAACCCATACAGCTCTCTAGCTGTAACAGTTACGTATGGCAGTGTTCGCAAGCACGCACAAGTGTGTGTGTGTGTGTGTGTGTATGTGTGTCTGTCTGTGTGAACACACATGCCTGTGGCACCCAGAGGTCAGTCTCTAGTAAGCAGGCCAGGTGGCCAGCGAATACCGAGGATCTGCCTCCCTGGCACTGGAATTGCAAGCATTCACCGCGGCAGGCTTTTCCCGGTGACGGTGACAGTGACGGCAGCAGGTTTGGTGACATTGCTGCCACAGCTATGGTGACAGCAGAAACACTCCCACAGCGTGTGCCAGGCACGACCCGAACCCCTGCGGTGGGTGGTCAACTCAAGGTATGGGATTCTCCCACTTGACAGGCGAGGAAACCGAGGCACCGAGAGATGAAGGAAGATGCCCACGGTGGTACCGCTGTTGAGTGGCAGAGGCCGGGTGATGACCCAGTGTCTGCCCCCTCCTTTCCGCCGTCTCTCAGGGGAAAGAGCACACCTCGGGGTAGCTTGAAGTGAAGGGCTCTGTGAGACGACTGCTGAGGTTGCTAAGTCACAAAGACTATTATGAGGACCGAAAGATCAGAACCGTCCTGTCGAGTGTCGTGACACCTGCCTTTTGATGGAATTCTCGGTGGCCCAGCCGGCGGGAGACGGCACACGGCTGTGGCTGGAGGTCATGAAGAGAAGGATGGAGTCACAGAGACACTGTCCCTGCAGAAGTCCCCTGGCCACTCTTCGCCTTTTACATAGAAAATCCGTGGAGCCCAGAGAGGTTGGGCGGCTTCCCAGGGGTCGCACACACGAGTTCTCAGGAAAGCAAGCCCCACTCAGATCACCCCAGACTGGTCAACATTATGTTCTCAAGGAGACCGGAAGCCAAAGAGGAGGCCCAAAGGCTAACTCATTGGTCAGCTGAGGGGCTGGAACCAGCTCCCTCCACAGCCTCCCTCGCTGCCAGGGGGCTATTTTCAACCTAAATGCAGTTGCCCGTTGCCGCTGTGGGGCCCTCACTTAAAGCTTTAAGCTCCTGGTTTTCCTCAGGGGAGGAAAAAAAGAAAGGCCAAACACCCACCGATCCTTTTGTTTGGAGTGTGGGGGTGGGTGGATCCTCTCACCCCTCGGAAACTCCTAATAACCCTCTCCCCTCACTCTCGGAAAATGGAAATGGCCCCCCACCTCGCTCTCCCACCACCACTTAAGCTAATGGTGCTGGCAGAGGGGCAGGGGCAGCTTCTTTGTGTGTCTGCCCATCCTCCATCTCACTGTGCAGGACACAGATGCCCCCCACCCACCCACCCACCCAAGGCATCACAGGACTTGGGCAGGGGAGGAGGCCACCGTGGTGCTGGGCAGAACCTGGAAGCAAGCAGGTGGCCGGGGAAGGGTCGAGCTGCAGGCAGGGCCGGAGCGGCTCCTAGGGTCTGTGTTGGAGGCTTTCCACCAAGCGGCGGCAGCTTATTACAGCTAATTCCCCTCCCCTCGCTGCAGCTGGAAACCCACAGGGCTTTCGCAGCATATTTGTGTATCTGGCGCTTTCTGCTCTCCTCCCCGTGGGGACCATAAGCGACTCAGAGAAAAGAAGCGACGTGGTCTCCCCTAATTTCAGAGTCAGTTCCAGAGTTAATAATAAATTAGCCGGGGCCATTGGGGAGGACTAGGTGGGGTAGACCCATCACAGTGAGAGGGTCCCCTCTAGAAGCCACTTCTGGGGGTCAGGAGGAGGAATAGGTGCTCTGGGGACTGAGGACACGCTGGGACAACTCTGGAGGACACCTATAGGAGCCCTCCCCTGGGATGGGAGAGGATGGGGCCATTCTTTTTTTTTTTTTTTTTTTTCAAGACAGGGTTTCTCTGTGTAGTTTTGGTGCCTGTTCAAGATCTCACTCTGTAGACCAGGCTGGCCTCGAACTCACAGAGATCCGCCTGGCTCTGCCTCCTGAGTGCTGGGATTAAAGGTGTGCACCACCACTGTCTAGCAATGGGGCTATTCTTACACCTCTCTGCCTCTCTCTCAGGGAAGGGAGGGGCACTTGGTCAGGCTTTCAGCACAGCCTGGATCCCCACTTCCTGAGGAAGGGCAGGTGCTGTTTTCTGAAACAACTGGAAGTTCCCAGTCCCTCTGGAAGATTCCACCAAACCCATTCACCTCCCAGGAAGACCACAGCAGCCACACCAGGTGGAAGTCAACAGCCCCAACACCAGTGAGGTTTCCTTGCTTCCAAGCTCGGAGCTTCCTGAAGAACCAGGGATTCTGCCATCAGACTGGAAGCACAATCAATTCCTGTCAAAGTGATGACCACCAGGAGACAGGGAGGCTGCCGTGTGAGGACGCTGGACAAGGCTAGTTCCCAAGATGCTGCAGTCCAGACAAGATGGCGGGATGTAGATGAGATGGCCACCATCACGAGGGGATGATGTGAGGCTACTATAAAGCTTAGCCCAAGATGGTGGGATAGGGGCAAGATGGCTTCCGCCATGGGAGGACTCGAGAGGCAGTGTGAGAACATTGAGCGGGGTTAGCCCCAAGACACTGGGCAAAAGGGCTGCCCTGAAGTCCAGGGGAGCTGCCCTTTGAGGGGTTCACTCCTGTGCAGTCCTCCCAAGAAGAACTACGATTAACCAGAGGTGATATAGAGAACTCGAATTGGTTTTGAGAGCTGGGCTAGCTTCCTGAAGTCAGTGGGAGGCGGTGTGCCTGCTGCATCAAGAAGTGTTGCTTCCGAGGAGGAGGAGGAGGAGGAGGAGGAGGAGGAGGAGGAGGAGGAGGAGGAGGAGGAGGAGGAGGGGCCAAGCACCAGGTGACACAGGTGGTCACTGAGCTCCTGTCAGCCAATGATCCTGTCAGCCAATGATGGGTTGATGTTCCAGCTTATCACAAGAAGGGACCAGCCAGGGAGCCTCTGCACAAATCCATCAGGTGCACTGCCTTAGGCAAGAGACAAGCCCAGCCTAGGCTGCTGCAGCCGTCTCCCCGCCTCCTTAGTAAGGTGGACAACTGGAGAGCAGCTCTTCCTTCCTGGTGAGGATGTCTGACCTCACCATGCCAGGGGAGGCGGGACTTACCACCCTGGGCAGGAGGGGGACCGGCTCATCCTTCGTGAACTAAACTGGGGCACAGCAGAGCAGGGGGAGGGATGTGTCCACAGCCACCAACTGGCAAGGCTCTGCCCTTTCTCTCTGCCCTTGGCTGCCCCCCACCCCCACCCCACAGCACCATCTGCTCTTGCAGCAACTGGGGTTTCTTTTAAAAAATATTTGTCTCAGGTGAGGCCCAAAGTGGGCAGAGGGATGATGTGTGTGTGTGTGCTTTGCTGGCCTGGGAAGGGCCGAGAGAGTGAGCCCCTGACACTTCTGGGATGCTAGGGACTGGCCTCCTTCTGGTGTCTGGGTTTCCTCCCAGGCAGTCTCCCTCTGTGCCCGTGGCTTCCTTCCAGGGCCTGTCGGCACCTTGAACCCAGGTCCGAGTCCCTCCCACGGCCCCCGAAACCTGCAGACTTGGTGCAGCGCCCCCAGGAGAACTAGACTTTGGGGTGAACCTCGGCTAGAAAGGAGGCTTGGTATGGAATCCAGGTCCCCCATGGCGCTCTTTGGGAATGGTGAGACCCTGGAGGAGCTGTCCTCGAGACTGCTCCGCAGTGCAGAAGGCTGTGGGTGGGGTGGGATGAGGATCCTGAGGAAAGGCACATGGTAAGCAGACAGCGCATTACTGCCCTCTGCCAGCTGGGCCCCTGGCACCTTGTCAGAAAACCCTGGGGAACAGAAACTCCAAAGCCAAGTCAAATTTAACCAGGCCACCACATCCTCCACCCTCCAAGACAAACGGCCCACCACGCCACTAGGGCCCCCTCCTCTGGCCTGGAGGTCTCCTGCCGCCTTTTGTGGCTCTCTTGGTGCCAAGGAGCTGGGAAGTGCAGGGAGAGGATTCCCTCTGAAGGACTCTGGCATAGCCACTAGAGGAGCATGCCAAGGAGATTCAGTCACGGTTCCCCCGCCTTGGGGCTCCCCCCATACTGCCCCTCCTCCTGGACCCAGGGCAATTTCCCCTGAAGTGTGTTCACGCTGGGCACTGAAGCCTCAGAGGCAATTGGCTAGATTTCAATCAGAAATCCATCTCCCTTAAGGACAGCTTTGGATAAAAGCGGAAGTAACCTGCAATCTAGCTGCTGATGCTGAGCCTCGCGGGGAGCGGAGAGGGGCTGGGACAGGGAGGGCGGAAACCAGCTCAGCCTCCGGGTACCAAGGGACAGCTAGGAGCTGGCCTGCTTTCCCTCCCGACACCACTCAGCTCTGCCACAGACCCAAGCCCGAGCTTGGTAGGGAAGGTTGGTTAACCAGATGTGACCAGGGGCCCACACGAGGGAGGGGGTCCCGGAAACCTGGCTGAAAGAGTCACAGGTGTCCTGAAAGTCACGGGGAGCTACAGGGTCAGGCCTTCTCCCCATCCTCCCATCTCCACCCCCTTGGCCAGCTGCCACTGTGGCCACTGGTTCCTCTCAGAGACTGGATGGTGGTCAGGAAAGGGTCACTCCAAAAGAGAAGGGCTGCTGCCCTGATCCTCCTTCCTGGAGACCCCGCAGGGCAGGCGGAGGAGGGGCTGCAGGCACAGGAGGGACCCCACAGAGCATCGCTGGTAAATAATGCACGCCTCCCAGGCCTGGCTGCCGCAGGTAGCCGTATCAAAGTAATACCGCGAGACGGATTGCAGTGTAATCGCCATAATTTAGGGCCCCGTGGGTGAGGCCGTTTCGGAAAAGCTGCACACCCGGGTGGGCCAAGGTGACTGGAGCGCCTGCACCAGCTTTGACCTCTGGATTTCCTCCAAGCTAAGTGAGGCCATAAAAAATTCAGAAGCCCAGGCTGTCTCCCAGCAAATGGGGTGTGGGTAGAGAGATTGTCCTATCCATCTACACCCGGGCAGGATGGATGCTCTGGGCCAGCAGGGAGAGAGATACGCTGAGCCAAAGCCACCTTTTCCGGGTGTCCAAGAAGCCCCGTAGATGTGACCCAGGTGCCCTGCCGCCTAACGATATCTTCATTAGAGTTCAGGTGGTCCCTGAAGGGATCCCAGGTCCTAGGCGGCCAGCCCCCCCCCCCCACCTGCACTGGGACATGGGGACGGTTCATATTCTTGCCCAGGTCCTCCCCAGGGACCTCTGCAGGGATCCCCTTCCCCAGCCCCTCCAGGGGACGTCGATTGGGAATGAGGGGCTGATGAGGGGCAGTGGATTTGCAGACTCCTGGGAACTTCCTGATAGGAGCCAGCTGGAAGCAGGCGAGCGGGCGGGCGGAGTCCCCCTACTCTGCTCCTAGTGACCTAGAGGGTGATATTCATGAGTTTCTCTTGAGGAAAGACAAAGAAATAGAAAAACTTATCGGACTCCACAGCCCTGTCAGGTTGCATTAGCGGCCAGCCTCGCCTCTGCCACCCCACCTTGCTGCTGGGGGGCCGGAGGGGTGCTCTCCGTGAATTCTTAGAGGTGCCCTCCTCATCCATTCATTATGTGGACCCACGGGCTCCTATTCCCTCCTCACCGGTCTCTAAATCATTTTATGGTTTGCGATAAAGAGATACCCAGGTTCTAAGCTTGCCTAGGCTGGCAGTCTGGTGATATGCATCCCCCCAGCCCTGCGTCCCCCACCCCCAGCTGTTCTGGTGTGGCCTGGGTGTGGGTTTGAGTGCCAGCAGCAACCTTAGATGAGGTTCTGATTAAACAAGGTGCAGAGCATCCTTCTGACAGAGCATCCCACAGCCACAGGAATAGGGGAGATTTATGCACGTGTGGACACGGAGAGATGTCCAGGATATATTGTTAAGCAGAAAAGGCAAGTTGCAGAATAGCATGTGAAGTACAATCTCATTTGCGTTATGTTTTAAATAAAGGCTGTACATATTAACACGCTTGCCAGTGCATAGGAAATATCTGGAGGGAAAAACAGAGCCCGTCGACAAGATTGTCCCTAGGGAGAAGGAGAGGATTTTAACCTCTCGTTGCTGATTTTTTTTTTAACTGTTAATTTTTTCCAACAAACAATTTCATTAGTTCCGTAACGTAAATATAAACATCTTTCAAAGAAAATGAGAAAGAAATATGGTCCAACTCCTTCATCCGCAACAAAGGTCCAAAGAGGGAGAGAGACTTCCCCAGGTCACGCAGCACTCATTGCCTGCCCTGGGCCCCTGTCCCGGAGTCTCCCACCAGGCATACAACCTGTCAGCCTGAACTACAAGGCTCCTCACGGAGGTGTGACCTGAGTTGAGGGGAGCAATCCGATAAAAGCAGGGGTCCGAAGACAAGACTAAGAGACCACAGCCTTAAAAGGGACCGCAATGGCAATACCCATAAGGCTCGGGGAACACGGAGGAAGAGGATGGGGAAGAGAGCTGTGAAATGGTGTCCTCTGAGCGTGTCATGGCCACTGCACGCACGCGCACATACACACACACACACACACACACACACACACACACACACACACGGACTCACAGTAGCAATGGTCACCTGCACATGGAGCCAACAAGATTAGTCAAAATCCAAGCAGGCAGCGCTGATTGGATTCAGTGAATCACAGAGGACAGAGAACGAGGGTGGGGCAGGATGTGTTGGGGGCGAGGGGAGTCCGGAGGGGCAGTTGGCGTGATCATGATACATTGTATTCATGCATGAAACTGTGGAAGAATGAAAGAGGTTATAAAGAGTGGGGGACAGTTTGGGAAGCTGCGGAGTGCCCTGCCCTGGCCTATGGCCTTGACCTCAGTGGGCCCTGAACACCTGGCCCCTCCCAGGCTCAGCTTGCCCAGGTGGTAACTGAAGGTCACGTCTAGGTGACTAGCCATCTTGACTTATCCCGGAGTGAGAGGGTTGCCAGGATGGAGGATCTTCAGTGCTAAAACTGGGACGGTGAGAGGCAAGTACGGACAAGTCAGGGCCTTGCTTTATCTTGCCAGAACCCTCTGGAAGGTTTGGCAACGGCAGATCCTAATAACTCAAGGTGAAGGTTCTAGAAGGGAGGACTCTCAGTGAAGCCAGCTAGCCCCTGCTTCAGCTCTTCTGAGACGGATGAGGCAGCAAGGGTTAATTTGTTAATTCCTGGCTTGTCTGCCGCTTGCTCTCTCTCTCCCCTCTGTACGTACACACACACACACACACACACACACACACACACACACACACACACACACACGTGCACGAGGCCCCCAGCATCTCTCAGTCCACGGAGAGGCGCGTTGGCCGGGGCCCATCTATCCCATGCAGAGCCCACTGTCACTTTTAAGCGACATAATCCTCAAGAAATTCCAAAGCCTTTAATTACACACAGGGTGCATGGCAATCTCTCATCTCTCCCTCCCCACCCCAGGAGACAAAAAGGAAATTTCACACCCTACTGAACCCAGCTCCTCTTGTTCCCTTTGATGTCAGCCTGGGGTTAAGAAGCAGGGACAGGCTCTGCCTGCCTCCTCCGGGTCCTGATTTCCTTCACCGATGTTGAGATTCAGAGCATGCATCTTGAAGATGATAATCAGGGTGTTCGGTGCCGTCTTCCATGCCGATGAGTGCCCCCCTCCCGCCCCCTCTGGCATCCGCACTGCGGCGCCCGGTGCTCTGCAGCCAGCCACCTTCTGCACCCAGTCACACCTCAGACTGGCCCCCTTGGGAGGTCGGAAGACACACGGTGGGGGCCTGGGGTGGGGGAAGGGCCAACGTTATTCAGGCCGGTGCCTAGTCCTGTCCCTGGAGAGCTGTGTGACTTGGTGTTGCTTTCTTTCCCTTTCTGATCATGGGTTTACCCATCCACAATGTGAAGGAGTCTTCTAGGCATGGCGGCCCATGATGGTAATCCCAGTGCTTGGGAGGTGGAGGCAGGAGGTCCTCACTAAGGAGATACCCATGGTCAATTGACTGTCTTCCGGGGTTCTCTGGTTCCCGGTCACCCCAGCCCCCCTCACTCCAGCACCACAGAGGCTGGGAGCAGAGTGGGAGAGGAAGGCAAACAATGCTTGTTCCTGTAGGGAGGTCCTGGGGCATATAATGTCCCAGCTGTCCCCCCATCGGATGACTCTAAGGCTTCTTCTGTGTGGTCCCTGGATGGGTGAGATGCAGCAGAATTGAGCCTGAAGCATAGCCTCCCTCCCAATCCTGCCTCTGCGCCTCAAGATCACCCTACAAACCCGGGGCCAGGCAAACACTACCGATGTGCCCCACCCCTTGGCCCTTGCTGCAGGGCCCTTCATAAACACCGTCTTCACTCTTTATAACCGCGTTCCAAGTTTATCCCCAAGTCACAGGACTATGGAGGCTAATGCCACGGAGCTCTGGAGTGCCCCAGACAGCAGGTCCTGTCTCCCTCTGCCTCTGCCATCACCTCCTCCTCCTCCACCTCCTGGAAGAGGCTGCTCCGCTGGGTGCCTTCCTGCAGAGCTGTGGGAGCAGCTACTTAACTCCAGGCAGGGACGAGGGCCATGGAGCTGGGCCATATGGGAAATATCCTCTTCTCCAGTCACTCGGAACCTTCCAGAACCCTTGTGGGGTACACCCCTGGTCAGAGCAATCAGACATTTGACAGTATTACTCGGTTTAAGTGCCAATATGTGGAGACCACTGGGGAAAAGAGGCCTCCCAAGGTGCCAGGGATGGACTGAGACTCTGCCTGCCCCCCAGAAAGGGTGCAGTGCCCTCCTAGGCCCCAGCTGGGCACCCCCCTTGGCTCCTGGAAATGTGTGCTGATGGCAAGTGTGAGGGACCATCTGCCTAAGCCTGGGGAGCCACATTCCTGCCGTCCCCCCAGCAGAGACCTCACTTCAGACTGAGGCTGAGCACAGTCCTTGGTGGTTTTATTCTTACCAATGGCTTTTATACAGGCACGGTTCCACCCACGCAAGCCTTCCACTCTCCCTGAAGACACCCGCCGCCGCTGGTGCTGATTGAATGAGTCCTATGGCGTGGGGTATCGCTCAGTGGTAGAGCGCAGCCCGCTCTGGATCCCTCTACAGATGTTCCACATATCCGGGAGCACACCGATGCCGCCACTCAGCCTCCCTCTTCTTTTCTGGGATAGTATATCTTTCTGTTCGAATGCATATGGGAGCCCCCTGGTTCCTCTTTATAGCTATATAGTATTCCACTGTCTCCGTCCCACTGGGATGTAAGCATCCACAGCGGGCAGAGAATTTAAGTTGTTCCCAATCTTTACTTCTACAAAGTATAAGTCTTTATACTTGGAAATGTCTCTCTAAGAAGAAAAATCCCCTAACTTACGTGTCTATAGTTAGAACTGCTGAGACAAAGAGTATTCACAGTCGTGACTCGGAAAGATGTGGACTAATTATGCTCACTCTAGTTGTATATCACCCTGAGGGACAACCCAGTTTCACATAGGAAGGATGTGACTGACTTCAGTCTCACAACGCCCCCCCCAAAGATGGGGAGAATTGCTGTCCTTAACCAGGGAGAACCTGAGATTTGCTTTTGCCCAGCGAGCCCTTCCGCTGAACGTTTCATCCCGTGTGAGGCTGTGGGCGGGCTGCCTGCCTTACGTTCTTCTAGATTCACCCTCCACACTAACGCCACCGTGAGGGAGGCATCTGCGGTCGCCGCTTCACTTCACGGGTGAGCTGGGGGTCCCGAGAGGCCAAGCAGCTTCACACAGCCAACAAGTGTGCAATTCCTCAGTGTGTTTGCACAGCCCGGGCTACCCCTGCTTCCTTCCGTGGGACTTCCGCTTCGCCTTGTGTGTGTCTCCTCTGGGGAGGAAACCAAGTCCCCTTTCTGTATGAGACCCACAACTGAGCGGTCAGAGATGAGTCGAAAGACAGAACCGGGGAGGACCATGAAAGGTTTTTCAAAGATGTTGTCTGAAGCTGGTAGGATGGTTCAGTGGGTAAAGGTGCTTGCAGCCAAGCCTGGTGATCTGAGTTCAAGCCCCAGGACCCACAGGTTGGAAGGAGAACTGACTTGAAAGTTGTCCCCTGACTTCTACATGCACACTATGGCACATGTGTGCGTATGTGTCTGTCTGTCTCTCTCTCTCTCTCTCTTCTCTCTCTCTCGTACACAAATAAATATAATTAAAAAGAAATTTTTAAAGAGACATTTCCTGCCCTGGGGCACACAGAAAGGTGACGAGGGCCATGGTTCTGGTTGCCCTGTGCTTGCAAGAGGAAAGGAGGTAGATGTCAGCTGTCTTATCCCTCACAGGAAGTCTACAAGAAAGACTTCTTCTTCCCCAAAGGCCCACAGCGCCCCCTATTGAGCAACTCCAGAATCCTCTCACAGTTATTAGGAAAGATCAAGAAGAGCTCTGGAGAAGGGACCAGCAGGGGGTGATTCTGGGCCAAGGCTGCTGACCCTGGTGGACCAGAGGCTGACCTCTGCTTGCTGCTGCCTCTTGCACAGGTGTGAAACAAAGGGAATTAGACCCATCCAGTGTGTTGGTGGAGGAGACAGGGCTGTTTGCGAAGTACCTGCTGTATACTCATAACCTTCTGAGTTCCATGATAATGTAATCCTGCTGTAGAGGAGACCAGGAGCTCGTGGATGTGGGGAGAAAGCTGACATCCCAGCAGAGAGCTATTGTTGACTCCAGGGAGCTACCAGGTTGGCCACAGGTTCTCAAGGCACGGTTTGCCTGACTGGTCCCTTGTTCATGTAGGAAGCTGATTCTGTTCACAATACTTTACCCAGGCTGTTCCCTGCCCACACTGCCTTTCTAGGACCGTGGAGACCCCAAGTCCTGCAGCTCACAGCTCCCTGTGAGGCTCCCCCATCCCCGAATTACACCCCCAGTTATTCAGGGGTCCCTAGAGGCAGGGGCTAGGTCATATCTTTACATCCTCAAGTTCTACTACTCCAGTGACAGACATTTGGATGAATGGAGGATGTCTTAGGGTTTCTTTTGCTGTGAAGAGACACCGTGACCGCGACAACTCTTATAAAAGAAAACATTGAATTTGAGTGGTTTACAGTTTCAAAGGTTTAGTCCATCACCATCATGGTGCAACATGGTGGCATGCAGGCAGATATGGTGCTGGAGAAGGAGCTGAGAGTCCGACATCTTGACCTACAGGCAACGGGAAGTAGTCTGAGTGTCACACTGAGTGAAGCTTGAGCAAAGGAGACCCCAAAGCCCGTCCCAGCAGTGACAGACTTCCTCCAACAAGGCCACACCTACTCCAACAAAGCCACACCTCCTAATAATGCCACTCCCTATGAGCTTATGGAAGCCAGTTACATTCAAACTCCCACAGATGGATAATAGAATGAAATAATGAATAGATATATAGATAGGTAGGTGTGGGTGGGTAGGTAGATGAATGGATGGGATGAAGGATGATGGATGGATGGGTGGATGGGTGGGGGGATAGGTGGAGGGATGGGATGGGTGCATGAATGATGGTAGGTACATGGCTGGGATGGGATAAATTGGTGAGTGGATGGATGGGTGGGGGGATGGGATGGGTAGGTAGATGGAGGGATGAGATGGGTGGATGAATAGATGGAACGATGGAGTGACTAAGGCTTGTCTGAGCAGTGGTACCTAGATAGTCTAGCTCTGGATCCAAGGTGTTCATTGTATATGACTCAAGCCAAGGATAAAGTCCAAGCCGTTCGACCTGGGAACCACGGTAAGGAGGCTGGAGCTCCAATCTGCTGACCTCCAGTCTCTTGTTTCAGCCCCGCCTACTCACCTCCTCCCATTCATGGCTTGGATAGCTCAGCCCAGAACCCCCACCAGCTGCTTCCGCCCACACAGAATGCACCAGCTGGATGGAGGGGCAGCGTCCTCTCCTGGAGACGCGCAGAAGTGCAGGCTGACGGCGGGAGACTTCACCTCTCAGCTCCTGCCCTATCCCAGCTGAGTGGACTCCGGGCGAGAAGCCAGCGGCAGCCCGCGATGCCCTCTCTCGGCTGCGCCTCCTCCCTCACCCGAGTCACACTCCACATGCTCAGGTTCCTTTGTGGTGGGTGTTTTGATTAATTTTATTCTAATTAATTCAGTAATCTCAAGCTGTTTGCAAAATCTGCACCAAGCTCTGCCGTGTGATGGATCTGCAGAAAAGGCTGCAGACAAACTTGATCCAGCTCTTAGGTGGATATCTATATATGTGTCACGGCTGGGAAAGTGGGCTGGGACGGCCCAGAGACACCGACTCTGGCTTCTCACTGCCGTTCCCCAAGTGCCCTCTGTGTACCTGTGCTGGGCCTTGCTGGCTGGGCTGGAGACCCTGAAGACCTTTTTTTTTTTTTTTTTTTTTAACATTGTGTGTGTGTGTATGTGTGTGTGTGTGTGTGTGTGTGTGTGTGTGTGTGAACAAATTGAGAAAGTCCACCCTCTCCTTCCACCATGGGGGGCCCAGACGTTGATTTGAGGCTGGTAAGCTTGGCATCTTGACCCACTGAACCATCTTGCTGGTTCCTCGGGGCTATCCTGGTGTATTTGGTGACAGGGCCACTCCGTGTCTGACTTTTCTGCCTCTCTGTCCTGATGGAATCACAGGTGCTTCGCCTCGCCAGCACTAACACCCTCCCCTAGAAAACGGATGTGAACACTCGCCTGGCCACCCCGCGGGTACCCAGAGCCCCCCTGGAATCCCGGCAGAAGCTTAGGAGGTGGTACAGACCCCACAGGAAGGCAGGGTGGTAGAGGACAACACTTGCGAAGCAAGCCAGATTTCCTGGGTCTCCGTCCTGACTTCGTGCTAGCTGGGGACCTGGGAGCGGCGTGGTACCTCTCTGTGGCTTAGCTGCCTGCCACCAGCCCCATCACACATACATAAAGGAATGGAATTGGCATTGGAAGGGCTGGCAAACGCCTTAACGGGTAAAGGCTCTTCCTGCCAAGTGTGATGACCGAATCTGAGCTCTGGGACACTGGGTAGAAGACAACCGACGCCCACGAGTTGTCCTCTTGACCCCCACGCACACACTGTGGAATGTGTGTGCAAACACACATTGATCCACATTTTAAAAATGAACCGTTCTAGATGCCAGTACAGGGTATCTATTATTATAGCTAGTCCTGGTGTACAGCCCTCCGGTTTTGGAGATAGATACAATGTAGCCCAGCCTCTGCCTCCTGAGTCTTGGAGAGCACTCCCCCATACGCCCTTGAACCCATACTTCCGACATGGGGATAGTGGGAATTGGAAGTGATGATGTTCAGATAGCTGTGTGCTCAGAGGCAGCCTGTACACTTAGGACCCTGGGTGAGCACCGCGCCCCCCAAGCTGCCCCTAGTGTTAATTATCAGAATGCAGAGGCTCCTATGATGCCCACCCATCTACCCCTTCCCTAGAATTGTGCCACAGCCTGGAGGGAGGGGGCATGGGGTCTCCAGCCCGGATCTACACACCACAGGCCCAATGCAATCATGACCAAGTGGCCAGATATCTCCTCACCCCTACTTCTCTGCCTGCACGCCCCCTCCCCGTCATTCTGAGCCCCAAGAGTCCCCTTCTCTCTCCGTCATAGTCCCTGTTCCCCCCCAACACACACACACACACACACACACACACACACACACACGCTTTTACCCATCCCAGGTGAACTAAACGTGATACATTTTCCCTTGAAAACCTCAGTTAGTAAGTTTCTGGGTAGCATTGCCCGTTGGTCTCTCTGAGGTAGGGCTGCACAGTGGGAACCCCGGCTGGGCCTGCTCTCATCGCTATGGGCATGGAGGCAAGTCTGTGATCTCTAACATCAGTCAGAACTTCAAAATTCATTTTTAAAAGTTTGCCAGCTGGAGCGGGGTGTGGTGGCGCCTGCCTGAAACCTCAGCACTTGGAAGGTAGAGCAGGGGGAGGATCAGGAGTTCAAGGTCGTCCTCTGGTACGTAGGGTGTTCAAGGCCAGCCTGGGCTACTTGAGACCTTGTCTGAAAACAATAAATAAAGCGTGGTGGCACACACCTGTAATCAGAGGACTCAGGAGGCTGAGGCGTGTAGACCTCCTTGAGTCAACTTCCAAGGCAGCCAGAACTACATAGTGAGAGCCTGTCTCAAAAACGCAAAGGCATGTAAATAAATAACAACAAAATGAAGAATGAACAAGTCAAGTCTCTGGTCTTCCCAACTGTCCCTCCAGACCAGACTCTCCTTGAGCCTGAACCCCCTCTTCCAGCAGATGGGCACCCCAGCTGCTGGGGATAGGTTACTCCACTTGCCCAGCACCCGGCTCGGGTGAATGTCCGAGTTAGCAACCCTGTCCGGCCCAGACCGCAGCTGCTGGGCTTACTGATGACTCAGACATTACTGTGACATGCTCACTGGGTGTAAAGCAGGGTCTCTGCAGAGTCATCCAGGCACACGGGTGACAGGGTGCCCGGTCGTTACCCTCACCTCCTTGGCCTCGCCCTCCCCGGCTTCATTAGCTAGCCTCAGCCCCCTCGGTTCCTTTTCTTAACGGCTGCTGCGTTCTGAGCAGGAGGAGCATTGGAACAAGCTTTGTGCAATTACCGCCCACCCCCACCAGCCAGGATCGCGGTGCCTGGGAGATTAGTGTCAGGAGATTTGCTGGGTAATGGGTTCTGGGCAGTAGGACACGGGCCCTCAGCTGGGACATGATTATGCAGGTTACACTTCCATGGGCCCAGACACAGCCCCTTGGCAAGCAGGTGTCTGCCTGGGGGTGGGGGGTGGTGGGGTCGGGGGCATTCCATGGAATCTTCTTCACTTGCCGTAAATATATATGACACGAGATGGTTTTCTTTCCCTTTTCCCTTTCTTTTTTTCTTTCTGTTAGCAAACACTGCAGACCCTCGTGAGTCACAAAAGCTTTGTGATATTACCCGGGAATATGGGAGGGGAAACTCCATATTTCCGCCTGTCAAAGGTTTGGTTTTCTTATTTATTTACTAGCGTGCCACTGGGTAAATTGAACCCTGAACAATATTAAAAGGAAATAAACATATCTCTCAGTTGCTCACGGACCCGGCACTCGCCAGGGAGCTGGGCTCGCGACAAGCCTGTCAGGATGGGGACAAAGTCACAGCTGGGAGAGGGCGGAGGGGAGGGCTCCTGGCCACAGCCCCTCCCCACCACCCCCCTGCAAGACTCACTGCGGACATACAAGGCCACACAGCGCCCTCCACCGATCCCAGGTGGCAGAACAGTTCTAGATCTTCCCAGTCAGTTACTACACACACACACACACAAACACACACACACACAGACACACACACACACACACACACACACACAGACACACACACACAGACACACACACACACACACACAAACACACACACAGACACACACACACACACACACACATACACTCACACACACACGCACGCACGCACGCACGCACGCGCACACATGCACACCACAAACAAATATACAAAGAGCTGTGGTGAAAAGGAGGGTCCTCTCCCACCAGGCCCCTCTCACCCTGAAAATCTTGATTGGAAAGGTGTGTTTGAATTTGCTGAATCCGGGCCACTGAATTTGGGCTCAGTGGGTAAAGGTGCTTGCCGCCAAGCCTGATGACCCAGGTTCAAGCATCGTTCCCCACGTGGTGGAAGGAAAGAAATGGCTCCTGAAGTTGTCCTCTGGTCCCCACACAAAGGTCACGGCGTGTGCACACACACTGGGTAAATAATTTAAATATGTAATAAATTAAAATAAACCTGCTGAGTTAGAGCTGGCTTGGGGGATATCTGTCCTCTCACCTCCTGCAGAGGGCCTGTTGAAAATGCAGTCTCAGGCTTGGGGATTTAGCTCAGTGGTAGAGTGCTTGCCTAGCAAGCGCAAGGCCCTGGGTTCGGTCCTCAGCTCTGAAAAAAAAAAAAAAAAGAAAGAAAAGAAAATGCAGTCTCACCTGAGTAGTGTGACCCCCCTGCATCTGTGCCTAGTTCCTAAAATGAAGAGAGCTGGACCTTGTCCCCAACTGCCCACCTGTGGGGTGAAGGCGAAGGCCTGTGGAACTCTGGACAGTGGCGGGGGAGGTGGCAGAGGATGGGCCGAGGTCTCCTCTGTGGGACTAATGTCTCTCCTCCTCCCTTTCTCGGAGCTAAGAGGATTGGAAGGACAGAGAACCCCACAGGGCCCTCAGGGCATCATAAGACTACACTGACTCCAGGGGTCTGAAATCCTCGGATTCGCTCAGAAGAGGTGAGGAGACCCAGCAGCCAATCTGGGCATGGTCAGGGAGACGGGGCCCAGCTGGGGAACTGAAGGGCGGAGAGAATGCAGACCCAATCCAGCAAGGCCTGCCCCCACGGTTATGCCCACAGCCACCCTGCAGGTCCTCCCTGACCCCACCTGTCCCCCAGGTGTCCCCCCATCCCCCTAGCATGACCACAGCAGGTGGTGAGGACATGTCAATGAAGTCAGGGGCGCGGGGGGGGGGGGGGCAATTGAGAAAGTGGGATATGGCTCAGCCTGGTAAGAACCCGGGCCACATGGTGCTGGTGGTGAGTACAGGCTCTAGAGCCATCCTGCCCGGGTTTCCATCTCAGAGCTGTCACTCAGAAGCTGTGTGACCCAACCTCCAGCCCCATCTGGCCTGGGTTTCCTCATTTGCCAAAACAGAGGCATCGAATGCCGAGTCTGGTGGGCGCACGTCTTTAATCCCAGCTCTGGGGAAACAGAGACAGGCAGATCTCTGTGAACTACATAGTGAGTTCCAGGACAGCCAGAGCTACATAATGAGACCATGTCTTAAAAACAAACAAACTAAAAAAAAAAAAAAAAAAAAAAAATGAGGGGCTGGAGAGATGGCTCAGAGGTTAAGAGCATTGGTTGGCTCCTCCAGAGGTCCTGAGTTCAATTCCCAGCAACCACATGGTGGCTCACAACCATCTGTAATGAGATCTGGTGCCTTCTTTTGATGTGCAGACATACATGTAGGCAAAACACTGTATACGTAATAAGTAAATAAATCTTTAAAAAAAAACCTAAAAAACAAACAAATGAAAAACAAACACAAAAAACGCAGAGGTTCTGGGAGCTCAAGCAGGTGGGTAGTCGGGAAGACTTGGAGCACAGCATCTGGTTGTCATGGAAGCCCACGGGGTGTGCCCCCAAGGTCTGGGCTCCCCTCTCTGCATGGACTGCAGTGTCCTGTATGAAGAGCAGCACCAGGCAGTAGGAAGCACAGATATCTGATGGTAAAAGGGACAGAAGGACCAGACATGGTCTCCCCACCCTGGTCAGGAATGCAGACACCCAGCACTGGGCATTTGCTGGGTGGCCAGCCATAGCTGATGAGGTCACAGAGGCCTTTAGATGAGCACAACTGGTTGGCCTCTCCCCACTGTCTTCTCTAGCCATGTACAGAACGTGGCCGCACAGAACCGTGCGGCTTCCTGGCTTCCCTTGCAGCTAAAAGCTGTGTGATTAAATTCTGAGCAACCACACACGATTGAGCCGGTATGATAATGAGTATTCAGAGACGGGTAATTCCGGGGGGGCACTCACCACCCTAAGACAGAGCACCTGTGTGGCCTGGGCAGGTGTCTCCATGACGGGTAAGGTGACCTGCTGATGTCCCATGCATCCCAAGTCAGAAGCTCATTTTTTAATAAAAGGGGGACCTGCAGGGCCCTGGCCCCCCGTTTTGGGTAACTGTTGCCTTGCTTGAGGACCTTGACCTTGATATCCTCCCAATGCTAATTCCCTGCCAGGTTCCACCCTCCTGAATGCTTAAGGGAAGTTCCTTGTCTGTGTATCCTGAATAATGGGCGTTAACAGCTTAGATGCAAGATTGTAAAACATCAGTAGTGAACTTCTGCCCTCCGGGGTCCTCTCATTGTGCTGTAAGCCTGTATTTAAGACCTCCTACCCCCTTCAAGAAATGACATTCAACATTTAAAATTATATATATATATATAATACTAATATATATAATACATATAATTGAATGAATACTGCGAATGTAATCTATGAATACCACAAATGTGATTAATATCATGAGTGTATTTTTAAAAATTAATTAATTAATTAATTTATTTATTAAAAAAAATTTCTGAGCAACAAGGTGTAAAGGCAAAGGCCAGATTAAAAACTTCTGGGATTCTTCCCCAGGTGGTTAGAAGGTGGATGAAATGGCTGGACTCAGAGCAGCCATGCTTGTCTATGAGGGGACCTTGTCATAGAAGTCATTCATTACATAGGAGACTAGTTCTCAGAGGACTACATGGAACAGCCCTGGACTGTAGACTTGTAAGAGATAAAGAAAGCGAGCTTCTAAACTGCGTCAGCCAACATCTGAGGGGTTGTTACTTATCAGCGTGGCTCATGTGGATCCCAAGAAGGCAGTCAAGAAAACAGGCAACTCAACAGGCAGGAGGCAACAGGTTTGCACAGGGTACTGTGGGAGGGAGAGGAAGGGAGGGGAGCCCACAGCCTGCCTGGGAGGGGGCCTCCAAGCCTTCTAGAATGAGTGCTGTTTGCATTGAATCCCCTGAGGGGTTACAAGATGGTGAGGGATGGGAAAGAGAGTGATATGCTGTAACAGACATATGCTGGGTGTCAGGATGCTCCAGAGACAGAGAGAGAGAGAGAGAGAGAGAGAGAGAGAGAGAGAGAGAGAGAGAGAGAGAGAGAGAGAGAGAGAGAGAGAGAACTCTGTCCCAAGAGGCTGAAGGTTCTGCAGAGGAGGAGGATCGAGGCCTTGAGCGATGTGGAAAGACATCGCAGGACCTGAGTTAGGAAGAAGCACTCCTTGCTGGGTCAGTGGGTACAAAGCCACGGAGGCTTAGGCCTGGAGTGATGGCACACTTTTAATCCTAGCACTGGGCACATGGGAGGCAGAGGCAGGCAGATCTCTGTGAGTTCGAGGCCAGCCTGGTCTACATACATAGAGAGTTCTAGGACAGCCAGGACTGTGTAGAATGACCCTGTCTCAAAACAAACAAAACCACAAAATCCACACACACACACACACAAAAAAACGAGATCCCGAGGCTCTGGCTGGATAGTAGGGCTGGCTGGAAAGGCTCCCATGTGGGACCAGAGTTGGGTAAGGCATCATGGGAAGTCTTGGGCTTTGTGCGCCAGACGCTTGGTGTCTTATGTGGCACCTTATAACCTCAACACCACCTCCGTGAGCTGAGCACAGGTCTCCTTTCCAAGGGCAGAGACAGAGCCATTTGCTCAAGGCTGCACAGCTGTGGGCGGCGGGGCTGAACTGGAACCTAGGCATGCAACTCCAGCCTGTGTGTCCCCGAGACCCTACCTAGCCTCTCAGGGCCAAGGTGTCATGGTGGCACCCTCGGCCCTTTCTCTTTGCCTGACCTGGCCTCCCACGTCCCCGTTGGAACACTCTAAGGACGTAGAGAACAGCCTCTCAGGTTTAACCAACACTGGCATTTCACCTTTGTCCTGAGGGAGTGGGGCTCCCCAAGGAGGTGGAAATGAGAAAAATGCTAAAAGGAGCTCCTGAATTTTCTCAGAGCCCTTCTTACATGTCTAGGGTCATGCTCCATCCGGGACATGAGTGTGTTTCTTTACCTGACTGTTTATAGTTCCCATTAGTGCCCCTGTTACGGCAGACGCCCAGAGAAGGCAAGTCACTCTCCCGGGGTTGCCCAGCCTGTAAACTATGGAGTTTTTAATCCACCCAGCTCTGCACCAACCTAAGCCCACTTACAGCTGCCTCAGCCCTACAGTCAATCCCCTGGGGACCTTCCCAGATCTGTGACAGAATGACAGGATTCTGTTCAGCTGTCTCCCCCCATCCCCTCTTCCCTCCCTTTCCCTCTCTATCCCAGCCTGCTGCCACAATCTGTAGCCAACATATGCCTTCAAAAAGCTACAGAGCAGCCATCCTCTGAGATTTTAAAATATGTAATAGTGTTCTGCAAGGGCTGAGTCGGCTTCTGGAAGTATCTATCAGTTTACTTAATCCCAGCACGTTGGAAAACTATCTTCAACTAGAATCTGAGGGCCTTTGGACGCCAAAAACCTTGGTGAGCCATGGTGTCCCTGTGTCTCGCGGAGGAGGCTTTTCCTGTGCCTATAAACTCAGCCCTTCAATGCCACAAAGCTCCGAGGCCCAGCACTGTCTTTTAGGAGCCTCACATTGCTGGCCCTGGGCCTATCGGATCTAGCCAGTGACATCTCTGGGCCCTGCTGGAGTGTTCCTGAGGGCTGGATGCTAGGGCCTCGCTCCCAAGGTCTGTCCCAGAAAGAGCCGCAAATGTAGGCCAGTAAATCCATAAACAAACTGATACACAGACACCGCTGCCTGCTGCCGCTGAGCTAGGCTGCCTCTCCAGATGCAAGCTCACAGATTTAAAACCAACGTCAACTGGCCACTAGGCATGCTGGAAGCCAGGACACTGTTCCTGGACGGGATTTTCAAAACCTGTGGCTTCTAGGACCAGAGACTAGGTTGGCGGGGATAGAGAGGGTAGTCTCCAGATGCTGAAGCTGGAAGCAACCAGGGACAAAGGCTGCTGTCCTGAGCTGTCTTTCATCTCTACCGCCTCTCTGGTCTGTTGCCTCCTCCCAAACCCTGGCTCTCCAACGGCTGGGGGGGGGGCTTTGATCCTCACCCCACAGATGTGGATGGCTAGCGACAAAGGAGTGTCCCAAGGGACCTGGGCCTTTGTTGCAGGCACCCAACCACAGGGCAGCAGCTCCTGTTTATTTCTCAGTGTGGCTGCCAAAGCGAGGAGGGAGGGAGGCCAGGGGTATCAGGTGCCTGGGGTGGTGGCTGGCTGGGTTCTGTGGGTGTCACCCAGCAGCCGGTGGCTTGCAGGGAGGCCTGGCAGACCCTGTCCCTGTCCAGCCAGCTCCGTCCCCCAGGCAGGCAGAACGCCACCCTGCACAGCCCAAAAAGGCCAGGATGAGGACCGTGACAGAAATGCCTGGATACTGAAAATAGACCAGCAGAGAGGCTTTCCAGCGGGGAGGCCCGAGGCGCCCTTTCCTGAATGGCACCAACTTCCCTTTTGTGCTCTCAAATGCCACCCAATCGCACAAGGCCACCAAAGCCAGAAGGAGAAGGCAGAGAGGGACTGCCTGGGGCGCTGGCCTCTGGGCTGCCTGCCAGGGCTGTCAGGCTGCCCAGACTTCAATACCAGCGAGCGAGGAGACAAGAAAACAGCTCTCCCAGAAAGGCGCACAAGCGCACGGGGACGTGACCTGTCTTGTGCCGCGACAGCAGTTCATCCACGAGGGGCTGTCTGCCCACAGGCTCGCCCCCACCTGGTGACCGCTAATGAGGCCTGGCAGCCAGTGGAGCTCGGTACTGCATGTGGGCCCAGCTGGTGGCCCAAGTCCCCAGTTACTAATGAACCAGAGTCCGCCCCTTCCTCTGTGACCAGGGGGGATAGTGGGGCGGGGGGACGCTTTGTCAAGCTACATCTCTGGTACTCCGTGGGTCCCCAGAACAAGGGGCACAAAAACCCTGTGGTCAGTTCAACTCCCCCATGACATCCAAAGCGTGTTTGGAAAGATGTCCCCAAACAGCATCATTTTTGTTATTTATTCTCTTTAAAAAGATTTGTTTGGGGTTGGAGAGAGGTCTCAGTGGTTAAGAGCACTTGCTGCTCTTTCAGAGGACCCGGGTTGAGTTCTGGGCACCCACATCAGGTGGCTCTCAACGGCTTATACCTCCAGTTCTGGGGGAGATCTGAGACTCCAAGGCCATATGCATACCTGTGGTACACATACAGACAGGCAGGCACACACACACACACACACACACACACACACACACACACACACACACACATAACATAAATTGAATTTTTAAAAAAGGTTTATCACTTATGCATATATGCATGTGTTTATCTGCTTGTATGTGCATGAGTGTGCAGGTGGCTATGGGGACCAGAGGAAGGCTTCAAACCCCTTGGAGCTGGAGTTACAGGTGGTTTATTTGGGTGCTAGGAACCACATTTGGATCCTTTGAAAGAGCAGCAAGCACTCTGAACCCCTGAGTCACCTCTCTGGCCCTTATGTATTTTTTTGTTTGTTTACTTTTTTTTTTTTGGTTTTTCGAGACAGGGTTTCTCTGTGTAGCTTTGTGCCTTTCCTGGAACTCACTTTGGAGGACCAAGCTGGCCTTGAACTCTCAGAGATCCACCTGCCTCTGCCTCCTGAGTGCTGGGATTAAAGGCGTGCGCCACCACCGCCCAATTGTTTACTTATTTGTGTATTATGTGTAAGTCAGTGTGAGTGTGTGCTAATGGGTGCTGTGGATGCATGTGCAGGCCAGTAGGGGGCAGCAGGTGCTCTGCATTACTTTCTGCCTACTTCTTTGAAGCACAGTCTCTCCCTGAACCTATGGCTCATATTTTCTCAGCGAGGTTGGAAGTCCTAGCAATCCTTCTGTCTCCACTCCCCCAAGGAGCTGCGGTTATGGATACATGTGACACGTCTGGCTTGACAGACAGGTGCCAGGATCTGAACTCCGGTCCCCATGACTTGACAGTGAGCACCTGTGAGCCGTCTCTCCAGCCACCACAGTAAGAACAAAGCTGGATCATTGCTTTTGTTTTGTCTTGCTTTGCTTTTCTGTGCGACATAAGATCTCAATGTATAGCCTGGGCTGGTATTAAATTTTTGGTGATCCTCCTGTCTCTGTCTCCCCAGTTCTGGGCTGACAGGTGGGTGCACTGTACCCAGTATGCAGCATTTTTTTCCAAATGTGCATGGAAGATTCTCCTGGGGACCAGCAGAGAGCTTGCACATGGAAATCTATCTATAGAGAAGAATGGAATTACGACATTTGGCATAATGCTGCTTTTCTATGGCTGTGATGAAGCACAAGACAATGCTGTGATGACCGAGACAACTTGTAGAAGAAAGAGTTCATTTGGACTCAGGGTTCCAGAGGGGTAAGAGTCCGTGAGGGTGGGGCAAAGCCACGGTAACGGGAGCAGGAAGCTGGGGGCTCCCATCTTGAGCTGCGCGAAGCGGAGAAAGTGAAACGGGAATGGTGAGAGATTTGGGAGTCCTCAGACATGGCCTCAGTGATGTACTCCCTCTAGCAAGGCCACATCTCCTAGCCCTTTCCAAACAGCACCACCAACTGGGCACCCAGGGTTCAAATGCCAGAGCCGATCAGGGACACCCTCAAACCACCACAATACCTGTCTGGAATTTGTTGACTATCATGCATCCCAGCTAAAGCAGCTCCACCCACCCCTACAGTCCTCCACCTTCTCACCCTGCTGCACCCAAATCAGCTCAGCAGGGACGCCAGAGGGACTAGGATGGCACTCACAGGAGGCACTGGCAGAGGGCAGAGGGCACCTTAGGTAGCCCTCCTCTTCCCCTCTTACTTCCCTGAGCACAGGCACCTCAGCTCACTTGCAATGCAGTGGGCAATCGGAATGTTGGTTGTAAGCCACTGGGGCTCTCAGGACTGTTTGTTACACAGCATCATCACAACAGGTACTGACTAATATAATGGACATTTTAATTGTACTTTGTTGTGACAACAAAGAACAGGGAACATGTGAAGTGGCATCTTCAAGTTTGTTTTATATGTGTGTGCTTGTATGTGTATATATATGGGTGCATGTGGGATGATGGTTAAGGTGTGTCTGTGCGCGCGCGCGCGTGTGTGCGTGTGTGCGTGTCTAGAGCTTGTCAATTAGCCTTGACTGGCTGGCCAGCAAGCCCCCAGGGATCTGCCTGTCTCTGCCTCCCCCGTACAGGATTACCAATGTGCCTCAACATGTCTGGCTTTGTATGTAGAGGCTGGGAGTCAAACTTAGATCCTGTGTTTCCAGGGGAAGTGCTGTACTGACTGAGCCATGTCCCCGGGGGCCGGCACCTTCAACTTTTCAGTGCTGATTTGTTTTCCAAAGTTTTGTGCCAATTTGCACTCCCCCAGCCATGTCACGGGGTTTTCATGGCCCCACGTCCTTGTCAACACTTGAATCTGTCAGATGTCTGTGAGCTGATGGGTGTGAAATTACATTGCCTGTCCAACTTCTTCTCGTGTTTCCCGGCCTCCGTCCCTGACGCCTGCCTCAGCCATGGCCGCAGGCTCAGTGCACACACAGGCGTGTATCCTTGAGGTCCTCCACCGCATCGAGCCTGTCTGACGGTCTGCAAACTGTCTCTGTGTCCCTGGTCCACTCCAGAGCTCGGCACACAGTAGGTGCTTAGGTGACTACTAGGAAGGAATGTGTGATGAGAACTTCAATCGGCTGGCCAGCCTCTGCCCTGGGGGAGCGCAGGAGCAGACATGACACCTCATCAAAGGTACAACACACACATCAAGGCTCGTCCGAAGGCGGAGACAGCTTTTTATGTGGCTGGTGTACGCAGGCTTTGAATACAACTTGTTTTTATGTGGGGGAAAAAAATGTGATCAGTCCAAGGTAGATCTCAGGGGAACGGAGGTGGCTCGAGAGATGTGAGGGAAATGCTCACCTCTGAGGCTCTGGCAACAATCGGCTGGCAAATTCTAACTAAAAAGAAAAGGTGTTACCCGCACAGAAGAAAGCGTTTGTCTCATGCTTTTCTGAGTGCTTTATGCATATGGGAGACTGTGAAAAACCAGAGGAGATCAGAGGCCAGTGGCCGGAGCCAGGGGAGGGGACTCGGGGTGATGTCTCATCAGGAGACACACAGCTGGTGAGGGACTTGGTCAAGGCGGCCCAAGTGCCTGCCGCTTCAACCCCTGCACCCTGCCACTGCCGGGAGCCGCCCTGCCACTGCCGGGAGCCGACCACTTACGCCTTCAGGCCATGGCTTTAGAGGTTAAGGGACTTGGCGCGTCCCAGAGAGCCCACCCATCCCTGTGGTGCTGAGCACCCCTTTGGATCATAGGGGTGTGTTTGGCATCTCAAAAATCGTATGAGAGGGACAAGGTTCTGAGAGGTCGCTGTGGCCGCCATCTTCCCTCCCAGTTAGCATGATGGAAAAGCATGGGGTTCAGCCTGGGATCCTCTGTGGAATCAGGTTGGACCTAAGTCTTTTTCTTTGGTGTGTGTGTGTGTGTGTGTGTGTGTGTGTGTGTGTGTGTGTGTGTGTTACTGTTTGTGTGGTCAGGGGACAACTTCCAGAGTTGTTCTCTCCCTCCACCATGTGAATCCTGGGAGTCAAACTCCAGTCCTCAGGCTTGCCAGCCAGTGCCTTTGCCCGCTGAGTCATCCTGCCAGCCAATGGGCTGCAGCCTTATTTGAATTATTCTTACGGCCAGTGTGGTGGTGTACACCTGTCATCCACGTGCTTGGGAGCCTTGAGCAGGAGGATTCTGAGTTGGAGGACAGCCTGGGCTACATAAAGATAAGGTCAAAAATAATAAATAGGGGCTGAAGAGATGGCTCAGCGGTTAAGAGCGCACACTGCTCTTCCAGAGGACTGGAGATTGGTTCACAGCACCCATGCCAGGTGCCCCGCAACCTCTGGTAACTCCAGCTCCCCTCCAGGAGATTTCACCCTCCCTCCTTCCCGAGTCAAATTCCTGAAAGGTAAAATCTGATTGGCCCAGCTTCAGTCAGAGATTATCTTCTGGTCCAATCAGCTGTGGCCAGGAAGTTGCGCTCACATCAGTCTCAGGAGAGCAGGATGAGTGTGAGGGATACAGACCTTTCTAGAAGATTCCTGAAGAAGGTTACTAATCCTCTGCAGTCTCTAGGGAAGCAATCATCATCAAGCCTGGGACCCACCTGTCTCATCCGTACATGTGAGATTTGATTTGTGTCTATTAAGCTGTTACAGTGGCTGTGCCCGGCACACAATGGGTGCTTAATGAGTGTGTGTTCAGTGGGTGAGTGGCGAGAAAGTTCTATTATCCTCTGTTTCTGATAGTCTGGGTTCCAGAAACTCATTCATGTATGTAAGACATGGGTGCTGGGAACTGGCAGGAGATAAGAGCAGAGGGTGGGTAGCCGCTGGCTGGAGGTGCCCGGGCATGCCAGCTTAAGCAGGCTTTGCTCTGGGCAGCTTTCCAGAGTCCATCTCTGTCTTCACCAAGCAGCCTTCGGAAAGTGTTCGGCTTCTCTAATGGGCTCTGCCTCCAGGAACAGCGCCCTTTATAAGTCGCTGAACTGGCTTCCTGACAGTGGCCTGCACTGGTGTCGTTTGGGAAGTGCAGTCCAAAGGACACAGCTCTGAGTTCGATTCCAACATCCCCAATCCAGCTCTGTTTACGGCCTCGCCTGGGCGGGGCCATCACCCCCCCTGAAACACCGGCTTTCTTTTGCCAGACACATATATTCTGTCTCGTTCATGGGGATGTTTGGGAGAGGGTGAACATAAAATTATGCAAAATGATTGAGCTGTGTTTGTGTTGTGATGAGTATCAGCAATCATGACATCATAACACAGTGCTATTTACAGAGTTCTTCCTCAGCCAAGCAGTTGAGGGTTGTTTATTTGGTTGTTTGGTTGGTTGTTTTTTGTTTTGTTTTGTTTTCTGAGACAGGGTTTCTCTGTGAAATAGTCCTGGTTGTCCTGGAACTCACTCTGTAGACCAGGCTGGCCTCAAACTTCCAGAGATCTGCCTGCCTCTTCCTCCCTAGTGCTGGGATTAAAGGCGTGAGCCACCACTGCCCAACTTTTTTTTTTTTATCTCATAAATGCTTTGAGATTTCATGTTGGTTTGTATTCCATGTTATTTCAGGTCCAGGGTGCTCATGGCCCACAGGCCACAGGTTGGATGCTCCTGAATGCTAACAAAATCTTATTATTTTTAAAGCCAGGCAATGTGATGTGTGCCTGTAATCCCAGCACTAGAGAGGCAGAGGCAGAAGGGTTACTGCAAGTCTGAGGGTAGCCTAAGCTACAGAGTGAGACCCCATCTCCAAGGACCAAATAGAGAGGACTTGGGATGTAGCTCAGTGTCAAAGCATCTGCCTAATGTGTGAAATTCTGGGTTTTATCCTCGGCGTCACAAATGTACCTTATTAAGTAGCTCCTATTGATGTCCTCATTTCACGGATGAAAGAACTGAGGTTCAGGGGTTAAATGGCTTGCCCAGCATCACACAGTTGATGAACAGCAGGGTCGGATTGCTCCCCCTGGACCCCCAACTGTGACTGCCATTGTTATGATTACTTTCCAAAGCCCAAGCTACTGGAAAAACTGAACACAGAGGGTCTGGCTTATGGATCTAGACGACCAAAGCCTGCCCCCAGAGAAATGTCATTCCTTTTTGAAAAGATTTGTTTTTCAATTATGTGTAGGTGTGGAAACCTGCATGTGGGTGTGTGCACATCAGCGCAGGTACCCCGCCCGGGAGGCCACAGACATCTGATCCCCTGGAGCTGGAGCCACAGACAGGTGCAAGCTTCCTGAAGTGAATTCTGGAAACCAAACCCAGATCCTCTGGACATGATCTTAAGCATCATTTATTGGGGGCGCAGGGGTGGGGTGGGGTGGGGGGACAAATGAACAAGACAAAAACCTCAGTCAAAAAACAACAACAACAACCAAAAAACTACTTGTGATGGCTCAGTGGTTAAGAGCACTTGCTACTCTTGCAGAGGACCCGAGTTCAGTTCCCAGGACCCACGTGGCTCACAACCATCCATAACTCCAGTTCTAGGGGACCCAATACCCTCTTCTGGCCTCCTCAGGCACCAGGCAAACATGTGGTACATATATGTACAGTGAAGCAAAATATACATATAAAATAAAAATAACTAAACCTTAATAAATTTTTAATTAAATTTTTCTTGTAAAAAAAGAAAGAAAAGAAAAGAAATCTCTGGGTTAGTTTGAGCTCATAAGAGGGAACTGGAGCTTGTAAGATGGCCCAGCAGGTAGATACCTGCCACTAAGCCTGACGACCTGGGCTACACGAGAAAGACCTGTCTCAAAAACTAAGAGTGAGGATTTATTGGTGGAGATATAGAAGAGGCAAGGGCAAGGCACTGACTTGTGGATCCCAAGTGTTCACCATCACCGGGGTTCTCTCCATCCCCCGCCTCACTATTGTTCCCAACATGCCACCTGCCACCTCAGAACCTTGTCTCCTTCCCATGACAAGAGCTGCCAGAGTGGTTTCAGGATCTCATTCCAGCGGCTCAAGGAGGAAAGGAATTTCACCTACAGATGGGTGGGAAATCTCAAGGAAGGTCTCTGATTGGCCCAGGTAAGGTTACCCGCTCTCCCTCTGAACCAATCACCATGACCAAGAACATGTGGCTCGCCGGGCGGTGGTGGCTCACACCTTTAATCCCAGCACTTGGGAGGCAGAGCCAGGTGGATCTCTGTGAGTTCGAGGCCAGCCTGGGCTACCAAGTGAGCTCCAGGAAAGGCGCAAAGCTACGCAGAGAAACCCTGTCTCGAAAAACCAAAAAAAAAAAAAAAAAAAAAAAGAACATGTGGCTCTATGATTGACAGATTGGTCAAATACACCCTCCGGGACCGTGGGGGTGGCTCTGTTCTGAGGAAGTCACGGGAGGAGATGTCAGTGCAGGCGGGGGGGGGGGGGGGACGACTCGCGGGGTCTCTAAAGCCAGATCACCCCAGCTTGTATACTTTCTGACAGGCTGCACCAACGTTACTACCCCCCATCCCCCCACCTCCGCATGCGCTAAGAGTTTGCCGGTGGGAGGGAGGTGGCTGGGTGGGTAAAGGCACCCGCCACCAAGTCTGATGACCTGAGTTCAACCTCCAGGACCTACATGGTGGACGGAGAAATTTGATAACCACAAGTTGTCTCCTGCCCACACACGTATATGAACACACACCAAATATATCCGAGTTTTAAAAGCTGTTTTTAAAGTCGCCTAATGGCCTGTTAGCTTCATCTTCTTATCTTCAGAGGGCTGCATCTGGTCCCCTGTGCAGGAGGAGTGGGTCTGCCCTGCTTTGCGGGCCCCACGACTTACGGAAGTACCCCATTCCCTTCTCCGCAAAATGGGCGTGGCGAAGCCAGCTCCACCGTCCTTACCCGCAGAACTAACGGACGCAGGAACTGCTTTAGGAAGAACAAAGTGTCATATTTACAAACACAGAATGTATTTATTGATTTCTTCATGTCCCTTTGCGTTCCCCAAAGAGGAGTCTGCGTGTCTTAGTGAAATGCTCATCAGACCAGGGGCTAAAAATAGATACTGCGGACCGGAGAGATGGGGCAGCAGTTAAGAGCACTGGCTGTTCTTTCAGAGGACTGGGGTTCAGTTCCCAGCACCCACATTGCAGCTTGCAAACATCTGTAACTCCATGCAGGCAAAACACTGTACCCATCAAATAAAAGAAACATCCTAAGTTAAAAGAAAGAAATGCCATGATAGAGCTAAGAGAAATCCAGGCCAGAGCAATCAGAGCGAGGGAAAGCCTACACTATGGAAACGCATGCTCAAGATCAAAGCGGTTTGGATCTGAGAAGAGGGGAGCAGCGTCAACCACAGAAGGTGCAGTCGCCCCAAGCCAAGCTCATCTCGTCACAGATGTCCTGATGACATTCTCAAGAGGCGGGTGAGGGGCTGGGGGCAGGGTTAGCTCGGGAGGTGGAGCGCTTGCCTGGCATGCAGGAAGCCCTGGGTTTGATGCATAAACCAGGCACGGTGGTGCACACCTGCAATGCCAGCGCTTGGGAGGTGGAGGCAAGAGGGTCGAGAGTTCAAGGTCATCTCCAGCTGCCTAGTAAATCTGAGACCATCCTGTGCTACATGAGACTGTGTCTTAGAAAACTTCAGTAAGGATGCTGTGGGATCAAATAATCTGGATTTCTGCGCCTTCAATGATCCCCCATTCTTTTGTTTTCTCCCCAGATTATCTACTTATTATTTGATTCAAGTTGACTAGAAACTGGACACCAAGTAAGAAACGAGCAAAAAATAATCATCTATTTTTTTAAATGTAGTCAAAATGCAGCTGAGTAAGCCTTGGTATATACAAGGTTCCCCCAGCGAAGAACAGCGGGCAAAAAAAAAAGTTCCAGCATCCTGGCTTAGCTGAAACATAAAAAGCACGAAGACGTGAAACCATCCGAGCAGGCCATAAAGACACCGCTGCCTTTGCCTCGAAACTTGGGCTATGATCTGCTGCCCTGGAACAAAATTCAAACATAAATCAGCTCCCAGTGTATTTTTAAACTACCTAGGAAACTCTTCGCTTCCTGCCTGAAGTGCTTCTGACAGCGAACGACGCCACTCTCCCTCACCCCCTGCTCTGAAAAAGGCTCCCTCGGGCCCTGCTGGGGATCGGAGCCTGGGTCTCACAGTTCAGGCGAGTCCGGAAAGAGGAGGAGGACAGAAGGAACCATCTGGAGCTTGGGCTGAGGCCAGCCTCTGCCACGCTGTTACCCAAAGATGGAGAGGGCTCCTTCTCCTGGCATTCCCTGCCAACCGGGATGCCCTCTCCCAATCACTCCCCAGCACAGTCTCATCTATACCCTGTGACCTAGAGCCCCTGCCAAGCCACCCCGGATGCCCATAGCATTATCCTTATCAGATCCACTAACCCAGCAGCAGTGGGTACCAGGCCGCTGGCATTTAATTATACAGTATCTGGCATTTGCTACTTCATGCTGTCACGTCTGTCTCTCTAACTAGATTAAAGATACCTTGAGGGTAATGATGAGTTCATCTTACGGCATATGTCTACCTTACAGCTGACCACGGCGCCTTATGTCTGGGCACCTTTCTAACAACAAGGTCATGGAAACAGAATGGTGGGGTGTCTACATTGGCAGGTTCTCTCTGCCCTGTCCATTTTGCAGAGAAAGGAAAAAAAAAAAAAAAAAAAAAAAGGAAAGCCAAAGGAGAGGCTGGACCAGACCAAGGCTGTGCCACGAGAACCTTCCAGAAGAGACCCAGCTCTCCCCAACTGCCAATGCAACACGCTCTATTTGCCTCAGCCACTCAAAAACCCTCAAAAAGACAGTTCAGGCCCACAGCTCCCTGGGGAACCAAGAGATACATGCAGACGACTGCCATCCCCCAGGACTCCATCTGCTCCTGGGCAGGATTGCCAGGCCAGGCAGTAGAAAAGCTCAGTGGACAGCCCTGGTGGGAGTCAACGCCAGGCCTCTCTGAACTAGCCGCCAGGGTGGGGTGGGGTGGGGTGTGTAAGGACCTGAGTGGATTGCCTGGGTCCCGCAGCCTCTCCTCACACCACAGGGGTCAGTCAGCACATTCTGTGCCATCCTGACACATCCATCAAGCTGTGAGAGGAGAGGGCAGGCCCCTCCGTGGAGAGATGCCTGCGCATGCTGGGCCTGCAGTGAACGCCACACTCCAGGTAGTTGCCTCAAACTCCAGACAACACGTTGCTCCATAGTGACAGGAAGGCTGACAGAAACCAGCCTCAAGACAAATGGCAGCAACTAGTACACAAAACCCAGTCACAGGCTGGTGGCTCCTCAGTCCTGAGGCTCTCCAGGTCACTCACTCTGCAGCTGCTACAGCCCTCCACACCCGGCATGATGCACTCACTTAACAGATGTGAAAACCGAGGCCTAGGAAACGGAAGTACTTTGCTCCGCGTCGCCACTGTGTACAGCTGCTAAATGACAGAGCGGAGACTGGAATCCAGGACAGCTTCACCGCTTCACCATAAAAGCCCCCCCCCCCGCCCCCCCTCCCGCCCCCGCCTTCGCTACAATCCACAGAGACTTTGATTCCAGCCCGTTTTGAGTTTTTTTGTTTTTTGTTTTGGTTTCTAATTTAAGACAGGGTTTCTCTGTACAGCCCTAGCTGGCGTTGAACTCAGGAGATCCGCCTGCCTCTGCCTCCCAGAGAGCTGAGATTAAAGGTGTGCGCCACCACTGCCTGGCTTTTTTTTTTTTTTTTTTTTTTTTAAACAATATTTTTTCTTTTATGTTCTTGGGTGTTTTGCCTGTGTTTTATCCGTGCACCATGTATACGCAGTACCTAAGGTGGCCAGAAGAGGGCGTCAGCTCCTATGAAATTGGAGTTACCAAATTATCAGCCACCATGTGGATGCTAGGAATGCCACCCAGGTCCCGTACAAGAGCTAAAATGCTCTTCACTCTCCAGCTCCTCATCTTGAGCATTTTACCCCATCACCTGACGCAGGAGACAAGGCCTGGTTGGAAACACACGAGGTTGCTCAGGGAGAAAGTTGAGCGCTCCCCTGTCTTTGCCGGGGACTGGGAGGAGACGAGACTGGCGTGAGGCACAGCCAGAGCTCTGTGGCTTTTTCTTGGTGCCAGAGAAACGCAGAAGGAGCCACTTCTAAAAGAACACAGTGTTTTTCCTCCTCTTCTCACCTCCCCTGGGCCGGTGCCTGTGATAATCGGGAAGCAGAATCTGGTTTTTCTGGGCCTGGAACCAATGCTGGAAGAGTGTTCCGACATTAAGTGTTGTTGATTGACAGTTGATAGACGATGTTCTCGAGTAAGATTTTCCCGTGCCGGGTGTTAAGCTGGGAGAACTGCACTAAACTTCCAACAGCCTGCGTCCCATTCAGGTAGGATTTACTACAAGCTCTCGTGGGTCGCAGGCGGCCAAGCGAGATGGTATCTCGGGTTCCTCCCAGCCCCATCACTCAAGGACTCTATCAAGAAGGAAACACAGATCTGAAAACGTTTTTCCTCCAAACACAGAGGTGGGGTTATTATTCACACAGAGAATCAGGCTCCAGTGCAGAGATAACTACTGCGAACCAAGGAACTTCGATTCCGGTCTCATCAGCTTTGACCTAGGAATTCCATCTGGGCACATTTATCTTTAGAAAGGAACGCCGAAGGACAGAGCTGTGTGTGCAGAGATGCTTGCTTTGTTCCCTGCACAGAGAGGTTCTGCCCTATGAAATAACGTCCAGCACAAGAATGGGATGTATTACCTGGTGGCATCATCAATAATCACGATCTCAAAGACGTAAAAAAGAGCTATGGTAGTTTAAACTCTTTTAAACCACATCCATCTACTTGCTAGGTTTTTTGTTTGTTTGTTTGTTTTTGTTTTGTTTTTTGTTTTTTGCTCCTCCCAATTTTTAAAAATATTATTTTTTTAATTGTTGAGGTTTCATTGTTGTCCAGACGGATTTCAAACTTGTGGGCTCTAAATACTGCTCCCACCTCACTCTCCTAAGTAACTGGGACTACAGATATTGTCCCATCATGCTCGGCTATCTTTTTTTTTTTTTTTTTTTTTTCTCAAATAGTTTAAAATTGCCACAGCACTTGACAGATGCTAAACGTACTGAGTTGAGTTGTAAGACTTTGGTTGCAGTTCCACGGGTCACAGTCTATATTATGGTAGGGTCATAGTTAAAACATCTCAAAAGGCCACAGGTCTAAACACTTAGAAATGCTAAGCCTGAGCAGGCCTGTAAAGGAATACGCAGAAAAAGGAGCTGGTAAAACTCAGGCTGAACATTGCATGCTGCCCGCCTTCTACACGTCTCCCGTGATGTTGGCAGGCTGCTCCTGTCTCGCCAGAAAACGAGAGCAATGTCCAAGAACACGAACCGATGAACGGTACCAGGCCACAGATTCCAACGGGCGGAGTGGCTCAGATCGGGACTGAAGGAGCAGGGCTTGCAGGCTGAGCCTCGTAGGACCGACTGAATCTGAATGGGGTTAGCCTAACACTGTGCAGGGATGCCGCTGACGGCTGCAGGAAGGAAGAAGATGTTTAAAAGAGAGAGAAAAAAGAAAAGGAAAGACAGGCAGACAGGTAGAGAGAGACAGACAGGCAGACAGAAAAAGAAAGAAAGAGAAGAAGAAAGAAGGAAGGAAGGAAGGAAGAAGGAAGGAAGGAAGGAAGGAAGGAAGGAAGGAAGGAAGGAAGGAAGAAAGAAAGAAAGAAAGAAAGAAAGAAAGAAAGAAAGAAAGAAAGAAAGAAAGAAAGAAAGAAAGAAAAGAAGAAAGAAGAAAGGAGGAAGGAAGGAAGAAGAAAGAGAGAAAGAAAGAAAGAAAAAAGAAAAGGAAAAAAGAAAAAAAAGAAAGTTCTCAATCTGTACACGTAAAGCGGTCTCCACCCAGGCGTGGACCAATCACGGCTTCTCTGCAGATCCTGTCCCGAGACCTCCAACTAGAGCCCGCCCCTCACAAACATGGCCGCGGCAGGAGGGACGCGCCCCTCAACAAGATGGCGACGGCAGAAGCCCCGCCTCCTCCTGCCGCGCCGGCCAGTGAGAGAGAAGCACGAGGGCTTGCGCGTGCGCGGTGCGGCCTAGGGGGGCGGGTCCGGTGCGGAGGGGGACACGGCGAGCAACTATGACTAAAAAGAAGCGGGAGAATCTCGGCGTCGCTCAGGAGGTGAGGGGAGCAGCCGGGGTTCGGGCCACGTGGCTCTAGTCGCCGTGCCCCGCCGCAGGGGCGTGGGTCGGGCCGGCGGCTGCAGGGCGAGGGGCCGGGCAGAGGAAGCGAGGGCGACGACGCGGCCAGGGGAGAGGGAAGAGGGCCGCGAGGTGAGGGATCGGGATGAGGGAGGCAGTGATGAGAGAGGCCGGGGGAGCCCCAGACGAAGAGGACACGTTAGGGACCTGCAGACGAGGAGACTGTCACGGACTCGGGGATGAGTGCGCTTCTGGGATCCAGGATATTGCTAAATGGCTCGAAGGTCTCCAGAGATGGGAAGTTTTCTCCAGAGGGGTACCAACGCCTGCCTGTAGCTTGGAAATTAACTTTGAGGATCTTTGGGAATCTGGAAAGAATGCTAGAACTGGTGTTAGGGAGGATCTTTGGGAATCTGCTAGAACTGGTGTTAGGGAAGGCCTTGAAAATAGTTTGTCACACGTGGAAAGAACGGCATCAGATGCTGGTCGAGTACCGTCTGCTACCTTCGCTTGCATTCTCAGGGAATCCTTGCGTGCCGGGCATGTCTGTATAGATGGGGGAACCGAGGTTCCAGGTAGAACCCAGGGGTTGGGCATGGAAGTGCATGCTTCTAGTCCCACGACTCAGAGAGCTAAGGTAGTTAAGATTGTGAGTTCAAAGCCAGCCTGGGATACAGAGCAAGAGCCCGTCCCAAAAGAGGAAGGAGAAAGTGGAAACCAGCTTAAAATGGTAAAGGGGAAGAGCACAGAATGATGCTCACTCAGGTGAGCTGCCCGCAAGTGGGGACCCGTTTCCTTTCAGTTCCCATAGCAGACATGTTCAGCCTGTGGCCCTTAGGCCACAAGTGTCCCAGTACGTCTAGGAATGTGACTCAACATATTTGTAGATGACAACATCAGGTGTCAACGTCAAAAGCCCCCCCAGAGACTTCTAACCTACTGGGTGATTCTCAAAGACTCAAAGACCGTAGAGCTTGCATAAGCGGAGATGCGGCCATTTCTTCATCCCAGTAGGACCTGAGTGTGGTGTTTACGCCATGCGTATCCATGTGTCTGGCGGTCCTTCGGAGTCGAGGGAAGTTCAGCCGTGATTGCTTGCAAAAGGATTATCCCAGCTGTGCTTGTTGATTGTTGAGGAGGGTCAGAAGATCCTCACCTGAGTGGCCGGCCTCTTCCCATACCACCCGTTGTATTGAACATGGCCTCAGAGCAGGGCTATAGTATTTAGGCTAAGGGAAGGCTAGGTGACGGGGCCCCACACCCCTATAAGTGGCCTTCACCTGTTCTCTAAAGAAGCCCAGTAAACTCAGTAGAGTGAACTTTGTCAGAACTACACCTCAGTCTGTCATTGGGATCTTAGGAGGAGGGGGAGGCATTGGCTTCTGTCTCCCCCCAGGAAAGAATTTCAGCAACAGCAGCTGACTGTAGGAGCACCCCCCTCAACTGGGTTCTGGCCTGCTTGGTAGGGGGGAAAGCTGTTGGGAATGTGAATGTCCTGAGAGACTAAAGCAAGCCTAGTGAAATAAGCTGGCAGTGTGTATGTAGCACAAGGGCAAAGACCTGATAGCCTGTATTAGCGCACAGTGAGCTGCTGTAACGGAAACCCCCAAATTCAGAGGCTTCGAAAAGTTGCCCCGAGCCTGGAGAAGCGGTCAGCAGACCATGCGTAGAAAGAGTCGAACAGTACCGGTTTAGACTTGGTGAGTGGGGTGCAACCTCCGTGGCCGCTCTCTTCAGTCTTCCTCAGACTCCCAGACCTGCCCCCCTCCCTGATGTGGCGGCTCTGCTGCCCTCAGGTCAGTGCCAGCACATTTGCCAAAGCCAGTGGGCGCCCGTGGGAGTCACCTGAGAGCCGCAGCTCCAGCTGAGGCTGAGCGAGTGCGGCTCTGCCCTATTTGAGCTGTCACGCCATAACAAACGTCTTTTTTATGGGCTTTCTAGTGCCGCGATTTTTGCATTTTTGTGCTCTTTATTGGTGATTTTGCTACTTCAAGGGACCCCTAAGCACAGCGCTAAAGTGCCGTCTAGTGTTCCAGGGCTGTGATGTGGCTTATAGGGACAATCGGTTTGTTAGATTAACCATTTTTCAGGCATGAAGCAACTCGGCACTACATGATGCTCTGGGCAGTGAGTTCAATGCTAATGAATCGTCCGTTTATTAAATAAGATCTCTTTTACAAAACACACATCAGAGAACATTGTGTTGGATTAGTTGATGAAAATGTTGACCAGAGCTTTGCAGAAGCCCAACCCGCTTCAGTATTTGCTCATTTGATGTTGGGCCAATTTTAAAGACTATAAGTACCGGGCTGGAGAGATGGCTCAACAGTTAAGAGCACTGGTTGTTCTTGCAGAAGGCCAGGATTGGTTCCCACCATCCATACAACAGCTCACAATCTCTCTACCTCCAGTTCTGAGGAGATCTGATGCCTTTTTTTTTTGGCCTCTGTGGACACCAGGTATGCATGTGGTACACAAACAAGAAAAAAAATCACAAAATATAAATAAATCTTGAAAGAAAGAAAATTAACTACCATGGCCAGTTATGATAGCATATGCCTATAATCTCAGCACTTGGGAAACAGAGAGATCAGGAGTTCAAGACCATCCTTACTACATAGCCCAACCCAGGATACATGTGATCCTGACTTAAATACACAAACAAAAAAAATAGAGAAAAGCAGCTGTGGACAGTGTGTGAGTGTGGCAGCTTATGTAAGTAGTGAGTAGGCCTTATTTAAAGCTAATGGTGTGCTTAGGAGGCTGAGACAGGCAGTCCTGTATAATATTAGAGGGACCAGCCTTAATATTATACATCCCAGGGGCTCAGGAGAGAGAACTATGAACGGCGAGGACTATTTTTGGGAAATAGAATCTCGGCACAAAGAGCTCTTAGTCTGGTCATTTATTCTTCCAAATCTTTGTCCTCTTGTGCCCTGAGAGTTCAGATATATACATATATATATGTGTGTGTGTGTGTGTGTGTGTGTGTGTGTGTGTGTGTGTGTATGTATGTATGTATATATGTATATACACACATACATACATACACATATACACATACAGTGTGTGTGTGTGTGTGTGTGTGTGTATATATATATATACACACACACACACACTTAAAGCAGTAATCCCTTGGCAGTGCAAAGCCAGGCTTCCAGGGTCAAGCGGAGGGGTGGTGAGAATGACATAGAGAGGCAGTAATTGTTAATTATCATTTGCAACCCAAAAGGGAAGTGACTAATGGGGAAATGAATTTAAAAGGTTAAATTCGGATAATATCTAAGAAGAGGGATCTTATGTGCTCAACTATAACCTTAAACATGATTGGTAGAAAATGTTAAGAATCTAAGTTGCTAGGTCAATGAGAGAAAATAAAACTATCTTCTTTTTTCCTGTGGCTCCTATCTGTCCAAACTATCTGCCGGTTTTTCTGCAGGGTGGGGGAAAGTGTGCTCAGTCGCTAGGCAACCTGTGTACAGCTAGATGCCTCTGGTGATAGTTAAAGGGAGATCTGGAACTAGAGGTAAGATCTAGGAAAGGAGGTAGTTAAAACTTCATTGGCACATCTGCCAGGCCTTCTCTTTATCTTTGTTTTGTTTTTTGTTTTTTCAAGACAGGGTTTCTCTGTGTAGCTTTGCACTTTTCCTGGATCTCACTCTGTAGACCAGGCTGGCCTCAAACTCACAAAGATCCACCTGCCTCTGCCTCCCGAGTGCTGGGATTAAAGGCGTGCGCCACCACCGCCCGGCTCTGCCAGGCCTTTTCAAACAGGTAGTCTGGACGCTTAAGTCTGTTCTTAGAGTACAGAGGTATCTCTGATAAGGTACTTTCCTCTGTCTGGGAATGGCCCTGGCCGGATGCTGCCAAAGAGGATAATTACAGGGAGGCGTGAACTGGGGTTCTGGCTGTGCATAACTGTCAGCACACAAGGTTATCTAAATATTCCTTTAGTAGAGGGGAAATGGTGCCCAATAGATGATGGAAAAGCTACAATAGCACACAAGAAACTCATAGCAGGAAACGGCTGTAATCAAAAGCCAAATATCACCAAGGCTCCTTGAGCCTCAGCTTGACCTCTGGAAGGTCCTCAGCTTCTTCCAGGTATTAGCTTGTCATAATCAGCTGAAATCCTACTTTGTATATTTTCGCAGCTTGTAGCAAGGTGGCTCCTCAGTTTATGGTCGGCATAGACTACAGTAGTGAGAAACATCTCAGAAACCAAATTGCTCTTTCTTCATAGGAAGAGGAAGTAGAGTGTGTTTGGTCCCCAGGCCTTTGATTGCCAGCCTCTGGTCTGGTGGACTAGGGGTTCTGCCATCCTATCTATAAGATCAGGACACACCTCATGGTGTCCCCTTTGTTAAGGAACCTGGGCCCAGACTGCCTGCTTTCTGTTTTTAAGAACCAAGGTGCATGGCCCCACTACCTGCCAGGGCAGCTGGGAAATGGGCTCATCAACCAGGAGGCCACGTGCTCAGCTGCAGCCTGATTACCATGGGAGAAGGGGCTGGCATGTGGTAGGCCAGGTCTCCCTCAGATCACCTCTTTCCTCACAGGTTGCTGTCAGGTGCCCAGAGCATGCCTGGCATAAGGTGGCCGAGGACAGCCAGCCACTCTTTCTCCCCAAGTTTTGCAGTTCTGTTAGAGTTCATCCCCTTCTTCCTGCTTTGGTAGAGAAATAGCTCCTGTCTTTCATCTGGCTGACTCAAGTCGATTGATTGATCTATCAATCTTCCATCCATCTTTCTACCTATCTCTCTATGGTGGGGCTAGAGCCTAGGACCATCTGCTTGCCAGGCAAGTGCTCTGCCATTGAGCTGTGCCCTCGGCCTGCAGCACAGAACATTAAGTGTTGAGTTCCACACGACACGTATGCTCTCAGTGCTTTAAATGGGAGCAGAGCTACCCATTTTGCAGCCGTATGCATGGTATGGTGCTGGTTAGCTTTTTGTCAAATTGACACAAACTAGGGTCATCTAGGAAGAAGGAACTTCAAGACATTGCCTCCATCACGCTGGCCTGTGGGCAAGTCTGTGGGCATTTTCTTGGTGAGTGATTTGGTGTGGGAAGGCTCAACCAACTGAGTGTGCCACCCTGGGCCGGTGGTCCAGGGTTGTGGATGAAAGCAGGCAGAGCAAACCATGGGGAGGAGGAACCCACTAAGCAGCACTCTTCCCTGGCCTCTGCTTTAGTTCCTGCCTCCAGGTTCCTGCCTCGAGTTCCCCTTCATGGTGGACAGTAAACGGTTACGTTGAAATTAACCCTTTCTTCAAGTTGCTTTTGGTCATGTCATTTATCACAGCAACAGAAGAGCTAACTAGGACGGACCTGAGCATGTTTGGGGAGGACCGTGGAGGTGTTTGGAGCCTTGGGCTGGAAATACCGTAGTGATCCCAGTGTAACAAGCTGTTGTGGGAGCTTGGAAAACAACCGAGAGCAATGCAGATGATGGAGGCCGGGCTCGTGCAGTGTCAGAGCAAAGACAAGACTGATCAGGGCTGACTGTGCTGTTTTCTGTGGCCCGCTGGGACTGAAGCAGCAGCTGGGATTTAAGGAGAGGCCAGCCCAGTAGGCGAGCCCTCCAAAGCGAGCTGTGCCCCCAGCCCATTTTCACCCCCTCAGTAACTGCACTTTTATAGGTGTTGGCATGGATATTTAAAATATTGGCAAATAAACAGATGTATAAAACCGTACGAGCATGTGGGTATCTGCAGTCTTTGTCTCTACGGTTGCTTTTTGCTTGGCTATTTAAGGACTTGAAACCTGTTGCCCAGGGCCTCAGCAAAGGCCTGGCATCTGGCTGGTTCTCGGCTTCCTCTTCCATTGCCCCCAGCGGCTCTGAGTATTGAATGTGCACTGGTGCTCAGTAGCGGTAGATATTGTCCTCTTATTAAAAGTCGTTCGCTCAGAGCTAGTGAAGTGGTGATTTAATCAAAAATGTTTGTTAATCTGACGAGTGCAATAAAAGCCCCACAAGTGAGAGATCTCAGCACCTGCAAACAGGCCTGGCTTGTGTAGTGAAACAATTACCAAGCAGGTGGCCCTCACCCTGAGGGTGGCCGTGGGCCAGCTGTGCCAGGTGGTCACCGAGGGCAACCAGGCCTCTTCTGATCCCCCAACTCTGCTTCCTTCAGAGGCCCACGAGAGTCGGTCGGAAAGAGCTGACTGGGTCAGGTTCTGATTGTTTGTTCTGAGCAATGAGAGCAAACCATCATCCCATGAGAAGTTGCCACCCAAATGGACGGGGAGAATTCGGACGGATAGGAACTCGCTTGCAATTTAAACTGTAAGCAGTAACTGGATTGTTTCTTTTGTAGCTGGCCTGCAGGCCTTGGGCCACTTGGCCTTAAGTTACTAAGCTTGGGTCTTAGTTGCCCCCACCTTTTTATGGCACTAATGCCTCCTGTATGCTTGGAAGGTGCTCTGCTGACGAACCATGTCCCCAGCCGAAGGAGATAACTCGGTTAGATTTGGTCCCTAGTACACAAATTTTGTCCACTGGGAAAGTTTTGTCTACAAGTTTCAGAATGGCCTCCACGCGTGGGGAATGTCATTCTCCCCATAGGAGAGGACAGATAAGTCGCTCCTGCCTTGGTTCAGAAGCTCGGCTCTGTTCAGTAGCTAGTGTTTAATATCAGGGCTACTGTTTCTGCATACCATGAACTGTGGCCATAGTCACAAGAGAGCTGCCACAGCTCCAGTCATCGCGGTCAGCCATAGATCAAGACTCTTACTAGCCAAGCATGAACTCCCAGAAGTCTCCCAGATAACATCTGGAACTGGCTCTTTGCCCAAAGCTGAGTTGTGTGTAAGCCTGGCTGTCAGCAGACTGTTTTCTAACGTGTGCAGTGGAGGTAAGCTGAGGGGAAGGGCTGGGAGTCAGTGCTGGACTGGCCAACTCATAGTATCTTCTGTAAGGGATAAAAGTACATGGGAAGCAGTTAATGGCCCCTGGTTCTCAGCAGACTGAAGGCAACTCAGAACAGGTGGAGGGTTCCGGAAAGAAATGGTTTGGCCAGCATGAACTGTGACCACTGTTAATCAGTCTAGGAGTCCTGGGATGAACTGCCGGAGCTGTGGGGAAGCCCAGTCTTTCCTGCAACAGGGCTAGAGGCAGTGTCTTGGCTGGAAGGAAGTACTTACCCAATTGGCCTAAGTGGTGGGAGGCACTGTTGATTCCAGGTGGGGGTGTGGTTGGAGGCTGAGGTCCGACACTAACATGGAGCTGCCTTGCTGGGAGAGCCTGGCAGATGTGGGCTGTTCAGGGCCTGCTGACCGTTAAATGAGCCTCACCTGCACAGGTGGAAGCGACAGGTCGCCCTCGGGCAGGTGACTTCGGCAGCCTGCATCTGGCACCGCTCCACTTAGCGGGGGTCAGGAGACTAAAACCTCATTACCTAACGCCGCTGGATGTCAGCATGTGTGGAGTGGCTGTTTGCCAGCGTCTTAATTAATGAATTCATAAGGCACGGGGCGGATGCCAGCTCTTGAAAAGTGCTTTGAGCCTTTCAGAGATGGAGAAGCTTTTGCCAGTTTATCAAAAAATAGATCTGGGAGGAAGAAGAGAAACCAAACCTCAGACAACATTTTGTCCTGGGGCAGCTGAAGGCTTAGGGCAGGGTCTGGCCTGCAAGGTGACTTCAAAGCTGCACAGCTCCTCTGTGCCGACTTTGGCGGCTCTCCTGGACTATGGCAGACCTCATCCTCAGGAGCTGGGGCGGGGATCATGTTCAGGTGGGTGGTCCCCTTGGCTGTCACTAGACACTGGAAGTCTTGCTGTCTTCACCTGCTCTGCCTGCAAGAGAAACTTTGCACCAGGCCTATTGATTTGGGGGGCTCTGGTGGTTTGTTTTCTGCCCCAACAGAGTCCTGTGAGCCTTCTCCACGCAAAAACATCACTTGAGCACTGTAATGGGGATCAGCCATTTAGGTTTGAGGCTGGTCACCTGGGAGATGATGTACACGGTCCCCCGTGACTTGGCTGTATGGACTAGAGGCCCCAGATGGAAAGCCCTGGTGCTCTTGCCAGGGACCATCTGGGCAGGCGGTCTAGCTCCTTTACCCATTACAGTAAACATCCCAGGGCTCCTGATGTGTGAAAATGAGTGGATTTCCTGGACCAGCTTCCCAGGCTGTGAATTAGAAGAGGAGGAAGCTTTGATGCCCTTTGGAGAGGGCGGGGGAAGAGGGTTTACCAGGCACAGCTAGCCCACACACTTCCTTCTCCAAACTGGATGTGTTTTGTGTGCATTTGAGAGGGTACTTTGACAGTGTGGCAATGTGGGGGAGGGTGTTTGTGAAGGGAGAGTCAGCTTAGGATGAAGACAGCCGCCAGGCTCTTGGCGCCCGTGTCTCCCAGCACACGGATTCCAGGCAGGCCCTTCCAGGCAGCGCATCTGTTGTGTGAGAAGAGATCAAGCAGAGCCAGGCACAAGGTCATTCCGAGTAGAGGGTCTGTTGAAGCCAGACCAACAGACTGCCACAGGCTCAGCTGGGCAGTGCTTGACTTTGTTTCTGAATGTCAGTAGTCCTTGTTGGTTGTGGATATTTCCACGAAGGGTGCTGGAGAAAAGGCTGGTGTGGAGGAAAGTGCATTGTCCAGGACCCAGTCCCACCACCTCCTAGCTGTGTAAGTTGCTAGCCATCTCTGCCAGGAGCTAGCTCTCTGCACTGTGGTGACAGTCCCTTTGCAAGGTCCGAGCGGATGCCTGCAGCTGCAAACGCTGCCCATCCTAGGGTACAGGGGTGGAAGTTGTCTTCTGGTCTAAGAGTCACTTCTTCCTACTGTGGGGTGACAGGGTTAGGACACATCTGGAAAGCTGCTTCCTTCCTGTAAGTCTGCCTATAAAATGTGGACTCTGGTTATCTGCCCTCCCCCTCTGTGTGGAGTGTCTAGAACAGAGCCTGGCACCTGGACATTGCTGCAGATGTGTTCCAGCTGTTGTATCTGCTGTGTGGGCTTTTGGTTCCCAGTGTTGTTCCTGATTCATGCCTTCATCCAGATGCATGATACCATCTTCTTTGTTATGAGTCTTTGGTACCCAGGCAGCTCCTGGCCAGATAGATGCAGGGCATGCCCCATGACTACTGCCTGACGCCTCAGGCAAGCCCTTTCCTGGCCAGCATCCTGTCACTTGCTGGCCAAAGGCTCCCAGGAGCAAGGCCCTAGAGAGATAGGAACCTCTTGCCAACTTAGGAAACAGAGTGGGCTGTGTGGCCTTGAACCAAGCCCCAGGGGAACCTCTGTCCTTTCCCAGGTGAGAGCCTGGCGCACTGGTAGCTGCAGTGGCTGAAACTGTGGACCAGTCGCTGCCTCCCAGCTGTCTGTGTTCAGCTGTTTCACTCTCCTACTGAAGAGCCTGTGGCTCCTGCTGACTCTCTTTGTCAGAGGAATAAAAGCTGCCCATGCTTCTCCAGCAGCCCTAGAGCTGGCACCCTGTGGGGCCTGACTTGACCTGTGCAGGGGCAGCTGTCTATGCAAGTGGCACAAGTTCCCTGCCTCTGAGGAGCCTCTTCAGGGCTTTGATTCCTGGAGGCGCCATCCTCTGAAAAGATGCCTCCTGGGGATTTCAGAAGAGTTTTACAGTTTCTCTTAACACAGTGGTTTTATGGTGCATAGGACCCCAGGGACACTTGCCTAAAGCTCTGGGAGTAAGGCTGTGTCCACGTCAGGGAGGGGCCGTTCGGGTGGCCTAGGGCTAGGGATCTACAGCCCTCACCTGGAGCAGACAGTAGTGCTTGGAGCTATGGGCTAGGGAGGGAAGCTCTGAGGAGTCCTGACTGCCACCTTCAGCTCTGCTGTCCTCCCCAGCAAACGCTGAGCCACCCATGGGACTTGAGTCCTACTCAGAGGCAGACAGACAGACGCCTCAGTTCTTCCCAGACTGCAATACAGGCCTCACGTGCAGGCTTCTCGAAGTACCAGCTAGCTCCTGGATGCCTGTGGTACTCCACCTTCTTTGGGATTGTGCCTTCCTCCTTCCCTCCTTATCTGCTTCTTCTCCCCTGCCCCACAGACAGGTTTAGCTCCTGCCCAGTCCCTGCTGGGTCCAGGCTAGTCTCTACAAGACCACACTGCTCCACGGGGGGCCTTACGTGGTCCCTCCTAGCTTCTCAGTGCAAGGTGCTGGAAGTTTGCTGACTCAGCAACTCCAGCTCCACCCTTGTATCTCGGGGTCCCTGCTCCTCCCAGAAGACTGCTTCAGCCACTGGCTCTTCTTCCCTCCGGTATCACCTTGTTCTTGGGCATAAGCACAGCACATGGATGGTCCTTGATCTACCAGGGGATACCCATGCTGTCTCAGCACCTGAGTTACCAGTCTTCAGCCAGGCAGGTGCTCTGGGTGGCTCCCTGACCTTCCACAGTGGAACCTTCCCTTTTCACTCCAATAGTTCCCATCTCTTGGATTGATCCTCCTTCTGCCACAGTTCCCAGGATCCCCAGGCCGACTCCCAGCCTTACTGGCTGCCAGGCTTCCCCTGCTGTCGGCATTTCCTCAGAGGAGTACTGCTTCCCTGGGCCTCAGTTGAGTTTTCTGTTTAGGGCTCTGTTGGCCTCACCGTCTCTCGCTTGGGTTCCCTCACACCTAGCATCTGCCACTTGAACCCACCCCAGTGCCATCCCCCACACCCCACAAGACTGCATAGCTTACCAGTGTACTGTGTTCTGTGCCAAATGGTGGGCTGACCCATGGTGGAGGACCTTCTGTACTCACTGCCTGCCTGTGGTCCCTCCACAGACACACGACCTCCCACTGCTGCCTGCCCATAACAGGGCTAGGACTTCCCTTCCGCTGCCCTTGACTCCCAGGTGACATCTCAGAGCAGTGAGGTAATGATGTGCTCAGAAGAGCACTGCACACAGCTGGAGTTTAGTAACAGCTGCTGATAGAGAATGGTGCTCACTGGGTTGCTGTGGCCAGAGTAAGACAGCGTGAGGTCCTGGGAGGCAAGGTGTAAGGAGCCTGCCATTCATTGACAAGTGACAACTGACCCAGCTCTGATCCTTACTCTGACCCTAAAGCTTACAGCTTCTGGTCCTGACTCTCTGCCCTCTGTTGCCTTTGGCCTGAGGGCAGAGAGAAAATGAATGAGGACTTGGGATTTGAACTGCAGTCTGTAATATCCATAACCCGTGCGCGTGAGAGTTGACTGAAAACTCTAACTGGGGACTTTGTATAAGGCCCATTTTTCGATCTTTTCTTGCCCTTTTGACCTATCTTGTTGGAACAACTCTGTGCTGCAGCCTCACATCACATCTAAAAGCAGCATTATGACCATCCCTCCCTGGCTCCTCCACTGCCTGGTTCCTGGCTGCCCCATTATTCCGGTTTCTGACAGTGGCTTCTGCTTCAAGTGCTGCTGGTGTCTAGTCCCCTTCCAAGGATGAGCCCATGGCTTGCTGAAGAGCCTCCTTCATGCTCAGCCTCCCCCACCCCCAGTCCACATCAGGCAGTTGTAAAGAGAACTTGCTATTTAGAAGGGAATCAGAACTGTCAGCAGGACATAAATATTCATAGAGGGAGGTTAGAACTGAGTCCCTAAAACCTTGATTTGTGTTCGCCCATTTAAGCCTCATTAAAAAGTGGCAAATGAAAGTGGGGATATTCAGTGTAACTGCAAATAAATTGGGCTTGTTCAGATAAAGGCCCCCGACTGCCAGCCCCTGAGGCCCTGTCCAGAGCAGGATGGCAGGATGGCTTGGCCACAGCCTCAGCTGTAAGACATTGCTCAGCAAGAGCGCCTGGCCTTGCTCTGGGGCAATTACCACTTGTTTGGGCACTTGGTCACCTTCCAGAGGCATTCAGACATGGAAATCCTGAACCTGATCCCTCCCCAGAATGGTCCCCAAACCAGGGCCCTGCCCAAAGAGCAGCAGGAAGAACTGAACCTGGACAGGACATCTGGGGCACAACTGTTTGCTTGTTTTCGTGAGCCCCAGGGTTTCAGAAATCAGGTGTGTAAACCTGAACCATTTGTTCCCAGCTCCCCCGTCTACCCATGCTGAGCTGCTGCTCACTCTAGCCACAAATAGGAAGACTGCAGGAGACCAGGCCTTGGGGGCACAAAGGTGGCAGGTGGCCTAAGGACCTGCAGACTTGGGCATTCTCAGAGGCTGGGCAGGTCATAGTTACAAGTTGAACTGGCCAGTCTGTGGGCTTCTAGCCTGGGAAGATAAAAAGCTTGAACTAATAGGAGGGGCAGTGTAGACAGGGCTGACTGCCAGGTGAAGGAGAGGTATCCTCCAGCCAGGGCAGGAGGTCCAGTACGTAAGAAAGATTTAGGCCCCAGCACGGACATACAATCTCAGGGGCTAGCCTGTGCTGGGCAGCATTCTGTGAAGGGCATACTACATGGTGGCCACAAGGGCCCATATCAGACTGCTGTCCCCAAGCCTGGCTCTCTAGTGTTCCCCTCCCTACAGTACAGTTCCAGGAAGGCCTCTGGCTTCTCTGGGGACTGCTTAGTCTGCTGGCCAAGGCTGGTCCCCATCCGCAGGGAAATGGCAGAGCTGACCATGCAGTTACCTCGAGGCTCTGCAGGTTATTCCCTCACATGGAGCCCTCTTACTGGGCTGCAGGAAAGGGGTTACCTTCCATTGGAGCCCACCAAAGTGGCTGACCCAGGAATGTCTGAGATGGCTGTTTTCCAGGCAGAAGGCAAAGGCCCAGGGACTTCAAGTACAATTTTCCTGATTCCTGACCCCAGGCCATTGGCCTGGGACATCCAGACTCTGACCAGCCTGCTTAGGAGGCAAGATTCTTCCAGGTAGCTCCAATAAGGAATGGAGCTGAGACCAACAGAAGGGTGCCCCCATGACTCCTCAGAAAAACCCTCCCATCTCTGTCCTTCCATTTGGCCACGTTTGCTGTCCCTCTTGGGGACTTGGTAAGGGTGGGTGAAGGCAGAGATGGAAAAGGACTGTTACAGGGTTCCAAGGAGCCCTCAGCACTAGCCAGCCAGCTTAGACCCAGTGAAGTGGCCACTTAGATACCTGGAGACCAAGTCAGGGCAGAATTACGGTGTTCAATGCCAAATGCCTAACATCGGCACCCAGGTGTGGATAGCCCAACCCAGCATTTTACAAACCATTTTCCCATAACTCAGGTATTTTCTCTAAGATCACATCTCTGAAATGACAGAGCGGATGGAAGAAGATACGCCTGGCAGCCCTCCTTTCAAGAGCTTGGCTTCTTTGCCATTGAGTTATGCTGACCTTGGTGATGGGCAACATTTCTGCGTAAGAGCCACAGAAAGAAAGAGAAGTGGTTTCGAGTTGCATTGTTTCGCCAATTTTTATTGATTCTCAGGAAAATGCCTATTGTGACAACACAGACGCACTATTAAGATGAAGCATGTCTATGAGGAAAATGCTCCTACTAGCCCCTGACGTTTAACCCCCTCCCTCCCACCTGGAGACTTGGGACCTTGTGCTGCTGTCTCCGCAGTGCGCATTTCCTCCCCGAATCGACCGTGGGGCAGGTTCTGCTGGGTGCCAGGCTCTGGCGGTTATCTACCTCTTCATCCCCAACCTGTGCCTGGTTCACCCACTTCTTGTTTTCGGGAACTCAGCCTGGCAGTTCAAAATCTGAAGCCCTCTGTCGACAGCAAAGCTGGGCTCTGCCCAGTACAACATGGGGTGGGAAGGGAGGGAGGGGCTAGAGGTGAGCCCCTCCAGGGCGCCAGTGCTGGGAAAGCTTAGAGCTCAGCACCTCTGTCTCTTGTCTCTTTCAGATTGATGGGCTGGAGGAGAAGCTGTCTCAGTGTCGGAAGGACCTGGAGGCTGTGACCTCCCAGCTCTACAGGGCAGAACTGAGTCCTGAGGACAGGTAATGCCTCTGTCCAGTCAGGCTCCCTGGCCTGGTTCCTATATAAACTAAGCCAAGGCAGAAGAGTCCCTAACTTTGAGCTTTAACCTCTGTCCTCTTAAGATCCTAGTTTTTGGCCCCTTTATTCAAACAGACAAGAACTGTTGCCCCTCTGGTTAAGACAGGAAAAACGGTCTGAGCTGTAAATTCCTTCCCCACAGGAGGTCTCTGGAAAAGGAGAAAACCACCCTCATGAGCAGAGCCTCCAAGTACGGTAAGAAAGTTCCCTCCCGTTGCCAGCCTCATCCCTGGCACCTGTGAGAAGGGTCCATTTTTTTGTTCAAAGGAGGAAGCAGTAGCAAGGGGTCTATATTCATTGGGGTGTGTCTAGGCCATGTCCAGAAGAAAGGCTGTCATCCACAGACACTGGACTCTGCATCTCATGCCCCACCCGACCAGAACAACCCACATTGGGAGTGGGGTGGTTGGATAGCCCCTCCTTAGGCAGGAAAGGGCTTCGGAGGCTAGAGCAATGCTGCCACCTTCTGGGTGCAGGGAGCAGAGCCAGTGAGAGTCCAGTAGCCCTGCCTCGAGGTCTGCAGGACCCTTCAGATGTGTCCTTCCTTCTCTACTCAGAGGGTCAGTCTGGCTGCCCAGGGCTGGCTGGCAGTTCTCCCAGTCCATTGCTTAGGTGGGGTAGGTGGCCAGGACATCAGTTTAGCCTCTGCAGAGTAGAAACTGCACAAGTGAGGACTGGGAATGAATGTGGCTGAAGAATATCAGGGCTTCTTCTAGTGCACCTCCAGACAGCAGGGATTCAGGAACTGAGTGAGCCCCAGGAGGCTCCAGCTGGCTGAGAAGGCTCCTGAAGGATGAGCCCTTTTGGTGGCCTAGCACATGCCCTACTGTACTCAGAAATGGCTGAGCAAGTCGGGTGTGCTCTTGGGTCTAATCTAGCTGAAGGATTCTGAGGGTGTGGGCAGAGCAAGGACAGGGCCAGGCTTGGGGGTACAAGAGTAGCTGAAAGACATTTCTGTCTTCAGATTGTCAATTCTGGGAAGAAGTTAGGTGGGCCTCAATGTTTTGTCTTGTTCTAATCTTTTTTCTCCCAGAGAAGGAGCTAAAGCTGCTACGGCAAGAGAATCGGAAGAACATGCTCCTCTCGGTGGCCATCTTCCTCCTCCTCGCTCTACTCTATGCCCACTGGACGATGTGAGTCAGCCGTCCTCAGCCATGCAGGTTCCCTTCCACTCTCTACTCAGGGACCAAGCAACCTTTCAAGCTCAAGACGGAGGTGGGGGCCTTTTCCCCCTGTGGTTGCCCAGCAGCTGCAGCAGAAAGGCATGGTACTGCCTCCTCCTAGTGCTCAGTCGAGGGGCAATAAAGAGCCCCAAGCTCTGCTGTCTAGTGAGTAAATATCTCTGGCTGACTAGCTGAGGCACCCGTCTCAAGGATGAAGGGATGTTCCCAAGTGCTTGTGCACAGTTCGGGAGGAGGGAGGGAGGAGAGCAGCTGGAAAGGCATTGTGCCACCCGATTCTCCAGATTCTGTGCCCTGGCCTGTGATCACCAGTAAAGAAAATGCAGCATGCATGACAAAAGGTGACTTGGGCTTGAAGTGGAAGTCCCAGGAGCATGCTAAATGAACTCATCTTCTAGAGACAGGCAGGGCTAAGGAGGCCTCCAGGAGTGTGGGGGCAGCAAGAGCTATGGTAACGACCAGACAGACTTCTGGTACAACAGCCAGTAAATAAGGAGGGCTTGAGCAAAGGAAGCCAAGCAAGAGCAGCTAACAGAGAGGTCACCCCAACCCCACATTCACAGTAAAGGGTCACAAGGAGAGGTGGTTGCTGCAGGAACATGGTGAGGCCCAGGACACACAGGGACCCACCAAACAAAACACCGTGAAACATGGAGATGGGGGCAGACGGAGGCAGCCCACTCAAGTCTGATGGTTAGGTGAAGGAATTCTCACCTGGAGCTGATGGAGGCTCAGTGGGCCGGCCTCTCCTAGTGCAGAACACTGCACTCTTGTGGAGGGAAGCTGGCCAGGGTCAGTAACACCCCTTCTCTCTCCTGTCCCTTGTCTAGTGACACTAATTGGTCTGACACCTCTTATTTTAGTCACACAGACTGATCCTGGATTGTCACAGTGCCACCACGGAGTGAGCTGTGTGATTTACGTAAGAGGGAAGGTGCCTCCCCACCCTTCTGGGGCTGTGGATTCATTCATTCTCTGATCCCAGCTTTAAACAGGAACTGTACCTTGATGCCTCTGGGCTGTCTACCAGGTAGCAGCCCAGGAGCTGGAGAGGCATGAATTCCACAAACCCTCCCCCTTCTCTTGAAGTCAGACCCCAGCCACACAAGCAATAAAAATATGTTTAATGATCCAAGATTCTGCAAGACACACTGATAGGCCCAGAACTGGGTGGAAATAGGGCATCCTAGCACTGTTGCTGCTGGCTTAGGGGTAGAGGCTGTCAGAATGGACCTCCTACAGTGGAGTCAATTCCAGCCTCACGGGTGCCTCAATGCCCTATCTCCATGGAAACCAGCCTGGTGCTGGCATAGGGCCCTCAGGACCTGCATGAAAATCTCTTGAGGTACCTCCCATTAAAAACAACCACAGGTACCCTCCCCAAACCCAAAGCTGCTGCCCTTCCTCCCTCTTAAAGAGACAGAGGAAATGGAGTGACCACATTGTATGTACCTCTTAGTGGACAGGAGGGGCAGAGCTACCACTAGCTCAAGGCTCTGCCAAGAGCTTCGGGTGGCCTGACCTGCCTGAGGGCTGGTGCTCCACCCACCCTGGAGGGGATTCTTTTGTTCCTGCTGAGAGGGAAAGAGAGCTCTCCAGTGCTGCCCAGTGTTTAGAACACAATAGGCAGACCTATGACAGCCCTACAACTCAAGAGACAGTCACAGTCACACCCAGTACCCGAGACTCGGGTGTGTCAGGGATGCTGGGCCCTCACTCCTTCTCAGTCTGCCAGGAGGAACTCCAGGAAGGGAGTGGCAAAAAGAAACAAGAAATAAAACTCTTGATTTGTACAACAGCTGCTCTTGGCCAGGCATGATGGTGGCCTCCTTGCTTAGCTGGCCTGGTAAGGGTTGGGAAAGACGGCCTGACTGCCCTCAGAGGCAGACTGGAACTCAGAAAACAGAGTCTACAAATTCCAGCGGGAATGGTGAGGCACTGACCTGCCCCCAGCAGCTGCTTTCAGGCTGCCTCCTGATGGTGTCGGTTCTCAGGTAGCAGAGTTCCACAAGGATGTGTCCTCTAAAGACCCTGCTTGAGCTACTTGGGAATGGAGAGGAGTCCATCTCCCTCAGGACCAGGGAGAACATTCCCACCCAGTTCCTTTCCAAGAGGCAGAAGGAACCAGACACGGGCCCTGCCTTGAGAACGACAGGACATTGATGAGGTGGAGATCCTAAGATCCTCCAGGATTGTGACTCTGGATGAAAGAAAGGACGTCCTCCTTGGACAGCTTGTCTGGATCCTGAGGCTTCTGGGAGTCACGCATATGGAAGCCATCTCCCCACTCCCAGAAGAGCCGGCTGTAGTAGCAGGTACTGGGAAGGGGAGGGGGCAGTCAGAGTGGCACAGGACCAAGAGACCACTAGACCCCTGGCAACCGTGACTTCCAAGAATGGGTGCTTTTAAACTGGATTCTGTCAGTGACTCAAGTGGAGAGCTCCCCCTCTGGCATCCAAAAGGCACCCCCCAGGAGACCCCAGCACCCCCCCCCCCTCCTGTGCCTCTGAGAACTAACTTTTGCTGTCCCAGCCTGCATCCATCTGGGCTCTACTACTGTTTCTGTAGCCAGCTAATACTGACCTCTTAGTAAAGCAGGTGAACTAGGAACAAGTGTTGGTGGCTCATCTTAGGCCCCATGGGGCCGCTGCCAAAGCCCATGTCCAGCAGCAATCTGACAAACATGTCTTGAGGAGGAATGCCTGGGACTTTGAGTCATAAGGGGCAAGGCTGGGAGCCTGCAACATGTTCCTCAAACCCTCTTGCAGGTCCTTGCAGGTCCCCGTGTTGTGTCGTGTGTCGTCCCCCGTCATCTCTTCCCCCCACCCCCCACCCCCCGCCAGTGAGCTCTCTATCCAGGCCTATGCTTGGGGCAGCTTCTGCACAGCAGTGACTCGGCCAGCGGAGGGAGGGCTACTTACTGAAATGGGGCAATGGAATCTGCAGGGAGTTCAAAGGTAGAGCTCTGGGTTTTCTTGTTGTAGAAGAACTTCTTCTTGAAGCTCTTGCTTAAGGCCATGGTCCATGGCTCTGAGGGAGAAAAAGGCAGGCACTCAGAACAGTGGGACCCATGGGATGGGTCTGGCCAATAAGGACGTCCTTCCTTTCTCCTGCTTGTCCCTTCCAGCCTCCATGGCCAAGCCCAAATGGCTCAGGAGGGTAGCAGATTTACTTCCCTAAGGCCTGTCCTGATCCTGTGGAGAAGCCATGCTTATCTGCTGAGAATACCATGTGAACATCTACGATTTCTTCTCTTCCCGTCCCAGCCAAGGACCAGAACTGGCCTGATCTGGGGGTGTGGTGTTCCCAACATCTTCCGCAGAAGTTGCCAGCTGACTGCTGTCCACCTCAACAAGGAAGTCTGGGCCAGTCGCCCTGGCTGGGGAAGGGGACCTACCGTTCATAGTCCTGACAATGTAGAGGCCTGTGGGTACAAAGTGCCGGTCATCCCGTCCTGTGTAGCTGAGCTTTGGAGTGCCGCCGGAGCCTTTGATGAGCTTCATCTCTAACCTGGTCCCGGCAGACAGGCAGGCGTTTGGAGAGCACGGGGACAGTGGGGCGCTAGCGTTAGTCTCTGGGTAATTCAAGGGGACACTAGTCCCTAAGCACAGAGTTAATGGCAGGTCTGGGTTTAGAGCAGAGCTCTGCACTCAGTCAAGCAATGGATGCAGGGCAGGGGTGCTGCTCCTCAGGAGCTTCACAGTGACACCAAGGGGAAACGAGAAAGCAGGGATGCGCTTGGCTCTTCAGATGACCAGAGCTCTCTCACAATGAGACTCGGCTGTTGAGGGTGGCACACGGAAGGTATGTATGGTACAGCTGTGCCCTCAGCCCACTCCTGGCTCACTCAGCACTGTGAGCTGGGGTTTAGTGTTTGGAACTATTCCAGCGTCAATGAGCCTGTATTTCTGCCTGACATCGTCACCCTGTATCCCTCCTGACAGGCACTGAGCTAGCGCACAGCTGGGACTCATCTGCAGCAAGACTGTGAAAGGCAGAGAATGGCGCAGTGCCAGGGCCCAGCTCTATAACCCACCCTGCAAATAGAATGCAACTCCACTCGGCCATGCACCCTATCACCAGTCTAAACCAGACAGGGCCAGTTACTCACCTGACAAAGATCTTCTCCATCTCCTCCAGCCTGTACACCTCCTTCACCCTGTAAGTAGAGCAGGTGAGGACAGTTTCCTGGGATATGCGTGTGAAGAGCATGACAAGAGACCCTAGACCTGCCCTTGTCCTCAGGCCCTCTCTGCACCCATCAGCCCACAAATGAGGCCACACTGTGGCACAGCTGTCCTACGGACTACCTAGGCTTCTGAGCTGCCACATAGCCCCTTGGGCCTATACCAGCGCCTGGGATTCAGCAGTGAGTCCTCAAGACAGGAGAGGGAAAAGAAAGATGGCAGGCAAATTTCCCTAACCCTTATCCTCAAGTAACCTTCATTGACACTACAGGCCAGAAATCCAAAGGCCAAGCTTTTGCCTGGGTCTATCTACATAGACTTTAGAATAATAGTCCTGGTAGTTCCGTTATTTTGAGGGAACAGACCCTATACAGGGTGTAGGCTCTAGTTTGAGGCCCAGCCCTCCACATCTGGGGTCACCAAAGCTGCCTTGGGAGCTGCTCCTGGTTAAGCTGCCTGTTGAAACCAGCAGGCAGGATATCAGACAACAAGCCAAGTCTCCCTTTGAGACTGTCCTGCACCCTCGGGGCTGGCTTTCTTTCTAAGTGTAGTTAGATGAACATTCCTGGTGACTGCCAGCGTCTCAATAGGCCACCCCTCCGGTGCTGTCTGTACTGGCCTCTGACCTGGAGAAGGCAGTCTACTCTGTCTCTCCGCCCCTCCTCTTGCCCTGAGCCTGGAACTTTACCCTTGGAGGAGGAGGGGGGCTCTCTCCTCAAGCACCAAGTTTCACTCCCTTAACCACCCTCTGTTTACAGTCAAATCCCCATTTCCTTGTTATTTCCTTACCAGGAGGCCATGCAATCGGCACAGGATATTCATGAAAGGGTAACTCAGGGCAGGCACGTGCATCTCAGATTAGGAAACCTTAACCCACCCCGCCAGGCAGGAGAGGGAGCTGCTTCCCCAACCACTGACAGGGCGGTTTAGCTCCACCCCCTTCCACAAGCCTCCCACCCCACTCAGGACAGGAGAAACGACACCAAAGCCACAGCCCCACGAGGGTCTTGGAGGAGGATGACATGCTCACCTGATAGGATTCATGTCAGGTCGACTGGGCTTGGAAACTGCTTTCACAAATTTCTCAGCCAGCTGAATTCTACAATCCAAACAGAATCCTTAGAGGCAAGCCAGGGGACCTCACCAACACCTGTGCCCCAAGGCATTTTCACAGCATCAATGAGAGGACTTGGGCCTACACAAAACTTCCAAGTGGCAGCATTCTTGTCCCCTAGGGCCCACCCGGTCCTCTGGGTTCTGGCCTCTGAGCTGGTTTTTCTAAAGTGTGCCTTTTGCTGTGTTCAGCCATCGCCACTAGGACTTCCAGAACCATTATTGTATACACCTGCTCTTTCACCCTAGCCCAGACACACCAAACTGAGACTACCTATGTCCTGGCCATGATTTTTAGAAGAAACTCTCCCTCTTCAAACAAAGTCACCCCTATTCAGTCTTTACACACACACACACACACACACACACACACACACACACACACACACACACAAATGACTTCAATCTAAGCAACTGTAGAGATATGAAATGTGTTAGAATTGGGCAACCAAGGCCCACATCTCAGCAAACTGCAATGTCCACCTATCTTTCCTCCTGCCTTTGGGCCAGTCTCTGGTGGAGACAGGAAGTCCCGCCCTCCACCCCCTAGGGCCCAGGCACACCTCTGGTTGAAGTGCTGCTCTCTGACATCGCTGCCATTCAGCACCAGCACATCGAGGATGTGGATTGCACTGATCTTCCTCTGCGCCTTCCCCTACAAGGGACAAGCATGTTCCCCACTGGGCAGGCACTGGCTCCCGGCCTACTGTGGCATGTGGGCCTCTATCTAGCTACAGCGAAGCTGGGGAAAGGTGGTATTTGGGCCTCCCTGCCAGCTGATCCTAAACAAAGACTAGCTTGGACTTGGGAGCAGACTTTGAGGCAGGTGCCCTCATGAACCTCAAACCCAGTGAGACTGCTGCCTGCTCACATGGAGTGTTGTAAATGTCATTCCTATACTATAATAGTGCAAAGCTCACAGAAAGTGGCAGCTCTCTCCTTTCCTAAGGATTATGAAGTGAATTGGCTACTGAAAAGACCTGGCAAGGTGTCAGGGCTGTGTATAAAGACTTTCCACCTGCCCTTCCCAGTATCTCCCAGATGGATTTACACAGCAACTGCTTTAGAGGGAATCACGCCATCACACTAAGGTGTGTGAAACCACACACTAAGGTGGAAGGCCAGGTTCCACAGTCCCACAACCCCCTTGCCTCAGGGCCATCTATAAACGGAAACCCTTCTGACCTCCCCTTTCAGCTCATGCACAATTTCCACACAGAGCAGTGTGTCCCGGGGCAGCTCTGTCTTCAAGTCCAGCTTCACCCAGCGGTCTGACAGGCGGCCATCCCATGTGTAGATCTGGGACTTCTGCAGACAGGGAGAAGGGTTAGGCATGGAGACTAAGGAATGGGAGACTCTATTCTCAAAAGAGCTTTTACTTGGCAGCTACAAGCAGACAAGGCCTTGCCAATGTCGGTAGAAAATGTCTAGGAGGGATGGAGTTTGTGACACGTCTCCTCAGCCTCCACAGAGAGTAGAGATGGGCTCCATCTCACTGGTAGGACACGCTGTGAAAGACCTTGTCTAGTTTGATGTACACATAGAGGTTGGGATTACAGGAAGAGGAAAAAGCAAAAGGAAAATACAAAGTAAAGACAAAAAAAAGTGGTGAGGAAGGGTCAACTGCATGGAAGGATGCAGGGTAGGAAAAAGCAAAGGCTGCTAGTCAAGTAAGATGTATAGCTAACAGGCCTTCCCTCCCTCCCTCCCTCCCTCCCTCCCTCCCTCCCTCCCTCCCTCCCTCCGTTAGCCACCAATGGCCCCGAGGATGGAGAAGGGTATCTTCTAGACAGGAAATGGCAGAGGGTGGGATTGGAGAAAACTGACCACCCAGGATTTCAAGAAAAGCAACAGCCTTCCCTTCAGCAAGGCAAGGATCATCGGTGGGGAGGAAGGAGTACATGAAGAAATGAACCACACTTGACAAGCTCAGGGCGTGAGAGGAAATGAGGTTTCAAGGAAGAGCTCTGATGCCAACAGAATGAACACCCAAGAGTGTGGCCAGAAGCTGTCCGCATCTCCAGACAGAGGACACTGCCACCACCCCAAGCCAATGGGAGGCCAGATGCTGACTTACCCCCAGGCCCAGGAGGAATTTCTGCTCGCTGCCAGACACCATACAACGATAGTCCAGCACAGGACGGATCTTCTCCAGGGTTTTGGCAGTGAGCATTGTGGGCTTGTAGCTGAAGATGCTGATGTCGGTGTCCTGTGGCACAGATCAGAGAAGACGCTGCTGTGCTGGGGCAGGCTGACGGAGGTGAGGGACCAGAATCATTTGCCCTCAGAAGCGGGGCCTCTGCACCCTCCTAGCCACCTAACCAGTCACTGAATAGGATCTATTTCCACCTACTAGGAGAGGAAAGACGACTGAGTCCCAAGTAGAGATGGATTTACCAGAGCTATGGGGAATGTCACCAGACTAGAGCAGCCACGCATTCGGTGACACCGAAAGCAAGGACTCTCCAGCAGTTGGCCTGAGGGCAGGAAAGTGATGTCCCGTGTCCCCACCCCGTTCAGAAAGGCGTAAACACGGTGAACCTCATTCTTTAGTCTTTGACCCTCACAATGACCACAACTAGGCCAGACTGAAGTGATGCCCTGGGGGAAGCTGGAGGTTGATGGCAGAACTCTGAATGCTAGGCGCACTAAAGACAGGATGGCGAAGCTAGGCTCGGGCCAGACCCACGGTGGCTCCTGTGCGGTTCCCCTGCTTAAGATCATCGGTCACACCCTCTCGCCCATGCAGACAAATCCCTTAGGACCCTGAATTTCTGAGAATCTTTTAGCCAGCTTACCCTTTGGGTGGCAGAGTGCTGGCCCAAGCCCATCTTAAGACAAAACTCTTGCTGGCCAGAGGTGTTCTTGGGAAACCCTACATAATACAGCAAGGTTCTCACTTGTGGAGACCTTAGTCTACTCCTTTAGGTTCCAAGGCTGATGCCTTCTCAATCCTTAACAGAAGCCAGGGCCTTAGTGACCGCTTCCACCCCTGGAAAAAGGCCCCTAACATATTGCCACAGAAGCCACATTTACCTTGATTAGCTCCAAAAACTTGCATTTGGGGTCTGAAGAAGAAGGAGCAACTCGAGCCCGGTCTGGAATCTGAAAGGAGAGATACCAAAGGGCTTTAAAATGTTTTTTCATTTTATATGTGTGGGTGTGGTGCCTGCAGAGACTAGAAGAGGGCATCAGGTCTCCTGGAACTGGAGTTACAGGCAGTTGTGAGCTACGATGTAGTGCTACAAACCGAACTTTGTTCTTCTGGGAGAGCAGCTAGTGCGCTTAACCCCTAAGCCATCTCTCCAGCCCTGGTTTTGGTTTTTAAGTGCCCTGTGACACACTGGGAGGAGCTGAGTTCAGGCTGGGAAGAGGAGATAACAGGACTGGCAAGGGCGTTCACTTCCTGTTCAGACCTGGGTCAACACAGCCCAAAGCCAAGTCCTTCCCTCTACTACTACACGGGGCCATTAGGGCAGAATGCAGCCTACCCCAACCCTGTGTTCTTTTGAACCAGCTGCAGGCCAAGCTGTAAGGAGGCCAAAAAGATAACTTTTTGCCAAGGAGGTGCGCACCCTTGCATCGGGGGTGGAGGGTGGGGAGAGGGGGGTAAGGTGACAATCCTGTTCTCATCTACAGCTGGAGTGACAATGGGCTGCATACCTCCCACAGTCGGAGGCATTCTTTCCGGATCTCTGCCTGCCTAGGCTCACTCAGGGTGCTGGGGAAACAAAAGCAGAACAAGATTAAGACCTCTAAGGGCCCTGTAAGACCTTCTCACCTGCTCAGAGGTACACCTGCAGCAGTGACCATTTGAGTGCACATACAGGACTGCTCAGAATTTATACACTGAAATCACTCCCTTCCCACCCACTATAGCCACCACCACCTGGATGCCATCACCACCACCTGGATGCCATCATTCCCTATACACCGCCCCCGCTCCACCACCAGGCTCATTCTGACTTCTCTTCTGCTCTCAAAAACATCACTATGCTGATATCCCACAAGGCAAAAATGAACCCACAAGAGTGGCTTTTAAGTCACTGTTAAAGAAACAGAGTTGGTGGGAAGAGCAAAGCAAGGGCCTCCTTTGAGATTGGTGAGAAATGGGCAGCACTCACGTGTCTTGTACAAAGGCATGGATTTTGGCCAGAGCTTTGATCTGCAGGCTGCAGTGGCTAAGAGAAAATAAACAAAAACCAGAATGACGTCAGTGTACAAGTGTAGCCAGAGCAGTGACCATCTGTATGTGAGGAAGTTACTGGGAGTTAAAAGGGGCCCAAAGAACAGAACTGAGATGAACCCTCATCGCAAATCCTGCTCAAAAGAAGGTTCTTATCCCACCCTTAAGACTTCAAAGCCAGTGGCGAACTGACCCAGAGAAACAGCAAAGCCCACAACCAGTCCACCTGCAGACAGCGCTGACGAACCCACTATGCCGACAGCTATCTGTCTTTTAGCCTTGCACACAGTGTCTGGCATTTAATAAAACACTATCAAAGGGGCTGGGGAAATGGCTCAGCAGCACTTAGGACCAGAGTTCAGCTCTCCAGTACCCCAATAAATGCTGGCAAGTGCTGGCAGCTCACCTGTAATCCCAGCACTGGGAGGTAGAGACGGGCCCCCTGGAGCAAACTGGCTAGCTACACTATGTGAGTTAGTGAGCCCTAGGTTCCCAGTGAGAGACCCTTCATTCAGTATGTAAGGTAGAGAGCAACTGAGGAAGATACCTGAAGTCAACCTCTGGCCTTGAACACTACCAGAGGAAAAGGCATGTGATTCATAAGAAAATAACGACAGAACTAACGGGGAGCTGGAGGTGGATCAGTGGTTAAAGCACCACATCAAACGCTTCACAACCAGCTCTAACTCCAGCTTCAGGGTCCAGTGCTTCTGGCCTCTCTCTGCAGGCAATGGCACTCACATGCATAGACACAAAATTGGAAATAAATTTTTTTTGTTTTTTTGTTTTTTTTTTTTTTGGTTTTTCGAGACAGGGTTTCTCTGGGAAGCTTTGCGCCTTTCCTGGAACTCACTCTGTAGCCCAGGCTAGCCTCGAAATCAGAGATCTGCCTGGCTCTGTCTCCCAAGTGCTGGGATTAAAGGCACACGCCACCACTGCCCAGCTAGAAAATAAATATTTTTTAATAGTGAGCTGTCTATCAGAAGGAAAGGATGTGAGAAATGTGAACTATCTTTAAAGTAGTAAAAGAAAAAAAATCATATCTAATTAAAATGTTCCTCAAAAATAAAAGATTTTTTTTTTTTTTTTTTTTTTTTTTTTGGTGGTTATTTTATAGGTTGTTCTCTTGAGACAGGGTCTCACTATTTAGCCCTGCCTGTCCTGGAAATCACAGAAATCCTCCTGCCTCTGCCTCCTGAGTGGTGGGATTAAAGGCGTGCACCACCATGCCTTTGCTTTAATTTTTAATTAAAAATGCATTTATTTATTTATTTATTTTTTTTTTTTTGGTTTTTTCGAGACAGGGTTTCTCTGTGTAGCTTTGCGCCTTTCCTGGAGCTCACTTGGTAGCCCAGGCTGGCCTCGAACTCACAAAGATCCGCCTGCCTCTGCCTCCCAAGTGCTGGGATTAAAGGCGTGCGCCACCACGCTCAGCTCATAAAAATGCATTTTTAAATAGACAAAAGCTGAAGGGATTATCTCCAGTAGACAAAATTGCCTGAAGTGGAATGATTGCCAACAGGAACTGGGCTCTCCAGCGGGGAAGAGGAAGTGTGTCCGGAAACACAAGGACAAAACACTGATCCTAACACTCAAGAGGCTCACTGATGCAGGAGGATAACAAATTCTAACTGGCCAAGGCTACACAGAGCCTTGTGGAAAGAAAAAAAATCATTCACAAGAAAAAGAAAGAAAAAGCCTAAATGGATTATCAGAATTTAAAATTTGAGATATCAAACCTGGAAAGGAAATAAAATTATCTCACTTCACAGATGACATGCCAATGGAACAAGACAGAAAGCCTAGAAAGAAATACTCATTTACTACTACTTATTAGCATTGCTAATGAAACAGCAAAAGACTTTTGGAAAGTATGCCAAGACCGTTTAATAGAGAAAGGACAGCCTGGAAAATCGGGAAAAAAAAAAAAAAAATGAAGTGGGACCACTAGTCAATGATGCATCCAAAAATAATTAAAAATAAAATACCTCAATACATGGGCTAAACTTATAAAATCTTACAAAAAACAGGGAGAAGCCTCACAACAGAAGTGTAATAATAAAAGAATAAACCAGGCCACAATGATATTAAAAACTTCTATGCAAAGGACATAATGCAGTGGGGGGGGGGGACCCACAGGGCAGGAAACAGTATTTCACATCCAAATCTAGTAAGGGATTTATGCCCAAAATACATGGACAGCCCTTTAATTCAATATTAAAAAAACAAAACTAACGTTTAAAATAATGTCTGAAAGGAGAGGTGACCAGAGAGATGGCTCAGCAATTAAGAATGGCCGCTACAGTGGCCGGGTGTGGTAGAACACGTCTTTAATCATAGCACTTGGGAGGCAGAGGCAGGCTGAAATCTGAGTTCGAGGCCAGCCTGGTCTACAGAATAAGTTCTAGGACAGTCAGGGCTACACAGAGAAACCCTGTCTTGAAAAACCACAAAGGAAAAAAAAAGCACACTGCTCTTGCAGAGGACCCAGGTTCAGTTCCCAGTGGCCATGTGGGGTAACTCGAGCAGTGGGTAGAGGAATAGCCTTCCATCCCCCACCTGAAGAAGCCCTGAACTGACCGAGATCTGGACTCTACACTTGCTTTCCATCCATCTCTGACTCCAGTCAAGGGTCTTCACAAGGCAGCAACCACACACTGTAGTGATTAAGGAATTACCCGTCTACAGGCTACCAGAGGCTTTCTTTTCACCATCAGAGCTAGGGACCCACCTGCCACTCTTAGGACAGGACATGCTAATATCCTGGAACCAGCAGAGCAAACACAGATGACAAAACGTTCCAAGAGCCAGCGGTCATTGGTCCTTCATGCTATACTACCCAGCAGACACAGCAGCTGGCTTACCTCTCGTTAGACCGTATCATGTAGTCACTGAATTCATGGTCTCCTTTGATCACCGACAAGGGAACTACCAGGTTGACATCGGACTCAGTGTTTCTCAGCTGATTGAGCTTAATATTCACAGAGAAGAGGTACTCCCGCACGTCGTCTATACCCACCTTCAGACCTTTGCACACCACATACCTGCAGGAGACATCCTGTCACTCCAAGGAGCTCAGAGCCTTCTCCCCACACACTCGTCACTCCACCCCTGTAGAGTCACAAAGCTAACCAGCTCTGCTGTTCAAGCTTAAGCCTGAGCACAAATGGGAACACATACCATGCTTTAAAATACGCCACCTCAAGTCCTTCCCTTTCATAGGAATTGGTGGTGTTCACTTGAATCCTACTTGGGAGGCTATAGGCAGTCAGATCTTGAGTTCAAGGCCCGCCTGGTCTATGTAGTAATTTCCAGGCTAGCCAGGATATACTGTTAAAACCCTCTCAAAATAAAAAATATAAAATCCTTCCCTTATACGAGACTGTCTCTACTTCCATGGGGTGTTCCCAACTGCCCTGCACCAACAGACATGACTTGGGAAAACTTTTAAATACAGATGTAACGTACCAAACTCTCCACAGACATCTGTACTGTACTCAGCTACTTGACAATTCTGGTTGTCTTGTTTCTCTTACCTCTCATATGGGCACCTGGATGCCTGTGGTGCCTCTGAATAGCAGCCCCCTTGCCTGTTCGCAGCCTGTATCTCCTCTGAGTGTCTCTATTAATGGTCACCCTCTTCCTGGGCCAACTGAGAATCCCAGACAGAAGTATGGTAAAGGACCCTGGCTCCTATTGCAGAATCACATCTCCAAAGTCAAGGTTTCTAACAGTTTGAGTGCCCATGCCAGACATGTGTACAGGGTTTACTGCTGACTTCTCACCAACAAGCTGGCTAACAGAAAGGAAGGCCTTACCGCTCTGAGTTGGCAGGCCGGCTGGTGATGGGCTTGAAGAGACACACTCGCTCAAAGCAGCAGTACAGCAGGTAGATGAGCCCCACACTGAAGGGTGTGAAGAGGTCAAAGGTTTTGCAGATGAAGTGGCCCCCTGGATTGGGAAGAAAACCCAGGGCAATCAGTGGCTACTCCAGGATGTGAACCAGTAAAGATGACAGACTGGTCCATTAGAAATCCAAGGCAGTTTATGAGACAGTCAGCTTTAGGGAGGGCTTTGGGGACTCTCTTGCCTTTTCTTCCCTGTACTCTTCACCTAACCACCAGCCACTGATCCAAGGGTTCCTTTCTCTTTCTCTTTTCTTTCCTTCTTGGACTATTTTTTAAAACTTCTTAACCAACCCCTGTACATGCTCTCGTCAAGCAGGGCCCCAGTGGGTCCTTGGTGAGGGAGACTGAGGAGTGTCACCTGTGCGGACAACAGACAGCGCCATCAGGAACTGACAGAGCAGCAGCTGCTTGCTGAGGATCTCCTGCAGGTTTTCCTGCCCCTCCACAGAGAAGCCCTGAAAGGAGAGCACAAGTATGGAGAGAAACGGGAAGGACTGAGACTTCCATCCCTGCCTCGTCTCAGCAGGAGCTCCTGGGGTCAGACAGACACAGTCTGACGGATCAGCATTTCAGGGTCTTCGTCTAAGGGTGTGGTCAGTTACAGACAAAGGACCCCGGCCTAAATGCTGAACTTGAGCCACCTTCCTGCCTCAGCACTCCTACACCACAGGACCAAGTCTGCTTCTCCAAAGAAATGGTCCAGAAAACCTTGAAATTCACATGGGAACCCCGAGACACGAAAGGTGAAGAGAGGCAAAGTACTGGCCTACCACTGGCCAACCACGAGACAGAAAACATTTAAGGCCCAAGAAGAAATTGCAGAGAGTAAATGTCAGGAGAATGTTCTGCTGCTGTGGGATGGTCTGTATGTCAAATGCTCTGATTGGTCAATAAATAAAACACTGATTGGCCAGTGGCCAGGCAGGAAGTATAGGCGGGGATAACATAGAGGAGAAAGGAGGGAACAGGAAGACAGAGGGAGACACTGCCAGCTGCCGCCATGACAAGCAGCATGTGAAGTCGCCGGTAAGCCACGAGCCACGTGGCAAGGTATAGATTTATAGAAATGGATTAAGTTAAGCTATAAGAACAGTAGGAAGAAGCCTGCCATGGCCATACAGTTTGTAAATAATATAAGCATCTGTGTGTTTATTTTATAAGTGGGCTGTCGGACTGCCAGAGTTTGGCGGGAGCTGGAGAGAGAACTCTCCAGCTACATTCTGCCACTACACTGACCTCAGCAGGCCCCAGGTCTGACCTAAGAGAATTATAATTAAGGATTTTCTTACAATACCCACTACTCTGTGCTTAGCTGTGGAGCCCCTCCAGCTGGCACACTCTCAGGCCAGGGTTTGCTCCAAGGCTGCATACTGTGATTCCTAGAGCATCTCCTTCAGCAGGGAGATGCCAGACACAAACCATGCTTACACTCACGTAAAGGAGGCAGGCAATGGGGAGAAAGGACTGCTCTCTAATGGGTACGGTTTCAGTTTTACAAAATGAAAACGTTCTGGAGACCAGCTGCACAGCAGAGTGACTAGACAAACACGACTAAACAGTACTCTCAGGATAAACTGTGCCGTATGCTATGACTGCACAGCAGAGAGGGTGAGAGCACTAGCTTCTACTAAGGTACCCGCATAGGCCAGATCTCACTGAGCAGTCCTATAAAAGTAAGTAATGTTTGCTATTGTCTCCCAGATGTAAAGATGTTTCTCAGAATGCATGTTTGTTATAGAGCTAATGAAGAATTAGAAAGAAAGCTAGGCATGGTGGCACATGCCTATAACTCCAGCACTTGGGAGGTAAAGGCTGGAGGATCAGATGTCAAGGCCTGGGGCTGGAGGGAAGGCTCAGAGGTTAAGAGCACTGACTACTCTTCCAGAGATCTTGAGTTCAATTCCCAGCAACCACATGGTGGCTCACAACCATCTGTAGTGAGATCTGGTGCCCTCTTCTGGCCTGCAGGCATACATGCAGGCAAAACACTGTATACATAATAAATAAATAAATGAATGAATGAATAATAAATAATTTTAAAAGTTCCCATTCTTTAAAAAAAGGAGGGCCGGGCGGTGGTGGCGCACGCCTTTAATCCCAGCACTCGGGAGGCAGAGCCAGGCGGATCTCTGTGAGTTCGAGGCCAGCCTGGGCTACCAAGTGAGCTCCAGGAAAGGCGCAAAGCTACACAGAGAAACCCTGTCTCGAAAAACAAAAAAAAAAATAAAAAAAATAAAAAAAATAAAATAAAAAAAGGAGGGCCGGGCGGTGGTGGCGCACGTCTTTAATCCCAGCACTCGGGAGGCAGAGACAGGCGGATCTCTGTGAGTTCAAGGCCAGCCTGGGCTACCAAGTGAGATCCAGGAAAGGCGCAAAGCTACACAGAGAAACCCCGTCTCGAAAAACCAAAAAAAAAATAAAAAAATAAATAAATAAATAAAAAAAGAAGGAGGAGGAGAAGAAGAAGAAATAATCAAGACCTGCTTCTTCATCTTATAGTAAGTCTGAGGCCAGCCTGAAAATTTGAAAATAAGAGAAGAGAAAGAGGTAAAGAGATAGGGGTGGGAATGTTCAATGTACACTATATACTTGTATAAAAATATCCTTCTGTAACACATTACCATATACACCAAAAATTTCCAATTAGTAATAGAGAGAAATCCAAAGGCCAGGGCAGCCCTCCTGCTACCAAAGCACACACTCTGAGCTCGCAGCTCTGCTTACTGTCCACTGCAATAAAGAAGCAGCGACAGAACCAGCAGACCCCACGCACCTGCTCCACAGAAGCAGCCCCTCCCTCTCAGCCCCAGCTCTCCATCTGCTGTCCCTACTGTGGACATCCTCAGATCCTTCTGACACCCTGCCTTCCTTCTGCACACCGAGGACTCACAAGGCTCTTCCCCACCCCACTATCTGATCCTACAGCACACGGCACGCTGTCTGTCCTTCCCCGAAAACAAGTGGTGGCTCACACCAGAAGGGATCCCTGTGGCATCCCATCACTGGATGAGAGCCTCTGCCCAACAGTGAGGTGGTCAGTTCTCTCTGCATCCCAAGCAGCTGCTCAGTAGGCCCTTGAAAATTCACTTCAGCCAACCAGAGGCCTCCATGGATTCTGTGCTGCTGCTACTGCTTAAGTGTCTGTCTGTCAGTGCATGAGAGGCTCGGAGGAGGCCACTTGTAGACAGCCTCCAACAGCAACAACCAAGATGACAAGTAATAGTAATGTGCCTCCCATTCAGTTTTGCCTAGTTGATTTAGCTGGAGTCCATGCTTCATTGGTTCCTTAGCAACTAAGGCGTTTGTCAGCAAAGTGAGCTCAAGCAAATGTGTCCACGATAGTATAGTCTTTATAAAAATTTTAAGAAAAATGTATAAGATAAGTAAAAATGTGTATTCCCTACTATCTGAACAGTAAGTTACCATTTCCAGTGGCGGCTAAAGAACAAACCAAAGCATTTCTCAAGTGTGTGTGTGTGGCAGGGGGTGGGGTGGGGTGGGTAGGGGTGGGGGTAGGGGTTCAGAAGCAGAGCAATTATTTAGAATGCCCAAGGCCAGGGGTTTAATCCCCAGCACAGCAAGCAAAAACAACCCTCTAAATTCACAACACATCCTTAAAACATCTTTACAAGGACAGTCACCTACCCCATCTGCCATGAGAAAGTGGACACCCTTGCGATCTGTGTTTTCCAGGACAAAATTCCGAAATGCATTGATGTTTTCTGGGCGGGTGATATCTCCATCTCCATCGACCCCGCCCTCACCTGATAAGATACAAGAACCCCATAAGTGTAGCTGGGTGGTGGTGGCACATGCCTTTAATCTCATCATTTGGGAGGCAGAGACAGGCGGTTCTTTGTGAGTTCAATCAAGGCCAGCCTGGTCTACAGAGTGAGTTCCAGGACAGCCACTGCTGTTACACAGAGAAGCCCTGTCTCGAAAAATCAAAAAACAAATGAAAGAACCCTGTGAGTTTACCTGCTGTCTGGAGCTATTAGGGAACCCCACCCTCACCTAATGGGACACAAGAACCCTGGGAGTTTACTTGCTGCTGGGAGCTAGGCCAGGAGCTCTCAGGGACAGTGAGCACAGATACCAAGTAAGCTCTAAGACCCAGGACCCATCCTGCTTTTTGGTCACAGACTAGCAAGAACCAAGCCCTGCTCTCAAATGGAACTGACGAGTCAACAGTCATCAACTGAAGCAGAGGATTTTCCTTTTCAAAGCATTTATGCTTAGAAACCAGTATCAGCCGGACACGGGAGGCTAATGCCTACAGGTATTCAGGAGCTGGAGGCTAACCTGGGATACACAGGAAGTTTTAGGTTGGCCTGGAACATAAAGAGACCCTTTCTTTAAACAACAAAAAGTCCAAGCTGAGCATGGTGGTATACACCTTTAATCCCAGCACTCGGGAGGCTGAAGCAGGCGGATCTCTGTGAGTTGATGCCATCCTGATCTACACACAGTGAGTTCCAGGCCAGCCAGGGCTACATAGAAAAACCCTGTCTCAAAAACAAAGTACAACAACAACACGCGCACACACACGTACACAAACAGAAAACAAAACCATGACAAAAACACTCCACATCAACCTCCAGTAAGGACTGTTAGCAATAAATTTAGGATTTGCTGACAGATCCCGTTCTATTTGTCAGGGCAGGGAGACTGCTGCAGCTCCTGCGCTGACTGCTAGAAGTATAGTTCCTGCAACCCACAGGGGCTGATCTGTGTGTTAATGGCCTTGCCACTTTCCAGCTAGGAATCGGGCAGTCTCATTGTCCCCCATCACCACACAAGAACCACGATCCTGCAAGGAGCAATTAACATGGCTTTGATGAGAGTGTGTCTGAAGGAGTGCAGGCCTGCGGTGAAAAAAGACACTTCAAAGGGACCCAAGCCCTCACGCCAGCCACGTGAACCCGCGTGAGACTAGAAGAGCACAGGCGGCGGCAGGGCTTTGGCCCTCGGGTCCCCGGACAGAAGCTGCCTCCTCCTCCTTCCCAGTCTCGCCCCGTTCACTGCCCCTACCATAGTAGGGCTCGAAGAGCTCACTGGAGGCCGAGTAGAAGTCCTCCAGCTTGAAGTCGTTGGGGCCCTTCAGAGTCATCCCAAAGCCCTTCGCATGCCACTTCTTCCTCCACAGCACGTACTCAGAGAAGCCGCCCGGGCCTGCGCAGACATCAGCAAAGTACAGAAGGTCAATGTCCCGGTCCTTCACCAGTGGCTTCTGCAAAGACAAGTGGAGGACAAGGAGACAGGGGACACAGATGACTCAGTAAAGAAAAGGAAGGAGAACTCGGGAAGAGGAGGCCAAAAACAGCCTATCAGCAAGTGTGATCCAGAGCTCCCACCAGGCCCTCAACACCCAGTATACTTTTCCTCCGTCACCAGTGCCCTCTGGAGCCTCCTCACCCAAAATATCAACACCTTTCCTACAACCAGGCCAACTCAGGCTCCTGATGAAAGCATCTCTGTGCCTATCAGAGTGGTGTTCTCATGTCCTAGGTTCTTTCCTCACCACACTGTGCCTATCCTGTATCCTGGTAAGCAGAGTATTGCAGACAGAAGCACCAAGACACAAAGCAACCTGCCCACAGCATTGGAACAAAGCCAGGCCAGAGTCCAGAAGCCTGACCATTAGATTGCTCTCCCTAAGAAGAAATACTGCCCACCTCCCAGCTTCAAGGGCCTGCCTCCCTACCCGACAGCTTCAATCTCCCCTCCCTGGCTCCTTCTCCCCTTTTGTCCTTCAATTACCTTTCCTCTGGAGTAAGTTTAGACTTAGAGAAAAGTGACCGATATAATGCAGTCAGCACAGTGGATACGAGCAGGAATCGTAAGTTTAAGCGCTGTAATCACTGCACAGAAAGAAGTCAAGGTTTCTCAGCACTGGGGCCTTAGCCCCGAGTTCCAGCCTCTCTAGCCAAAGGGAAGCAGGAAACTCAAGGACTCAAAGTATCTGCCTCCATAAGGTGCCTAAATATGATCTCATCTGGTGATTTCAAAACCAGTGGCTTGTTGGTGCACAGTAGTGTTCATATACCATCCAGCACTTGGGAAGCTGATGCAGGAGGATTATTGTGAGTTCAAGGATAGTCTGGGTTACATAGCAAGATCTTGTCATAAAATAAGAACAGGGGGCCTTTATAAGCCCTGTCCAGAAGTCTGCTCATAGAAAAACAACTGGTTCTTGGCTCTGCCATTTCCTCACTGCGCAGTCAAGGACAAGCACAGATCTGAAGCTGTTAAGCTCGATTGCTCGACTGTAATTGGGATGAATGGAGGTATTTCTCAAGGCTACTGTAGGATTAAACAATGCAACCTGCAGCAAAGGTCTTTCTAAAACTATAAAGTAGTCACAAACACAAGATGGCTTTATTCAACTAGATCAGTTTCCCTGGAGTTAAAGCTCGTCTTTTCCTATTTTTCTGTTTTCTGCCAAATGCGGTATTGCACATAAAGTGGACACCGTCGATGCTGCCTCATTTCCACTCTCAAGGCCGAAAAGTAAATATCCACATTGACTTTTTCTTCTATCACACTTTACAGACAAGCTTTTCTTACCTAAATATCATCCTCAGGCATAAAACCCCTCATGTGATGTAATAATACCTCAAGGATGTAATTCCCTCCTTCCTTTGTTTCTTCCGATTCTAGCTCCCAATTTCTTTTTCTCTCCCAGTCCCATCTTTCCTTTCCCTATAACCTGCAGCAACAGAGACCAATTATGAAACCTAAGAACTCCTCTTCTCTCCTTCTCCACACCACCCCAAGCTTCCATTTTTCTGATGCCCAGGCAGTAATTTGCCTGCCCCAAACACCCCTAAGGCCCAGCACGCCTATGCGTCTAGCCACTTCCACCTCTGCTGGCAACTGCTCCCTGAAAACACACCAGGCCTGCTAGGCTTGGCTTTCACTCAGGTCCTCAGGGAAAATGGAGATGAAAAAGAAGTACGCACTAGGGCTAGAGAAACTAGTTTTTATCATGGCGTACAAAGACACATCTCTGACAGGGCCATTCTCCCTGGCCACTAACAATCAATTCAGGTCAAGAAGCTGCCTGAAGCTGTCCAAACACACTGCATCTCCCTATGTAACGAACATCCACCCTCAACATGAATGGTACAATCCTGTGCTTACTTCATTCTCATGACAGCAAAAGACAATAACCAGATCCCAGCTGCTGAGGGCAGACACATCCAAAAGCCCAGATGACGCTGTGACTTCCTATCAGCTTAACAGAGCTCCTCTGCTAGGCATGGGCTTTAAAGGAAATCACTGGGAGCTCAGAAAATTAAATCAACGTTGTTTCAATGTAATTTTCTCTTTTTTTTTTTTTTTTTGGTTTTTCGAGACAGGGTTTCTCGGCGTAGCTTTGCGCCTTTCCTGGAGCTCACTTGGTAGCCCAGGCTGGCCTCGAACTCACAGAGATCCGCCTGGCTCTGCCTCCCGAGTGCTGGGATTAAAGGCGTGCGCCACCACCGCCCGGCGTAAACTTAACCAGCCAAATGCTTCTTTTTTTTTTTTTTTTTTTTTTTTTTTGGTTTTTTCGAGACAGGGTTTCTCTGTGTAGCTTTGCGCCTTTCCTGGGACTCACTTGGTAGCCCAGGCTGGCCTCGAACTCACAGAGATCCGCCTGGCTCTGCCTCCCGAGTGCTGGGATTAAAGGCGGTAATTTTCTCAAGATGCTAATTCCAGGAGCGTTTTGTGCTGCCTGCTGGCCCTGGAACATGGGGAGGGCCCTGGAGAGAAAAGAGCAAAGGCTGGAGGGTCTCCACGCCAGCTTTATCAGCATGGAGCAAGTAGTTAGGCAGGGGAAGTGAAACATCAAAGAACTTGGAAATAAGTTCCTCTAGCCGGTGGGCAGTGGGGTTGGGGGAGTCGAGTAGAATGAGGGTTCATGAAGCAGAAACAGGTCTGGGGGCAGCTGGCTCCCGGCCCTGTCACTGTAAAGGAAACCAACTTTCTAGGAGTGGCTAAAAATGCTTTGACCCCAAAGGGAATTCTAGAATGAAATTTCCTTTTTTGCTTTCTCTATCATTATGGAGGGCCAATGTTCAGAGAAATGAGATGTAGCAGAGCAGAAAATCATTTTGCTCTACCGATTCTAGAGAAAGGCCAAAGCCTCATAATTATGACCCCACACAGAGCTTGTTCAGGGTGGCAGAAAGAGAAAATGACCCTGCTGAAATCACAGCTCTTTAGAGCCTGTGCGCGGGAACACTCCTGGGACCAGGGAGCACTGAGGACTCTATCTGGGGATGCAGAGCAGACACATCGCTGCCACATAGCAGGAACACACTCGCACTGAACAAATGGCAATCTCTGAGCTACTGGAGCTCAAGTCCACTCGGCACGAAATCTCACCCCACGAGAGTCCAGGGGGTTTGTGAACATACGATCAAACACAAAATCCATGTTAGCCATCTTCATTGCTGCCCTGGAACAAAGCAAGAGGGAAAGCAGGGTCAGTCCCAGGTGAAGGGCGGACTGGTGTAAGCAGGAAGGGAGGGCTGTCCATCCAGCACACCTGTTAAGGAAGAAGACTCCTCGGATCATCTCATAGGGATTGGCTCTGGTGCGGGCTCGCCTCATCTCCTCCCCATCCAGGATGTCAAACACACTCTGCCAGAAGAGAAGGAGACTCTACAGCAAGATCACAACAGGCCCTCTGGGGCAGGACCCGGGTCTCAAGACTCACTGCTCTCCAAGGAACCGGGCTCCTGCTGCATCCCAGCTCTGAACTACCCAGCTGTGTGACCCTGACAACTGGCTCCATCGCTCTCCCCCGTGAAGTGGTAAAAACCCCAACCAAGCAGACGCCTGGGTGTGGTTAAGTGGTTAAAGCACCCCTGCTGCACAGAAAGCCAACTCTGCACAGCTAATTCTCACAGCAAATTGTTTCCCCATGTCTCCACAACCTTCCAAAGGATTCAAGTCCTGGCACTCAGGACCCCTTGATTGGAACTCTAAATTTAAAAACAAGTTGGGCAGTGGTGGCTCATGCCTTTAATCAAGCACTATGTAGGCAGAGGCAGGGAGATCTCTGAGTCAGCCTGGGCTATAGAGTGAGTTCTCAAACAGCCAGGACTACACAGAGAAACCCTGTCTCAAAAAACAAAATAAACAAATAAACTTAAAAAAAAAAAATCAAGACCAGGGTCTCCTACACATACACACACACACACACACACACACACACACACACACACACACACACACACACACCCCAAAACAAAACACAGGGGTAGGGGGATTCCTCCTTTCTTCTAACTCTACTCTCTAGGAACAGACATCCTCATTACACTTGAGAAACAGTCACCTTATGTAAATCCTGTCTGCCAAGAAAAAGGGGGGACGCTTTGTGAAGGAGCCTTCATTTTTTCAAACCCACTTCCTCCTCTGAGTACCCAGGTGTATGACCCCTGACCTGCACTGAGGCCAGAAGATGGAAAGGGAAACTAGCACTTACCCAAGTGTTGCTACACACTCTGACTTCATTTAACACTCACAGCCACCCAGAGAAGTACCTTCTACAGTTTTACAGAGGCACCAAGCTACGAGCCCACGGTCACACAGCAAAAATACTGTAGAAATGAGGCTCAAATACCGATCTACCTGATGCTGACAAAATGACTAAACTTCCACTCACTAGGCCCCTTGGTAACGTATCAGCAGGATCTGACACTCTGAGGCTAAGTGAGTGCTCTGCTGACGGCTGACCACGTAGACAACACAACAGGCCAAGGCCAGACAGTTATCAGAAAACCACCACCTTGGACATATGTGTCATGGATTCTTCCCATCTCCAGGAAAAGACTTCAATGTCACACTCCCACCAAAAAGAACTAGAAAAGCCCCATTCACCTTACCCACAGGCTTCCCACCAGACCCAGACCAGCCTTACCTTACATCTCAGCACACTGTGCAGCAGCTCTTCCCCACAGAACTCTGTTTCATCTTCAATCACCATCTTTCTCTACAGGGAGAAGAAAATCATAAACATTGACCAAGTGTGACTATTTACTGGGACAGTGGGGAGATTACGGCTCTGAGTGCTCAGAGCAAGAAGGGGCTTAAGTCCCTGCCAAGAAACATCAATCCCTGAGGGGCAGAAAGAGACAATTCCAAATCCCTCTGGCTGTGCTCCAGATGGCTGTGAGATGAAGCAGTCTGCTGGGAGCTCTGGGTAGAATACCATATGGTCACAGCACGCCCAAATGCTGAGGCTGGAAAGAGCACACAGGAAGGAGACACACAAGCTGCCTGCCCTAGAGCAGACAGGCAGAAGGACAGGGCTCCCCTGCATGACAAGCCTGTCCTTCATCCAGGAAGCCTGCACTCTGAGATGGGCAAAAGTGCCTGACACCGGGCGATGACCTGGTGACATTACAGAGACCCAGGGCCCAACCAGCACTGGCCCTCGTAGGAGGCCAGGTCCAACCCAGCTGTGTTGCTAGCTCAGAAACAACTTTTCCCAGGGGCATAGGTGTGTGTGTGTGCAGCAGGCCCATCTATGCCATGGCACCCACGGCGTGTTCAGAAGACAATCTCAGGAGCTGGTTCTCTGCAGGCAGTTGTGTTGGTCCCTCCAGAAATCACACCAGGCTTACATACAGACGCCTCTACTGATGGAGCCATCTCGCTGGCCTGGTGTCAAACTGTACACGTCTCAGAGTCACTGAGGGAGCCGAGGGCACATGTCCAGTATAGAGTGCTTGTCTAGCAAGTGTAAGTTCAATCCCTAACTGTAGTGGGTAGCTGTTCCAGCTTTGACCTGGAAGTACTACCCCCAATGAGGCTTTGGTAACGGTCACACCTAGAAGGTGGAGCCGAGACAGGAGCCCTGGAGACCCGAGATCCGGATGCGCTGGCTCTCTTGGTTCCTGGACCCTGGACGCTGGAGGTAGACCGAGCAGAGTTCTCCAGAGAACACCGCCGGACTGTGCTTCACCTTTCCCAGTCCCTGTAACCTATCCCTTCACTTGTAAGTTACCCCACAAAATAAATCCCTTTTAACTGCGTGGAGTGGCCTTAATATTTCAACCAATACCTAACACTCAAGAAACCAACAAAACCCCAAGAGTTATTGTTTATATGAGTTAGATATAGTTTATTAAAAGAAATCAAAACTGAGATTCTTAAATATTTCTTTACTTAACTCAAAACAATAATATGCTAAATTGTTTTGTTTAAAATGATCTTATTTTCAAAACAGGAAAGTTTAGTAAGTAGTTGTAGATTCCACTTCTAGAAATTTCTTCAGTGTGTAGCTTGGTAAAAGGAAGGGGGCCAAGGCTCCCTACCTGGCTTTTGCATTTCAGTCAGCTGTTACAGTGTGGCGGGCACTGGCCTCTGGAAACCCCATTAGTCAGATGGAGAAAGCCAGAGTGAAAAGAACAAAAACTCGGTGTCATGAAGGCAGCTTTGGCTCTGGAGTTCCTGAAGTCATCCTACTTCTAGAAACCACACTGGAGTGGTAATCAATCACCTCGTTTTCAATTTTCCAGAATGAGATTAAACAAACGCCTTTGCTGACAATGCGCTGGTCACTCTGAAGAAAGGAATGGTGTCCTCCTTTCCCTACCTGAATGGGGCCTAGCACTGACCAGACAATGCACTGATGCACAACGAGCTATTCCAAAGGCATCCCCACGGAGGGCAGAGATGACTGGTGTTGCTAATTTTCAAGTTTCATGCCACATCTCCTGGGCACATCCCTGTGGCACGGCATCCACATTTTTCTAAAGCTGTAGATTCAAAGGAAAGAAAAGCAGAAACTGGGCACATTCTCATGAAACCCTACCTTTCCCACAACCATCCAGTCACTCATCTCCCGAGAGTCAGGAATTTCAGTAGTACATTCTGGAAACCACGACACCTGCTCACAGGCACTGGGCTACAAACAAAGAAGAGGCAGAGAAGTCAATGAGATAGGCTTAGGATTCTGCCCCAACTCACCAGGGTTTCCCCAAAACAATTCAGAGGGTCTCAGATAGGCCAGGAAAGATCTAAATTGGTGATGCTAAATGCAAGTAATCAGACACGAGAAATGAAAGCTGAAGAACAGCTCCAACTCTATTTGAATCCTTCAGAAAATGTCTGAATCTCCAATGTTTCTTTCATTCGATGAGTACCTACTGTAAGCACTCAAACTGCAGAATGAAAGAAGACGTGTCTCTGACCTAAGGCATTTAATAAGAGACTGAGGACAGAGAAACATCGAGACAGTGCCACATAAATACAATCCTCTGAGAAGGAAGACTGAGCAGCACTTAGCCTCACCTAATGCTAACGCCTCCAATAGTGTTCACAAAATAACCCAGAAACCGGTCAGCAGTCTCCCCCAGCACTGACTCCAGGAGAGCACAAGTTCCTATCTGGTGTCTGCTTCCTCTTAACTTTTCAAGTGTCCTCCTGAGCAGACCGAGACAGGGTTCTCACCTGCCATACACTAGGCACCACTTGCAGAGCTTTCAAAGAGTAAATACTTTTTAGAGCACATGGTTGAGGTTGATCTGGTGTGGTATCAAGTCTGCAAATAACTGTACAGTGAACCTAGGACTAAGTGCCACTGGGCTAGAAAAATGTGGATTCTAAAACCTACCCAGGTGGCTAACCTGAGTGTCAGCTGAACAGACTGTTTCCCAAGCAAGAAGTTCACCACTGCAAACTGAAGCTATGTGATTAAAGGTAAGGTTACATGCTCTGAACGGCATAAAATGGTATCCCAATGCAAGCTTTTATTCATTTGTTAAATAAAAGCAGAACCAATCTCCCCATTGAAACTTGGACATTAAGACTACCTAGGGGAGGCGGTGGTGGCACATGCCTTTAATCCCAGCACTCGGGAGACAGAGCCAGTCGGATCTCTGTGAGTTCAAGGCCAGCCTGGGATACCAAGTGAGTTCCAGGAAAGGCACAAAGCTACACAGGGGAAACCCTGTCTCAAGAAACCAAAAAACAAAACAAAACAAAACAAAACAACAACAACAACAAAAAAAAAAAAAAAAAAAAGACTACCTAGGGGATAGATCTGCCCGAGATATAAAACCTTGAACTTTGCACACATGCACTCCAGGAGCTCCTGAGCACTTTCTCCCTGTGGCCCACCCAGGGTCATCTGCCTTAAAGAAGCGGCTACCAACTGGCTTTGCAGTCACACCCTTCCTTCCTTACCAGGGAACTTCTGTCTGAGAAAAATGAATTACGGCCACTGGTAACTGCCACAGCTTCACCATAACAAAGGGTTGGTTTTTTTAAAATAGTCTATCTCCTTAAGCCGGGCAGTGGTGGCACACGTCTTTAATCCTAGCACTCAGGAGGCAGAGGCAGGTGGATCTCTGTGAGTTTGAGGCCAGTCTGGGCTACAGAGGGAGTTCCAGGACAGCCAGGGCTAAACCCTGTTGAGACCACCCCCCCCCCAAAAAAAAAAAAAAAAAAAAAAGCCTATCTCCTTAAGAGAGATTTTAACAATCAACTTTCACACTTCAAATTTAACAGTGAACTCAAGTCCACGCCACTGAAAGGACCAGAGCCTCTAGGTACTTGTTTCCACACAAAGGAGGAAAAGGAAGATACTCAGAGTCTCTAAAGAAAAGCCAAATGTAGCCACAAATTATAGCAATTTCCCAGCATTCAGAGCCACGCCTGTTTACCTACAGCTACTACGCAGACAGTCAGAAAACCATGCTGTTTCCTAACCTCAACTCTGTAACACTGCTGTCTCAGATTACTAATGTTTTCGGGTACTTTTATTAGACCTGCTTCAAATCTGTTGAGGAGTAAGGTGAAAATAAACAAAACTTCAACACTATCTATGCATGACAATGATTTTTTTTTGTTTTTTGTTTGTTTTGTTTTGTTTTTTTCAAGACAGGGTTTCTTTGTGTAGCTTTGCACCTTTCCTGGATCTCACTCTGTAGTCCAGGCTGGCCTCGAATTCACAGAGATCCTCCTGCCTCTGCCTCCCAAGTGCTGGGATTAAAGCGTGGCCACCACTGCACAGCATGACAATGAATTTTTAAAGCCTCTTTTTGGCCTAGAGATCTAGCTCAGTGGTAAAGCGCTTTCCTGGTATGTGCAAGAATTGGTTTGATTCTCGACCCTATAAAAAGTTTCTCTATCTTACAACAAATACAATCAAGTAATAAGCAATTAAGCAGCACAATAGGAGAACTGTACACCTGTTCAGATCCTGGATAACAAAACCTGTGAAGATGAATGTCAGAGGCTCATAATCCACCCTACACTCAAGGGGCACTGGGTGCCTATTCGCCTGTTGAACCCTCCTGGCAGAGAGAGAACTCCCTAGCCTGTGAAGTTTAACAGTCTACTAGGAATATTTCACTCAGCTATTAGAAGTTCTTTGTGTAGCTGAAGTCTTCCTTGTATCATATTCTAACAGTCTCAGTTCTAGAAAACAACAGAACAAAGCGATAGTGCTGAATATTGCCTCAAGTGTCCTTTTCATTCTCTTAGTTAGGGTTTCTACTGCTGTGATCAAACACCATGACCAAAAAGCAATTTAGGAAGGAAAGGGTTTATTTCCCTTACACTTCCACATCACAGTCCATCACTGAAGGAAGTCAGGACAGGAACTAGAAACGGGAGAAACCACGAGGTAGGAGCTGAAGCAGAGGCCATAGAGGGGTGTTGCTTACAGGCTTGCTCATTATGGCTTGCTCAGACTGCTTTCTTTTTTGGTTTGTTTGTTTCTTTTAAGACAGGGTTTCTCTGTGTAGCCCTGGCCATCCTGGAACTCCCTCTGTAGACCAGGTTGGCTTCGAACTCACAGAGATCCACCTGCCTCTGGCCCGAGTACTGGGATTAAAGGTGTGCACAACCACTGCCCAGCAGCCTGCATTCTTTTGGGGGCTTTTTTATTTTTGTTGTTTTTTTGAAACAGGATTTCTCTGTGTAATCCTGGCTGTCCTGGAACTCGCTCTGTAGACCAGCAGGCTGGCCTCAAACTCAGTCCTGCCTGCCTCTGCCTCCTGGGTACTGGGATTAAAAGTGTGCCACCACCACCCAGCTCACAGCCTGCATTCTTATAGCACCTGGGACCACCAACCCAGGGGTGGCACCACCCACAGTGAGCTGGACCTTCCCACATCAATCATCTATCAAGAAAATGCACCACAGACCTACCCAATCTGGTGGGGACAGCTTCTCAATTGAGGTTCTCTCTTCTAAATGACTCTAGCCTGTGTCAAGTTGACATAAATCTAGCCTGCACACCTTCCAGGTAAGATGCTAATTTTGAGCCCCTCTAACCACCCTGCTCAAAATGCCTCTCAAATTAGGGTTTAATTTGTTAAAATATGGTTTCAGAGAGCCACCCATTCAAAAACACCCATAGCTTTTCTGTGTCCTCCACCCTGACCAGTTTACCTCTGGCTCATCCCGCCAATCCACATTCAGCTCCCGATCAAAGCCCTGAAGTGTCAGACCCAAACCACGTCGGCCTTTCTGATTGGAGGTCTCCACGATGTCCTTCCGACCCTGGCTGTATTTACCCAATCCTTCCCCTTCCCTGAAGCCCATCTTGGCCTGAAAAAGGAACAAAGCATAATTAATTCGGTCAACAGACATTTATTTAGTCCCTATCACGGGTCGTACACTGTGAGAAACCCTGAGAAATAGATGGGGGGGGGGGGGGGGCCTCCAGTTGGCCTTTTGGCCTAATGGTGAAAAGAAGCACAACTAACTCACTGTGGGCCAGCAGCCATCTATTCTACAGGCGAAGTCTAGGGCAACCTGGTGCTGGACACACAGAGGAGACCGCAGTGCCGTAATGGGCACCAAGACTACTTAATGACTCTCACGGACATCTGCACAGCTCCCCCTTGCAGCTACTTTGTCCTGTTAAGTGGAAAGGAGCTCCAGGGTGGAGCTGAGAAAGAACCTAGCTTAGGACACAGCAGCTTCAAGCAGGAGCTTCTACCTTACCCTTTGCCCAGGCGTGTGGGCCTGCAGGAACCTATTCAGTTACGAGAGTAACTCCAAGTCGATTCATGGAAAACTTTAAGGTCCTGGCACAGAAACATCTTCTTCAATGTTCTGTCTATAAGCTCACGCTAAACTCCAGAGTTACTAGACAAAGGCACCCAAGTCCCAAATCCCAATCAAAGACCTTCAGTGCAGAGGTCTAATTGCTCCTGGAAAGTCTACGTTCTGTTTGAAAGCTGCCACTGTCACTTACGGACCGGGCAGAGCCTGTATAGCGGCCACAGCGCTTCCCTGGGTCAGAGGCTAAGAAGTCATGAGCTTCCCCACCTGCCACTGACCCAAAGCTCAGAGACTTCAACAGCATCCTGACCTTTCACCTCAGCAGCAGCACATCTCAGTCTTAAACTAATCCAACAAAATTCAGGAGCCAACCATGACACTGGTGAGACTGGACAGAAGACACACGGACTTCTCTCAACTGTGTATGGCCTCTGGTTTTAATGAGGAAAGTGAGCGGGTTTCCCTCGTCCTTGCTACCTGGAAGTGCATGTGAAAGCTGAGGGAGAAAGACAGGCCTTCTATGGAAAGAGACCATGCTACTTGCCTCTATTTCCAGCACCCCAGAATCGACTGCTTTCTTTCCAGAGCACTCACTAGAGCAAAGCAGCATGAGACCTCCGCTACTGACACACCCGTGTCCAGGAAGCACTCCCATCATGCACTAGTGAGGGGACTGAACTGAGGTCCAGTTCTGGGCAGGATGGGAGACACTGGCACTTTTCATGGATGATTCCAACATGACAGACAAGTCTATTGAGAGGAGACCACACTTCTCCACTAAATCTCAACAGCCAGAAAGTAGAGGAAAAATACTCACAAGCTAGCCTGTGCCAGCTGTCCCCCACCCCAACACAAATACACACTCGCCCCGCTTCTCTCGCCCTTCTGGGGCGGCTGTAGACATCCATCCCAAACAATGACATACCATGAGTTTCTGAGAAACACTATTATACATGGAATAGCGAGAAGACGTTCCCTCCACCAGGGAATCCGCTTTGAAGGCATCTTCGATACTATCCGAGTCGGGCTGCTTCCCCTCAGGCTCGCTGTCAGATCCACTGAGGCTTGTAGTAGATGCTGAAAGAGAAAGAGAACTGTTTTGGTGCGTCCCTATCACAAAACTGCCTTCCTATATCCACATCCCACGTGCTCAGCTATGTCTGGTATGTGTCCTGCATTGAATGGAGCTCATGCAATGACCCAGGGTCAAATCTCTACTCTAACCAACTGTATAATCTTGGACAAGTCACCAAAGTCCCTGCTTGGCACAGACCACATGGCAACTACTGCTGCTTGACAAAGTTCCAGCATTTGGAGTTTTTGGATCACAATTCTCCAGCACGCTTTTACTTTCATTATTAATGATTTTCACTATTAAGCCTTGCCTGTGGGCTTCAATGGAAGATGAGGATGCATACAATGGTAACCTCTATTTCCCCGCCCCCTTTGGTCCCTGCTTTTTTTTTTTTTTTTTTCAATTTTTTTTTCCTTTTATTTTATTTTACAATACCATTCAGTTCTACATATCAGCCACGGGTTCCTCTATTCTCCCCCCTCCCACCCCCTCCTCTTACCCCCAACACCCCCCCCATTCCCACCTCCTCCAGGGCAAAGCCTCCCCCGAGGACTGCGATCAACCTGGTAGACTCAGTCCAGGTAGGTCCAGTCCCCTCCTCCCAGACTGAGCCATGTGTCCCTGCATAAGCTCCAGGTTTCAAACAGCCAACTCATGCAATGTGCACAGGACCCGGGAACACTGCCTAGATGCCTCCCAAACAGATCAAGCCAATCGACTGTCTCACCTACTCAGAGGGCCTGATCCAGCTGGGGGCCCCTCAGCCTTTGGTTCATAGTTCATGTGTTTCCATTCGTTTGGCTAATTTTTTTTTCAGTAATTGAGTAAAACCAAAATTTATTATAAGCCACAGTCGTCCTAGGGACCTCCATGCTATATATAGCCTCTATGGTTCTATGGGTTGTGGTCTGATTGTTCTTTGCTTTATATCTAGAATCCACTTATGAGTGAGTACATACCATGACTGTCTTTCTGGGTTGGGGTTACCTCACTCAGGATGATTTTTTCTAGTTCCATCCATTTGCCTGCAAATTTCATGCTTTCATTGTTTTTCTCTGCTGAGTAGTACTCCATTGTGTATATGTACAATGGTAGCCTCTTAAAACAAAATAATTCTTTGGAAAAAAATTCCCGCCACGCCACCATGGAACCATATAGCATAACTCTGCCTACTCCCATACAACTTAACACCAAGCTGCTAAAAAATTTAGATAAGTAACATATGCTTAATAAGTAAGATATATATTGATAATCAAGATTTATGAACTCTTAAGGTCTACTCAAGTTCACAGTAATATTTGTCTAGCTTCATCTTTGCTCACTTTAAGCTTTAGCTATTTGGATAAACTAAGCCATATTTAAAAAAAAAAAAAATCTGGTGTTTTGGATCCTATCCTGGATCTCGTTCTGTAGCCCAGGCTGGCCTCAAACTCACAGAGATCGTCCTGGCTCTGCTTCCCGAGTGCTGGGATTAAAGGTGTGCGCCGCCACCGCCTGGCTCAGCCTGCTTTCTGTACTACTAAAAACTACCTGCCAGGGAATGAACGTCACCACCTGTGGTAGGCTGGACTCACCTACACCAATCATTTATCAAGAAAATGCCCTACAGGTCAATGTGATAGAAGCATTTTCTCAGTTGAGATTCCTTCTTTCCAGATGACCCTAGCTTGTGTCAAGTTGACAAAAACCTAGGCCAGCACAATTGACACTTGTCAACTCAACCCACAAAGCCATCACTACTCAACTATAACCTTTCTTTTCTCATTTGTCCCTAATGTCATGTTAATATTAGTATCACAATATAAAACATAACTTTAAACGTCTCACAGTCTTAAAAAAATTCTAACACTTTGAAAGTTCAGTCTCTTAAAAATATCTAAGTCTCATGTTCAGTTGATATCACTGGGAAGCCTGCTTTTTTCTGAAGGGAAACAGGGAGATGGACTGGGAGGAATGGGGGGAGGGTCTTGTAACTGTGGGCTCCTGAAAAATCAAAATAAGTTGCATACTTTTTATGCCAAGAGGGAAGAACCAAGGCACAGTCACAAGCAAAACCAAAGTTCAACAATGTAAGAAGTTCGGCTTGATGTCTGGGCCCCACTGCGATCCTCTAGGCTCCGGAGGGCGCAGGCAGCTGTCTCTAGCGCTGCCGTTCACAGCACATGCAGCCTGCCTCACAGGCTCAGCCCCCCACTCCACAGCTGCTGCTCTCCTTGGTGGGCACTCACTGTACGGTGTCTCCAGTGGCCTCTCCTGACCTCTCACAGTGCCAACCCTCAGCCGCTCTGTGATCCTTTCATGCCTTTAAAACCAGTAGCAAGTGAGAGAATCTTACGTAGTATCAAACTCAGAATGAGTTATAGCCTCGGTCACCTCCTGACCACAGCTTCTGTGTGCTGGCCCTGAGGAAGTGTTCACCTCAACAATGCTGGTCTCTTGGTAATCAAACTGATTTCTCAGTTCCAGTTAATCAGCATTAATTGTCCCAGTAAAGCAAAGGTTTTCACCTTGGTGGCACTACAGACCCTCCCTTCTTAATCAGTCACATCTAACTCCAGATTCTTGATTGGAATTTTTTTTTTTTTTTTTTCTAGACTGGGTTTCTCTGTGTAGCTTTGGAGCCTATCCTGGATCCTGGATCTTGCTCTGTAGACCAGGCTGGCCTTGAACTCACAGAGATCCACCTGCCTCTGCCTCCTGAGTGCTGGGATTCTCAGACTTCCCTCTGAAACCGCACAGTCCAGGCCTCCATCCTCTGCACTGCTCTCAGGATCTTCCAGGTCCCACAACAGCTCAGTAAGCTCTGAGCACTCAGTGGCTTTTCCTGCCCCAAGTTCTAAACAACTCCATGATCCTCCCCCAAAACAACACAGTCAGGTCAGTTACAGCACTACCCCGTGAGCCTGGTACCAAGCCCTGCCTTAGTTAGGGTTTCCAACTGTGAGGAAACACCATGACCAAAAGCAGCCTGGAGAGGACATTTAGGTCATCTTAGAGCTCACTGTCCTTCATGAAAGCCAGGAGTCAGGACAAGAAGCAGAGCAGAGACCACCAGAGCACCCGAGAGAAGAGGAAAGACTTCAAGCTGCTTACTGGCTTGCTCAGCTTGTTTTTATATAACCCAAGATCACCTGCCAGGGTGGCACTGCCCACAGTGGGCTGGGTCTTACCACATCAATCATTAACTAAAAAAATGTGACCCAGCTTGCCTACAGGTCAATGTGATGGAAGCATTTTCTCAATGGAGGTTCCTTCCTTCCAGATGACTCTAGCTTGTGTTGGGTTGACAGAAGAAACTAGCCAGCATAAGAGGTTTGGAGGCAAATCCACCTGAATCTGGAAACACTCTCAAAAAGTTTGCACAAGAATTTCTAGACATTTCCATTAAAAATGGTACAAACAGCAGTAAACTAGGAGGACTGTAGAACAGGAAATAAGGGTGGTGATATCCAATCTGATCCCAAGGTTTAACATGTTGGGCAATCCCAGCACTCTGGAGACAGAAGCAGGTGGATCTGTGTGTTCAAGCCCAGCCTGGTCTACAGAGTGAGTTCCAGACTAGCCAGGGCTACACAGAGAAACCCTGTCATGGAGAAAAAAAAAAAAAAAAAAAAAAACAATCAACAACAACAACAAAGAGGCTGAACAGTGAGCTGGGCATACTGATGCCTACCTTTGATCCCAGCACTCAGGAGGTAGAGGCAGGCAGATCTGAGTTTGAGGCCAACTTGGTCTACATACAGTTTTCCAGGACAGCCAGGGCTACACAGTGAGAAAACACTAAATAAAAGAAGTTGGATAGTGCTCACCAGTGCACACATCTTAATAGTAACTGGTTATCTAAGGAGGTGGGGAGGATAGGGACAGGAGGGATCCTGGAGCTTAGTAGCCAGCTAGCAGCTAGTTAACTGCATTGATGAGCTCTAGGTTCAGTGAGAGACTGTCTCAAAACAAGGCAGAAAGCAACTGAGGAAGTAACCACCTACCGTGGATCTCTCTCTCTCACACACACACACACACACACACACACACACACACACACACACACACCCACCACTCTTAGTGTAACTAACACTAGGAGTTTCTTGCAAGGATCCAAGAAAACCTAAGAACACTTGCTGTATTCACTGAAACAGATGACCAAGACTCAAAAAATAACAGAAGGTGGAGTTGAGGGCCACTCCACAAGGGGAATTCACATCTGGTACACTGATCCAATCCAATCCCATGGCTGGGGAGGTCACAAGCCCTGGTGGGGAGGTTGCTATTGGCCCGCCGCAGGGACGAGATGTGTCTTCTAACTGTCCCCCCACAGAGCAGAGCTGCTGTCACTTTGGTCAGCAGCCTTTCTGTAGAGCTCACTGGTAACAGCAGAGGCCCAGAACCAGTCAAAGTGCTAGAAATACAGGACTCTTTAGCCATGGGCTAGACACACGGCCCAGCAGTTGAGAGCATGCACTGCTCTTCCAGAGGACCGGAATTAGGTTACCAGCACCCACAAAGAGCAGCTCACCATTTCCTGTAACTCCAGCTCCAAGGGATCCAACACCCTCTTCTAGACTCAGAGGGAGCCTGCACATACCCACACAGAAAATTATTTCTTAATCTTTTATAATAATTTAAGCCAGGTGGTGGTGGTGGTGGTGGTGGTGGTGGTGGTGGCGGTGGCGGCGGCGGCACACGCCTTTGATCCCAGTGCTTGGGAGGCAGAGCCAGGCGCATCTCTGTGAGTTCAAGGCCAGCCTGGTCTACAGAACGAGATCCAGGACAGGCACCAAAACTACACAGAGAAACCCTGTCTCGAAAAACCAATTATTATTATTATTATTATTATTATTATTATTATTATTATTATTTAAACGTTCAACAAAAATGGGAGAGCTCTGTCATTCCTTCCAAGGCTCAGAGCATATCCTGGAAGAAGGGGCAGAAAGAATACAAGAGCTAGAAGAAGGAGGGAGAAGCGTGGAGCACTGACTTCAGGCTGACAGGGTTGCTGGACTCTTGAACTCACAGCAGTGATGACCTGAACTAGATTGGGTCCATCAACATCTGTCATAAGAGGTGGGGTTGTTCATGGCTGATGGGGGAGGGAGAGACATTTCTTCAGTGGTGTGGACATTGGTAAGGTGCCCACCCGTAACTCCAGTAAACAAACCCTCATCCATGAGCCTGTAATCAATCCTAAAGAAACACAATGGGGGTGTCTGTTTGTCTGTCTTTGTCACTGAGTCTCTCCATTAAAGCAGAAGGGGGTTAGTGGGGAATAGGTGAGTTGGCAAGGGGAATAAGAGAGTCATAGGGGTGAGTGTGTGAACACGATAAAAATGCATTATCTACATGTATAAAACTACTGCAACAAAATTTATTGTTATGTAAAAATACATGCTTTTAAGGAAAAAAAGCATTTAAAGGGGAGCTGGAAAGATGGCTCAGTGGTTAAGAGCTCTTGCAGAAGACCCAGATTCAGTTCCCAACACTACATGGCAGCTCACAACCATCTGTAACTCCAGTTCCAGGAGATCTAACACCCTCTTCTGACCTCCATGGGCATCATGCACAGATATAGTACACATACATACATGTAGGCAAAACACTCATACACATAAAATCAATCTTTTTAAAAATTTAAATAACTACTGGGGGATGTAACTCTGTGGAAGAGTGCTTAACCAGCATGCATGATGTCCAAGGTTCAAGCCCTGATAGCAGAAAAAACAGTAACAGGCAGATCAGAGCCATATGTATTAGTACAGCATCCTGACTCTTAGGTAAGAAGAGGAAAATATAATCACGTATTTGTATTTCTGGTACTGGCACTGTAATTGGGCTTTGAAAGCAAAGATATATGAAACTGACTATCCTGAAAGTGACTATGTACACACACAGGGGCTGGGGCCTGCAAACAGAATACCAAAGTAAGTGACAGTGTGGAAAAACCAAGGTGGTGAAACCTGATTTACAGCTTCCTGATTTATGGTTTCCTATCCCAAAGAGCAAAATGAAATAGTTTGGGTTTTTTTTTTTTTTTTTAAAGATTTCTATCTTTAAATCATGTGCATATGTGTGAGTGTATGTGCACATGTGAGTGCAGGTGCTCTCAGAGTCCAGAAGAGGTGTCTGATTCCCAGGAGCAATAGACATAGGTCTTTGTGAGCCACCTGACATGGGTGTAGGAACTCAACTCAGGTCCTCTCCAAGAACAGCATGTGCTTTTAACCACCGAGCAATCTCTCCAGCCCTTATCTTCTTCTACTTTCTAAAAGTGTAAGAACCACACAAATATATATTACTTAGTAAAATATAAAATGTTTTTAAACTAGGTTAGCAATGTGGTACAATACCCTTGAGGAAAAAGGAAGACTGCTGAGAAAAGAAACTGGCCAGGTCTAGGCAGGGTGGCACATGATGCCAATGCCCTGGACGAGAAAGCAGGAATATCTCCAAGCCGAGCCTAGGCTGCATATGGAGGAGAAGGGACCGATGCTGTGGGAAGTCCAAAGAGGAGCGGAAGACCCCATATCAGCTCTGTATGGAGCCCGGTGTCAGACTGTTGTTCAAACTACAATTAGAGCATACATGATGATTCTAAAGTTTATCAGTACCAACCTCACCCCTTTGCAGCAAGACACACACCTGCATTCCCCACCATGCCTACTTGGTTCTGCCATCCTCTGGGTCCAATACATGAGTCATCCCACCACCAGCCAAGCCCTCACTGTGCCCAGTTAAAGCCAGGTATTAGCTCCATGCTACCCCCAGAACAGGATTACTCACAGAGAACAAGAACTTCGCCACAGCTAACTTTGAATCTCAACACTCAGGGTGAAGCTGCTCATTTAGTAGAAATTATTTAAATCAGCCAGCCATCATCTTTTCTGATTACCTACTGAGTATATGGCTCAAGTTATTTCCTGGTACAAGAAGTGCCAGGTGTTCAGGCCTCAAAAGATAAGGACAGAATACACCATACAATAAACATGGCCTTCCTCAAACCACGATGCAGTCCAATTTCACCACCAGAAGGTTGAAATACGATGGATACATTCTAGGCCAGTAAGATGGCTCAGCAGGTAAACGTGTTTGCTGTCAAGCCTGAAGACCTGCGCTCCATCACTGACACCCCAGTGGAAGGAGAGAGCCAGCTCCCACAAACTGTCCTTTGACCTCCACATGCATGCCACTGCACCCCCCCCCCACCCAAATAATAAATACGTATAAAAATGAATAATTATAAAGAAATTAAAAACTAGAGGAAACAAGATATTAGAGCTCAGAATGCTGATACTGTTAACTAAAGCAGACAACTAGGGCTATTGATATAGCCCAGGGGTAGAGCACTGCCTGCCTTACAAAAGGCCCTGGATTGGATCCTCAGTGCCTATTGAATTAGGGGAAAAAAAGCCTATTGCTTGACTTTTTCTTTTTCTTTTTCTTTTTTTTTCCCTTCGAGACAGGGTTTCTCCATGTAGTTTGGTGCCTGTCCTGGAACTCACTCTGTAGACCAGGTTGGCCTCAAATTCCCAGAGATCAGCCTGGCTCTACCTCCCGAGTACTGGGATTAAAGGAGTGCGCCACCACTACCCGGCCCCATTGCTTGTCTTGATCAGACCACTCCTTTGGTTCAGAACCTGTTCTTGAGAAGTCCATGCTAAGTAAAATAGGGCACTCTCTATGAAAAAATAACAACTGTCAAAGGACTTTGAAATTTAACAGATAAGATAAATGTGCATTTTCAAGAATATAACATTTTGTAAAAGAAAAAGTCCAGTAAATATGTGGACTAAAAAAACACTCTAAATATACTCAAAATGGTGTCTAAACCAATCAGAAAGCAAGAAGGCATTTTAGTTTAAGAGTCATGCAATCTGCCCCTTCCTATTAAGATGGTTGCCCAATTTTCTTGCTTATATCCACCGATGTAGCACACGTCACAGTGGCAGAGTGCTAATCAGAAGGAGAGCAGAACATTAACAATAAGTAACCATGGAAACTGAGAGGTGAGAAAACATTTGTTTTCTGTTTTGTACTTTCCTGAGAAAACTGGGGCGGTGGCGGGGCACCATGCAGCTATAAAGAATTACCATTCAAAGCTTTGAGAAGAGATTGGTTCATTTCCAGGGAAACCATCAGGCAGCAGCTCAGAGAGGCAAGGCCTCCTGAGTGGCTCAAGACACTCCCCAGGCTGGAGTCCGCCATCTCCCACATGGACGAGAGAGAGCTCTGCAGCAGAGTCCACAGTCCCCGTGCTAAGGAATGGCGCTCCAAGGTGCAGAGTCTCTGAGCTGCTCAGTAGTGAAAGGGCGGGGCGGAGAATGTGCCCCGATGGCACCTGAGGGAAGTCAGTGACACAGGCTTAGTTAGAAGCTGCAATGTTGTAGCGGGCCTGTTCCTTTTACGAGCCTTGTAGACATGCACAGGCCTACCCAGAAAACATCAGAAGCCTCTATGAAAGCCTGTGTCTTTCTGAAAGGGGACTGTGCTTGCTCCAGCTCTAGGGAGTCAGGAAGCTGTCAGACTGGAGAGTGGTGTGGCACACCTCCCACTGCCAGACATTCAGGGTTCTCACCACCTTAGCTCTCTGAGAGGAAGTCATAGTTCCTTTCTCTTTCAGGATGACTTATGACTTCTTTGGGCAAAAAAAAAAATGATGGGAAGTCAAGTTTGGGTGAAAACTCACTAGGGAATCAGTGCTGGACTAGGTGCAGAGGTCCAGCACCAGATTCTGGCAAAGACCTTTGCACTCCATCCTTCCTCCCAAGCGTCTAACTACTGCCCAGACACCAGACTCTGCAGACTCTTAGAGTGAGGGCAGTGGCAGCTGAAAGTACCATAATTCCTTGAGAGACCACGAGGTGAACATGAGAAGGCTAAGCAGCCTTCTTCCTTTCTCTCTTATTCACGTGCATAAAGCCCGTTCTTAGCTTGACATGACTAAGAGAATGTTTTCAGAGATTGCTCCCAACGTCCAAAGACTGCGTGTGGTAGCCACTACTTATTTTTGTCCCCTGGGCTTTTGGGCCACTCTCCAGATGAAACAGAGAACTGTCGTGGCTGCAGTAGAACTGAAGGGGAGGCTTTACTTCCTAAAACCAGCAAGAATATAGCAAACACTGAGCAAAGAATTTAGTAATGAGGATATACATTAACAGGACTAATAAGATTAGTCTGTTAAAATCATTAGTTTCACTAAGAACTTGCCAAAGCTAAGTGATGTCCCTATTTACCTCCCCAGAAATGTCCCTCTTAAGATCTACCAGAAAGCCCAAAGAAAACATTAGGATTTTCACTCAGGATTTCTTCCCTCCCTGATAGAAATCATTACTAAGGCATTCTGAAGAAGACAGACTTTATAAAAGAACAGGCTTCCCAGATGTTGGCAAAACTGTGCACATGGCAATAGAAAAGTAAGACAAGTGTGCCAAGGTTAAAAATGAAAGTGATAACGCAAGGGGAGGCAGCTCCAACCAATCCTGGCCAAGGTGAGGAGCACACAGATACAGAGTAAATTATGAATTTTAATAAGCACCTCATCCTGTCTAACAAGTGCTGGGGAATACACTCATTCTTGCTTAAAGATGCCATTTCCCTTCATGCCAAACAAACAGTAACTCATTAGAGCAATTGGAACAGATACTGATAAAGGGAGTCTTCGATTAAGGTCATGAATCTGGACCGACAGGAAAGCGATGGTGTTTCAGGGCAACAGCCTATTATTGAGAGGAGAATTAAACCTGGTGGAGGGACAGGTGCACTTAACGTGGCGCTGGATGGTTTGCAACTTCCAAACCAACCTGCCACAAGAGGACCATGAGCCCTCATTCAATGCACAGCTAAAGAGAAATGGACGTTTTCTTAGGCTCTAGACCAATTTTCCTGTAAGAAGCAACTAAAAAGAACAAAATGCCCTCAACTACCTCTCCTTGCGTTAAGAAGGTTATTTGACTCCGAGTTTCTAAGAGTTTATTTACACTTGAAAGTACTTTTCAACTCCTCTCAGAACACCCGGAAGAGAATGATGCCAAGATGCTCGTGATAATATCCCTTTCTTCTTTTCTCTGGCTAAATGTCAAGCTGCTGAGCTGGCAATGTATCTACCTGTGAATAATGTAAAACAAACAAACAAATTCAACAGATCTGCTAATGAATGTCAATCCAGCAAAGGAAGAAAACACAAGGTCCAGACAGGAATAGTCAGCACTATTTTTCAATTTCCTGATTGTCCCCAAAGGACATTTCTCAATCATCTGCCTCAACTGTATGTGGAGGCAGAGGACCCTGAGCGAATGGAAACATCCCTGCTGTAATTCAACAGCCTGAGGAGGAGAGCTGCATGTGTAACTCAGGAGACAGCAAACTCGTCAGAGCACTGCCCAGAAGATGCCTAAGAGAGGCTGATACAGAACACAGTCCGAAAGATGGAGGAGGAAGGGGCAAAGTTTAAGGTTCTTAGAAAGATGACACCGTGACCTTTTCTCAGTCCTCTCCAGTAATGATATGGCAAGCATTTGCTCCATGGCCAGGCATGGAAGAGGGAGCAGGAACCGCTGAGTAGTCAGCGGTTTCTGGGTCACTGTGAGGCTACTCTCTTCCTACAGTGAGTTACCTGGAAATATGTAGCTCTGTTGGTTTGCCTCTGCCTTCCTTCTGCCTTGTTTTCCGCAACTGAAAGAAACCCAGACACATGAGGCCGACCGGCTCCAAATCTGCACTCGACACACAACAGCAATAGTCCGTCCTGAGTCATGAAGCTACTTCCAGAAAAGGGTAAAGCTATTTTGTAAAATTAAGGGAGTATGCCAGGCGGTAATCACACTTCACAGACACATTTTTAAAGTTTAAAATGTCAATCAGACTAGTTTCCTTAAAGGAGCCTCAACTTTAGAGGCTCACCATCCTCACCTGGGAGCTGTCCTCTCACCTTTAAAGCTTGAGAGGAAAAGTCCAAAGATCCACTTAGCACTAGATACTTACTTCCCAGGCATGCTCTCACCTTGTCCCTCCTAATGAAATGCCCGTCCCCTATTAGGACTGAATCTAACAGGGTCAATGGGGTTTTTTGTTTTTTGTATTTTTTTTTCCCCTAGGGGCCAGTTTGCTAAGACCTCTGCCCCATATTACCCCACCATCCTATGTTGACTCATGTCTGGCTTCAATCAGACCCTCAGGAAGTATGTCCAGTCTGGTAGGCAATCAGGGTCCCACCCGACCACAAGCAGGAACTGGTCTTGTTATTTTCAGTCAGACAGACCCCTGACACTGCAACCACACTTGCTGACCAGGTGTCATGTGCAAATCATAATGATTCCTGTACCAGTAAGAATCTACACCCAATTACTTCAAAGTACACTTAACCACTGCTGGAATTCCCCTAATCCTATTTTAAAAGGAGCCTGCGAGCTTCTCTTGGGAGGTGGGGTGGGGGTGGGGTTGTCATCTGCCACTTTGTCAGATGGTTTGACCCCAGCATGCTGGAATTTTTTTAATAAATGCTCTTGCTGATTGCATGTGTGACTGGTGGTTTTTATGGGCCTTCCCATGGACCCTAACAATAGTCCTCTCCATACCCAAGGGGACCTGGCATACATGACCATGCTCAACACCACTGAGTCTTTGAAGGCAGCCATACCTCCACATGCAAGGTCATCAGAGTCTCTGTCCAGCCTAAATCACACCTGCACCAAAGCTACATTAAGCTCACCACCTGTCAAGCTTTTCTCTGGGCAGCGTCCCTGGAACAGCTAATGAGTAACTGTCCTTCCATGAGCCTACCACTAGTAAATAAATTAACACCCACAAAGGAAGCATCACATCCTTTTAGTCATCAATCTGTTACAAAGTTTCACTCCAGTTTATTAGTGATCACACAGAGTATGCAAAATGCAAGTCTGCTGTGGACTGGGTTGAATATAGTATCTTCCTTCAAAATTCCTGTCACTTATAAACTGAGAAGCAATTTTATTTGGAAATAGGGTCTTGCAGATCAAGTTAAAATAAGATAACACTAAAGTGGCATAAGTCCTAAACCAATGACTGCCATCGTCCTAATAGGGAAATGTGGACACAGACACAGGAAGGCAGAGGCAGAAACTAGACACGCTACCACTAGAACCACACAGTACCAAGTACTGTCAGTGAGCCACCAGACATCACAGAAGTAAGGAGGGGGAGTATCTTCCCAAGAGCCTTCATAGGGAGCATGCAGCCCTACTGACAACCTGGTTGAGACTGCTAGTTTCCAGAAGTGTGAGACAACAGAGTTCTGCTGTAAGCAGTACAGCATACTGGAGTTTGCTAGAGCAGCACTCAGAATGAATAGAAGCAGAGTATAGTGGCGCACACCTTTAATCCCAGCACTTAGGAGCAGAGGCAGGCAGATCTCCGCGAGTTTGAGGTCAGCCTAGTCTACAGAGCTAGTTCCAGCCAGTTACATAGGGAGACCTATCATTGAAAAAAAAAAAAAGAAAGAAAGAAAGAGAAAAAGGAAAAAAGAAATGAATAGAGCTGGTTTGTACTTCTAATTGCCTGGTATATGAAGTGAATGCAGGCACTGTGAATGTCTACAATGTTAAAATTACAGGCAAAGCAAAGTATCTTTCAACCAGACCAACCAAATCACTGAGCTGAATATAAACAGCAATCAAGAGTAATGTTCCACCACAGCTGGGTATTTCTAATTACAACTGCAGGAACTGAGAAAACTATGCAAGGACCAGAGTCAGATGGGCAGCTGCACCCCACATCTACAAAGGAGCCCCCAAATTATTAATAGCTATTAAAACCACAGCACTCAAAGTTACCTCTTCTTCTACCTGACTTAAGGCAGTAAGAATGTCACCTGCGCCGGGCGGCGGTGGTGGCACACGCCTTTAATCCCAGCACTTGGGAGGCAGAGCCAGGTGGATCTCTGAGTTCGAGGCCAGCCTGGTCTACAGAGCGAGATCCAGGACAGGCCCAAAGCTACACACAGAAACCCTGTCTCAAAAAAACAAAAATAATGTCACCTGCTAAAGGACCAGGAACAGAACTAAGGCACTTCTGGACACGCCCACACATCTCTTTAAATTGAAGTTTCCTTACTCTCAGCAGAATAGCAGCAGAAGGAAGTCGATACAGTTACCATATTTCTGTCTGATTTGCTTATTCTGCCCAACGGGCAGTGAACTGTATTCTGCTCAATCTAAGCACTAAGGATTCAAACAACCAGATGGCCAGTGGCCTCAGATCACACAGGCCAGCATACCTTTTGCTGCATGATTGACAGAGGAGAGAGGTTCATCATCAGATGTGGAGCTGAGGTGCCGGGCAAATTCCCCAATTCGCTTCTGTTTCTTGAGGGGGGCAGTGCATTCTGGGTCGGTTCTCCTCTTCATTGTTACTACAACCATAAATTCCATCAGTCAGCTCCTGGGTTAGAACTACTGGGAATGAAGCAAGGACCCCAAAGTATCAACAACCATCAGCTAGATGCGATTTGGTCACTCCAACCACCTCCCAGGGCCAGCACTTGAACAGCCTCTTCCTCCAAGTAAGGTCTAGGAAGGCGGCTAGCCAAACTCTGGTTTTCAATAACGACGGTAGGTTTTACTAGGAAACAAGATGATCTCAGACTTGGAGACCCCAGGGGCCATTAGTGTCAGATACCAAAAAATTAGATTAATTCAACAAGACACAGGAGGAAAAAAAAAGGCTTTGAGTACTTGTTATTCTACACTTTGGAGACAATAGTGGCTATTCATGACAATGTGTACTGGAAACAAATTATGAAACTTACTAACAGTCACCAGTATTTCCAAGGACCACCACAGAATAATCTTTTTCATCGCTTTTACCAGAGCAATTCAGATATTATATGACAGAAATGCTGGGATTTGGTTTAATTCCACATTTTTGAAATATGAAAGCACTAGTGTAAGGCATGTTAGCACGAGCTGGGTTACAACCAAGAGTGGGACCCAAGACCCTGGGACAACAGGTAGCTGGAGTACTGGGACTCCAAGACACGATTTTTTTCCTTTTTAAACATTTTTATTTTTGACATTAATTTTAAGACTAGGAATACACCTCCAGGATAAGGAATGGAGTGCTGGATGTGGCTGGTGTATGCCTGTGTCTCAGCACTCCGGAGTCACCTGAGTTTGAGAGAACTTGAGCAAAACACAAGGGCTTGAGGATGTAGCCCACCAAGGGAGCCCTGCCCTGCATGTGTGAGGCCCTGGGTTCCAGCCCAGCCCTGAAAGGGGAACAATAAAAGAACACGAAGCTGCAAGCAGTCAGTACAGTGATGGCCGTGAGCAGGTACACGAGAAGACAGCATAAAGTTTAAAAAGGAAAAAATGGATGGGGAGCTGGAGACCTGGCTCCAGTTATGAGTGTGTACAGGTCCTGAATTCAATTCCCAGCACTCACACTGGACAGCTCACAACTGCCTATGACCCTAGCTCTGGGGAAGCAGACACCTCTGACCTCTGCAGGCACCCTCACGAACATACACAATTTAAAACAGTAAAAATAATTTTGTTAGTCAGGCCGTGGTGGCCAATGCCTTTAATTCCAGCACTCGGGAGGCAGATAATAATAATTATTATTATATTTTTGTTTTTCGAGACAGGGTTTCTCAGTATAGCTTTGGGGTCTGTCCTGGAACTCACTCTGTAGCCCAGGCTGGCCTCAAACTCAGAGATCTGCCTGCCTCAGCCTCAGTGCTGGGATTAAAGGTGTGCACCACCACTGTTCCGGCTCACTAAGAATAATTTTTACAAAGATGGATGGAATGAAATAATTACGAGATCTTCAGGAAAAGTAGTGTATTCACAAACAGAACTCAGAAAGGAGAAAAGATTTAAATAAAGTTAGAGGTATCCTGACATCTTTGGGGAATGAGGACGCAGGGATACAAGAATGGACGTCTATGGCATGTTGTCAGGCACATGGTGGTTTAAAGATCACGCTTGCCTTGCACTGTGAACTGACTACTCAGTATTGTCACATAAAAATTAGAACCAGTTCAACGTATTTCAAAACATTTGCTGGAGGGCAAAAAAAAAAAAAAGAATGGCTTTCCAGCACCAGCAGCCGAAGCAAGAAAGTCGTGGACTTTGAAGAGGATTAGTGATCCTTCCCTCCGAAACCTAGCAAAATCCTGGATCACGTTTCGGTGCCCAAGGCTGAACCGGTGGACCAAATGGACGACACTCATCCCTTTCTCGGGAGGCGGTTTCCTAAGTGACACGGGCTGCGCCTATCAGAGACTGAAGGGACAGCAAGCAAGGCCTGCGGAGCCGCATTTCACCTGACATCACAGGCCGCCCGAGAAGGCCCACAGGTGAGCCGCTGGAAAGCTCCTCACAGCCTTCCCAAAGGGGCCTCTTTTTAACTCTTCAGCCATGCTGGGGGGGGGGGGGGGCGACTGGTGGCACCGGGAACTCAGTGTGGATCGCGCTGGGGGCCGGTGCGGGAGAAGGGAACAGCCCCGTGGAGGGAAGGCAAGGCGGCAGATACGAATGTCTCCTCCACCGCGGCGCCTTCGACGGGGACCTCGCAGGAAATCCAATCCAATCCTCTCCATCTTCCCCGCCAAGGGGGAGGCCACAGAGCTCTCGGGTGACCTACAAAGGCCAGCCGCGCCGGGACCAGGCGGGCACGTCTGAAGTGCACGGCCCCGAGGCCTGCTCCCCGCCCGCCGCGGGCTCCCCATGCCCTCGGCAGCCTCCGCGCCCGGGCCTGGGTCTCGCACTGCCCGCCCCCCCGGATGCGGAGGGGAGAGACGGGAACGCCATCTCCCCCGACCGGGGTCCTCGTTAGGGAACGTCGGGTGTGAGACGGTGTGCGCAGCAGCAGCGGGGCTGCTGGGGAGGAGAGGGGCCAGGGGCGGAGAGAGAAGCCAGCAGAAGGCGGGCAGCGCCGCCGCCGCCGCCGCCGCCGCCGCCACAAGGGAAGGATGCTGCGCCCGCGCGCCCGCCCGCCCGCACCCCCGGGCCGCGCGCCGGCACTCACGCTGAGGGGATGGGGCGAGCTGCCGGCGAGCGGAGACGAGGGGCTCAGGCCGCCACTGTCGCCGCCGAGCCTGGCCCTGCAACCTCCTCCTCCTCCTCCTCCTCCTCTCTCACTTTCGTTTCCTCCCAGGGCCGGCCAGCTGCGCGGTCGCGCTCCGATCCCGCCCCGCGGGCGGCGCCGCTTGATCACGTCACGAGCCCGCCGGCCCCGCCCCCGCCGGGTTCAGGCTTGGGCCCTGGGAAAAGCCCAGGTCGGGCAGCGCTCCCGGGGGCCCGAGGCGCCTGCGCGGAAAGGCGGACCCGCAAAGAAAGGAAAGGAACCCAGCGTCTTCTCCGGCTCTCTAGGCAAGAGAAATCAATCCTTCATCTCAGTTTACTTCATCGTGTTATGGGGTACCTGAAGAGAAAAACTCCCGAGGTGCCTGGATAAATTATGTTTTACTATTTGTTAACACCAGCTACTCTGCCCCAAGCAGAGTAGCGGGAAGCAGCCTCGACGGCAGTTGTGATGTTTACAGAAAGACAGCTCTGGACATCCGCAGCAAGCCAGCGTTGTTGACAGAAGTAGACAGGTGGCAATTCAATCAGGCAGTTAACCTATAGGTCAGAGTCACTTTGTACAGACAGGAATCTAAGGCTGATCTAAGGGACCAGAGACCAGTTTTTACCCGACATAGTTTTGGCAGTGGAAGTATTCTTAGGAGCCTGGTGGTGGCGCACGCCTTTAATCCCAAACTCGGGAAGTAGAGGCAGGCGGATCTCTGTGACTTCGAGGCCAGCCTGGTCTACTGAGCTGGTTTCAGAACGTCTAGAGCTACATAATGAGACCCTTTCTCACCCACTCACCCCCGAAAAAAAATGTATCCTTAGGAATGGCTTCACGAGATGGCATATAGTTCAGTAGCTCACTTACAGTCTCATCTTCATCATATAGCTTAAGAACAAAGTCAGCGAAGTTGCAAACTGGCCAAGGTCCGAGGCCACTGTTCTCATTTCATAGGACACACTTAAAAAGGACAGTGGCATAGGAATAGCTCAGTGTCAAGAGTGTTTGCCTGGTACACACCAGGTCCTAGGTTCAGTTCCCAATACCTCAGACGAAAAGGAAAGAACGCCGTCTGTGGCATTTGACCATATGGACAGAGATGGACTGTCATCTCTAATCCCCCCTTTCCCATTTTGAGACTAATGTAACTTTGCTGGACATTCTCAGCTGTGTCTGTCTGAAATCCCATGAATTCAAATGTCACCATATGTTCTCCCATAGTGCTGCTTTTTTTTAAGGATTTTATTTTTATTTTATGTGTATGAGTGTCCTACATGCATGTATGTGTACCACATGCATGCAGTGTCTGTGTTGGCCAGAAGAGGGCGTCAGATTCCCAGGAACTGGAAGTACAGATGGTTTGGGGTGTTGAACCCAGGTCCACTGGAAGAACAGTGAGTGCTCTTAACCCCTGAGCCATCTCTCTATCCCTTTTCCAAGTGACTGGCACTATATGATCCACCCTGTTTATTCAACCAGAGGTATGATGAGTTTCCATTTTCTTCATGTTCCTGAAGCCAACAGTAATTTGAGTTCACCTTCTACTTGTCTGGTAAACATCTCCTGCCCTATCACATCCCTATCATCTCTCTCCCTAACCCCCATATTCATTCTCTCTCTCTCTCTCTCTCTCTCTCTCTCTCTCTCTCTCTCTCTCTCTCTCTCTCTCTCCCTCCCTCTCCCTCTCCCTCTCCCTCTCCCTCTCCCTCCCTCCTCCTCCTCTTCCTCTCCCCCCCACCCCCTGCAATACCTTTGCAGTAATCTCCAAATTATGATGTCTGTGTCCAGTCACGATGATTCTAATTCATTCTCCTTAAAGCTAAAGTGTTATTTTTTTAAAGATTTATTTATTTATTATGTATACATTGTTCTGTTTGTCTGCCTGCAGGCCAAAAGAGGCACCAGATCTCATTACGGATGGTAGTGAGCCACCATGTGGTTGTTGGGAATTGAACTCAGGACCTCTGGAAGAACAGCCAGTGCTCTTAACCTCTGAGCCATCTCTCCAGCCCAAGTGTATTTTTTTAATTATTATTTTTTGTATTATTATGTGTGATCCTATTGCAACCCATCAGTGATTAAAACCTGCTGGTGATGGCTGGGCGGTGATGGTAGACACTTAATCCCAACACTCAGGAGGCAGGGGCTGGCAGATCTCTGTGAGTTCAAGGCCAGCCTGGTCTACAGAGTGAATTCTAGAACAGTCAGGGCTACATACAGAAACTCTGTCTCGAAAAACCAAAAATAAGAAAGAAAGGAAAAGATTCTAGAGTGAGACAGTCTTCCAGGCTAAATGGTTCTGGAAACCTCCACCCACAGCAGAAACTGTATTAGTCACCTGAAAATCGAGAAATGACACACAGAATTACACACAGTTGGCGATTACCCAAGTTCGCTGCTTTACACAGACTTGTTTTGAAGCCTTCGGTCTGTGACGGGCTGAGGATTCGGCTGCTCTGACTGGCTGAGATCAGCATTGGTTGCTATGGCAGGTTTCATTACATTTCTTTCCTTTTTTTTTCATATGCATTGGTGTTTTGCCTGTATCTATGTCTATGTAAGGGTGTCTGATCTCATGGAACTGGGGTTACAGACAGTTGTGAGTTGCCATGTGGGTGCTGGGAGTTGAACCCAGATCTGATGGGAGAACAGTCAGTGCTCTTAACCGCTGAGCCATCTCTCCAGCCCCTCATTACATTTCTTTTTTTTGTTTGTTTATTTGTTTTGTTTTGTTTTTTTGAGACAGGGTTTCTCTGTATAGCTTTGTGCCTTTTCCTGGAACTCACTTGGTAGCCCAGGCTGGCCTCGAACTCACAGAGATCCGCCTGGCTTTGCCTCCCGAGTGCTGGGATTAAAGGCGTGCGCCACCACCGCCCAGCAACATTTCTTTATGCATCAGTTACATAGGTTACAATTAACTATGCATGGAGCAGACCTAGGTCAAGTATTATGACCCAAATACAGACTCACGTTTAGCAGTATCTAATTTCAACAAAGAAGGGGAAACACCACAGGCAAAAATAGAGTTCCAGAAAACAAAACCAAAAGATGTAACATGTGCATGCCTGTTCCTGCCCAGCTCACCCTCTATACTTACGCACGCAGCCCGGGGGCACCAGCCTAGGGAATGCTGCCACCCACAGTGGGCTGGGTCTTCCCAAGTCAGTCCCTCACAGTCATGCCCGCAAGGCCACCTGACAGTCCCTCGTGGAGACTCGATTCTAGGTTGTGCCGAGTGGACAACTGGAACCAAGCATCACAGACAGCTTCGCTGGTGGCGACGACACACTCAACACAATCTCCTCCGGAGAATGACTCCTAAAAAGGCACACCTTCCAGAGTCTTCCACCAAGTCAGCATCACCCTGCTACCCAAACCAGATTCAGACATCAGAAGAAATTGCAGACCAACATCCTTCATGAATATAGAGACAATAATGCTAAACAAACTCCCAGCAAATCGAACCCAGCAAGTTCACCTCTCGATGCTTACTACTATGGTGTTCATGAGGAACCCGTGTGAACAAAAGAGCTGGCACACGCATCCCCCCAGTTGTGTTCATTGTCACTTCAGAGATGAAGGACTGTGTTTGAGAAGCCGGGCACAGGGGAGTTTAGCCTGTATGGTCCCGTTCACAGACAGCTCCAGAACAGTAGAAGGGACTCTGTTGTTGATGCCCGGGCAGTGGCTGGTTCTGAGCCAGGTGAAATTTACTAACTGCTGAAAGACCCTAACCCTTCAGGCTTACACCCCCCAAGCCCCAGGAGAATAAGGAACTAAAAAGAAAACTAGTTCCAAGGGCAACCTGACTCAGCCATTATTCAACTACCGCTGCAACAATGTAACAATGTAAAGAGATTTCTGTTAAGAGATGTGCTCAACTGTGACTCGGATAGTTGCAAGTGTTCCAGGAAGGACCACTGTGACCTTTGTGTAAACTCCACTCCCGCCCTGATACCCACCTTGAGGTTTCAGGAAGAATGTACATGCGGACGTGACTGTACCCACTCTGTGACCAGACCATGATCTTGTGAAATTAGCCTCTAGACATAAATCAATCGAAACGAAATTGTATGGGAATTGTAATCTTGTGGGTTTTGTGGGGTTTTCCTTTAAAAGTACCTATGTGGGGGCTGGAGAGATGGCTCAGAGGTTAAGAGCACTGGCTGCTCTTCCAGAGGTCCTGAGTTCAATTCCCAGCAACCACATGGTGGCTCACAGCCATCTGTAATGAGATCTGGTGCCCTCTTCTGGCCTGCAGGAATACATGCAGACAGAATACTGTATACATAATAAATAAATAAATCTTTAAAAAAAAAAAAAAGTACCTATGTGACTACAGTACAATGCGACTCTTTTTGCTCTCTGGAGCTGAGTTTGCCCAACTGTACATCCACAACAATAAACCTCGTGCTGTTGCATCAACTGGACCGGAGTCTGGGTTCTTGGGGTGCCCACTCGAGACCCTAAACTTTGGGGTCTAACACTGCAAATGTGAGGGAACCTTCTGGGAACTGGAAACATTCTATACACTGACATGGTGATGTCGTAAGCACATTCACAGTCAAAACCTTACTGAACTATTTATTCCCTGAAAACCTGTGACTCTACGTCTGTAAACTTTACCTCAGTGGAGCAAATTTAACATGTATGTGAATCAAAGCAGCAAGCGTGCGAGCGAGCAGGCCGCTGCTGGGACCGGTGAGGTGGCTTGGGCTGGCAACCCTGGGCTCCGTCACCCTCCTCCTTCAGAGGGTGGAAGACAGAACTGACTTCTCCAAGTGTCCTTTGGCCTCCAGATGTGAATCATGTTACATGTACGTGTGTGTGCATGCACACACGCACGCATACATACATACATACACACATAACATATTTTTAAAATTTAGAATAGAGAAGAAGACTGCTACTTGGTTTAAATAAGAAATTTTAATTGTAAGACTATTTTTGACATGCATGTTTTGTAGATTTTTTTCTATTTAAGATTTTTTATGTTGAATCTCTTGACTGCACATGTCTGTGGGCCTTGTGCTTTGTGGGATCTATGATGGCCAGAAGAATGTATTGGATCTGGAAGAGCAGCCACTACTCTTAACCACTGCGCCATTTCTCCAGCCATATATATGTGTATGTGTGTGTGTATATGTGTGTGTGTATATATGTGTGTGTGTATATATATGTGTGTGTGTGTGTATATGTGTGTATATGTGTGTGTATGTGTATATATGTGTGTGTGTGTATATATATGTGTGTGTGTGTGTATATGTGTGTGTATGTGTATATATGTGTGTGTATGTGTGTGTATATGTGTGTGTGTGTGTGTATATATATGTGTGTGTGTGTGTGTGTGTGTGTGTGTGTGTGTATTCCCTCAAGACAGAGTTTCTCTGTGTAGCCCTAGCTGTCCTGAACTCACTCTGTAGACCAGGCTGGCCTCGAACTCAGAGATCTACCTGCCTCGGCCTCCCGGGTGCCTGGATTAAAGGTGTGCACCACTACTGCCCAGCTATATAGTTAGTTAAAAATACTTTATTTTTGTTTGTATGAGTGTAGCAGGAATCTTAAAAAGTTCTTATTAATAAAATCAAACCTGAGGCCAGTTATTGGGGTGAACGCTGGAAGATCAGAGAAGCAGAACAAGCCACAGCTTCCTCACCTGGCCAATTCCTCAGCTGGTCCTGTTTCCTCAGACTGGAAGCTTCTGAGTCCTCATCTGAATTGAATGGCTCTCAGTTGAACTGCTACTCGAAAGCCTAAAAGCTTAACCAGCCAAAATGCTTCTAGTTTCTGGTCCTCACGCCTTATATACCTTTCTGCTTTCTGCCTCACTCCCTAGGATTAAAGGCGTGATGAGTCACCATGCTTGGCTGTATCCTTGAACATATGGATTTCTGCCTCTGGAATGCTAGGATTAAAGGCGTGTGCTACCACTGCCTATCCTCATGTTTAATATTGTGGCTGTTCTGTCTCTGACCCCAGATAAGTTTATTAGCGTGCACAATATTTTGGGGAACACAATACCACCATAGTATGAGTGTGTCTATCTGGGGATGTGCACACGTGAGTGCAGATGCTCACAAAGGCCAGAAGGGGGTGCCAGACCCACTGGAGCTGGAGTTACAGGCAGTTGTGAGCAGCCTAATGTGAGTTGCGGAGGACTGGATTCAAGTACTCTTAACTACTGGGCCATCTCTCTAACTCCGACATTTAATTTCTAATTTGTTTCAGTAGTCATAAATGGGGACATCTTCATTGGTAAATTCAAAAATAACACTGTAAAGGTAGATTATAAATTCTAGGGTTTTTTTGGGGGGGGGGCTTGTTTTTGTCTTATCAAAGCGAGAATAATCCTCTCTCAAGAAATACAATAATTCTCCAGGATCTTTATAGGTCAGTTGTATTTCTTTTCTCTGAAGATTAAGAATTTAAATCAATATCTTTAAGAACTTTGAATCCCTTTATGTAAAAATGAAATAGATTGCATAACTATGATTCAACTTGGAAGCCATCGAGGTAGAAACAGCTTTGAAAGACTTCTGAGGTGTTCCAGATATTTCCAGAATTTTCAAAGAAAATGTCAGAATTGTACATTAAAAAGGCATACCCTCCAGCTCCTTCCTTATCGACCACTTGGCCAAGAATGTTTTAATATTTTTCAGCAGCATCCATACTCTTGACTTCATAACATTGACTTGAAAGGTTAGACTCATGGTTAAAAGAATCTTCCAGAGAAGCTAACACATCAATAAAATTCCTCTTCTAATAATGTCCGTGGAGTGAATTTTCTTTTTCTTTCATTCTTTTTTAGTTCAGCTAAAGTAAATATTTCTTCCTTTAGCTCAGAAAAGTGCTTCAAGACACATTTTTCATGACGGCCTGCAGACTCGTGTGTGGTACAAAAGCAATTCCTGTTTTCTTCTAGTAGCTTTTCAAGACCTGTTTAAATGTGTTTGTTTGACTCGGAACCCTGCTCTATTGATGATATTTAAGGCTGTTGACAAAACTTCTTTTGCAGGCTTGTTAGAAGAATGTTGTTGGTGCATGTCTGTGAAAAAAATATATATTATATATATATATAATATGCATATTATATACATAGATGATGATAATGCCGATGTGAGGGGAAGGGGTCCCTCATTAAAATGGCCCAGCTAGAGACATCACCAGGCACGGCGGTGGTCCCATCTGTGCATGGTGGCAAGGGTTTCTTTCCAAAATTTATTTGGCAGGAAATAAAAATCCTTTTTACTATTTCCAAACTGTTCAAAGCCTTTGTAGTTCACAAGAGGATGCACAAAATAGGAATTCTTTGATGGCTTTAGTGTGCACACAAGAAAGGAGAGAGAGCTGAGGACATGAAGAGAGGTCTGTCAGAACGCACAGCTTACCAAGTTACCCTTTCAAGCTTTGGGGGGAGGGGGGTGGTGGCAAGCACATTCAGTTTCGCTGGTATCAAACTTCAGTTAAAATTAATTTACATATACAAACACACACACACACACACACACACACACACACACACACACACACCCCTCTGGTGCCCCCCCCCCTTTTTTTTGGTTTTTCAAGACAGAGTTTCTCAGTGTAGCCCCGACTGTCCTGGTACTCTCTCTGTAGACCAGGCTTGCCTTGAACTCAGAAATCTGTCTGCCTCTGCCTCTGCCTCTGCTGGGTAGTGCTGATCAGGTGTGAGATGCTAGCTCTGGGTGTAAGCCCATGTGCTTTAAGAATTCAGTAACTGGCCGGGCGGTGGTGGCGCACGCCTTTAATCCCAGCACTTGGGAGGCAGAGCCAGGCGGATCTCTGTGAGTTCGAGGCCAGCCTGGGCTACCAAGTGAGCTCCAGGAAAGGCGCAAAGCTACACAGAGAAACCCTGTCTCTAAAAACCAAAAAAAAAAAAAAAAAAGAATTCAGTAACTAAGCTGGGCATGGTGGCACATGCCTTTAATCCCAGCACTCAGAGGCAGAGGCAGATGGATGTCTGTGAGTTTGAGGCCAGCCTGGTCTACAAAGCAAGTTTCATGACAGCCAGGACTGTTACACAGAGAAACCCTACCTTGAAAACCAAAACAAACAAAAGAATTCAGTAACTAAGGGGGAATGGCTTATTGCTTTTACAGAGGACCCAGGTTCAGTTCCCAGCACCCACATGGCAGTTAAACAACTACCTGTAACTACAGTTCCAGGGGATCTGACACCCTCTTCTGGCCTCCCTAGGCTCTGGCAAGCTGGTGGTACACATAAACATACAAGTCGTGTGCATACACATACACACAAATTAAAATAAGAATTCAGTAACTATGACTGAATTGCATTTATTAGAAGACCATTGTATAACAAAAGAAAGAAAAAAACAGGCCAGTTTCAGGTTTTCACAACACTCAAAACTAACTAAGCCGCAGGCTGAAAACTGGATCTGAGGTAAGGATCTAGATTAGAATCTGGTAGAGCAGCCAGGCGGTTGGTGGTGTGCACACCTTTGATCCCAGCACTCAGGAGGCAGAGGCAGGTGGATCTCTGTGAGTTCAAGGCCAGCCAGGTCTATAGAGTAAGTTTTAGGACAGCCAGGACTGTTTCACAGAGAAACCCTGTGTGTGGGGGGGGGGGGGGTAGGAGAAGAATTTCATGAAGCAACAGAAAGCAGGCGAGACTACTTGCTACTTGAGCTCAGGTAGGCCATCACGGAGGGATGGCCTGTGGACAGTATCAACTCAGACACACCGTCTAGGTGTCTGCCGAGCATCTATCAGAAGCCCAGACTGTTGCTATGATCGGCAGGCTTTCCTGAACCCAAGAACTGGCTGAACAGGACAGTTCGTTATTTTTCACCCACAAACTTCTTCAGAGAAGCCACCCGGTCCTACTGCAACTCTCGTTTGCAAAATAAATAAAAGTAAAATTTAGCAAAGTAAGCTTTTAGGCCCTTACCTCCTATCCAGACTGTAGTCCCGGGGTAGGGGTTCCCAGTGTCTCCTCCTAACCAGACTGTAGTCCTGGGGTAGGGATTCCCAGTGTCTCCTCATCTTGGGTTCTTCTTAGATCAAGGTCACATTGGAAGTTAGAGATCCTCTTGATTTCTGGATCAAATGCAAATCCTGGCATTCATCAGGCGCCTGCTAGAATAGATGCCATCTGAGCACCCCTGGGGCACCCCACACTTCTGGCTTATCCCCAGATGAGGGGTGGACAGTCTAGTTGCAGATTAAAGCTATGAAAAGCAATCGAGCAGCTGGAGACAGCTGCCCTGTCTAAGCACCCCCGTAGTCATGGTGACCCCTGGGTCAGGGTGACTGGAGTTCTGTGACGGATGGTCATTCACAGAGGAGGAAAAGGTAGTGAAGAGCGAGGCTCCAACTAATGAGGGAGTTTGAGGGCTTTTTCTTTAACAACAGTGGCTTCCAATCAGAAAAACGGATGATGGACATCCAGCTCTTCCACCCACAAAGGGCAAAGTCTCCTGCCTGGACAGTCTGTTTGCTGGGGGGAGGCAAGCCTAAGGGGAGGGGGAGCCTTTCCCAGGCTAATGTAGCCAGATGGACATGGGACACCTGCCACTCAGGGCAGTGCACCTCACCCGGCGGGCTGCATTGTCTGCTTAGTGATTCCCGAATGTGAGACACGCCCTCTTCACCCAGTTTCTCAGCACCCAGGTGGAGTTTAAGTAGAGGGCTGCACAGCGGCTGCCTCCGCGAGGTCATGCCAGTGCCACGGGGCACAAGAGCTAGCCCGTCTCCTGAGCGAGCACCATGCAGGTGGTGGTTAGTATCCGCCTCTCCCCAGGGAAAGAACATTCTGGGACTCAAAAATGGAAGGTTAGGTGAATTTTTGCAACTTTAAAAAAGAGAACATTCTGTGGAGTGGAGTATGGCGCATGCTTTAATCCCAGCACTCGGGAGGCAGAGGCAGGCGGATCTCTGTTGAGTTCAAAGCCAGCCTGGGCTACAGAGTGAGTTCCAGGACAGTCAGTGCTGTGTACTGAAACATTGTTGCAAAACAAACAAAACCAAAACAAAAAAGAATACTCTGGTTTGTGAGCAGTGCAACCTGGGAGATAATTTAGGCCTCACTTTGTAATAATGTAGAGGTGGGGACCCACTTAGAGACCGACTACCAAGAGGTGGAAAAACATGTCCAAGGTTATACCGTTATAATCAGCAGGACTGGGATTCGAACCTAGCAGTCTGCCTTAAATTAGTTTTCATTAATTCTTTGTTTGCCACAGCTTGCTCCTGGAAACTGTAATTCGTGGTCAGTCTAGATTAGTCTCTGTAGATGGAACTCGTTCGAGTGGAGGTGTTGTTCAGGCCTTTCCTGGGACGATACATGCACAACAGTGTTGATTGGTTTAAGAGGTAGAGGTTTGGGGCTGTGTGGGAGCCCACAGAGGTCTCCTAATGAGATCTGAGCTTGCTTTACCAGCAGGGCTGCATAAGAGGATGAAGGGACCACGGACCTGGGTACCAAGTGTTTAGAAGGGTCTACACCTGGATGTATCTAGCAAGGGGGAGGTCTTTTCCCTTGCCCGGTGGCATTGTTACAAAAAGCCCTTTTGAATAAAGTTCTGGGACGCTGGGTCCTCCAGAAGCTATCCTGTGTTTCTGTCTTTCCTCTCATCAGCTTGGCCTATCATTCTACCTGATATTTTCTTATCCCTCTCTCCTCAAGAGTACCCAGGGAAAGGTGGGGGCAGGTCCCCCACAGGGCTGGAGAGGGGTCTCAGTGGTTAGGAGCACCATCTGCTCCTTCACAGGTGTCTTGTGGTTAGGAGCTCTATCTGCTCCTTCAGAGGCCCAGGGCTTGTATCACAGCACCACATGGCAGCTCACAACCACCTATTAACTCCAGATCCAGGGCATCTGGTGCCCTCTTCTGGCTTCTGTGGGCTCCTGCACACACATGGTGCACAGACATACACTCACACACACCCATAAAATATTTTTAAAAAGGAGATTTGAGACAACCTAGATTTCTACCAATAACAGCCAGAAGCTTGGCCTAGTGGTATACTCCATAAAATGTGTACCTATACTCTTTTTTTTTTTAAAGATTTATTTATTATGTATACGGAAGAGGGTGCCAGATCTCATTACATATGGCTGTGAGCCACCATGTGGGTGCTGGGAATTGAACTCAGGTCCTCTGGAAGAGCAGCCAGTGCTCTTAACCTCTGAGCCATCTCTCCAGCCCATGTACCTGTACTCTTAAAGGAGAATTACCATGCATAAAAAAAGACAGACTACAGAGGCTGGAGAGATGGCTTCGTGGTTAAAAGTATTGCTGCTCTTAGAGAGGACGGGGTTCGGTTCCCAGCACCCACAGCAGGTTGCTCACAACTGCCTGTAACTCCAGCTCCCGGGGATCCGAAGGCACCCGTGAGCTTGTGGTGCACAGACAGAAAGCAGGCACACACACGCACAGAAAAATGTAAAAGGACGGACTATGCGCTGCGCAGGGATGGTAACATAGCAATACTGGTTTTTCCGTTCTCCAATGTTCCAGAAATTTTGTGAGATGGTTCTTTTTCAAGTTCAGCCTTGCTTCTCGACTCTGCCAGTCTTTGTTTCTTCTGGTGCTGGATATCGAACCCAGGGCCTTACACAGCACGTGCTATCCAAGTGTCTGCCACTGTTCTTCTAAAAAGTTGTCCACAGTTCCCAACCATCAACAAGGAACAAACCTAAAGAGATGGATCGAGAACCCAGTCCATAAAGTATCCGCCATGCAAGCTTGAAGACCCACGTCTGAGCCCCCAAGTCACACTCAACTCCAGGCACGGTGGTACACGCATGCCTATGATCCCGGCACCGGGAGGCGGAGACAGCGAGCTCTCTGGGACTCACTGGCTAGCCAGGCCTGCTTGGCAAGCTCCAGGCTAATAAGACTCTGTCTCGAAAAACAACGTGGAGGCCACGCACTGCGGGACACACCTTTAATCCCAGTATTTGGGAGGCAGTGGGAGGTGGATCTCTCTGAGTTCAAGGCCAGCCTGGTCTACAGAGTGAGTCATGTACAGCGGGGTTACATAGAGAGACCTGGTCTCAAAACAACTTAAAAAAAAAAAACAAAGACAAGGGCCACTTGGGCTGCTGACCTCTGGAACACACATGCACTCTGACCTCCTACCCGAAGAGTTTTAAAAGAATGCTTCTCTGGGCAGAAGGGCGTCAAGTCACTACATGATGTAACAGTTTTGCATTCCTACTACAGGCACAGGGTCCCGGGCTCCCCTCTCAGCTAACACTGGTGGCACAGCTGTGACCCCAGCACTCAGGAGGCAGAGGTAGGAGTCGGCAAAGGGCAAGGTCTCCCTCAGTCACACACTGTTTGGGGCTAGCCTGAGCTATATGAAACAGTATCAAGGGGGTTAAAGAAAAAAGTGTGGAAAAAGATGGCAGGCAAAACCAACCAACCAAGAAACCCACAGCTTTTAAAGGAAGAGGAGAGATGTGTCAATTTCTCATTAAATCACCGCTTGTTCAGGAAAGAGAGCTGGAAGTAGCCCTGAATGGCATCTGAATGAAAATACCCCCCGAAAAAGGACAGCAGTGACACCCCAGAATGAAAACAGAATCCTGAGAGCCCAGCAGGCGCGGCCGTGAACTTGAGCTCCGGGGCTGACGTTGCTGGCAGTCTATCACGGACAGCCTCTCTCCCGGCTGCAGTCTATGAGCTGCCAGTGTTTACCTGGGAGACCATCTGGGAGCCAGAGGCAAAGGCAGGCAAACACACCGAAGCCCGCGAGCAACTGGCGGGTTTTACATTTTATTTCTAAGAAATGACATCTTGTTTTCACAAAGAAAGGTAAACCAGACTCCAAACGCACGCTGCCTTCAGGGCAGCCATAGGGTGCACCCAGCTGTCCAGGATGATGTCAACAGGGTGCATGAGGTACCAAAGTCAACCAACACATCCGGAAATGTACAACTCAACTCATTCATCATGTAGTGAAGCAGTCGGTGGGGGAGTCCCGTGGTCCCTTAGACGATGGTGTCGGTAGGGTTGGCAGATGGAAGGCCAGTGATACAGGCTTCCTAACTCAGTCTCTGCCACACGTGACCTCCCAGGTGATGTCCAGAGCAGCCTGAGGGAATCCAGGAATCCTCTAGGTCACTCCAAGACGCCTTCCCCTAGTGTCTCTCACATGTCCTTGGTGTGACCTTCATGACAGTCTCTTTGCTTTGGAGAGAAAGACAGACACATGAAGGAGGAGCCCATGTTCCATCCCCCACACCCCTCCTATCGTTTTTCCCTCTTCGCTTTTTCCCCACAACCACCAGAGTAAAGGGAGAAAGTGAGCCAGCTCGTGCCACGGCTTGAAGCTTGGTCCTGGTGGAAGCTGGGCTCTGGGCTGACGGCACTGCCCAAGCGCCTCCAGCAGCTAGAGGATCCCACCTGGCACAGCAAGCCGTCTTCACCTTCAAGACATGGCAGGCTCAGGAGCCACTGACTGCAGCGCGAGACCACGCGAGGTCTCTGTTTAAATGTGAGGTGGACAGGTATTCAAGGTCAGCCCAGGACCGCTACTGAGCACTGCGTGGCTCTCTCGAACACAGCTGTCTATGTGGCTGGGTGGATGGAAGAGGACTCAGGGCACTTGGGAAAGCCATCCTCTATCCCGGGTAGCCGCTTCTGGTGACAAGGCAAAGAGTCTCCTACAGAGCTAAGTCAGAACAGTGTCTGCAATCACAGGGACCACAGACTCGAGAAGTCGGAGGTGCCAGGACTCGGGGTCGCTACTTCATCCAGTCAACCCCAGAGCTGGCCACCACAATGGACAGTCCTTTCTCCCACAGTTCCCGTGATGCCACCGTCATCTCTCTGAACGGATGCATGCAGGGGAGCATCACGGCTGCGCATGTGAGTGGGGGGACAGCCGACCTTAGGGTCCCTCCTCGGCTGTCCACCCAGCTCTTTGAGACAGTCTCTCATTGCAACCTGAGGCCACTGAGGAAGCTCCCAGGGAGCCCCAAGAACATGCCTGTCCCCACTTCCCCAGCCCTGGGATTTTAGGAGCCTCCAGGCCCAGCTTTCTAAGTGGTTCAGGAATCACACTCAGGTCCTCACCCCACCTTTCCTGTTTTCTCAAACGGTATCGTGACTCATCAATCGAGGATGAAAAGGGAAACAGAGGAAACTTTCAATGACGAGGAAAGGAACAGAAGACCGGGAAAAGGGGCAGGAACGAAGAAATGCCTCTAGTAATGACTGTTCGTTGTCATCCTGTGATGATTTTACAAAACAGATTTTTAAAAATCAAAAACTTATAGCTAGGCATGGTGGAAGTAGGGAGGCAGAGGCAGGTGAATCTCTGAGTTTGAGCTTAGCTTGGTTGACACAGCAGACCCTGCCTCAATCAATCAATCAATCAATCAATCAATCAATCAATCAATCAAGTGTAGTTCTGCACATTCTGAGTGCAACCTTACCAAGCCATTTTCCTTAGGCAAACGGACAGACAGGAACTCCATGCTGTCTTCATGTAAATGACAGTCTCTGAGGACAGTGCTGAGTCACAGAAGTAGCTGCTGTCTAATGGTGATTTGCTAGGTATCACCTGGCTGCTAACCACCCCACCAAATACTTCTTTCAAGGCTGTCTTCTGAGAAAGGAGATGGGCAACATCAGAGAGGCTTCCAGGGGAGCAGACAGACCTCTTCAGAGTCAGGACCCTGCCAGCTTCTCTGGACCACTTCCTCTTAGCTAACTGAAGGGGCAGAAGTCACAGGCCAGATGGTTCTGAACAGCTCATGTCGTACAGACTCACAATGCCCTCTGCACCACACATGCTCATCAGAAGCTTCAATTCAGTGATACAGCAGGAAGGGGTTGGGAGGATGTGATCTGAAGAAACCAGAGCGGAAAGTAGTGTACCTCCAGCTGCTTGGGGTTTCTATACTGCCCGCCTCCGGAGCTGGGTGAGGATGCTCACCAGCCGGCTACATCTCTAGACCTGCTTCTTTCATTTAGGAAACTGTGGGGAAGCAGGGCGCAGTGCAAAGCCTAAGATCCTGACACTTGGGAGGGTCCCAAAGGACAGCTTCGAGTTCCAGCTTGTCCTACAGAGGAAGACTGTCTCAAACCCACCCCTAAACCACCACAGAACCAGGGAAAAAACTGCGGGGGAAACCAGAGCGTGAGCAACCTTGTCAGCTAATTCACTTAATTAAGAGAAGGAAAGGTGGAGAGGAAGTTTCTGGCAGAAGAATTTTCCTGACGGGGTTAGCAGCCCTCGCCTTTAGTCCCAGAGGCAGAGGCAGGTGGATCTTCAAAAAAAGAAAGGATGGGGCTGGAGAGATGGCTCAGCGGTTAAGAGCACTGGCTGCTCTTCCAGAGGTCCTGAGTTCAATTCCCAGCAACCACATGGTGGCTCACGACCACCTGTAATGAGATCTGGTGTCCTCTTCTGGCCTGCAGGTGTACATGCAGGCAGAACACTATACATAATAAATATATCTTTAAAAAAAAAAAGAGAGAGAGAGAGAAATCTTGTGTCAGGCATGGTGGTCCATGCCTTTCTTTAATCCCAGCAAACAGGAAGCAGAGGCAGGTGGATCTCTGAGAGTTTGAGGCCAGTTTGGTCTAAATACTGAGTTCCAGGACTGCCAGAGCCATACAGTAGAACCCTGTCTGAAAAAAAAAGTAAATAAATAAACAATAAAAAACAAATTAAGGGCTGGAGAGATGGCTCAGAGGTTAAGAGCACTCACTGGCTGCTCTTCCAGAGGTCCTGAGTTCAATTCCCAGCACCCACATGGTGGCTCACAACCATCTGTAATGAGATCTGGTGTCCTCTTCTGTGTACATAATAAATAAATAAATCTTAAAAAAAAAAAAAAAGGTGTGTGCCAATGTGCCCTGCTTGGTATTATTATTTAAAAAAAAAAATTAAAAAGAAATCTTTTAAAAAAAGAAAAAAAAAAGAAAGGAAAGTTCCCTCCCTCCCTTCACCAGCTCGGGCTGTGTCAACACTACACACAGCCACAGTGATCCCTGGTACAAATACCTGACCTAAATGTACGTTATCCACCCCAGCTTCAGGGCATGCTTCTTTAATTCTGGATCCAGCTTCCTCATACCCGCTCCTCTCCTCAGGCTTCTCAGTCAGGAGGTGCCTTTCCCCCTGAGAACCCGCCAGTGAGGGAGGCTGAGAAGGGCACTGCTCTCGGTGAGGTGAGAACACGGACATCTGCACGGGGAAACAACCCAACGCCTGCCATTTTCGGAGCCTAAGCTCTTTGGACTTGATTTGATTGATTGATTGATTGATTGATTGATTGATTGATTGATTGATGTGTATGGGCGTTTTATCTACATGTATCTACGTGCACCGTGTGCACACCTGGTGCCTGAGCTGTCGGATCCCCTGGAACTGGAGTTACCGTGAGCCACTATGTGGGTGCTGGGACTTGAACTCATGTCCTCTGGAAGAGCAGCAAGTGCACTAGACCACTGAACCATCTCTCCAGCCCCAGATCCTAAGTTCTTTTTTTAAAATTCCCATGCAAGCTGGAAGGTGGTGGTGCACACCTTTAATTCTAGCACTCGGGAGGCAGAGGCAGTGGATCTCTGAGTTTGAGGCCAGCCTGGTCTACAGAGCAAGTTCCAGAACAGCCAGAGCTACACAGAGAAACCCTGTCTTGAAAATCCAAAAAAAAAAAAAAAAAAAGAAAAAGAAAAAGAAAAAAAAAAAGAAAAAGAAAAAAATTCCCATGCACTAAGGATTAAACCAGCTTTCAAATGGCACCAGAACATTCAAAGAGAGCTGGCATTTTAAGTTAGAATTTTCTCTAGCCCCCACACTGCAGCCCAGCAGAGCTGCTGATGGCTCTGGACTGGAAGCTTCAGTCTGTCTAGAGACAAGCCCAGAGCTGCACTTGTGTGAGAACTGCAGACAGTGGGTGGACCCGGCTGCCAGAAGTGCATGCAGCAGAGATCTCTTCCCTGTGCCGTCACTCCCGTGGCCAGAGAGGCCCAGGTAGCCTCGTATCCTCTGCAGAGAATGGGAGAGGACTGGGGTATTTACTCTACACAAGCACCTCTACAGCAGAGGAGACAGAGATGGACGTGGGACGTGGGCTCTTCTGAAGTCATCAGCCGTGAGTGGACTCAGGAGAACATAGGCATGCCCTGGGCAAATCAAACTCTCATAGGTGCCCCACACTGACGCAGACAACACAGGCCAGCTCAAAGGTCATAACCTGACCCTGATCAAATCTGGCTCCCGGGCCAGGACCACTGTCCTCTCAGAAGGGAAGCAAGATGACAAAACGAACTTCTAGGCACCAGCAGACCCTCCCAGTCCTGGCTGTTCCGCAAGGTGAGTGCCATGTCCTCTGGCTGGAAAACGAGCATCCAGGAAGCCATGAAACTTGGCCCACACGTCACTTCCTTTAGAGGATCCTCTCACTGCCCCCTGCCCAGGCCAGCGTAAGCAGTCCTTCCTGTGATGCCGCCCAGCACCCTGCTGCGGAGTCCTGGCCGGTCTGTCCCCCAGCAGATGAGAAGAGCTGGGAGCACTCAGGGGAGGACGGGCATTGCTCTCCACCCAGGGCCAGTGTGTGCTCTTATGGAATGACAAGGCGGAAATGGCGAGAATGGGGAGAGCCACAGGCAGAGGTAACATCCGGGGGGCTCCACACTGGGCACACAATCCTCCAGCAGCTACCAGGGAAGCAACCAAGAACCCTCCCTTTCAAGCTTCGGACCACATTCCTCGAGAGCCACTGGCTAAGACACGCTTCCCACTCGGCTTCCACACCACCAGCTCTAGGAGGGGCCTGCTGCCTGCCCGGTTTCCCATCACAGCTGTGTGTGAGTCACAAGATTCCTGTCCCTACTTGAAACAGCTGCTACCTGTAGCAGGGCTGGGGGAGGAGAAAGCGACAAACAGAACACCCAATTCTTGTCAACAGCACTGGGCCCCGTAGGCTGCCCAGCATCTCCGGACTTAGGAGTACGACCACGGTGTGTGGCCAGCGGGCCGTTACGGCCAGCAGCTTCTGGTTAATTTCCAGTTCCCAGAGGGTAGTGACGGCACGACACAGCCATCCCCACTCTGCCTTTTGCACAACGGATCTCTACTCACCAACCAATACATCCTACCCAGGAGCTTCCTTGATTTGCTCTGAAAATCTGCAGTGCCACCACCAAGAGAAGTGGCCCTCTGCAGGCCTTAACACGGCAAGTCCCAGGTGGGCATGGTCACTTAAATCAGTGGTCCCAACCTGCAGGTCACAACCCCAAAAGACGATCGGAAAATACAGCTATTTACGTCATGGTTCGTAACAGCAGCAAAACTGCAGTTGTGAAGTAGCAATGAAAATAATTCCATCCTTGGGGGTCACCACAGCATGAGGAACTGTATTAGAGTCACAGCATTGGGAAGGTTGAGAACCGGACTTCAATGAACATTCTCTCCCCAATCTTTTCATCCAAAGTCTTCCGACTGGGAGACAGAACAGGTGCACGCATGTGGAATATCCATCCCTGGGGGCCGAACCCAGGGCCTTGTGCATACCAGGGAAGTACTGCTGAGCTAGGCCCGGCCATAAGCCACGGCTCTTACAAACAGAGCTCGTATGTTTCCCCAGGTACTCTCCACATCGTGAATCCGACTTAAACACATCTTATTTCTAATCTGTCAACCCAAGCTGCAGAACCAAGCTGTCTTCAGCAACAGCGCCATCTGGTGGTCCATATGGCAAACCATCTGCCTGTCTTCTGGTCACAGCTTTCCTTTACTGCCCTCCAAGGAAGGACCAGGACATACACAGTTAAGCTTCCCATCCCTTGGATGCTCAAATTACAGGTTAATTCTAATTCAGTCCTTTCCTACGTGGTTGTCTGAATTCCCTTTAACTCCCTTTTCTCCTGCCTGACCTTAATTAAAAAATCATTTACTAAACTCTATTCCCCACCTCCACCCCCAAAGAGTACTTGATGTGGTTCAGAAGTAATGAAGTCCTTTGATGATGAGGAGTTCTCAGAAGCCACTCACCTTTCCGTTCTCTAAGAAGGCTATTCCGTCTCTCTTTCACTTCTGAGCTCAGATTGTCCACCATCTTATTAATGCAATTGTCCAGAACCAGGGAGTGGGTTTTGGACTCAATGTCCTTCCGACAAATGGGACACTCGATTTTCCGTTTCATCCATTCACTGATACAGAAGGAGCAAAAACTGTGGGCACAGTTCAGGGTGACGGCCTACAATGTGAAAGGACACACAGCTAACACTCGCCACTCTTACTTTCTCCAAGGCCCACAGGAAAGTTCCCCAATCCCATCTTACAAAGACATTCTGAGATGCGGGGAGGTGGTGGCGCACATCTTTAATCCCAGCGCTCGGGAGGCAGAGGCAGGCGGATCTCTGTGAGTTCGAGGCCAGCCTGGTTTAGAGTGAGATCTGGGACAGGCACCAAAACTACACAGAGAAACCCTGTCTCAAAAACCCAAAAACAAACACAAAAGCAGGGTGAAGCCTGCACGATGTAATGAGAAGTGGCTGCCTTCAGACATCATCTTGAGCACATACAGCACTAGGTTGCTGAATAAATTCTTTCCAGTGATTCCTGCAGCAGCAGCAGCAGCAGCCGCCCGTGGGCTGGCGCACCCCGCGGGGTGGGGCGAGCACTGCGAGCACTTACCTCGATGAAGTACTCGGAGCAGATGATGCACTGAAGCTCGTTCTCCAGCACGTCATTCATGTGGCTGAGGACCTCCTCCTTCTGTGCTTGGACCTTCTCCTTTTCTTCCTGCAAAGACACAAGGCCACCTGTCACCCGGGGCAACAAACCAGAACGCAGGACAGGACGAGAGCAAGGTTAGCCGAGGGGAGCAGGATCCGGTGCAGCTCCCTGGGGTCACCCTTTCCCAGGGACGCTAGCTCCTGTCTCCCCTTCTCTCCCCGGCTGTTGTGGTCAGTTCCCACTGAACGCTGACCTGCAGTGGGACAGCATGAAGGGGGAGGCCCTTAGGTGGCTAGGACGGGCGGGCGGGACAGGAGTGGCCCAGGACAAAGCCTGCAGGAGCCGGCCCTGCTCTTCTCCCATGTGAAGACACGGAGACAAGGCATCATCTGTGAACCAAAACCGTGTCCTTGCCAGACTCCACGTCTGCCAGCACCTTCTTGGGACTTCCCAGCCTGCAGAACTTTGAAAAGTAGCCAGAGCGGAGGGGAGGGGGGCACTAAAATATTCTCTAGCAAGCTGCAGCCTGAGTAGTCAAGTGTCCCCTAAACTAAAACTTCACAGGACAGGATAGAAAGAGCACTCGAGAGGCAGGGGCTTGACTAAGGCGTTGTCGGCAGCCGTCTCTTGATGACCGAAGGATAACACCCTTCTTCCGGAGGCATGGCTGGAAAGACGGACTCCCCCGGGACTTTTAGGCGCTAAACTGTATGGAGCTTGCCGCCTCCCGCTTCTGCTCCCACGCTCTCCCCAAGGTCTGAGCACCTGTGGTGCTGTCCTTAGGAAGGACCTTCAGGATGCTCTTTGGAAATCCTAAGTTAGTTCTATCACCCCCAAACAGAAAGGAACAGGAGCCTAAGAAAGGGAGGAAAATCCACTCACAATAGATCTAAGCAGTCGGTTCATTGTTCCTCTTTTTCTTTTCTAATCAAAACAGACTATCAAATCACACAGGGGAAAAGGAGGATCCAGGCTCATTTCTCTGACAATTTTTTTTTTTTTAGATTTGTTTTATGTGTATGGGTGTTTTGTCTACATGCATGGCTATGCACCATGTATGTCCTGGTAACAGGTTGGTAACTCCCCCTGAAACTGGAGTTATAGATGGTTGTGAGTCACCATGTGGAGGGCTAGGGATTGAACCTGGGTCCCCTGAAAAGCAACAAGTGTTCTTAACCACTGAGCCACCTCACCAGCCTACTCTGAGGATTTTTAAATTCTTGGGTTTCAAAATATGTGGTAAAGCAAAGAGATAGCCACGGGAGTTAGAAAGGGAGGATCAAGAGTTTATGTGGAGGGGCTGGAGAGACGGCTCAGTGGTGAAGAGCATGGGCTGCTCTGCCAGATGACCCAGGTTCGATTCTTCGTACCCACAAGGAAGTTTACAACTGTCTGTAACGCCAGTTCCAGGGGATCCAACATCCCCTTCTGGCCTCTTCAGGCACTACACACATATGTGGTGCAAAGACATACAGGCAAATTACTTTTTTAAAAAATATTTATTATGTGTACAGTGTTCTGCCTGCATGTGTCCCTGCAGGCCAGAAGAGGGCACCAGATCTCATTACAGATGGTTGTGAGCCACCATGTGGTTGCTGAGAATTGAACTCAGGACCTCTGGAAGAGCAGCCAGTGCTCTTAACCCCTGAGCCATCCCTCCAGCGCTGGCAAATTACTTGTATGTTCAAAATAATAAAAAATATTTTAAGAGAGAAAATGAGTTCAAGGTCATTTTTGGCTACACAGTAAGTGTGAGGCCAGCCTGCACTATGAGACCCACCTCAAAAAAAACAAAAGAAAAGTTGTGGGAGCCCCATGTGGGTGGTGCCTGACAGCAGCGCTAGTATTGGCTAGGTAGAAGTAGATCACTGGCCAGCCTGGGGTACATAACTGGCCAGCCTAGGGTACACAGTGAAGTCCTGTCTCAGCAAACACAATGTACTTAGAGGCTGCCGCTCAGGACAGAGCAGGCGCAGGAAGCTGAGCACCAGGTCCATCCCTAGCACCCAGGACAGGGACATCAAATCTGCTGAGGGCACAGTCTCCTCCTTTTTGTCCAAAGCTCTAGTTCTGGAGTGGGGGAGGATGCAGCCTGACCCAGACACTCAGATTAGAAACTGCCTGTCGACTGGCCGCCCACAGCTCGGTTTAGCTTGGCCTTTATGATATTTAAAACACATACAAAATCTGAACTTGTACCTCTATTGAAAAACCGTATAATTTCTCATAAATGTGTACTTTTTGATTATAGAAACTTAAAAACAACTTGTTGACAATATTTGAAAATTGGGGTAATTCAAACATCTGGATTTCTGCTTACTATGAAGAAATCGGATCTGACAGACTGGGCTTGCGTTTCTGGGTGGCAAGTGCTGGGTAGAAAAGCGCGGCCTTCTGGGGAGGGGTTAGGAAGCAGCTCGGTCCTCCCAGCTCCTCCAGCGCCTCACGCCCAGGCCTCTTCCTCACTTTTATTACTGGTCTGGCCCTGGTAGGCATTTGTTTGTAACTTATAATTTAAGAGGTCTACTGGGCACTGGTGACACATGCCTTTAATCCCAGTAATTGGGAGGCAGAGGCAGGGGGACCTTTGTGAGTTCAAGGCCAGCCTGGTCTACAGAGTGAGTTTTGGGACAACCAGAGCTACAGGAAGAAACCATCTTGAAAAAAACAGACAAAACCAAAACAAAACAGACAACAGCAAAGAGTTCTATGGATTTAATGGGGGAGACACATCCTGAGAGAACCCCCAGACAGGCCAGGATGCAGGTCACCTCCTCCCAGCACAGAGCTTCTCAACCAGGCAGCAGCTTCTCTCTAGTGAGACCTTTACAGGGCATCTGTCTTTCCTCACCACAGCAACCGTGCATCCCTGGGAATGCCGGGCGTCGCGAGCTAACTAGATTCTAAGCCCCTCTGTCCAGTACCTTGGCCTGCTCCAGTTCTTTGTTCTTGGCTTGAATGATTTTCTCAAAGTCCTTCTTGCTGTGATTCAGCTCTTCCATCAGAGCTCGATGCTGCAGAAAGAGCAGGTAAGCCATCAGGACAGGCCGCGGAACCACCCTGGCTGGCCACACACCTCTGCTGCTTCCCTCGGGAGGCTCAGTGACTTTGGGTCAGGGACCAGTGGTGCCAATTTCAAAAGCAGCCTTCTTTCATTCAGGATGGACGGATCAGGACAGGGGGGTGGGCAGCAAATCTGTTAGTCCTTTTGAACTAACCTGGCTAACTAACCTGGCTAGGGTCTTCTACAAGCTGGCATGTCCAAGTGCCAACAGCTGATACACTGTGACTGACTCCTTACACCATATGTCCACAGGTTCTCCAGCCACGCAACATAATTTATGGACTGGGATATGACCCAGTCATAGACCCTATACTTAGTGTGCGTGAGGGTCTAGGCTTGATATCGGGCAAGCAAAGGAAAGAACACAGAAGGATCTGAGGAACGGAGGGAGGGAGGGAGGGAGGGAGGGAGAGAAAGCAGAAAAAAAGGAAGAAAACTGAGTCCCCCTGTGCATAAGTACAGCTCACACTTAAGACTCTCACCTTGAATGCTCTTTAAAGAAGGTAGAATAAAGGTGTTTCTTTGCAGATAATTTCAAGAAACGAATCTAGGGGCTGCAGAGACAGCTCAGCATTTATTGGAGAGCAGCATGCTGTTAAGTATGTGGGCCCGAGGCCGGTTCCCAGCACCCACGTCGGACAGGTCAATCTCCTGTAACTCTAGCTTCATGGGATTTGATGCCCCTGGTCTCCAAGGGCACCTGAACTCATACACCATACCTTCATACACAAACACATATAAAAAATTAAACAAATCTTTTTTTAAAAAAAGTTGAAAAAAGAAACAAATGCATCAGTGTGTGGTTACCTGAAGGTCTAGGTCTTCATCTTAACCACTAATTATGTTCATGTTCCTTAACTATCTCATCTATAAAATGGGAAAACATGTCACCCTCCCACAAGTGTTGATAAGAAGATACCGAATGCAACAAGCATTCTGAAAAGGTTATGAAAACCCTGTGTAAAGGCCAGTTCTTCTACCAGTCTGGAAGGAGAACACCAGATCAACAGTGTCATCTGGCAGTGGCACGTCCCTCACGCACGATGGCCAAGTATGACCTGAAACCACGCTGACTGATGACTGCATGACGAAGCACCTCATGACATACATGTTCTCCTGTGTTAGAGCAGGTGAGCTGCCGGAGCCACCAGGGAGCCGGTGACATACCAGACCTTCTGCACGGCAAACGCTGAGTCCTCTAGCCGGCTCCAAACATCTAACACTAGTTTAAGCCCTCCACAGGACAGTGAGATGGCTCGGCAGGGAAAGGCATCTGCAGTGGGAACCCGGATGACCAAGCTGGAGTCCCGAATCCACACGGAGGAGAGGACCCACTCCTGAAAGCTGTCCTCACACACACTGTGGCACGTGAGCACCCAGACACGACTTTTTTTAATGTGCTGATTTATCTCTAAAGGTGTTTTTTTTTTTTTTTTTTTTTTTTTTTTTTTTTGGTTTTTTCGAGACAGGGTTTCTCTGTGTAGCTTTGCGCCTTTCCTGGAGCTCACTTGGTAGTCCAGGCTGGCCTCGAACTCACAGAGATCCGCCTGCCTCTGCCTCCCAAGTGCTGGGATTAAAGGCGTGCGCCACCACGCCCAGCACGGTGTTTTTGTTTTTATGTTAGTGTGTTTGTATGAGTTTAAGCTACCTGTGTACAGGTACCCTGGGAGGCCAAAAGAGGGTGTCCAGTCTCTTGGAGCTGGAGTTACAAGAGGTTGTAAGCTGTCTAATATGCATGCTGGCAACCAAACTCAGGTCTCCAGCCCCACACGTGAGTGCCTGTGTACTTTCACACACTAAGTAAAGAATAAAAACAAACAAAATGTAAGTACTCAAATGGGAACAATGCCTAACCTTTCACCCTATAAAGCAGATAAGCTCAAAAAATAAAATTTCAAAGATATAATTTTCACCTAATTATTTCCAAAGCTATTTGTGCACCTCCCCACAAGGAAATCAAGACAGGCTCCTTCTCACATAACTGTTAGCAGCGACAAGGCTGAGGCACAGGTCTGCAATAAACAAATAGAAAGATGACCCTGAGCAGGTTTACAGGCAAAGCTGCTGCTCACTGTGCGCAAGGGGGGCTAACCATCTCATAACCTTGACTAAACTTGGACCAAACTGCTGGTCATAATCAAAGCCCAAAGACAAGCAAGGGTGTTCTGTTGATGATGTTGTTTGCTTTTGAGACAGGGTCTCACTCTGTAGACCAGACTGTCCTGGAATTCAGAGATCGGACTGCCTCTGCCTCCAGGTGTTGGAATTAAAGGTGTGCACTGCTACATCCAGCTGGAAGATGTTTTAAAGATATACAAGAGCAAACAAAAGGCAGCCACGTAAAAACAGCCATAGGATTCGATGACACAAACCACAAGCCGTCTTTTAGGTGACGGATGCCCTGAGTGTCACTCTTGTAGGTGGCTGCTTTTGCTTTAGACTGTACATCCTCAAACTGGCCTAGAATGCTTGACGGGAACCTTCTTGAATGGTTTCTGGATGCCACAGTGCAGGGATGGTGAGGTACAAAGGCCCTCAGGCCCAAGCCCTAGCTAACATCTCCCCTCTGCTGCCTTTACTATTCTGGAAGTAGAGCCCCTATTCCAGGGAGCTTCCAAACTTCCTACAGGCTGTTTCGTCATCAGCAGGGTGGCTTCTACTTGATGAAGACCTAAGTTTCCATGTGAGATCTGGTGTGTATCTGTGAGGCTGCCAACCTCCAACCTGTGTGTGAGCATCTGCCACCTGCTCTGTTCGCAGACTGGAGATCACAGAGCGGTGGGCCCGAGGCGGAGGCAGCTAGTGGCCCGTGATGCCTGGCTGTTCCCCACTCCCAACTTCCACGGCCTCTGAAGTGGGGGAGACTGGGTTACCTCCTGCAGGGCCTGGACCAGCTGTTGCTTCAGATCCTCGTCCTGCTCTTTCTCCAAACCCTGAAAAGCCAAAACAAAAGGAAGGTTTCCCTGCAGTCCAGGGGGAGGGGACAAGATCCTGAACAAGCAGGTGTGACAGGACAGCATGGGGCAGGGAGCAGACAGAACCCATTTCACTTCAGGCTGTTGTCGGCAAGGATCTGAACTGTTCTCGGCTCTACCACCGCACACCCGGGGCTGTCAGCCTCAAGCCGGCAGCTGAGCGGCTCTGCAAACAGGGTGGACAGCCTAGGCTTCTTCCATCACCTGACGCCATGTCCTCAAATGGCTAAGACCGGGAAGTGAGGCACGGACACAAACCCCAGCCCCACCCCCCACGCTGACCACCCTCTACAAGCCACTCTGCCCTCGCCTGGGCCTCTGCTGCCTTTTCCCTCCAGCAGCCATTGAAACCGTCACTCATCTGCGGCCCGCTTTGTCCACACAGCCTGTGTTCTTGCTGCCTTAAGAATTACCTACAGGTGGGGGATTTTGAATCGTTCTTAATTGAATGGGCAACCCTGAAAATCATTCTTCCAGTGTGCTAACGGGCAGCACATCTTGTCTCAACAAGATAAATTACTTAATGATTAAAAACAACACTAAGCATTTTAATACCAAGCAGAATTCTGAATACAGCGTCAGGCAATATGGTGTTCCGAACACCAAGCATGAGGCCGGGGGCAACAGCTTCTGGAGCGGTGGCAGGCCAGGCTAGCCCGGGGGCAGAGAGAGACGCAGCTAACACAAAGAGCTGGATATGCTTCCTGAAGTCACGCACACGTGACGTGAAGAAATCCTCGCTGAGCCAGTCTCTTGTCTTTCCCCTTCTGCCCAGAGGAAGGACTCTGCAGCTCTCTCTTCAGCACACGGAGTAGCCTCGCGTGGTAATCCCAGGCGGGCTCGATGGTTTCTGAACACACGGTCCTTTAGAGAACTCTGCTCAGCGGAGGTGTGATACCCTCAACAGCAGCAGATTCCCACCCTCTGTTAACTTCAGTTGTCTGGGCTGGACACGGGAAGCAGAAGCTATGCACACCCACCATGCATGCCCTGAAGGCGCCTAGGTAAGCCATGGCTTTTGCTATTCCTACCCGCTCGAGGAGACAGCAGAGATTAGAATGAAATTTATAAATTCTTCAGAAATAAGCCAACACCACTACAGACTGTTCCTCGCCCAGAGAGACCCAAGCAAGATAAAAACACCTTTCACCTCAGCTGTGACTGGTCCTTCCGGGTTCTAAGTCAACAACAGGGGGTTCTTGACATTCACCGTTACCTGAACGACTAGGGTAGGATTAACAAGGTTCCTGCCATCTGGGAACTGACATTTTAAGCAGGGACAGGACAGCTCCAGCCTGAAGCTTTGGCAAGAGCCTGTCATCTAAGCCGACGATCTGGAGACCAGGACATGCTTGGGCCTACCTCCAGACTACTCAGATACTTCTTTTATCTTCTAGTAAAGGATGTGGCTTATCACAGCCAGCTGTGTGCCCTTCCATGGCATTCTGATTGATCAAGATAGGAACAAAACCGTCATCTCCGCCTCCACAACCCTGTTAGCTAGAGTTAACCTCACAGCCAACAAGCTGTCATGTACAAGGACAGTCAGCTCTGGGCTGTGACTTGGTTCTGGGCACACAGAGCAAAGAAATGAGTCCCAAGGACATTACGGTCTGTGGTACCCTAGCCCTTACCCGGCTTCTCCCTGAATTTATCTTGGATCTCAAACACCTGAGGTTTCGATCAGAGATCAGTCACATCCCAGCCGGCTTCTGCGTCACCTTACTCATCTTGGCGCCCTAACTGGCTCCTGACCCCATCAGTGTGCTGAAACCTTGATCTTTCCAAAACTTCACCTTGGCTTTCTGCTCCCATCCTGTCTCCTATGCTTAGCATCTGGGCTGGCTTCAGAGACAACTCTAGCCAGAAGTTCACCAAGTGCCTGCCCAGCCCAGGGCACCTCTGCCTGCCAGCTCTGTGGTACCTGGAGGTGCTGCTGCTCCTCCTGGAAAGTCTTCTCCAGCTGCTCCACCCGCGCCTGCTGCTGAGCCTGCTCTGCATACAGCTGAGACTGTAGAGCTTGCAGCTCCTTCTCCATCCTCACGACCTTCTTCGAGCTCCCCTTCCGGGTCTGCCTCTTCACATTCAGAACAGCGATCTGCTTTTCCTGCATCTGGGTTTTCAGCTTCAGAATCCGGGACATGGTCACCTTAAACAGCTCTAAGCTGCTCTGGGATGCTGAAGGGTTGGAGCCCTTCTGTTTCTTAGGGTAAAGTTCGATGACCTTTGGAAGAGCAGAGCAAGCGTGAGCCTCCAGAGAAGTCAGCTTAGGACACGAGCATCCCAAGGGCTGACTCGCTGCTTCACCTTTGACTTGTAACTTCACCGGCTCAAGAGCTTTGCAGGACAGTGCAGTGACTCTGCATTTGAGATCCGAGGGACCGTCAGCTGCGGGACTCTCTAGTCCATCCAAACTCAACTTCCTTTTAGTTCTCAAGTCTTTATTTTTTTCCCCCGTCTGCTCATTCTTTGGGGCCAGGCAGGGACACAGTCTCTCCCAGTCTTCCTCGATAACTTCGTATTCATACTCCGCATTCTCCTTATTTTCCAGTGGCACTCCAAGCTGGATATGGTCTCCCTTCTGGATGCAATAAACCTGTAATGGTGCCAGACGCTCTCTGTTCAGCCAAACACCATTCAGACTCTAGGGAAAAGAAAAGAAAAACAAAATAAGCTCATGATTTTCCTCCTCTTAATGGAATTTCTCTCTTGTTGCGACAAAACCTTCTGCCTTTTCAGAAGGAAAACCCTTGAGAACAAATGGAAATGAAAGGTTCATAAAGCACCATCTTTGGAAAGAGCACGGTGCACACAGCGCTTTGGCTTTCTACCTATATTTCACATTCATGCCTCCGCAGAGAACTGCCTGTGTAACAGGCAAGAATCACCTTCCTCAAAACACGCAGCGCACTAAAGAACAGCAACTCAATCACTCTTATTGACCTCAACTCCAGGCAATGACTCCAGGATGGAAAGAATACAAACCCCAGGCAGGCTTAGCCAGGAGTCACCCATGTTCCCACGTGGGCCCTCAACACACTCAACAAGCACGGCACTTCCCAGTGCACAAAAGCCAAGACTTTGTGCTGGGGGAGTCAGACTGTGGGTGGGACCTGAGCCAGGGAACGCAGGCGGCTGCTGGTCTACGCTACGGGTACTATAGCGTAGCAAACAGAGCTGGAGCTCCGACCTCAGCTCACAGACCGACTTCAACACCTTGGACTTATCAGTTACGTGCCTTCAGCAACCCGACGTCACACCTCTGTGTCTCAGCCTTGTCTATAAGGTGGGGAAGTCTAGACTCTATCCCACACTGTAAAATGCACAGCATGACACTCAAGTAGCATACATCTTGGCTGCTCAGCTTCTTGTCTTAATGAAGCTACACTGTTAAGAGCATGGAGAGGGAGGGGGTGGAGCTCTGGGGTAAAAGCACATGAAGACCCAGTTCAATCCCAACACTGAAGATGAAAACGAACAGCAATCTTGGTCAGACTGCATGGGTTTGCAATGTGTCTCCATCACCTAACAGCTGAGTGACCCGGGGCAGGCTCATCTGCTTTGGGGTTAGTTACTGTGTCTGTAAAGATGATAATCTTTCTGGTGATCCTGTGTGAATTTAACATGTTAATGTACTTAGGGCAGTACCGGGCACAACTGATAGTCACTTCATTCTGTGCTCAACCTCTTACTAGGTAAAGACACCTAGGACAGAACAGACGAGAACAGTCTTAGCAGCTGTTTGTGGGAAGGGCAATGCAAGGCCACAACTAAGTACAGACTCGTAGGGCACAGCCTATAAAGGTGCCAGTGGAGACGGGATGCTAAGTGGAGATGACAATCCTAACATTAGCCAGAGCTCTAACATCACTGGCGAGGCTCTTAACTCTGGGGGAGAGGCCAGAGATTCAACTCACTTCTGAACTGAGACTAAAACTGACATTTATACCGTGTTTCTTAGTTTAGCAATCTGAAAAATGTATTGGTCAATATTCTAAATGTCTCTAACGAAACACAATAAATGGATAAATCAAAAACGTACAGCTAGATGAATAATCACAACGCGAACACCTCAGTGCTATTTACGACATGGCTTTAAAAAGCACATCAAAGAATCCAAGAAACCAACCAGTCTCTCCTTCCCTCATAAGGGGACTAGTGCCCTGACGTAATAATTTCACCAGGTTCTGAACGTTATTTAAATGGCATCATATAAAACATACTCTCGCGTCTAACTTTCCTGCTGTCGTGTGTGTCTGTGTGTATGCATGTGTGTGTATGTATGTGTGTGTGTATGTATGTGTGTATGCACGTGTGTATGAGGCCAGAGAGCAGCACTGGTGTTGCACAGATGTTCTCCACCATACCAGATGTGTGTTTATTCTGTCTATATGTCTGTCTGTGTGCCACGTGTATGCCTGGTGCCTATGGAGGTCAGAAGAGAGCAACAGACTCCTAGAACCAGAGCTGCAGATATGAGCCACCATGTGGATGCTGGAAACTGAACCTGGGTCCCCCCAAGGACAGCCAGTGCTCTCCGCCACTGAGTCATCTCTCCAGCTCCAGTCCACCTTATTGTTATTTTTGTTTCGCTTTTTTGAGACAGGGTCTCACTGTGCAGCTCTGGCTGGCTTGGAACTTGCTTTGTAGACCAGGCAGGGCTGAAGTTCACAGAGATCTGGATGCCAGTGCTAGAATTAAAAGTATGCACTACCACACCTGGCTTCCTCACTTTTTAAGAAAGATTTATTATTTTAAAGTGTGTGTGTGTGTGTGTGTGTGCGCGCGCGCGCGCGCGCACACGCGCATTTGAGGGCCAAGTACCCACAGAAGTCAGGGGACCCGGAGAGCTGGAGTCACAGGTGGTTATGAAGCGCCTGAGGTGGGTCCTCTACAAGAGCAAGGTCTCTGATTGCTCAGAGCTCAGCAATCAGGCTAGACTGATGGGCCAGTGAGCTCTAGGAACTCCACCTCTGCCCACCTCCTCCCCAGCTCTGGAACTACTGCCACCACTGCCACCACTGCCACCCACTGCCACCCACAGCTTCTTCCATGGAGATCCCAAGTCAGGGCCTCAGGCCTGCCTGGCCATCTCCCAGCCCACACTCTGTTTCTTTGGGATAGTCGGCTACATAGCCAGGTTGGCATGGAATCTCCTATCCTAGCCTCCCAAGTTCTGGGCTGTGGGCATACACATGCCTGGCGAGTTGCTGTGGAGCGTTTTTACTCGGCATCATGTCAATACGGCGTTCTATGTGGGTGGGCATTACAGACATCCCCTAGAGACATTTGTTACTATACATGTGTTCAACTGAATGAGCTAGGTATTTTCAAAGTGGTTGTGTCAGGTGACCTTCCCTCTAGAGCAGAAAGACACTGCACTTGTCCCTTGTCCTTGCCGGAGTAGTCAGTCCCTTGTGGTTTGGATTTGCATCTCCCTGATCATTGAGTTTGAACAACTTCCATGGATAGTGAGTAGAATGTGTACACTCATTTGTGATGTACCTGTCTTTAATCTAGAAACTGGGTTATATCTGTCTTTTGAAAAACCCGATTTGAAGCTCTGTACATACACAGGTGTACTTCACCAGTTAGGTGCACAGCAATTGCGTCCACTAGGGCTTGTCCTTTTCTTAACGAGAAACCCTTAATTTATACTACCATCCAATATGTTTACCAACTGCCCTCCCCTTTGGTGAGAGCGGATTTCATGGCTGCTGTTCTGGGGACTCTCCATGGCTGCCTGTCAACCTGCTGTGGGAGCCCAGGGATTACAGACACTCAGTACCTCGGATGGCTTTCCAGGGGTTCAAGTCTTCGTGCTTGTGTGGTAAATGCTTTACCTACTGAACCATGTCCTTGGCCTGTCATCAGAATTTTTAAGAAGTATGCCAGAGCTGGAGAGATGGCTCGGTGGTTAAGGGCACTAGTTGCTCTGGCAGAGGACCAGGTTCAATTCCCAGCACCTACAAGGAGGTTCACAACCATCCGTAATTCCAGTTCCAGGGAACTGATGCCCTCTCTGGCTTTCCCCAGGTACTGCATGCATGTAGTACACAGACATACACATAAAACAAAAACCAAGTACGCCAGATAAGGGCTAGAACAGCAAACACAACTCAGGGGCACTCTAATGATGCTGATGCTCCCAGACCAAAGAACTCCAAGCACAGAGACTTAGCCATGTAAAATACTCACAGGACTTGGGATGCCAGATTCTACATCACAAAGGCAGAAATCACCACCTAGCAGGTGAGTGTGAGGCTGGCCTGCACTACATAAATAAGACCCCATCTTAAAAACCTCCCCACTCCAGGGTCTACCTCCATTCAATCCTGGGGGCTCGTATCTTTGCACTTTTGGTGCTTTCTAATCCCTGGACTTCGTTACTTCCCACTAGACAGGTGACTTTAAGCTTTATTTAAAGGGAACTAAAGGACGGGTCAGCAGTCCAGACACCTGCTCCTTTTCCAGAGAACCCTAATGCGAGTTCCAGCACCCACACGGGCATCTCACAACTGCCTGGAACTCCAGTTCTGGAGAACACAAACCTCTCTTCTGGCCTCAAGCACCTGTACATAAATGTGTATACAATATACACAGACACACATACATGTAAGTAACACAATAAAATAAATCTAAAAAAATATTTAAAGTGGAAAAACCCTTTATTCAAAGTAAAATGTTTGTGAGAACACCAATAGCTAAGCAGGATTTTTTGTTTTGTTTTAATTCATTTTCTTTTTAAAAGATTTATTTATTTATTTTGTATACATTGTTCTGTCTTCATATATTCCTGCAGGCCAGAGGAGGGCACCAGATCTCATTACAAGTGGTTGTGAGCCACCACGTGGTTGCTGGGAATTGAACTCAGGTCCTCTGGAAGAACAGCCAGTGCTCTTAACCTCTGAGCCATCTCTCCAGCCCTTGTCTTAATTTATTTACTTTAATTTTATGAGCATTAGTGTTTTGTCTGTGTGTGTGTGCCTGTGTGAGGGCACTGGGTCCCCTGGAATTGGAGTTACAGACAGCTGTGAGCTGCCATGTAGGTGCTGGGAATTGAACCTGGGTCCTCTTGAAGAGCAGTTGGTGCTCCTAACTGCTAAGTCATCTCTCCAGTCCCAAGCAGGTTTATTTTAAAGGTGTGTGTGCATATGTATGTGTGCGTGTGAGTTTATGAAGGGATGTGTGTGGAGGGGTTGTGGGTATATGTGGCGGTGAGTGTATAAGGGTGAGTGTGTATGTATAGGTGTGTATGTATGTGTGTAGGGGTGCGTGTGTAGGTATGTATGTGTGTGTAGATGAGTGTATACGTGTGTATATGCGTGTATAGATGAGTGTGTGTGTGTAGATGAGTGTGTGTGTGTAGGTGAGTGTGTGTGTAGGTGAGTGTGTGTGTATGTGTGTAGATGAGTGTGTATGTGTGTGTGTATGTGTGTGTAGGTGAGTGTGTGTGTGTGTGTGTGTAGGTGAGTGTGTGTGTGTGTGTGTAGATGAGTGTGTGTGTAGATGAGTGTGTGTGTGTAGGTGAGTGTGTGTGTGTAGATGAGTGAGTGTGTGTGTAGATGAGTGTGTGTGTAGATGTGTGTATGTGTGTGTAGATGTGTGTATGTGTGTGTGTGTGTAGATGTGTGTGTGTGTAGGTGAGAGTGTGTGTGTGTGTGTGTGTATGAGTGTGTGTGTGTGTAGATGTGTGTGTGTAGGTGAGTGTGTGTGTATATGTGTGTGTAGGGCTTGCTCAAGGGAAGGAGCAGTGCAGCAGCTCTCTCTCACTCGCTCTCTCTCTCTCTCTCTCTCTCTCTCTCTCTCTCTCTCTCTCTCTCTGCCTCAGGTCTCCTGCCCTCCAGAAGCTTCGGCAGATTCCCAGGACCTCTGTCGCCTTCCAAAGGGGCCAGTTTCCCCGGAAATATGGTCCAGTTTTGGAAAAGGAGCCACCGCTGCACTCCAGACACTCCCTCAGAAGCAGCGTTCACTCCAGGCCATCAGCAATCCTCTCGCACAGCCTAACTTCCCACAGCACACGGAAGCGCTGCACCTTGGAAAGGGAACAGGGCATGGCTACACTTGTGAATATTAGACAACAACTATCGGGTGCTAAGAAAAGGAACTTTTCTGGGATTAAAGGTATGTGCCTTTAATCCCAGCACTGGGGAGGCAGAGGCAAGTGGATCTCTGTGAGTTCGAGGCCAGCCTGGTCTACAGAGCTAGTTCTGGAACACCCAGAGCTACACAGAGAAACCCTATCTCGAGAAACAAAAAAAAGGAAAGAAAAGGAAATTTAAAAATATCTAGCAGGGCTGGAGAGATGGCTCTGGGTTAAGAGCTTCCCATATACGGCTCAGTTCCCAGCACCCACACCGAGTGGTCACAACTGCCAGGGCCAGAGAGATCTGGCTGGCCTCTGCGGGCACCTGCACTCACATTCACATACTGTCCCCTACCAAAGCCACACAAGTTACAATAGTAATATAATGTTTAAAAACACATAAAACTCAGCCAGGCATTGGCGGCACACACCTTTAATCCCAGCACTCGGGAGGCAGAGGCAGGCAGATCTCTGAGTTCGAGGCCAGCCTGATCTACATACAGAGTGAGTTCCAGGACAGCCAAAGCTACACAGAAAACCCTGTCTCAAAAAATCAAATAAATAAATAAAATGCATAAAACTCAATAGAAATCATTAGGCTTGTATGAGCTCATGTACCTTGTTGTCCATAATTGTCCACTGTCCCTCGGGATTCTGCTTCAAAACACAGTGGTTTCGAGAAATCATCAGAGGGCACACCTTTGATATCAGCTGGTAAGTGACACCAAATCCTCGACCAATCGTTACCTGAAAGACAGAGGCAATGTAAGACACAGTCACTGTGCTAAAAGGGGGTTCTTTACAATCTTACCAACCAGCAGCATACACAGGTCCTGGCTTAGGAAAGCAGACACCTACGGAACCTCAATTTCTCATCTGCTGTCTGCGCCCCCCCCCCCAAGCTGTCTCAGGGAGCCACCAGGGAGACAAAGGCAAGAAGCTGTGGTAAGAGGAGAGCACTGAACCATGCAGGGTGGGAGAGATGGCTCAGTCTCTTCCAGAAAACCAGGTTTGTCTTCCCAGCAGCCACATGGTGGCTCATAACCATCCATAATCCCAGCTGCAGAGGATCTGATCCCCTCTTTTGGTAAACATCACCTCTCGCCCCGCCCCCCAGGCACCAGGCATGTATGCGTTGCACAGACACACATGCAATCAAAACAATCATACACATAAAGTAATAACTTCAAAAGATAAAGGAGTTAATATGAACTCTCAGGCTAGCACAACCCTGAATGGTCACCAGTGAGACATCATTTCTTCCCTCACATTCCCGTTAATTCATCTTCCACACTGCCTTTATACATACTAAGACAGGCCTTGGACTTGGAAATGGCCAACTTAGCATCCTTTTCTCTATAAATTCTTCCAGCTGGCCCTGGGTCTGCCCTGGGTACATCAGGAAATCTCCAATCTCCTTCTACACATAGCTGCGAAGTGTCTCCCAAGTCACCATTCCTGGCCCTCTGTGTCCCAGCCACTTTACCTTACCTCCCTGAGTTTGAGTTTGTCATCAACAGTCTATGAGAGAACTCCTCGTTCGTTCGTTGTTATAGCTGTTATTTAAGAAAAACAAATTCAAGTTCTACGAAGTCAAGTCACGTATCGTTTTCCCAGCTCTAGGCATGGCTACTGTGTGGGACACAGCTTTCACAGAGCTCGAAGACACTGCCGAGGTATCCTCGGCCTGAGAAATGATTACATTTCTCCCTCCTCCCTTCTCCAAGATTACTATGCTGTCTCTCTACCTGACTAGTTGGCTAATGTGGATCCCAATGCAGGACCTGACGCCGATTTCTGGTCATTTCCATCTTGTTAGTTCAGCCTAGCACACTGCCTTGTTAAGACTTTAACTTTTTAATCTGACAGACAGACAGACAGACAGACACAACCTTCCTTCTAGCGTTAGTCTTTATGAAACTGATATGGTAGCTAATGTTGTACCTTCAGTCAAGACATAAAGTAAAATAAAATGGGGATTAGAGAGATGCTCAAAAGAGCTCATAACTCCAAATCCAGATTCAATGCCCTCTTCTGGCCCCTGCAGGCACCCATACACACATGCAGTGTACACTACAAGTCTACCAAACAAATTCCTTGAGTCCTAGGCCCACTTACCCACAAGAACAGATTGAGTTTCTGTAGAAGACAGAAACAAAGCTCAGATGCCCACACATCACAATTCCTGGTGACCTAATCATAAACACGTGAGGGCAAGAAGTGACGCTCTTCTGAGATCCAGGTCTTAAGTTTCCTGATTCTTTTCTAAGTATCTCTTAACTGGGCCCACCTGGGAGAAGAGGACTCCCTGAAGTTGTCCTGACCTCTACAAATACCCCACGGCATACAGACAACCATTCACATACACACATTTTTTGAAATGGAGAATGTCCAGGTCTGAGGACTAGCGTGGTGATGGGGGACATTTAGGAATTGTCTACCATCTATATCCAGGTTTGGTAGCTGTTTTAGAGAAAGTATTCCATATTCTATCTGAGGGGAAACAGCCTGGCTGCCATCAGGGGAAACAGTACAGAAGACCAGAAGAGCACCTTGTTCTGGAACTGTCCCTGACTCTGTCACCCCCTTCACTGCCCAGTCCTAGAGTCCACAATGGCTCTATTTCAGCACCACTGGTTGGTCACCTAAGAACTCTCCTGGGCACTGCTCCATTTACAACCCTGGAGCACACTGTCATCAATGTAGACGATCCCTTGTTCCTGTCCAGCTTCACTAGCACCGACCTCCTCTGCAAGGCTCCGTCTCTGAAATAACCAGGAAGTACTCCAACCACTCCTTCCCCTTCCCAGCCCCCAGATTCAAGAACACCAAGAGGAGAAAAACAAGGCAAAGGCACAGCTTTCCTTTGCAGGTCTGAAGTAGCTCGCCTGCAATAAATCTACTCATCTGTGCTTACACCAAAATCTCTAGACTGGTTTACCAAGTTTAAAGACATTAATATATATAATGAGTTTTTATCTGAATCTCTCAAATGTTAATGGACTAGACATCATTAATGTAATTTTTGGCTGTATATATTGTATATACTTATTGGATAGTTTTTCTTGTATTAGTTATAAGCTTTCTTTAATTTTAGACAAAAAGAGAGGAAATGTGGTGGTATTGTGTTCCCCAAAATATTGTGTACCTTAATAAACTTATAATTTATTAAGATAATCTACTAAAGGACTCCCTTCAACACATATGAGGATCCACCCATGTTCTTTGATTTTATCCGTGAAAGCTGAACTTTGAGGGGAACTGGAAAGGCAGGGAACTGTCCTGCCTCAGCTGTATTAGACGACGCCAGCACACCTCCCCAGACCTGCTGCACACCCACGTGCACCATCATCTGAGAACCTCATCCTGGCTCCCACTCAAACTCTCTCTCCACTCTGCAGGCTGTGGTCCACATTCTGCCGACAGGCCGACTCTGGGCATCACCAGGCAGGCTCCTCTTACACAGAGGCCCCCGAGGAGGGTCTCCAGCTCCTCCTGGTGTGCATGGGTCTCTCCCCACAGCTGTGATCCCACACAAGTCTGTGGCACGGTACAGAAGGTGTGGAGGAGTGAGTGCTCTCCAGTCCTCTCGCCCCTGCTACCCCACAGCTGCCAAGCGTTTCAGAAGTGATGGACGAGTTCACCAAGCTGAGTCTCAGTGAGGGAGTCAACACTTGATTACGTTTCCCAACAGGGTCGAGAGAGACTAGTGAATGAACGTTCAGGGGTCAGATGAAGTAAAGCAGATGAAAAAATAAGCAGCTCTCCAATGCCCGCTAATTTAAAGCCGGACCTGCTCTGGAATATTGCTAAATAAGCCACACCTTGGCCAACCCAGAAAGACATCCTTCATTCTATAAATTCTCTTTCCCTGGTTCCAAGCCATAAACTCCCAGAGCAGAAACTATGTTTGTCCCTCAATTGAGAATATACAGCTTATCAAAAAAAATAAATAAATAAATTCAACCCTACCAATTCAATGAGCTTAATTTACACTATGTCTTAGTTAGGATTACTATTATTTCGATGAAACACCATGACCAAAAAGCAAGTTGGGGAGGAATGGGTTTATTCAGCTTACATGTCCAGGTCACACTGTTCATCATCAAAGGAAGTCAGGACAGGAACTCAAACAGGAACCTGGAGGCAGGAGCTGATGCAGAGGCCACGGAGGGGTGCTGCTTACTGGCCGGCTCAGCCTGCTTTCTTATAGAACCCAGGACCACCAGCCCAGGGATGGCATCACCCACAGTGGGCTGTGTCCTCCCCCATCAATCACTAACTAAGAAAATGACCTCCAGGCTTGCCTACAGCAGGATCTTTTTTTTTTTTTTTTAATGGTTTTTCGAGACAGGGTTTCTCTGTGTAGTTTTGGAGCCTGTTCTGGATCTCACTCTGTAGACCAAGCTGACCTCGAACTCACAGAGATCCGCCTGCCTCTGCCTCCCAAGTGCTGGGATTAAAGGCATGCACCACTACCGTCCCGCTTACAGCGGGATCTTATACGTTGGCATTTTCTCAATTAAGATGCCCTCCTTTCATATAACTCGTTTGTGTGTCAAGTTGCCATAAGATCAGCCAGCACACATGACGACCAACACTCGGTACCGCGCTTTCCAAAGCCCAAGGGGCTCTGACCCAGTTCTCCTTCCAGAGCGGACTGCAAGGAGACGGCCCACCCTTGGCTTTTCCGGGACCAAATCCTAGCACCTCCTCTCCACTTATAACTGTGCCTCCCTTTTTTGTTTTTTAGTTTTGCATTGATGGAGCTGAACTCTACAGATCAGCTGGCAAAGTGCTTGCCTTCCGGGTACGAGGCCCTGGGTTCGAGCCCCAGCACCAGCCCTTTAAGCCTGCATTATGTAAACACTGTAAGCAGTTTCTGGCGAGAATCGCTGACTGTCCCTGACCCACGTCGAGGGTGCGTGCAATCGTGGCTCACCCCAACGCGCCACTTCTCGGGGATGGAATGGAAGACTTTTATTTTTTTTCGGATTAAAGTTGGAGGATGTTAGGTGAGCCACCTTTTTAAACTCGTGATCACACTCAAAGATCAACTCCAGAGAGCACAGGCCCTCCGCGGCCATCCGGACCGGTGCGCCATTCTCGGGGTCAGTGGGGACGCCTCGGCCTCAGTTTCCCCGTGTGACCTGGGTCATCGCAAGGCTCTGAGAGACCCTAACGGGGACCGTGCCTACTCTCGGAGGGCCCCGCGTCCGTTACGGCGGCTCTGGCACGGGGCCTCGCTCCCGCGCAGCCACCCACCCACCAGCCCGGGGCCTCTCAAGCCACGGCCTCGCCTGGCCTCGCGGCCCGGTCCCGCCAGCCCCTGAGGCGGCCCAACCCCGCGGCCGCCCCGGGTGCCTCCCCGCAAGCCGGGTCGGCGGGGCGCCGCTCCTCCCAGCCTCCCCGATCCCGCAGCTCCCGCAGCTCCCGCAGCCCCCTCACCCCCAGGCCGCACGCCCTCACCTCACTCGCAGCCTCCAGCTGCAACCACTCGCGGTCCATCCCCAGCCGCCGCAAGCACCAGCTCCGGCCGGCCGCGAGCTGCCCCGAGACCAAGGGGTCGGGCTCGCCCATAGCCCGCTCGGCACCGACCGGGGCGGCGCTCAGCAGCGAGCCGCACTCCAGCCCGGGTGCCAGCCGCCTCCGGGGGTCCCGTCCCGCACCATAACTCAACAACAGACAGAAGCAATCGCCGGGGGAACCGAGTCGACGCGAACGCCCCGCCCGCCGCTGGGCTGGGAGGGCGGGCAGTGCGCGTGCGCAGCGGGAAGTCAGGGGCCGCGGGCGGGAAGGGCGGAGGTGTGGGGCGGGGAGAGCGGACCCAACGCCCCTTGGCGGATCCGGTCCGGTCAGTGGTCGGAGAGGGAGGTCAGGGATGGAAAGTTCCAGGCCAGTCCGAAACCTTGCGAAGTAAATAATAATAGGGCTCGGAGGATGGCCCCGCGAGCAAAGTCGCCTGCAGCCAAGCCCGGCGACTTCACGAGTCCGATCCTCAGGCTTCACCGACCTGGTGGATGGAGAGAAATCGGACCCTTCAGATTGGCCCCTGACCGCCACTTGCGCACCCTGGCGGCTTTGTGTGTACACACAAATACTTAAAGACTATAGTAAATGATGCAAATAAGAAACACTACCGCTTTCCTTCGGTTCGTGAGTCTAACGAGACTGTCTCCCACAGCCTAAAACTTCCCTTCCTTGCTCTCCAAAGCCACCCCCCCAGGTCTAGCAGCTACGAACCGGAACCTCTTATTTCCACCCCACCCTTTTTTCTTTAGCACGGTGTGGTGGAGGTAGAAACAGAAAGAATTCCAGGCCAGCCTTGGCTACACAGTACGTTCAAGGCCAGCCTGGGATAGGGGTGCCCTACACACACACACACACACACACACACACACACACACACACACACAAACCAACCAAACAAACAAACAAACATTCCTTTATAACTACATTCTGATAAAGCCTACTTTGGGTTTGGGGTGAAGATAGAACCCAGGGCCAAGAGGATGACAAGGATGTACTCTGTAGCTAAATTATCCCTCTGCCCCTTACAGCCCGCTTTGGAGTAACTTTTAAAACTCTGTTCATTTTAAAGTTGGTTCGGTCTGTTCCTATTTAGCATCTGTTTTTTGCATGACCTCCTTTTGTTACTGAGTTTTTAAAATTTATAGCAGGCAAATCGACAGAGACAGCACGCAGGTACCTGGGGCTACACGTGTGAGAGGGCAGATTGAATGCAAATGGACCTGAAGGAGCTGGGGAGAGGCTGCTATTTAAAATGTTCTAAAAGTAGATTGCAGTCAAATCGAGAGCTACACAAGCGTGCATATTTACTAGTGTTGTGGAACAATCTTTTTGTACACTGTGGAGGCGTGTCACTCTGATTGGTTTAATAAAAAGCTGCACAGCCAATAGCTAGGCAGGATTTTCAGGCCCAGAGGATGCTGGGAAGAGGGAGGTGGAAATGCCCGGAGACACAGAGCAAGCTGGATGGTCAGTACAGAGATGAGGTAATAAACGCACGAGGCGGAAAGTAAATGAACAGGAATGGGTTACTTAAAATACAAGTGCTATGGTTGGAGAGATGGCTCAGAGGTTAAGAGCACTAGCTGCTCTTCCAGAGGTCCTGAGTTCAATTCCCAGCAATCACATGGTGGCTCACAACCATCTGTAATGAGATCTGGTGCCCTCTTCTGGTGTGTAGGCATATTTGCAGGCAGAACAGTGTATATGTAATAAATAAGTCTTTTAAATAAATAAATAAAAGAGCTAGTTAGAAACAAACTTAAACTCTCAGCTGAGCTTTCATAATTCATAATAAGTAATTGTTATTATATTATTATAAGTAAATAATAAGATAAATAATAATTTATCGAGGAGCCTATGGTCCCATTGGAAAATCCAGCTACATTAAAGGTTGTTGACATGCACACTTCCGTCCGATGACTTCAGCAGTATGGAAATTATCCTCAAAGTGATTAACAGTTAAGAGTGCTAGCTGCTCTTCCAGAGGACCAGAGTTACATTCCCAGCATCCACTTTGGGCAGCTCACAACCTGGGACTCCAGCTCCAGGGAATCTGGCACCCTCTTCAGGACTCTAAGAGTACCTGCACTCAAGTGTATAAAGACACAGTCAGCCAACCATGGTGGCTGGTGGCACATGCCTTTTAATCCCAGCACTTGGGTGGCGGAGGCAGGCAGATCTCTGTGAGTTCAAGGCTAGTCTGCTCTACAAAGTGAGTTCCAGGACAGTCAGGGCTGTTACACAGAGAAATTCTGTCTCAAACAAAAAAGATACACAGGCACACATATACATATAATTTAAAATACAATCTTTAAAATCTCATTTTTTTTTTAAAGCAGTGATTTCCAGCTCTGGTCTTTTCCAACTCCATCCCCTGATCCCTTGCTGGAATGCCGGAATACGAAATTGAAGCTATTCCTGACAGTGTGTGTACCATGGCCTTCAGGGGTGCGTGGCTGTAGAGCACAGCCATGGGTGATCGAGGTATCTGTGAAGGCTGGCTCAGGATGCCCTTCAGATAGATACCAAGCTCCATGTGTGCTGAAGGTCCCTGTGTAAACTGCAGAACTGGTGCTGGGGTCCAGCTGAGTGGGTAAAGGCGTGTGCCGCAGAAGTGTGAGGACCTGAGACTGAACCCCTAGAACTCTTGTGAAAGCCTTGTTCCTGTGGAGACGGGAACCCCTGGAAGCTCGAGGAGGTCGACAAGAAAAGGTCTCACGGTGGACAGGTGAGGAGTGACACCAGAGGTTGTCCTCTGATCTCCTCACGCATTGGCGCCCCCCCCAACACACACAAATAAATTAACAGCAGAGCCAGAAATGGTGGCTTTAATGCCAGCATTTGGGAAGCTGAAAGGAACCCTTTTTCAAAAAAAAAAATATATATATATATATATATATCTCCTCACTAAAGGCCCAGACACAGTTCCTCCAGAAACCTAAAAAAGCTGAAGGAAGAGATATCTTAAAAATAGGGGCTGGAGAAATGGCTCAGAGGTTAAGAGCACTGACTGCTCTTCCAGAGGTCCTGAGTTCAATTCCCAGCAACCACATGGTGGCTCACAACCATCTGTAATGGCGCCCTCTTCTGTATACATGATAAATAAATAAATCTTTAAAAAAATAAATAAATAAATAAACAGAACTGCATCAGTTCCCCCTTCCTGGAGAAGGTGAAGTCAGGTGTTTTCAAAAGAACAAAGTCAGGATGTCTGGTGGTGACCGATTAACCACGAGATGCCCCTCTCCAGAGATAACATGACCAGACCCCGGAGATGGGTTGTAAAACTCCTGACAAAGCAAACAGATAAGCTAGAATAAGACAAAGTCCAGGCCCGGGGAAAACTGGACCAATCAAGGATGGACTCGTACTAACCCCCCCCTAAGAAATTTTGTGGGTTTTGCCTATAAAAACTAACTGTCCCAAGAAAGAGTAACTCCTTCTTGCCTCACTGCACTGAGGCCAGTGAGTGCTTGAGATGAGTTCCCTGTCTTGACTTGTAACGGAAATAAACCTTGCTATTGCATTCTGGACATCTTCAGTCTCCAGTGGTCTCTTTGGGGGGTCCTAATCTGGGCAGAACAATATATATATATATAGTTTTATATATATAAAATGGGACCTGCCAGATGGGTCAGCAGGTGAATGCCACCCAGCCTGATGACCTAAGTTTGACCCCCAGGATGAACATAAGAGAGAACTCCTGCAAACTGTCCTCTGACCTCCACACTCATGCCCCCCCCATATAGACATAATTAATAAATAAATGTAAAGTGTTTCATGAATAAAATAAATAAATTGTAGTATATTTACATATAGCACACCTTATGCATATTCTCTCCTATACACTCATTACGCGTATTTATTATTATTTCTTTGTGTGTAGGGACACATGTAGACACCAGAGAACGACTAACGGGATGTGTGTTCCAGGGACTGAGCTCAGGCCATCAGCTTTGATGGAAAGCACCTTTACCTCTCCTGTACTCTAAACCAGTGCTTCTCAGCCTTCCTAATGCTTGGACCAGACCCAGTTCCTCGTGTTGTGGTGACCCCAACCAAAAAATTATTTTTGTTGCTACTTTGTAACTGTCATTTTGCTACTGTTATAAATCTGAATGTAAATATCTATATTTTCCAATGGTCTTAGGTGACCCCTGTAAAAGGTTAGGAGCTGCGGCTCTAATCCATTGCTCTACAATCCCTAATACAACGTATGCTATGTAAGTTCTAACTACATGGTTGAGGGAACAAGGACTAGGAAAAAGTGTACGTGTTCCATGTAAGCGCAGTTTGGTTTTCAAGTTTTCAATCAGTGGTTGGCTAGATCCACAGGTTGAAAGGACTGAGCAGATGCCATAACAGGCTGTTCAGTCTTCTCTCAGAGATCAGGCCTCAATTTCAGTTTCCTGAGACTTGAGCAAGCAGTCTCTGGGAGGGCCATGAACAAAAGACATAGTCCTTGCAGTAGCTCCCTTTCTGCACGTACTCTGACTGCTCAAAGTTCAGCCAGATGTTTACTGTCTGGGACCCCTCACCAACTTAGAGTTATGTGCCTGGACCACTGAGTCAGCCCCCACAGTCAGTACGTGCTTGGCCAGCCAGCCCCCATGGCGGCTCAAGGACAAAGCCTGGGACTTGTCCCGGACAGCCCCCAAAATGATAATTGTAACCCCCAACCAGTAAATTCAAAGGTTACATTCCATCACCCAATTAAAAGAGAACAGAGATAAAAGTAAACCAATCCGAGTTGCACCCGTGCAAAACCCCCCAACCCCCCTGAAGGGCTTGTGGTTTTTGCCTTTAAAAAGCTAGCCTCACAAAGAAAGAGCAACTCCTCCCTGCCTCACTCTATTGGGTGTAGGAATGAGTTCCCTGTCTAGACTTGTATCTACAGAATAAACCTTGCTTTTGCATTCTAGACATCCAAGGTCTTCAGTGGTCTCTTTGGGGTCACAATCTGCACATAACAAGGTGAGAACACACCCATAGAGAAGGCCAACTGTTTGTTTGTGGCAGGACTCCTGGTTGGTGGACAAGGAGAGGAAAAGTATCAGCTCAGGACCCCCAAGACCAAGCTCTCAGCACAAAGATTTATCTGCCCTTGTATTTTCAAGACAAGCCATGAGACCCAAGTTGCCAATGCCCCACCTCCCCTACTGATTGCTTGATCCCTTTAACCATTGAAGTCCCCCATTGGTAACCAAAGCTAAGTTTTCTCAACCTGTCCAAAGCAACCCTCAAAACCTGTTACAGTTTGCCAAGAGCCTTTCCAATCATCCATGTTCCTAAAATACCTCAATTTCAGAACCCACCTAAACACCCCAGGGAAAACTATTCTGATGTAACGGAAGCCTCTCAAATTCTCCCCAACACAACCAGAGTCTGCTTTCAGATAACAGTTGTTCCCCCAATTAACCCGATATAGCCAATCTAAATGTTCCTGGCTCCTCTCAAGAACTCTCAAACAGACTTCAGATAAGTTCTCCTGCCAACCAACAGCCTAAGTTTTCCTGGCTACTGCCTATTGCTAAGGGTGGGCTCTCTCCCCCTTCCACTGGTTCCCATTTCTCTAGTCTTGGCACTCTTTCCTACTCCAGGACCATGAACCTAACAGTTTCAAATGTAATCCAAGATAAAATATTTTCTTCTAAACAGCTTCACTTCACATCTGTCCCAACAGATTTCAAATCAACTACAGACGGCGCCAGTAACTCCAGCGCCAGCCTCAGCTGTCCTCTTGGAATCTACATCCTGGTCCAGCCTCACAGACAACACTTCCCTAGCCTCAGATGGACATCAACGGACACAGACAGCATGTTCTTCCTGGCCTTGATCAACAACTCAGCCTCCTTGGGTCCCCTAACAACAACACTCCAGTGCCAGCAGGAAGTAGCCAGAGAGAATGACACCCACTTACCCAACACCCAGACCCCCAATAATAAAACAAAAAGGTGGGAATGAAGGGACACTAGCCCACTCCAGCATGTGGCTGTGGCAGGCCTCGCCCTCCGTGGCCCCCACCCCCATTCCCTCGGCCTTGGTAAAAACCGTTAGATCGCCGGGCGGTGGTGGCGCACGCCTTTAATCCCAGCACTTGGGAGGCAGAGCCAGGTGGATCTCTGTGAGTTCGAGGCCAGCCTGGACTACCAAGTGAGTGCCAGGAAAGGCGCAAAGCTACACAGAGAAACCCTGTCTCGAAAAACCAAAAAAAAAAAAAAAAAAAAAAAAGTTAGATCACATTCCTAAAGCTAGCCACCAAGGTCTGTTTCCTTATTTGGCCACTTCCTCCTCCTGATGCTGACTGCCAAGGTCCAGCTATCAAAGTACTGAAATCCAGCATCAAAAGCCCCCTTTGGCTCAACTAATTAACATGCCCAATTAACGTTAAGCACCTGTCCTAACACAGGGTTTTCCCTTGTACCTTTATAAACTACCATTTTCCTTGTACCTTTATAAACTGCCATTTTCCTGTGTGGCCTGTCTGTGTGTCTCCTCTCTATTCCAGGACAGGTACCCTGCCCCGTCTCCCTTGTCCCTCCCCTTCTTCCTCATCCTCTGTCTCCGGTCTTGGTCTCTTATTCCCCGCCCTCCATCTCTCAGTGGCAAATAAATCTCCTTTGTGCTGAGAACTTGGCCTTGGGTGTCCTGAGCCAATGTTTCCTTTCAGATAACCTTCCCTTAAGCCAAACCCCAACTACTTCCTGTATCCTTCACAGGGCTCAGTGGACTCTTCTGTAGCCAGAATGTAAACCTGGGGAGGATGCAGAAGACACACCACACCATCCCCAAAGTGGTAGGCATTCCTGCTGTTCATATTTCTTAAGATTTATTTTATTATTTATTTATGTGTGTGCATGTGTGCAGGTACCTACCGAGGCCAGAAGAAGGTGTCAGATCCTCTGGAGCTGGAGTTATAATCGGTTGTGAGCCACCCCAACATGGATGCTGGGAAAGGAAGTCAAGCCATCTTCAAAAGCAGTATGTGCCCTTAACCACTAGCCAGCTGCCAGAGCTCTTTAAAGTAAGTTTTATTATTATTATTATTATTTTTTAAAGATTTATTATGTACACAGTGTTCTATCTGCATGCACCCCTGCCCGCCAGAAGAGGGCACCAGATCTCACTACAGATGGTTGTGAGTCACCATGTGGTTGCTGGGAATTGAACTCAGGACCTCTGGAAGAACACTGGAAGAAGAGCCAGTGCTCTTAAGCTCTGAGCCATCTCTCCAGCCCTAAAGTAAGTTTTTATGGTTATTTCTTGTGTGTGTGCACATGCGCTCATGCTACAGGATGCAGGAGGAAGTCAGGAGTCGTTCTCTCCCTCCACTGTGGCGATTCCAGGGATCAGGATTGGCAGCAGGCACCTTGACCTCACCAACCCCTCTCTCCAGCCTGAAGCTGCTGTTGTTGTTTATGTGGATGTGTGTTTTGCCTGCATGTATGTCTGTGCACCAAGTGCATGCCTGATGCCCTCTGAAGCCAGAAGAGGTCCTTAGATCCCCTGGAACTGGAGTTCCAGGGTCGTGAGCCATCATGTGGGTGCTGGGAACCAAACCCAGGTCCTCTGGAGGATCAGCCAGTGCTCTTATTTGATGAGCCATCTCTCCAGCCCGCTGAAGTTGGTTTTTGTTTTTCTTTTTATCTCTGTGTAGGTAGAGAGGTGGTTTCTGCGTGACCAGCTCCCTGGACTGCAGCAGAGTGAGGTATACTTAATGCAGAGCCAGGCTGCGTGAGTTCAGATCCTAACCCTGCCATTTACTGGAAGAGCTGAGGAAGCTATTTGCCTGCTCCAAGCCTCAGTTTCCCCGATGTAAGAGGAGAGTGACGCTAACAATAGCACTCGCTTATGGAGTGTTTGGAAGAGAAATTCTTGTCAGACAGATGCTACTGGTCCTGGGTGAATATCTGGTCATATTTGATTGATATGATCATCATATCTGATCATCAATACTGTTGAGGGAGACGACTGGAGTCTCAGCTTCTGCAGTGACCACTTCCCATTCCCATGCTGTATTTTCACTTTTGTTTTATTTATACTAAATTGTTGTTGTTGTTATTGTTGTTGCTGAGGATGAACCCAGAGTCTTGTGCACTCTAGCCAGGTCTTGGCCACTGAGCCACACCCCAAACCCCCACCTATGATATTTCTTCCCTCTGTTATCCAAGAGACATAAAAATAAGGTGCTTCTCTCTCTTTAAGTTGGTAACATTAGAAAGAAGAGATTCCTTCAGCTTTAGACTTTTATCCGTAAGCCATGTCCAAGCAAGCATGCCTTTGAAACAGATAAAGCAAACAGCTCCCTTTGTGAGCAGGAGCTGGTCATGTTGGGCTGCAGCCCCGCTAATGATGGGAAGTGTGGTTTCCCTGCATGGGGTTCAGGGGAGCTGAGACACAGGCTTTTTCCGTCTTGAAAGACTGAGCTGGGCAGAAAGGAGTCTTGATGTAGCGTGTGAAGCCGAGTCCTGCTGTCCTCCCAGTCCCTCCTCTCCCACAGGCCAGCTTGACAAGGCAAGACTGCATTCACCTATCCTAGAGCTAGAGCTTTGTGGAGACTGCAGGGTGACTCAGGGCGAGGTCCTCCTCTGGCCCCCAGGATGAGCCAGCATAGTGTGTCTGGTGGGAGCAGAGGCTGGGACTGGGGGCCCTACACTCTAGGGGGTTCTACCTTTCATATAACTCCTTTATTCATCCACTCTTATGCGCCCTACCCCCAAATGTAAGCTGAAATGTAAGAAATACAATCTGATGGTTCTTTTCTAAGGCTCCCCCAACCCGCTACAATTTGAATAGAAAACACCAGACCCCTGTGAATGCTTGCTAGTCCAGCTGTTCCTCTACTGAAACTCTGCTAAGCCAGACTCCCCTGCCCCTGACTCCACCCAAACCGGAAGCCTGGAGTGGAAAACGACCAACAGCCAGGCTCGCCTACGAGGTCACGTTCCCGACAAGCTTGAAAACGAACAGGAGGCAAGACGCGGAGATGAACCCACTCACAATTGCTGCTGAGAAAAAGAAAAAAAAAAACTGTAAGTGACAACAGTTAGGGCCTGAATGACACAAAAGATTGTCCCTCCTGCTTCCTCAGTTATGGGAGGAGGGAAGGAGGGCTCAGTGCTCAGTGCTCAGCAGTACACCTGCCGCTCTGTAGGGACACCCCGCAAAGTCAGGCTGAACTGCCTGCTCTGTCTACACTCCATCTCTGGTGCTCTTACTATGAGGGAAGGATCCATGCTTCTCAGATGGGAGGAGTCAGGAAAGGATGCTCTGGTTTCAAGAGGGAAGTGGTTTGTTTATTTATTTACTTACTTTGAGACTGCGATCAGAGTCTCAGGTAACTCAAGCTTGCCTTCAATCTCTGCATGTAGCTGAGGATAGATGGCCTTGAACTTCAATCTCCGTATGTAGCTGAGGATAGCCTTGAACTTCTGACCTTCCAGCCTCCTTCCTGAGTGCTAGGATTACAGGTGTGCACCACCACATCTGGTTTATACAGTGCTGGGGTTTGTGCATGGTAGGTAGGCATTCTACCAACCGAGCCTCGAGAGGAAAATGCCTTAGGAAACCGGAGGTAGAGGGGGGTGGCGGGTGGGGCGGTGCGCATCTGCTTCGGACAACTTGTGTACTAAATGCTGTTTTATGTAAACAGAGCTGTATGATATTTCTGACTCCTTTAATCAAGCTTATTTTGTAAGTACTTATAATGAGTCATCAAGTATCTTACATTCTGGAGGTATCTGTGATCAGTAATTAAGGTGGATATTTTGGAAGTACTCAAAATCAGTTCAGTAGATTACCCCATTTCTTTTCCATCTGGAGCCTGGCTGACACATCCATCGGCTTGCCAAGGATCAACTTCAAGCTCAAGTATTTATTGCACATCTGATTTTATTAAGGAAGCAAGGGATGGGGAGCAGTGGGAACCCAAAATCAGCAATACCGCCTTGTTTTCCTCTCCTTTGGTGTGAGTTTCTGGCTGTTTATTTTGCAAGTGATACAGAGTTATGGATGTCAAATGTAGACCTGGGATGATTTATGATAGTTGGCTATTTGGGGACTATAGAAATCACGGGGGGGGGGGGGGGGGGACAGGGGGAGGGTGTTTATGCAGCATGGACAAATCCTTGGGTTTGATCCCCAGTACTAAGATGGGAGGCTAGAGAGGAGGAAAGAAGGAAAAGAGAAAATAGAGGCTGGGGAAGGAAGGAAGGAAGGAAGGAAGGAAGGAAGGAAGGAAGGAAGGAAGGAAGGAAGGAAGGAAGGAAGGAAGGAAGGAAGGAAAGAAAAAAAAGAAGTATGACTGTAAGTAATGGTGCACCTTTAATCCCAGCACTCGGGAGGCAGAGAAAGACAGAGCTCTGTGAGTTTGAGGCCAGCCTGGTCTACACAGAGAGTCTCAGGCCAGGCAGGGCTACATAGTGAGACGCCGTCTCAAGAAAACAAAGAGAGGAGGCTGGAGAGTGGCCTGGCACCTCCTTCCCATGGGTGGAAGGAGAAAAGAGAGGAGGAAAGAGCAGAGAGCCGTACAAGGTTAGTACAGAGCCAGGGAAGAGAAACTGCAGGCCTTGGCTGCCACAAGAGTTCCAGAGCCTTCAAGGTCAAGTATCCCAGGGTCCAGGGCAAGGGCTGTAACACTGGCTGCTGCTATTCCAATATCGGAGGCCTACAAAGGGCTGTTATATTAGAGAGTGCTTCCGGAGACCAAAAAAGGGTGCCAGATCCCCTGGAGCTGGAATTACAGGCAGTTATGAGCTGCCCGATGTGGGTCCTGGGAATGAAACACACTGGTCCTCCAAGATAAGCAAGTACTCTTTTTTTTGTTGTTGTTGTTGTTTTTTCGAGACAGGGTTTCTCTGTGTAGCTTTGTGCCTTTCCTGGGACTCACTTGGTAGCCCAGGCTGGTCTCGAACTCACAGAGATCCACCTGGCTCTGCCTCCCGAGTGCTGGGATTAAAGGCGTGTGCCACCACCGCCCGGCTAAGCAAGTACTCTTAACAGACTCAACTATGTGCCATCTTGACTATGAAGACAGAGCAGGAGTAATTCTTCCGATCAACTTCAGAACAGGATGCCGTAAGCCCTGAGCAATCAACTTCAGAACAGGATGCCGTAAGCCCTGAGCTACCCACTTGGGGATGCTATGTGAGGCAGGAAATGCTCATCTTGCACAAGCCGCTCATTTTGGCTCCTTTCACACAGAGACAAATTTATTCATAACACAGAGCTCCTAATGACAGCAACGAACTCTCAAGTGGCGTCTAGGTCGGCATCTGGGGTAGAGACATAATTCCAGTGTGTCCTTTGTGGATGAAAACACAGGCGGAGAACTCGCCGGAGATTATTTCACAGTGACGACCCCAAGAACAAAGCAACACAGAGCTGGAGAGGTGGCTCTGGGGGTTAAGAGTGCTTATTGCAGCTGGTGGTGGTGGTGGTGCACGCTTTTAATCCCAGCACTCGGGAGGTAAAGACTGGCGGATCTCTGTGAGTTCGAGGCCAGCCTGGTCTACAGAGCGAGATCCAGGACAGCCAGGACTACACAGAGAAACTGTCTCAAAAAACAAACAAACAGCCGGGCGGTGGTGGCGCACGCCTTTAATCCCAGCACTCGGGAGGCAGAGGCAGGCGGATCTCTGAGTTCTAGGCCAGCCTGGGCTACCAAGTGAGTTCCAGGAAAGGCACAAAGCTACACAGAGAAACCCTGTCTCGAAAAACCAAAACAAACAAACAAACAAACAAACAAAGAGTGCTCATTGCTCTTCCACTGGACCCAAGTTCACCTCCCAGCACCCACCCTGGAAGGCTCCGAAGTGCCTGTAATCTCTGCTCCAGGGGATCCAATGCCCTTTTTTGGCCTCAGAGGGCACTTTATATATGTGGCGCACAGGCACATAAAAGTGAATACAAATTTACAAGAGTGAAGCAATGGCCCATTACCAAGAAGTTTTAATGAATGGCCGTCAGCGGTCAGTGAGGGACAGTGTCGGTCCCACACACCTCCATCTCCACAGTGTCTTAGAGACACTAACCAGGCAAACCAGGAGGAAGCCTGACCCGGCTGCTGTTGCCCTTGGTTCTGGGCTAGTTTCCTCTATGAACAATGATGCTGTCAGCTGGGCCTGGACACATTTGGGATGCTGAGACAGGAGGATCAGGAGTTCAAAGCCATCCTCAGCTAGTTAGTGGGTTTGAGGCCAGGCTGGGTTACAAAAGACCCTGTCTCAGCCAAAACCGAGCGATGAAGGTATTAAGCCACTCTTTCCAACCATTACTAGCCAGGCCTGCCCCTGCTCAGCGGCTCCGATCAGATGGGATCGAGTGAGTTCAGGGCCGTAGGCTCACCCTGGCTCTCCCCAGCCTTTCCTCCAGCAGGAAGTCCTAGTTCATTCTCTTAGCTCCTTTCCGACGTGTGCTCCTTCGGACATGAGAAATAATCCACGTAAGGGCGTTGTCACGGTGCTGGCACATGAGAAATCATCCATGTAAGGGCGTTGTCACGTGACCATCGTGAGACCAGGAGCTAGGCCAGACACCAGCTGAGGAAACAGGTTACTCACTTTGCAGCCTCTTGCCCAGAGTAGGGGCTCAGCCTTTGCTGATGTCCTCTGGGAATGCTGCTGGTCCTATACGAGGCTCAAGCCCATTTCTTTGTAAAGACTGTGTGTACGTGTGTGTGTTTGTGTGTGTGTGTACGTGTGTGTGGTGTGTGTGCGTGTGCGTATGTGTGCATGCGTGTGCGTGTGTGTGTGTACGTGTGTGTGGTGTGTGCGTGTATGTGTGTGTGTGTGTGTGTGTGTGTGTGTGTGTGTGTGTGTGTGGACATGAGGACAGTGCCTGCAGAAGACAGAGGGAGTGACAGGCCCCCGGGGGCTGGAGTGACAGGCAGCTGTCAGTCACCTGAGGTGGGTGTTGGGAAGAGCAGTGGGCACTCTTAACCACTGACCACTTCTCTAGCCCTTGACCCCCTCCCACCCCATCTACAAACACCAGCAAGAAAGACCCAGGAAAAAAGGACACTTCATTCCAGGTTACATGAACTCATGAGACAAAAGCTCATGGTGGAGGAGGAGGAAACACCATTTATTTACAGTCCATTCACTTTATCCACAATTTCCCATACAAACATAAAACTAAAAAAATAAACCCACCACTTGGGAACACAAGTGTCTCTTTAATTAGTCGGAGGGAGGCCACGGGTCCTCTCATCTGTGGAGGAGTCCGAGGCACACCAAGGGGAGGGCGGGGCACAGGGAAGAACGCCTGAGAAACAGCTTGGGCGAGGGACCGAACTCGGGGAAGGAAGGACACGGGCGAGTGAGCTTTAGGGGTGTCACCCCAGGAGCGCTGCCCGGCTGCCCGGCGGGTGGACCGCTACTGGCCTGCATCCTCCTTTCTCCACTACCAGACGCCACAACCTGAGCATGGGTCCGCCACCTCGGGACTGTGGGGAGTGTGATGGTGACAGGGGACACCTGATGCCGCTCTCTGGGAGGAGGCCCCCACCTTGGCGACACACGGGGATCCCGATTCTCTTGGCACTGACTTGTCGGCCAGCTTCTGTCCTGACCACAGTGCTGACTTCCACGGGTGAAGAGGCTGGGAACACAGAACCTGAGGGAGGGCGTCTGCCTCTGGGGTCCTTCCCGGGGAGGCTGCTGGGGTGAGCGGGGGGCTGCTGGGGTGAGTGGGGGGAGGCTCTGCAGTGGAAAAGGGGAGGCCCGGCTAGGTGTTCACAGAGGCCCTAGGAGGGACGGCGAGGCGGGACGGGGAAGGGCGGAGGCTGAAACATGGACGCGCAGCTTGTCGCTGGCCACAGGCTGCTCCAGATGGCTCCAGGCCCCAGGCCCCTTCCCTGAAGCTGCCCACCCAGCAGCTTCATCTCATGACCTGGATTGCGTTCATGTGTCAATGCACACTATAAATATAAAATCATATCTGCTACAAAGAGGACATAGATTTGTACACCTTTACCCATATACATAATAACACAATTTATACATAATATCTTGGAGTGGTTCACCCTGGAAAAGGGGTTTGAAGAGGTGGTTAAAAAAAAAAGAAGAAAGAAGGGGGGTGGGGGAAAAAAAAGAAAAAAAAAACCCAAAAACCAAAACCACTCTTTCTCCCTCCCCTGCCCTGGTCCCTCTCAAGGGACCACAGATGCTTGGTCCCTCAGGTCCTTCCCAACTGTTTCTGATGGGTTAGTCTGAACACAAATTCAGACGGGACAAAATGCCGATGGGCTCGTACACACAGACACACACACACACACATGTGCGCATGCATGCACTCCTGCACACACACACACACACACACACACACACACACACACACACACACGCACTCCTGCACACACACACACACACACGCACGCACGCACGCACGCACGCACGCACGCACGCACACATGCACTCCTGCACACACACTCACACACACTCACACACACACACACATGCACACCAAATGTAAGATTCATAGAGGAGGAACGGGAAAACGCAATTCCTAGCCCTTGAGTGTAGGCCTCTCCTCAGGGTTATGAGGATGGTGTCTCCTCCACCTGAGAAGGAAGGGCTCACTCCTGTGTCCTGGCTCAGCGGGGGGCAGGAGGAGGTGAGGGCGGGGCAGCAGGGTCTTCTGAAAACATAGTGTCTCTGACCTGTGAGTCACAAACATCGACGGCCCGAGAGCCTAATACCCTGTGCCTCGGGCATGGAAATGTAGAAAAAAGAAAGAAAAATAAAACCACCCGCTGGGTCCTGGGCAGAGCCAGCAGGTGCACATATGGACAGTGTGGGGCAGACCTGGAGCCCCCTCCTTTTGTCCAGTGTCTCCCGAAGGGAAAGACAATCGTCGCCTCCTCTGCCTCTCCCAGAGTCGGGCCCATCCACAGGGCACAGAATACTGACAGTGGTCCCAGACACACATCCTGAGACACAACGTGGCGGATGCTGTGAAGTGAAGACCTGGGCGGTGGCGGCAGCGGCGGCGGCGGCAGAGGGTGAGCTTTGTACAGCAGGAGTGATTCCTGGCCGGGGCCCACGGCTTGCACAGTGGCCACAGTGATGAAATCGCCATCAGAGATGGGGCAGTCCGGTCCCCGGGCGGGGAGACAGCACCTATCGGCGGTAGTGGTTGGGGGCGTCCGCAAACATGTACTTGAGTCTGTAGGCCTCGGCCAGCAGCAGCCCGATCTCCTCGTTGCCCCAGTGGATGGTCGGCAGGTTCTGCAGCAGCATGAGGAGGCCCTGCAAGGGAAGGGAGGCCTTTGTCTCTGCAGTCTATGGCCAAGGCCCAGAAGACCCTCTGTTACAGGACCTGGAGTGGGGCCTTCCTCCTGGGCCACATGACCCCCAGGGTCCAGCCTTCTGCCTCCTGAACATCATGCAGTCCTGGGCCCCTTGCTCAGTCCAGGAAGTTCAAACCCCTGCCCTGAGTCTCTGACACACTAACACCCGCCTCTTCAAAATACTATGAGCAGAGAATAACCACAATAAAGATGGTAGAAAGAGCTGGGCGGTGGTGGTGCACACCTTTAATCCCATAACTCGGGAGGCAGAGCCAGGCGGATCTCTGTGAGTTCGAGGCCAGCTTGGTCTACAGAACAAGATCCAGGACAGGCACCAAAACTACACAGAGAAACCCTGTCTTGAAAAACCAAACCAACCAAACAAACAAACAAAACCACTGCTTCCAACTGCACATGCCTACTCTGGGGGTAATCCTTCAGTCGATTTCATATATCTAGCTGTTTCTTAATTGTACTTTGGATTTTTTTTTTTCAGATTTTATTTTATTTTTGGTTTTTTGAGACAGGGTTTCTCTGTGTAGCTTTGAGCTCTGTGTAGTTTTGAGCCACTATGTGGGTGCTGGGAATTGAACTCAGGAGCTCAGGAAGAACAGCCAGTGCTCTCAACTACTGAGCCACCTCTCCAGCCCCCAGATTTTAGTTTTAATTGTGTGTGTATATATCTGTGTATGTACATGTGAGTGTAGATTCCCATGGCGGCCACAAGAGGGCACCAGACCCTGTGGAGCTGGAGTTACAGTAGGCTGTAGGCTCCCTGACACAGGTTTGAGGAGTCATCCTCTGCAAGAGCAGTACCTGCTCTAAACTGCTGAACATTTCTCCAGCCCCTACTCTGTCTTTTAAGACAAGGCCTTGTGTATCCTAGACTTATCTTAAGCTTTTTATATAGCCAAGGATGACTCTGAACTTCTGATCCTCCTGCCTCCACCTCCCAAGCTGGAATTACAGATGAATGTTCCATGTCCAGATTCCTTTTTACAAGTTTTCATTGCAATGTTTTCATATAGTAAGCTATTTTTTCTCCAGTGCTGGAAACTGAACTCAGGGCTTCATACAGCAAGTGCTTTAATCACTTTTTAAAAGCATAATCTGGGGCTGGAGAGATGGCTCAGAGGTTAGGAGCACTGGCTGTTCTTCCAGAGGTCCTGAGTTCAATTCCCAGCAACCACTTGGTGGCTCACAACCATCTGTAATGAGATCTGGTACCCTCTTCTGGCCTGCAATCATGCATGTAGGCAGAACACTGTATACATAATAAGTAAATAAATGTTTAAAAAAAAAAAGTATAATCTGGCCGGGCAGTAGTGGCACACGCCTTTAATCCCAGCACTCGAGAGACAGAGGCAGGCGGATCTCTGTGAGTTCCGGGCCAGCCTGGTCTACAGAGTGAGCTCCGGGATAGCCAGGGCTACACAAAGAAACCCTGTCTCAACAAAACAAAACAAAAAACAAAAACAACCAAACAAACCAAACCAAAGTATAGTCTTTTCTCAGCATGGTGGCTCACACCTGTAATTCCAGCACTTGGAAGGCTGAGGCAGGAAGATGGCTGCAAGTTCCAAGCCAGCCTGGACCGCAGAGCACAGCTGTCTGAGAGCACAGCTGTCTGTCTCAGAGCACAGCTGTCTGTCTCAGAGCAATCTCACAAATGGTGACCTTTGTGTTTGCTTCTGTAGCACTTACACTAAAACTGAAGCAATACAAAGAAAACTAGCGTGGCCCCTGGTGGGATCTGTGGGGGGCGGGGGGACGGTGTGTGTGTGTGTGTGTGTGTGTGTGTGTGTGTGTGTGTGTGTGTGTGTGAGAGAGATAATCCTCATGGTTTTCCACTCAGCCTTCGCAAATGAGTATTTCAAAGGAAGCAGGCCATCACATGGCTACATGCTCATTTATCTACCTATTTTCCTTTTGTTAGATCCTTAATTGGGTTCTTCATTCAAAATCATTCCTGTTGAGACTGCAGAGCGCAGCCCCTGCATTTAACACCTCCCTAATCTCACCGGCAACTGACAGAAGCATTTACCTGCTGCCAGCACACCAAAGCACAGCACCTGGTCCAAAATGTGAGCCCCAGTTCTCAGCCTCTCTGTCCAGCTACTGCCTACTGCTCCCTCTGCACACACATCCACTGTAGAGCATAAGACTCTTAATCTCAGGGTCGTGGGTTCGAGCCCCACGTTGGGCACCATTTGTAGCTGGAGTTTTTCTGTCTGGCCTCGGTCAAGACCAATCTCTCTCACCCGTCAGTCCCATAGCCGCTCAGAACCAACCAAGGAAACAAGTATGGCTGAGGCAGGCTTCTTGCTAACTGTTCTTATATCTTAAATTAACCCATTTCTATTAATCTATAAGTTGCCACGTGGCTCGTAGCTTACCGGTATCTTAACATCTTCTCATGGCGGCGGCTGGCAGCGTCTCTCTGCCTCAGCCTTCCACTTCCCAGAATTCTCTTTTCTGTTTGTCCTTCCTATACTTCCTGCCTGGCTACTGGCCATCAGCATTTTATTTATACAGAGCGATCCACCCGGCCAAATCCACCTGTACTATGCTCATCACGCCCCACTGTTCCCGTCACTGTCACTGGGGACACTCTCTTTTCTCCTCCACCTGGCAACCACTACTTGGCTTCAGCCCTGGCCCCACAAACAACTCCATGCAAGTAGCCCTTAAAGGGATGGGGGTAGCCCTTAAAGGGATGGGGGTAGCCCTTAAAGGGATGGGGGTAGCCCTTAAAGGGATGGGGGTAGCCCTTAAAGGGATGGAGGTAGCCCTTAAAGGGAAGGTATCAAAATGACAGTGAACATGAGACTTTAGCCATCGGATTGCTGTTGCTGCTGTTCAGGTCCTATCTGTCTCCTTCTGTGGACGAGCGTTTTGTCTGTGTGTCTGTCTGTGTACTACGTGTGTGCCTGGTGCCTGTTGGGGGCCAGAAGAGGATCCCCTAGACCTGGAGTTACATGGTTTTAAGTCACCATGTGGGTCCTGGGGGTAAAGTGCTCCCCTCAGAAGCAGGAGACCTGAGTTTGATCCCAGCACCGGGGGAAGCTTGTGTCTACACTCCCAGCACTGCAGGCAGTATAGACAGAGGGCAGTGGGGCTGGGGGCCAAGCAGCCCAAATGGCGAGCCCCAGCTCTCAGTGAAAGGTGAGCTGGAGAGCTGCCTCAGAGACACTTGCTGTCCTCCCAGAAGAGCTGGGTTCGATTCCCAGGACCCACAAAGTGGCTTAAAACCATGTAACCCGCCGGGCGGTGGTGGCGCACGCCTTTAATCCCAGCACTTGGGAGGCAGAGCCAGGTGGATCTCTGTGAGTTCGAGGCCAGCCTGGGCTACCAAGTGAGTTCCAGGAGAGGCACCAAAACTACACAGAGAAACCCTGTCTCGGAAAAAAAAAAAAAAAAAAACAAAAAACCATGTAACTCCAGTTCCAGGGGATCTTCTTCTGGCCTCTAACAGGAACCAGGCACACATGTAGTATGCAGACAGACACGCAGGCCAACATTCACACATATGAAATAATAAATTTTAAAAATCAGAAATTAAACCAAGTGTGGTGGTACATGCCTTAATCCCCGCAGGCAGATCTCTGTGAGTTTCAGGCCAGTCTAGTCTACACAGCGAGTTCCATAGCAAGTTCCAGGACAGCCAAGGCTACATAAAGAGACCCTGTCTCAAAAACTTCCTTTAGATTTGTTTATACTGAGCGGATGTATGCTCGTGTGATACATGCTCTGTAGAGAGCAGGTCAGAGGACCACCGTCAGGAATAGGCTCTCTTCCTCTGCTGTGTGGACTCCAGAGTCTGGACTCAGTCAGCCCTGCCGGCAGGCACCTTTACCCACTGAGCCATCTCACTGGCTTCCTCTACACCCCTCTTACTGGACATTTCTAGTATTTCCATAATGATTCCACGCTTTTATGTAACTTGCAAACAAAACTAACCAACATGAAGTGGTGCTCAGGAGAAGGGTGCAATTTCTGGGAGGGGAGCCACCTTTGAGTTCTAACTCTAGCTTTAGTAGAAGCTTTCTAGAAACTTCTGAATAAATCCTATCCCTGGTCAAGTGCTCACACAAAGAGGATTAGCTGTAAGGAGCCACTCTGCCACCTGGTGGCAACGCTTGGAACTGCAGCTTTCTTTCCACCTCTCCCTGTTCCTCACCCCACTGCAGCTTAGCGTAACGTTACAAAAAGTGGAAAACAGTCTTCAGATAAAGATGCAGAGGCTGAATAACCACAGCCAAGGGGCAGAGGTGCTGGTCACAAGTCAGGTGCTCTTAGCCTGGGTGACAGAGAGGCCTTGCCAGAGTTGGACTGAAGATTTTCTACCCAGCAGTTCCTCAGGAGCCACAAGCAGGGTGACTAGCGCGGGGTGGGCCGGTCTGTAGAGCACTCGCCGCCGGAGGGAAGCCGGCAACTGCCTTTCAGAGAGAGCGCCAGCTCAGGCACCTTCCCGAGGTCTCTGACCTGACCGCACTCCGCTCTTCACTGGCCACCACGCTCCAGGCCTCGCTCCACAACCCTTCAATGTCCAGACCTGCAGCCGATCCAAAGCTCCTCACTGGCCACTGCCTCCACCCTAGTGGCCGCACGGCTTGCTCCCTTACCTCCTCAAGCCTTTGCTTAAATGTTACCTTCTCGGTGAGCTTATCCTGACTCTTCATTTGAATCTGTGGTCTCCCTTCTACCACTAAGGACGCCTGTTGGACCGTGCAGGACCCTGAAGCAATGCCCACTGATCACTGGGCACCTCTAAGCCTCCAGAGCCGTCAGCTGCCTGTCTTCCCTCAGCACGTGGGCTGTGAGAACAACCCCCTGCCTGCTTCTCTTCCCAGGATGCCCTGGGTCTCAATGGTGACTCTCAGGACAGGTCTGGAATCAACCCTTGTCAATGAATGAATGAGGGATTTCTCTCTCGGGCCTGGGCAGCCACTCTCCAGCCTTCTGGGGACAACGATCCTTCTTACTGGGAAGACCTCAGGCCCCAAGGACGCCTTGCCCACTGGAGGGCAGCCTCCCCTGAGCACCCCTCCCTCCCACCCCCAGGCAAGCATCTGCAGCAGCACCTTCTGCCCTCACAGGCCAAGGACTCACTCCCCCGCCACGCACCTGGAAGTCTTCCTCATCCAAAATCTCCTTCCGCCACTTGATCAGGAAGGCCGCGCACACGTAGAGGTGGAAATGCGAGAACCCTTCGGGCTCAGACTGGGGGAGAGAGGAAGAGTCAGGCAGGGCTCAGAGCCCCCAACAGGAGCCCACGGTGGGGCCCTCACGTCCGAGCCATCGAGGTGGGACACCCCGCCCAGCAGACATAGAACTGAAGGCGGATGGATGGAGACTTTCAAGCCACCACACTTGGCAGGGAGCTGGCCACAGGGACTGGGGAGCAAGGGTCCCTCGGTACCTGGTAGGTGTCCCACAGGCGGATGGTGCAGCGCAGAGGAAGCTCCCGCATCAGCAGGTTGTTCATCCACCGGAAGGCGAACTGCAGGTACTCCACCTCGTACCTCCTGAAGTGACTGTGTACCTGCTCTGGAAGGGACACGAGTCAGGAGCTGCTCTGGCCATGACGCGAGAGACAGGAGGGGAACTTGGCTGCCGGGCCTCATTACACCCCAGGGCAGGGCCAGGCCGGTAGGGAACCCTGGAGCCCATCTTGGCCGTTTCCCTTTGGCTTCCCGGAGAGATGGCCAACAAAGGTGGAGACAGGCTTTCTCTGTGTAGTTTTGCGCCTTTCCTGGGACTCACTCTGTAGCCCAGGCTGGCCTCGAACTCACAGAGATCCGCCCGGCTCTGCCTCTGACTGCTGGGATTAAAGGCGTGCACCACCACACCTGATTATTTCTTTTCTTTTTTGGGAGGGGGGAGATTCTTCTGCACACTTAGTAGAAACCAGCCGCCATCTGCACTTTGTTCCTGCCCCTGAGCCTGTACAGTACCCTGAGCAAATTGAACAAGCTGGTCCCTATTCTGCATGGCGGCTTTGTGAATAATGCTGGGTGGTCGGGGTTTCCGGTATTTACTTGTATTGTTTTTAGTCATGTAGGCATGTGTCTGCGTGTGGGTCTGTGCACATGAGTGCAGTCAGACATCAGATTCCTGGAGTTATTAACAGTGTGAGCCACCTCAGGTGGGTGCTCAGAACTGAACATGGGTCCTCCTGAACAGCAGCAAGTGCTCATAACCAATGAGCCATCTCTCCAGCCCCCTTGACGGCTGGTTTTAAATCACCATCTTCTCATTTATAAAATGGGACGGTGAGGGGCCAGCAAGGTGACTCCAGGAGTAAAGGCACCCACAGCTTGTGGGGTTTGCTGCTGCTGCAGTCTTAAAGTTTTTATAATGAGAAAGTACACAAGAAACAAGGAGGTGGTGCACATTTACTTAGTGTGTGTGTGGTTGGGGTGTGTGTGTGTGTGTGTGTGTGTGTGTGTGTGTGTGTGTGTGTGTGGTTGATGTGTGGGTGTGTCTGTGTATGTGTGTCTCTGTGTGTGTGGTCTTGCAGGGGTCAGAGGATAACTTGAAGGAATCAGTTCTCTTCTACCATGAGGACCAGGCTTGGCAGAAAGTTTAACAGAGTAAACCAGCTCCTGGCCCAGTGTTCCAATATTTTTAAGTTCCATGCCTTTATTGACCTGGGCCATGGGGGGATAAAAAAGATACAAAGCAGCAGAAACCACTCATTTTACCCGCTGATATCCAATTGATGGCTAACCCGGGAAGCCACTCAGCCCCTCAAAAGAGGCCAGCATGCGCCCCATACAAAGCTCAGGCAAGCGATGGGCCTCTGTGGAAGCTGGCAGCTGGGGCCGAGCGGTGAGACTCAAGGGAAAAGCACTCCATTCACAACACTACTGTGAGAACACGTGAAGGTGAGAGCCTAGGCCACGGGAAGACGGAGAGCAAGACAAACCAAGACTGTTTCCACAGCAAGAGAACCTGGGAGGGCAGTGAGAAGGCAAGGAGGGAGCCTCTGCTGGGGGAGCAGAAAGTCCCGCAGGACAGAGGTCTGCAGCGACCAGCAGGCTTTAAGAAGCCACCACAGGCGGAGGGGGGGGGGACGCCCCTTTATCCCAGCACTCAGGAGGCAGAGGCAGGCGGATCTCTGTGAGTTCCAGGGCAGCCTGGTCTCCTGGCCAGAGAGCTGCAGGACAGCCAGGGCTACACAGAGAAACCCTGTGTTGAAAAACAAAACAAAACAAACAGAGGAGGAGGAGGAGGAGGAGGAAGCAGAAGCCACTCCAAGCTCACTGGTCTAAGAGACCTCAGGTCACAGGTCCCCTGCCAGGTCCACAATGCAGGGAACATCCCCCCCCCCCCCCCCATCTCTCTGGCCACTGAACCCTTGACCACCTGCTCCTCCCAGATCCCTGCCTGGGTGGGTGGGGGCTGGGTTTGTACTGAGGTTCCCAGAGGAGTGTGGGAGGTCCCACTGGGGGGTCAGCCAGATTTGGGGAGCCTGCATCAAGCCTGGGATGCTGTATGTCCCTGAATGACAGACAAGGTCAGCCCCAAAGCTGGGGGCTAAAGGCAATGGAAGCCACTGGTGCTTCCAATCGGGAGAGGGGCAGAGCCAGAGCACCGCTCTAGAAAACCAGCCCATGACGACGACGGTTTGAAAGAGGACCAAGAGAATGTAAGTCTTTCTAGGAGGAGGTAGAGACAGCAAACGGCCTGGGCCAGGGCTGTGGACTAAGGGGAGGGGGTGACTAGGGCAGAGCTGCGGGGGAACTGAGAGCCTGGTGACAGAAACGAGGGAGGCCGGACGGACCTTGGGACAGCAGAGCTCATAGCCTTCCTGCTGAGCCCCAATCAGTGCTGCAAAGACTGGGTCACGGCAAGGACAGGCTGGGAGGGGTTCGGGGAGGGCCACCCCGGGCAACTGCTGGAGAAGTCTGCGCCTCTCAACCTACCATCGATCCGGCTGACAAGCTCCTCCAGTGCCTTGACCTTCTTCTGGATCCCTGGCTGTGCAAAGGTGTAATTATCCTGCAAAGGACACAGAGCCTGGGGTAAGAGTGTCCAAACTGGCTGCCTACCACACACAGCGGGAGATCATGCCGACACAGGCTGCTCTGCTGCCGTGGCTGATCTGGGGGGGTGTGCACGCATGTGTGCATGTGTGTGTGTTTGCACATGTTACACAGGCCAGGGTAATCTCAAGTATCACTCCTCATCTTGTCTTTTGAGATAGGGTCTCACTGAGACTGGAGCTCACGGAGGAGGGTGGTACCTCTCCAGTGCCAGGGGTTAGGCTCAGGTTCCCTTTATTAACTGAGCCATCTCCCCAGTCCCTGAAGCACATAAGTATGCCAGGGGCTGGAGAGAAGGCTCGGTGGTCAAGAGTGCACACCCTCTTCCCGAGGACCCACTGCGGTTCCTCGCACTCACAGCCAGTGGTCACAGCAGCCACCTCAAACTGCAGATCCCAGTGACCTAGCCCCTCTGGCCTCCACGAACACCTGCACTCATTCGCACATACCCACACACAGACACACGATTAAAAACAGAATGAACATGTTTTAAAATTCACCAGTGCTAACAGCTCGTGACAGGTTTTAGAAAACAAAGGGATTCATAAAACTGCGGCACGTGGTGGAAGGCGGATGGAGCCCGGCATTGTGGTTGACCACAGGATCTGGGGACAGAGTAGAGAGCAAGGGCCCTCTCTGAGGACAGCTAGTGTAGCATGGTGGTCTCCTCAGATCACCATGAAGCTAACAGTGAAGCTAAGAGGAGGGGCAGAGGAGCACTGGCAGGGGATGGCCCTGCCGGACACAGAAGAGCCGTAACGACGCAGAAAGCTAAGAGAGCCCTGAACCTGGCTGGGCCGCTCACCTGGATCCCGTCCAGCAGCTTGCTCATACACCAAAAGCTGTCTGCTTCAATGCTTCGCAGCATGTCCTGAGACAAGTTGGTCACGTCAAAATTCTCCACATCCTCTTCTGTAAAACAGAAGGGGAAGAAAATCCAGAGCCTTATGTAAAAACCTACTGTGGTCCATGGAGTGCCTCGCAGTTCCCAGGGATCCCATCCTAACGCTGACCGGGCCATTTCTCACTCCAGCCCAGCACACCTTACTCTTCCTTGGCATTTCTCACTTAGATTTTTAAGAAAATGACCACTCAGGACTTTTGCTCAATGAGCTACACCGAGCTCAACCCAAGGAATGGTCTGGAAAAATTCTTTGATTACAGACGTTCAGTGAGCTGTCTACCACGCTCACAGGACAGCTGGGTAGGAGCCCTTGTTCAACATAGGGATGGACTCCCTGAATGCTGGCATTAGACTCAGCCCAATGTGGGAGCCTCTGGGACTTAATTCCATCATGCTGGTATTTCTCACTGATACAGGATACACACACACACACACACACACACACACACACACACACACACACACGAGTTTTGTAGACAAATGAGAAACACTGTATTTCTATTATCACCATCTTGGAGACTCAGCAAGACCATAATATCCATAGCATACAAAAGGATACCAAGAGTTACAAGAAAGAGTCCGTTAAGCTTGAGCACAGGGCCTCTCTTAGAGGACTACTAACTTAAAAGTGTGTGTGCGTGAGTGGGTGTGTGTACCTGTTCATGTGCACATGTTTATATGCCATGTATGTGTAGGGACATGCAGAGGCCAGAGAGCATGTCAGATCCCTGGATGGAGTTATAGGCAGGGCGGTTGTGGGTACTGGAACTGAACTCGGGTCCTCTGGAAGAGCAGGAAGCTGTCTTAACCACTGAGTCATCCCTGCAGTCCAAATGTCTACCAACTCCTCTCGGAGATTCCAGTTAGTAGCAGGGATGAGAGGCTGTCTGCTCCGAGGCCCAGGCAGAGGAGATTAAGAAACTCAACGGGGAAGGCCAAGGGTGTCCCCTTTGTGGGCATCGTTAACCAGCGCTCCCTGCCTACGCCCCTCAGCTCTGCACGAGAGGCAGCTTTCCCCTCAGACCCATCAGCACTGTTTAAAAAGTGTCCATTGCATGCATTCCCTTGTGCCAGGGAGACGCGGTCAGCTGACTGACAAAACACATTCAGAATCCCATCCTTGCATCCGTGGGAATTACAGAGACCTTTATCCACAAGGCTCACAACATTTAACAGTTCCTGGAGTCCCGTTCTGCCTGTATCATGACACAGCACGTATGTGGAGGTCACAGGGAAACTTGTGGAAGCCAGTTCTCTCCTAGCACATAGGTCCAGGGATTGAACTCGGGTCCTCAGACTTGACAGCACACCCCTTTACCCGATGAGCCATCTCACCTGCCCAAGAACTGTTCTGTTGTAGCTTTTATGAACATCAAGGGCTACTTAGGGATAGCAGAGACAGAGACAGAGGGGGATGCTGCTGGAGACAGTGGACTACTCGTCAGGAAAGCTAAGATGGCCAGAGTTGACATCTGTAAAGTGATAACCTCCATGCCTTGCACACGGCAGGCACACAGATTACATGAGATGAGGTTTTCCAGGAATGATGAGCTGCATTTATAATGCAGTGTGATGCAGGAGGCATGCCATGGCTTTAACGGGAGAGCAAGGAGTAACATTGTTCACGGGAGACTCCCAACTGCTGCCCACGCGGCATCCGAGCGTGCTTCCCGAGCAGAGGCAGAACAGAACACACCTCTGCCCTACTGTGCCGGCTCCCCAGGTGCTGGGAAGAAAGGATTTCATTCTTTAAGTTCTCCTGGACTTTAAAAAATTGCTAAGGATGCGGGGTGGTAGTGGTGCACACCTTTAATCCCAACACTTGAGAGGCAGAGGCAGGCAGATCTATGAGTCTGAGGCCAGCCAAGTCCATAGAGAGAGATCCAGGACAGGCTCCAAAGCTACCCAGAGAAACCCTGTCTCAGAAAAAAAAAAAAAGAAAAAGAAAAAGAAAAAAAGCTAAGGTTAGCATAATTTTAGAGTAGCCCAAATGTACACTGTTTTTGAGGGGGAGCCACATTGACCTTTTATCACCAAAAATCAACAAAAATTTTGTAAAACAATACTAACCTTACAGAAATGAAGAATCAGATACTATACAAAGATCCAACAGAGAAATTAAAATAAAAAAACTTCTAAGAAATATCATTTCTCTAAGGTAAGAACTCTTATGCAGTAGTTTTGGAAGGCCGTATGTGTTATTCAGCCGACTCCACACGCTCCTCCTGATAAGGAAGACCATTATGTTCCGAGGGGCCCCAGGCTTCTGTGCGGACCTCTAGCTCACTCCTGCTCAGCCGGCCTCCACTCATCGGGATTCCTCGAGGGGTGAGAACCCAGTCTGCCTCCACCGCTCACAATCACAAACACTGCCCGGAGAACGGCTCCAGGGCCCGGGCCCTGGCAGCTCCTTCCTCGCCAGTGGGCACAGGACTCACTAACCCATCCTTGGCGACAGCTCCCCAGGTATGAGACAGGGGTGCAAGGTTCAGACAAGACCACACCCCCTCTCCTCACACATTTCCCAAAGGAAAATACAGAGCTTCATAATCATTTATTTTTGATTTTTTTAACCCTTATTTAAAAAAAAGTTTAGATTTTCTTACTTTATACATATGAATATATATATATGTGCACCATGTGCATGCCTGGTGCCCAGCTGCCAGAAATGGCACAGAATCTTTAGGACGTGAGTTATGGGGGGTTGTGAGTCACCATCTAGGTGGTGGGAACTGAACCCGGGTCTCTGCAAGAGCAAAAATGCTCTAATGTGGCTGAGTCATCGTCGACCCTTAATCCACCTTTATTTTGTGGGCATCTGGCCTGCATGTGCGCCTGTGCACCACGTGGATCCCCGGGGACCGTGGTTACAGACGGTTGTGAGCTGATCCAGGGACCTCTGGACGTGCAGCCACACTGCTGAGATCTCTTTCCAGGGCTGTTCTGATTTCTAGCTGTGTGCCCATGTGGGGGACATGGCCGTGGCAGACAGAGAGCACTTTTCAGGAGTCCACCCTGCTGAGGGGAGGTCTCTCCTGTTCCCGCCTGTTGCATATTCCAGGTGATTCTCCTGTCTCTGCCTTCCCATCCCACTGAAGGCATGCTGGATTGCAGACACACGCCACCACATCTGGCATCTTCCATGGGTTCTGGGGATCTGAACTCAGGTGGCTGGGCTTGCTCAGCAAGTGTTTTCATCTGCTGGTCATCTCGCCAGGTCAATGATTTTTTTTTTAAGATTTATTTATTTATTTATTATGTATACAATGTTCTGCCTGAATGTGTGCCTGCAGGCCAGAAGAGGGTACCAGATCTCATTACAGATGGTTGTGAGCCACTGTGTGGGTGCTGGGAACTGAACTCAGAACCTTTGGAAGAACAGCCAGTGCTCTTAACCTCTGAGCCATCTCTCCAGCCCCAATAATTTCTTAAAATTCTATAATTTTGATATTTTTATTATTTATTATTATTTTGTGATAGCATTTTGTTACACCATCAAGGCTGTGTCCTCAAACCTACGATCCTCCTGCCTCTGCCTCCTAAGGGCTGGGATTACAGATGTGTGCCACTGTGTCCAACCTTCTAGTAACCTGGGGTCCTTCAACCTGGTCGCTTTAGCGTCCTAGCACACTACAAGCGGGGCCGGCAAGCACACAGAGCAGAGCCACAGAGACAGTGGAGGGCCCGGAGACAACGGGGTGGGGCTGCCTCGCCAGACCTGCCGCCTGCCGTGTGCTGTGGATATTGCTCTATATAAATAAAACACTGGAGCCGGGCGTTGGTGGCGCACGCCTTTAATCCCAGCACTCGGGAGGCAGAGCCAGGCGGATCTCTGTGAGTTCGAGGCCAGCCTGGGCTACCAAGTGAGCTCCAGGAAAGGCGCAAAGCTACACAGAGAAACCCTGTCTCGAAAAATCAAAAAAAAAAATAAATAAATAAATAAAACACTGATGGCCAGTGACCAGACAGGAAGTATAGGCGGGACAAGGAGAGAGGAAAATTGGGGAAACAGGAAGAAGGAGGGAGACATTGCAGCCACCGCCAGGACAAGCAGCATGTAAAGACGCTGGTAAGCCACCAGCCACGTGGCAAGGTATAGATTTATAGAAATGGGTTAATTTAAGATATAAGAACAGTTAGCAAGAAGCCTGCCAAGGCCATACAGTTTATAAGTGATATAAGCGTCTGAGTGATTATTTTATATGTGAATTGTGGGGCTGCGGGGCTTGGTGGAACCTGGAGAGAAGCCCTCCAGCAACAGGCGTGCTTTGTGGTGAAGGGTTCCCTCTGAAGCCAGGCTGCAGAACTCAGTCTGGGCTGTGCCTCTCACTGTCTCGGTCACTCTGGACATAGCACCGCTTTCTGTCCCTCAGCTCATCATCTGTTAATGAGCAGTGACACCAGTGCCAGCCCGGGGACGAGGCGAGGACAGTTAAATGCGCGGTGCTAACCGCTGCTGACCGGGATTCTACGGTCATCACTAGGGAAGGACAAACACACCACTGTCTGGTTGGAGCCACTGACGTCTGCTCTCTATTATCTGAAGCCACACTGAATCTGAGAGACAAACCCACCACCCCAAAGTATACCTAAAAAGTAAGTCAAAACCAGGTGGTGATGGCGCATGCCTTTAATCCCAGCACTCATAGGCTGAGGGAGGTGGATCTCTGTGAGTTCAAGGCCAACCTGGCCTACAGAGTGAGTTCCAGAACAGCCTACACAAAGAAACCTTGTCTTGGGGAACAAAGGAAAAAAATCAAATTTCAAAGTTTGTTTTTCATTTTAATTTATTTGTGTGTATGTGGTGTGTGCATGCACACACCTATCGTGTGTGTGTGTGTGTGTGTGTGTGTGTGTGTGTGTGTGTGTGTGTGCGCGCGCGCGCGCGCCCATGCACAGCAGTACCACAATGCTCCTGTGGAGGTCAGAGGACAACCTGGGGGAGTTGGTCCTCTCCGTCTACCGTATGGATTCCAGGATTGAACTCAGGTCCTAAGGCTGGTGGCAACCTCCTCACCTGAGGGGCCCCCTCACCTGAGGAGCCCCCTCACCGGCCCTATTTCCCAGCTTTCTGCTCCTATCTTTCGGTTTTAAGTAGGAAAAATCACATTTAACAAGGAGTCACAAGTTGACAAGGTGCTCACTCAGTAACTGCACCATCTCCAAACCTTCAGCTATGCGGAGGCGGGGAGGGACTACAGATGAAGTGAACCCCGTCTGGGGGCCTCAGGTTGGGGGGCTGTGGTCAGCCATGTGCCCTTGGCATTCACTGGTGGTGGGATAGCTCACTGCACTTCCGGGGGTGGGGAGTGGGATAGCTTACTGCACTTCCTGGGGGTGGGCGTGCATAGCTCTTTCTCTGCCTACTGGGAAAAGCGCTGGAAAGGGAGGAGGGGACCCTGAAGGGCTTCATTCAGCATAAACAATCTGTTCAGAAGGATCATTAAGCGTCCACTTGAGGAAACTCCACACATAATTGGAGCTCAACAGGAAAGCTCGCCAGCCTCTCTGCCTCAGGCGAGGGCCTGTCTGGTTGTCATGCATGTTATGGCAGCAGGGAGTGAGTTTAAGGGGTTTTTATGGCTATTTTAAGAGGAATGCATCCAAAGGAGGACACCAAACAGCTCTTTATGAAAACAAAACTGCCCTCTCTGGGCTGGACGAGAACATGGCTATTGACCGGCTGGTAAAATGCACTGGAGCGGTGGCTCCAGTCAACGCTGATTGCACTCAGAACTCTTACCCAGATCAATTGGTGCAACAGGAGCCTCACTAACAGGCTAGTTAGAAACGGCTAGTTCTCCTCAGAGCTGGCGGCTCACTGCTCCAGGCACTTCCAGAGCCCTGGGAGGTCCCAGGGCAATCCCAGCTCTGTGATCAGAAGGGGCTCAGACACTCAAAGCCATCAACTGCAGAGGGCCTCACTGGTTCTCAGTCCCTCCGTCCCTCCTTCCCTCCTTCCTTCCTTCCTTCCTTTCTTTTCTTTTGAAACTAGACTCATAAGAATCCCTTGAATAAACTGAGCATGGTGGCGAACACCTTTAATCCCAGCACTTGGGAGGCAGAGGCAGGTGGATCTCTGTGAGTTCCAGGACAGCCAGGGATACACAGAGAAACCCTGTCTCAAAAACCAAAGGATCCTTGCACAGTATTTTCTGATCACAGTGCACTGGGGCTGAGGCCAGGAGGATAAAGCACCTGCCATGAAAGCATAAGGGTCTGAGGCTGGACCGCAGCAGCTGTCTAGAAGTCAGACCCTCAACAGTGAGCATGCTCAACAAGGAGCATCAACAGTGAGCATTCTCCATAGTGAGCATGCTCAATAGTGAGCATCATCATCCCAACACTGCAGTGGAGATGGGGATTTCTGAAGCTCACTGGCCAGTCATTTTTTTTTTTTTTTTTGGAGGGGGTGTTGTTTTTGAGACAAGGTCTCTCACTGGATCCAGAGCTCATCAATTCAGCCAGGCTGGCCTTGAATTCACAGAGATCTGCCTGGCTCTGCCCCCCAAATGCTGGGATTAAAGGCGTGCACCATCACCGCCTGCCCTTCTAAGACTTTCTAATGATTGCCAGGGACAGGTGGCGCTCACTGCTTGGAGAGAAAGCTAGGTCTGATATACCCTGACTTGACAGGCCATACCTGCCACTGGAACACTCACCCCCTCGGTGACAGGAAACCCAGCAGTGGACCCTCAGGGAGCACTCACCCCCTCGGTGACAGGAAACCCAGCAGTGGACCCTCAGGGAACACTCCCACACAGGGATACCACTCAGTTCAGCACTCCAGCAGTTTTCACATGGCAGGGAGGACTTCACACACTCCCTGTCTGCCTGTCATACCTGAAGCTGCTTCTTCCAAGGAGCAGCTTTAAGAGCGAGCTAGGGTCCCGGGTGGGGCCCATGTCTGCTGCGGGCCGCAGGAATATATCATAAGAACTCAGCTGGTTATGGCAAAGTCACTACCTGGAGGGATCAGGGAATTCCTCCAGAGGAAGCCAAATTCCAAGGAGTTTTTGGTGTTATTTGGCTTGTTATATATCAGCTGTCTTCTGTTATGAAAATCATGTGTGCCTTCATAGTTTTCCCAATTGACTTTTCCCTAAGAAGGGCTAACAGTGTAGACTGATCACTCTCTGGACATACACATTCCAGGTATTTGGAGAACAGCCTCAGGAAAGGCTTTCTCTGGAATCAGATATCTCCTTTGGCCACTTTCAAGGACTAGCAGTAATAACAGTCCACATGCAAGTCTCCTGATTTAAGGTAAATTCCATAAGGAGACACCACCTAGGTCAGGTGGACGTTAAGTAATAGCTTTACACAATTTAGATCGGACCCTCCTTTCTTACAGCCTTACTAACTTTACAGACCTCTAACTCCCTACCTAACCACTTCTAGGAATATTTAGATAACATTCTGCACTGACAGCTATGCTCAGCCAGAACCCCAGTTCAAGCCTCCCTGTAATTATCATTGGCAGCATCCAGCCAGGTCCATCCCCAGATGGAGGAAAGTACTTTATCAGAGATACCTCTGTACTCTCTAAGAACAGACTTAAGCATCCAGGCTACCTGTTTGAGAAGGCCTGGCAGATGTGCCAATTAAGCTTAACTTCCTCCTTTTCCAAACCTCCCTTTAACTATCCAGATCTCCCTTTAACTATCACCAGAGGCATCTAGCTGTGCACAGGTTGCCTAGCGACCAAGCACACTTTCTCCCACCCTGCAGAAAAATGGCAGATAGCTTGGGCAGGTATGAGCCACAGGAAAAAAGAAGACAGTTTTATTTTTTCCCATTGACCTACCAACTTATAGATTCTTAACATTTTCTACCAATCACATTTAAGATTATAGTTGAGCACATAAGATCCCTCTTCTTAGATATTACCTGAATTTAGCCTTTAGTTAATCCATTTCCCCATTAGTCACTTCCCTTTGGGGTTGCACATGATAATTAACGGTTATTGCCTCCCTATGTGATTCTTATCACCCCTCCGTTTGACCCTGGAAGCCTGGCTTTGCACTGCCAAGGGATTACTGCTTGTAAGTGTATATATACCGGAACTCCCTGGGCACAAGAGGACGGAGAAGAGAAAAGAAAATGGAAGAACTAGATGGGTAAGAACTTGAGAGGAACAAATTGAGATGGGGAAGAACTAGATTGAAGGGCTAGAAGAGAGTACTAGAGGAACGAGATGGAAGATGAGGAAGAGCCAGATGGGGAAGAACAAGATGAGGAAGAACAAGACGAGAGAGAAGGAGATGGGAGAGGAGCTGATATGGGAAAGAACTAGATGGATGAGAACCTAGAAGAGACAGAACTAGATGAAGGAATAAAGATAAAACCTAGAGGGGACAGCAGATTAATGTAAAGAGATATTGGGCAAGAAAGGAGCTAAATATGAGAGCAGAGTATAAGCTTGTAACTGACACAGAATAATGAAGTATATGGACTAAGGTATTTCATGTACATAGATTCATTTCTTTTCATCAAAGATTAATTATCAGCTGGTTGTAGATTCTTCCCAGACCCTGGGAGGGGACTATGGAGGGGCTGGACCCCCACAGTCCCAGATACATGTCCTCAGAGTGTCAGTCACTCCTCATGCCACTGACTACAGGAATCACAGCTCTTCTCCGTGGGACTCAGCTGTTCAGCAGTGGCCACGGAAGCCAGGTGTTGGAAGTCAGCGTGGATCTGTCTTGCGTCCACACTATTTGGATGAAACAGACCTGGGGCCTCCCTCCTTCCTTATTAACTTCCAACTGCCTCACTCTCTCTCCAGACGCAGCTCCGCCACCATCTCCTCATCATCTCCTCACTGCCTTCGGCTCTGGGGACCAGCCAGCAGCATCTCTTGGTCTCTTGACAGTTAGCTCTGCTTTGCTGGTCAGAATTACTCCACCGAGGTGGAAGCTGCCGAGGCTGCGGTAAAGCACCTGGTCACTGCACCTACGGTATCCGACACCTCCCTCCCTCCGGGCTACTATCCTGACCCGGATGGTGTGGCCACTTCTTCCAAAAACCGGCCAAGAGGCCTGAGGGCATTTTGTCCTTACCACACAAAACAGGCTCAGACAGACAACACTTCACAGAACCTAGTAAGCACTTGCCCATCTTTTCCAACTTAGCATCTGTCTCTCCCAACCATATATATAAATACAGGTCTTTTTGTTTGTTTGTTTTCACTCTAGGTCAGTGGTTCTCAACCCTCCTAACACTGTGACCCTTTAAATACAGTTCCTTGTGTTGTGGTGGCCCCAACCATACAATTATTTTCACTGCTACTTCATAACTGCAATTTTGCCACTGTTACGATTATACATATTCTAGGAGATAGAGGCTTGGCAAGGGGGTCACGGCCCACAGGTTGAGAACCAGCGCTAGGACAATTTTCTCAGCCTTTAAGAGAGAAGTAAGAGGAGCAAACTGCAAATCCCAGCGGCTTCCAGGAGAAAGGAGATGGAGAAGACAAGAGCCAGCCACTCTGCCTGCGGTGGGGTCCGCCAGGCAGCCGTGGCACAGGACAGGGGCCTCAGAGAAAGGCTGAAGGAGCCCCCACCAGTTCAGACGCTAGGAGGAGAGCTCTCTGAAGGAACACTGTCCACACAAACCTGCACAAACATACACACATGCCCAGGTCTGCTCTGTATGTCCCCACATCTGTGGTGAACAACAGTAAAATGGGGACAGTAGTTTCCATGACAAATGTAGGAGAGCTTCTTCCTCACCCACTCCTGGGGACCCCATTAAAGAGCCCTGGGTTCTGACCTCCAGCGCTGCGGACGGGTTTTGTTCGCTTCTGGGCTCTGTATAAATGTAACCACATGACAGCTTTCCCATGCATGCATCAGGAGCAGCTCCTTTTGTGGCTGAGCACTACCCCACAGCATGAATAGCTACGAATGACTAGTGCAGTTATTTCCAGCTTTTGTTTGTGAATAAAGTTGCTGTGAATATTCTTGCTCTGTCTTGTAGGAGTTATAAGTTTTCATTCTCTTTGAACCAATATCTAAGAGTGGAAGGCAGGATGTTTTGCTTTGCGCATGGCCACCGTCCCAGTCCCTAAGTGTACCCCGTCATAAGTTCGGAGACGGACCTGACACTCACTGGGTGCAGCTCAGAAGTGTGATACACTGCCCCCCGTGGCCACGCCTGGCACAGCTCCACTAGTTTTGGAGTATCCTGTGCCCAAACCATGGGATATGTATGTACGTGTAGAAGCCACAAGGAAGGCATGGGAGGAGGGGGATCTTCAGATCGTCTCTGGCCTCCAAGCATGAGAGTCTGGTGATGGAGGGGAGAGGGAAATAGTGGCATATGAAGTGCTACTGGAGATAACTCAGCTACGGGGTGCCAGTAAGTTCCAGGCGGACATGATGGGACAGTAGGCCTGGGGTCTTAGAGGGCTTCAAGGAGGGCGGCTTCTCAGGAAGGAGTCACCCAGAGGGTAAGGAGGCAGGGCACAATAAGGTTTCAGGTTTGAAATGTCGATTCTAGGAGTCTGTGAAACAGCTTGGCAGGCAAGGTGCTGGCCACCTTGATTCTTGGAACCCACATGGTGCAGAGAGCTAACTGACTCCTGCAAGTTGTCCTCACCACACACCACACACACACACACACACACACACACACACACACACACACACACACACTAAAGAAGTGTGGGGTTTTTTGGGTTTTTTTGTTTGTTTTGTTTTGGTTTGGTTTTTTCAAGACAGGGTTTCTCTGTGTAGCCCTGGTTGTCCCAGAACTCACTCTGTAGACCAGGCTGGCCTCAAACTCAGAGATTCGCCTGCCTCTGCCTCCCGAGTGCAGGGATTAAAGGCGTGCGCCACCACTGCCCAGCAAGAAGTGTTTTTAAAAGGAGTAGAGAGAGATAAAGAAAAGGTGTGCAATTTATATATGGTGTTGAAAGAATCTGCCATTTAGCTGGAATAGTAATTTTAAGTCTCAATTCCTGACATACAAGAAAATGAAGTATTAATGAGAGAGAGAGAGAGAGAGAGAGAGAGAGAGAGAGAGAGAGAGTTTTCTTCCAGAGATCCCAGGTTTGATTCTCGGCACCCACATGGTGGCTCACAACCGTCTATAACTCTAGTTCCAGGAGACCAGCGCCCTCTTCTGGGCCCCACAGGCAGCAGGCATGCACATGCTGCACAAATACACATGCAGACAAGGCAAACACTTGTATACATGAAATAACAGAAGTTTTCTTTAAAAGAGACGCATACATTTAAAGACGATAAAAAGCAATTGGGTAGAGAGCTGGCTCCGTGGTTAAGAGCACCTCCTGCTCTTGCAGAGGGCCAGGGTACAATTCTCAACCCCCACACTGGGCAGCGGGTCAAGCACCTGTAACTCTAGTGTCACGGGATCTGCTGCCCTCTTCTGGCCATTGAGAGCATTGGCAAACATTCTGCAGTCACAGGGTAGACAGACAAGCAGCCCGTGCACATACACAAAAGTCCCACAGAACTGCTGCCCACTGTGACATGGAGGGCGGCGCGGCCCATCAGAGACCAAGGATAAGACTCTGAGTTCAGCTATGATCACGTCACCAGAAGAGAGAGCACAGGCACTAAGGTCGGAGGATCTGCCTCAGAGTTTGGATGCTGGTACTTAATCTCCAATGTCCACGTGGGCACTGGGTCTGAGACACAGTTGGAGAATCCTAAAAATACCCCAATGCCCCCATCAAGCTGTCCGTCTGCTCGTGGAGGACAGAAGCACCCGCTCGGCTGTTCTGGAGAGGCGGGATTGTAGGTGGGATCTGAGATCTTCTCAGGAGATGAACTCCAGGCCGCCTCGGCCGCCCAGACAGCTCTGGGTACAGCAGAGGGCTGCCTGTGTCGTTCTTGGCAGGGCACGGCCCCCAGTGGCACATTTGGGGAAACAAACGAGCGGATGGCATGGGAAAGGGGCACACACGCAACACGGCGTGTGCTTCTTACCCACATATTCCGAGAGGAAGACGACGAAGAACGGAGTGACCAGGTCATTGATCCCCTGGACATACCCACTGGCGGGGTGTCGGATGGCCCAGATAAAGAGAATTCTCTCAAAGATCTAGGAGATGAGAAGGAAAGGGGGGGTGTTAATCTTTGGACACCCCTCTTCCTCCACTTACCCAGTCACCATTTATCTGGGGATTAGTGAAAGGCCTCAGGAAAATTTAAAATGCTGTGGGACAAAGGAAGAGAAATGCAGAGCCTGGACACACAGGCTGTTCTGCTCAGGACTCCTCACCCTCTACCTTTTCAGTGTCTGGTGACCACGACATAAAACAGGAAACGACGGAGATGGAGATTACACACTCAGCCACTTCTCTATTTCTAGGAGCAAGGTACTGCACGTGGCAGCTCTGGTGTCTTTTTTTTTTTTTAAGATTTATTTATTTATTACATATACAGAAGGGTGTGCCGGCTCTCATTACAGATGGTTGGGAGCCACCATGTGGGTGCTGGGAATTAAACTCAGGACCTCTGGAAGAGCAGTCGGTGCTCCTAACCTCTGAGCCATCACCTCAGCCCTGGTGTCTTTTTCTAAGCCTTCCTTCACCACAAAGGAGCTAGAGGAAGCGCCACCCTCCACCACCCTCCACCACCCTCCACCACCCTCCACCACCCTCCTCCACCCTCCACCACCCTCCACCACCCTCCTCCACCAACCTCCTCCACCAACCTCCTCCACCCTCCACCACCCTCCTCCACCCTCCACCACCCTCCACCACCCTCCACCACCCTCCTCCACCCTCCTCCACCCTCCACCACCCTCCACCACCCTCCACCACCCTCCACCACCCTCCTCCACCCTCCACCACCCTCCACCACCCTCCACCACCCTCCTCCACCCTCCTCCACCCTCCACCACCCTCCACCACTCTCCCTCTCCCCACTGAGAGGGAAAGAGGTCCAGACTCAGTTCTGGGGCTGGAGAGATGGCTCCGTAGTCAAGACTCCAGCACCCACACAGTGGCCCACAACCATCAGTAACACCAGGGGATCCAGTGCCCTCTTCTGACCTCCAGACAGCAGGTATGCATGTGGTACACATAAATACATGCAGGCAAAATACCCATACACGTAAGATAAAATCTAAAAAACAATTTTTTTTTCTGGTTCAGTCTGACTAGGATTGGTGACACTATTTTTGCAGGAAGTCCTTCGTGCATCAGGATGTAACCACACATGAGCTGGGAAAGTCTGGTGAGACAGATCAGCAGGTGAACACATTCACCACTAAGCCTGACAGCCGGAGTTTAGTCTCCAATCCCCACATTACAGAAGGAGAAAATGATTCCTGACAACCTGTCCTTTGATCTCCACACACATGCTATGGCGTGCACATGTCCCCCCAAAATAAACAATGCAATAACCCAGAAATAAAAAGATACAGTCCCACAGGCCTCTGTAGTCGGGGTTTGAGACAGAGAAATCAGTCAGCCAGGGACCCCATGAGAGAGTCTTTGGAGTTATATATGTACCAATTAAAATAAGCCAGAGGGCTTGTTGGGGACAAAAGAGATCTTCATGGCCCCTTAACAGAGTCCTGCCCGTCCATCCTGCAGGTGCCCGAGGCTGGCACTGGGCCTTCTGAGCTCCCCATCTTCTCTCAATCCAATGACACATGCTCACCGCTCTGCCCTGGTGGCCATGACCCCCAGGCCTGGGGCTTCTGGAGAACAGCTTTGTGCTCTCCCGGGTCTCTGTGACACACACAGGAGGGAGATGGCACCCACAGCACACCCCACCCCAGCCAGGCCTGTAGACAAGGACTTCCAAGAATGATGGAAGGGAAACGTTGGGCAGCTTTGGGAGACGGTCATCCAGGGTAAGGACGATGTAAGGAACCCAGGGACACACTGGAGGCTGTCAGCCCCTCCCAGAGAATCTGGCAGCAGAGTTGGGGAGCACCTGTGCCAACAGCCAGAACCAAGCACCCCTTAGAAGTGGGCTGGCCTCCCCGCTTCCAACAGGGCTCTTCATGTGTCCTCCGTGGTTGAGGGAGGTGTGGTGTCCTTGTCTTATTAAACCTCTGAAGGGAGTCCTCTTGCACTCGCTCCTCTGCTGCTAAAGGACCCCCTTCTTCCTCTGAAATGTAGCCCAACGGCTGGGCAGTGGTGATGCACACCTGTAATCCCAGCACTCGGGAGGCAGAGGCAGGTGGATCTCTGTGAGTTCGAGGCCAGCCTGTTCTACAGCGAATTCTAGAACAGGCTCCAAAAGCGACAAACCTGAGGAAGACAGAGGAACTCTGTCTCGAAAAACAAAACAAAACAAAATGTAGCCCAGGCTAGACCCACTCTTTTCTTTAAAAAAAAAAAAAAAAAAAAAGGCAAGAATTCCCAGCCCTACTGTTTCCTTGCATCCCTGTTCCCTGTATTGACCTGGTGCCTGCTCTGGAACACTTGCCTAGCACATGAGAGGCCCTGGTTTGATCCCCAGTGTCACAAAAAGCAAACAATTGTCTTCAGACTGGCCTTTCAGAAGGACTTACAAGGAAGGGCACCTGCTACCCCAAAGCCTCAGCCTCAGTGACCGGCTGTTCAAGTCAGGAGAATGAGTGACGTAGACACACACACATCACACTGGAAAGGGGCCAGACAGATGCAAAATGAAGACAAGAAGCCTGGCTGCCTGGGGAACAGGGCTCTGCGCTACAGGAGAAGTCTGCAGTGACTGCCCCTCAGGGAGAAGAGGATAGCCTGAAGGGTTTCCCACACCAGCTCCTCCACCAGTGGGGCAAGTCGGACTCACTCCCCACAGTGCTGGAGCATCATCAGGTCTGCAAGCCTTTCAGCACCGGGGCTGCTTAGGTCTCTGTGCCTCCATTTGCTCAAAATGACAACACCCTGTACACAAGTGGGGTGCAAGGAAAACCGGAAAGTGTGGCTTTCCATCTCTGGATCCAGGCTCCACCAGCAGGGGACGCCTGGTAAGCCGCTATCCACACCTCTAAAATGAGAGCGGGCATATGGGGGTGAAAGGTGGAGGGGAGAAAGCAGGGCTGAGCCTTCAGAGACTGAGAGGAGGAAAGGAGTGCATTTCCACTTCCTTTGTGCCGCATCTCAGGTGAGATAATGGCGTCACCCCACAATCTTCCCTTTGGTGTTCAAAGTTACGACAGATCCCAGCAGGAGAGACCTCTGTCCTTACATGGAATATGGATATTATCCAGAGCTACAGATCAGTCTTCCCACCGTCCCTCTCTATTATGAAGAAGCAAAAAGCTCGCTTCAAAAGCCCTGCCACTCCATGTCCTGACCTCAGCAGAGCTGCAAAGGAAGCTGCTGGTCTCCCCGGGGGATCGTCCCTGCTCGAGGAAGTTAAAGGTCCTACTGGAAACTTCCATGTGCTCCAGCAACTCGAGGTCTTGAAACATCGCCACCACTGTCACTTCTGGATTTAGTTCCAATGGAATTTAAAACATGGTCTACAACGTATTTGCATAGCCGTGTTCATTATAGATTAACCACCACAGCCGAAAGGGATAAGCAAGCCACGTGTCCACAATACATGCCACATTATTCATGTGATGGAATATTAGCAATGACGATGGAATAGTTAAAATCAAGGGACGGGTGGAGAGGTGGCTCTGTGGGTAAAGGTAACTGCTGACAAGACTGATGACCAGGGCCCACACAGTGGGAGGAGAAAACCAGCCTTCGTCAGTGGTCCCCTGCCTCCACACACGTACCATGGTGTGCCCTCCACAATATAAATACATACGTATAATAAAAATTTTTAATGAAGGGACTTCTGACACTGTGAATTCAACTAGACACAGAATGACAAATACTATATAATTCTACTTATTTGAGGTATCTAGAGTGGTTACATCCATAGACAAGAAACAGAATCGTGGTGGTAGAGGAAAGGGGATTATGAGTTAATGGGTACTAAATTAAAGTTGGGAAAATGGAAAAATACCTGGAAACACATGTGATGCACTGAGTTAGGTACTATTAATTACCCACTGTGTACAAAAAGGGAAGAGAATAGCAAATTGATGCATGTATTTTATTAAAAAAAAAAAAAAAATCACCATTCCAGCTTTAAAAAGTAGAACAAACCGGGCTGGAGAGATAGCTCAGTGGTTAAGAGTGCTGCCTGCTCTTCCAGAAGTCCTGAGTTCAATTCCCAGCAACCACATGATGGCTCACAACCATCTGTAATGAGATCTGGTGCCCTCTTCTGGCCTGCAGGCAGAACAGTGTATACATAATGAATAAATAAATCTTTAAAAAAAAAAAAAAAAAAAAAAAGGTAGAACTAACCTAGGAACAGGAATTTTAAGGTAGTATGCTGACTGCTTCTAGGCTCGGGCAAAGCACTACTTGGTACCCAGGCCTGTTATGAAGGGCAGATGAGAACGCCTGAAACCGTGGACATGGGGTACCAAACAGGAGCCACTGGGCCCAGGCAGGAGAAGGACCAGACAGCAGGGATCCACTCACCTCCTGGACTAGCGGCTGCTGGAACAATGGAATGAGAGGATTCGTCCTTGGAATGTCAATGTGAATCTGAAAAACAGAAGCCGCAGCCCAAATGTCTAAGAATGTCTAAGACATCAGAATCAAAGGAGCACTTGGAGCACTTAAAAGACCGGCTGACACAGACAAAGCCCAGCTAGACCCACCTAGGAGAAGTTATGTCCCCATGTCAGCCACAGCTCAGAATGGAAACACCCCCTGCTGTGGGATGGTCTTTCTGTACACTGTGAATACATGTTGCTCTCATTGGTTGATAAATAAAGCTGCTTTGGCCAATAGCCTGGCAGAATAAGGTTAGGCGGTACAATCAAACTAAAGTTGGAGAGGAAGAAGGGCAGGGTCAAGGCAGACAGCTAGCAGACATGTAGAAAAGGAGCTAACATGCCATGAACCACGTGGCAAAGCATAGATAAGAAATATGGCCGGGCAATGGTGGCACACGCCTTTAATCCCAGCACTTGGGAGGCAGAGGCAGGCGGATCTCTGTGAGTTCGAGGCCAGCCTGGGCTACCAAGTGAGATCCAGGAAAGGCGCAAAGCTACACAGAGAAACCCTGTCTTGAAAAACCAAAAAAAAAAAAAAAAAAAAAAAAGAAAAGAAAAGAAATATGGATTAATTAAAATGTAAGAGCTAGCTAGTAATAAGCCTGAGCCATCAGTCAGACATATGTAATTAATATAAGCCTCTGAGTGATTCTTTGGAGATGGAGTGAAATGAGAAAAGCCTCCATTTACAACCCCTAAATAAGCTACTTAATCAGAACAGGCTTCTCGCCTGAGGCAGTCCACGGCTCTCCTCTGGTTCTCTGAAGTTGGCACAGTACCTGTTTACCAGACACGACCAAGTGTGTACCCCTCTTTCAGAATCTTACTCATCTACTCATCTACAATTCCTAAGAGTCTGGTGTGGTGGTGCGTGCCCATATTCCCAGCACCAGGGAGGCTGAGGCTGAGGTCTAAGGCCAGACTGGACTATAAGGCCAGCCTAGGCAACAAAGTGAAATCCTGTCTCAAAAACCAGCTGGGTGGGGGTGTGACAGTCATCACAGCATTCCTGTAATCCCAGTACCTGAGAGACAGAGGCAGGAGTTTGAGGCCAGCCTGGTCTATGGAGTGAGTTAAAGACCAGCCGTGATACATGCCAAGACCCTGTCTAAATAACAAAACCCGCAACTACTGCTAAGAATAAAAAGAGCTCCAACTGCTGCTAAAAATGTGCCAGAACAGGAAGTCAGGGCAGGACTGCTCATAAGGTCAGGGAGTGAGTAAGAGGAGGGCAGGAACAGGAAGTCAGGGAAGCTGACCTTTGGTAACCAGAGCCACTTCTGCTACCCAAGAGGTCACTGTAGTTAGGATCGGCTCTGAGGCCTTTCCAGTGCCTAGGCTAACGTCCTGAAGACAGTCCACGTCAGAAGAGGTTTTTCTGGGGACAGTCACCGCAGCTGTCCGCTGCCCACCTTTCACCAGCCCCGCCACCTCTCCCCGTGCGAGGCTGCTGCTGGTGGACACTTCTGCAGGTCTGAGGACCTCTGCAGCCCGAGGGTCTGAATGGGCACTGTAGAAGCCACAGAGACACACTGATGCCACGGTCCAGAGGGAACCAACCACCTCCAAGCTTTCCCACTCGACTGTGTGTCCCATGGCCCTTAATCCTCACAGGATGGCCTGTGGTCAACAGCACCTTTGTTAACAGGGAGCACGTTACAAGTACAGGCCTCACCTTAAGTCCTACACCCAGTGGTAATGCGTGCGTGCGTGCGTGCGTGCGTGCGTGCGTGCGTGCGTGCACACGTCTGTACCTGTGTCTGCGTACGTATGACAATCTAGACACACACGAAAGATGAGAACGCACCACCACTGACCAGTGCCAAGAAACACATCTATCTAAGGAGTCGGTAGCACATACCCATAACCCCAACAATCAGGAAGCTGAGGCAGGTTCAAAGTCAGCCTCAGCTACATGGCGAGCTTCAGTCTGAGCTACAGTGAGGTACTGTCTCAGGAGAAAAAAAAACAATCAGGAGCTGGCTCGGTGTGCTTACTGCTCTTCCTGAAGACTGGAGTCTGGTTTTCAGACCCACATCAGGCAGCTCACAAGAGTCTCTAACTCCAGCTCCAAGGATCCAACACCCTCTTCTGGCTTCCATGGGCACCTACACTCATATGTGCATATCCACACACATGCACGCACATGCACATCGTTAAAAATGAGAATAAAATTGAAATACATACATTGCACCCATACACGTGCATGGTAAGTTCTGTTTTAAAAATGCCAAAGTGGGAGCTGCTGAAAGCAAAGAGGGAAGAGAATCCCAAACACACAGGACAGAGGCTCCAGGGGCACCTCAGCTGGGGACAGGTCCAGCGCTGACCACAGACGCCATACCTGTCTGTAAGTATCCTGGTGATGCTCCTCATTTCTGGAGTCATAATACTGCTCAATGAAGCCAAAGTACTCCTCCCGCTTCCGCTGCAGGGTCAACTTCCGCCGCTCGGTGTTTGCCGGGAGATAGCCCTAAAGACAACACTGTCCGTCAGAGGATGGGTTTTCACTCTCGCCTGAGCAGTAGCTGGGAAACCACCAAGGAACAGAAAGAAGGACCGCCGGGAGGGCGAGGCGGGTCCCTTTGGGGTCAGGCCACCTGGTGCTCGGCCTCTTCTGGTTAGTGGACTCTGGGTGGGCAGGCGAAGGGAGGCCAGCTTTCCCAACCTGCCCATTGCCTTGGCCCCACACTTCACACCGTGGGGGCTCCCAGAGCTGGCACCGCTGAGCAGTAAATGGAGGCCAGTGGGAGGAATCTGGACCCGAGTCACAGCCTCCAAGGGAACTGGAAGGATCTGGCAACTTCTGTGACACTTCTTGGTACAGATTGCACATTCTTTTCCAGCGTAACACTGGGAACCCTCAGCTCGGCCAGCTGAGCGGAGTCAAAAGGCTGGGACAGAGCTGGCACCCTGGCTTCTGTCTCATTGCCAGCCTGGATCCCATTCTCAACCCCCAGTCTCCTGCCCCCTTTCTGCTCACCAAATTCACCCTGAGCAGCATTTGAACTTCCTAGGAGAGGCAGAGGTACTGACTGCACAGCTGGGAGACCAGGCGTAGGGAACAGTGATGAGACCCCCTCTCCAAGGTCTTGAGTATAATATAGCGTTCCATAGTGAGGGCTGGAGACCTGGCGCGGGGGCTCATTTGATCTGGGGTATGCACATGGCAAACAAGCCTTTGAAAACCTCCACTAAATGAAGGAACAGATTCCAGAGGCTCGAATTCAAGCATCCCAAAGCAGGAGCTGGGGTGCTGCTGAGCGTGAGGAAAGAAGACCTGTGTGGCTCCTGAGAGGCCTGGAGCTGACTCTTCGGAGCTGGGAAATGGACTCGAACACTCAGGAGTGTCGAGGCGTCCTCTAAGCCAGGGCTGGGGTCCTCCTGTTCTGCTCCACCCCTCCCCACATTGTTAAGGAAGTGACACTGTGACCACAGGAGCCAGCTCCCGGCCTTCTCCACATATGCGTGGGAACGCACTCACCTGCAGGCGTGGGAATAAACTCTCAAGGATGTGTCTGTCTCTCTGCACACAGCCTCACAGCTGTGCCAGGCAGCGGGACCAGAGAAGTCTATGGCCTAAGATCAATGTGTCCAGACCAACTTTGGCAGGCAAAGGGCTGTGTGAGGCCCACGCTTCTCCTCACGGTGGGTGGAACTCACCGACAGCAGTCTCCAGGTGACCGGTCGAACTTCCCTGGGAACGCCTGGCCAACTCCACTTCCTCAATTCATCTACACACAGAAAACAGCCTCATTGAGTCAGGGCTTCCCACAAAAGCCCAAAACAAACCTTGGCCAGATGCCTCCTACCACTGAAGATCATCACTACCACCAATGCATGCCTGCTAAGACAAGCCAGGAAAGGTTCCACACCTCAGCCCTGAGCAACAGGAGGCCGGGGCACCTGCAGTAATCACTGGCTCAGAGAATCTGGGGGTGTGTACAGGGAATCATGGAGTTGGCCTGGCCTGGATGCCTTGAGAGGCATGCATCATAGGTGTTTCAGGTTACAGTCTGTGGCTCCTGGGGTACTGTGTGCCCTTTAGTTCCTGAGAGACCGAGACACTCCCTCAGGTAGTGAAGGATTCAGGCTGCCTGTGTATCTCTGTTTCCTAGAAGTCAGAGAAGCATACAGAAGTTTGACAGGTCGGAGACGTGAATCTCGTATACCCTATATAGCCTGCAAACATCACTGTATCCTGGCAACCAGCACTGCATTCTCTTTCTGATAAGGGTAGAAAAAGTCTGATTGCTCTCTCAATAAACTTGTCACAGCCACAGTCCTGCTGTGATCCCTCCAACCTGACCTGGCTAAGACTCATTTCTCATTGTCTGCATCAGGTGGCGCTGGCCCAGTGTGGAGTGGTGTGGACTGGTGTGAGAAGCCCTGGAGGCGGCAGAGACAGAGCTGGAGTAGGTGCCCCACGGTCTGCACAGGGACCCCAGTGACAGCCCTACTGACTCTGGTCCCTATCTCTGATTACAGACTTCTATCTAAAGACTTGGGCATCTCTGCACCGGCACCAGACGGGGGCTGCTAGAAAGTCAAAGAAGGACGAGGGTGGAAGCTTCTGTCCTCTGAGTTCCCACCACCACAGCCTACCTCGCCCAGCGCTCCGGGGAACTCACCTAAGTCGGTGTTGTGGCTAGAAAGGAGCTGACGGAACTTTTCTAGGCGGGTTTTCTCCCGGACTGTCATCGGAGGGGCCCCAGAGGCATTCTGGTCTGAGATCCGGGCGACAAGGGGGATGATGGGCCGGAGAGGGAGAGACTGCTGTTTGTGGAGGGGGTTCCTCAGGCACGTGTCACCTGAGGGATTTGAAAAGAGAGAACTGCGTGGGCAGGCCGTGGATCGGACGCCCTCAGGCCTTCTCGGGCTGGGTGGTATGGTGCCTTCTCCAGGGCACTGCCTGAGGACCCAGCTGAGGGGCAGCGAGAGGATGAGGCCCGGCAGGGCTCTGCTCCCAAGCAGAGGGGCTGCACATGCAGCTGCAGAGGCCAGCTGTGGCCAGCTGACGGGGGCCAGGCAGCTCCCGATGCTGCAGGAACTTCTGAGAATGTGTGTGGAGAAACCGAGGAAGATGATCCACCTTAACCTGGACCTCTCCTCAGGGCCTCGGGGTGAGTGTGGTAGCCACACAACCTCAGGCAGAGCTCTTCTCCCCTCCACCCACCACAGAGTGCACAAAAGGCTAAGCCATGATCCTGCAGAGCACACAGACTGCCCTCTACAGCTCTGTAGCCTGCCCTCAGCCTACCAGGAGCCCTTCGAGGTGGGTAGGAAGCGCTGGCATCAGGAACCCAGTGCTGAGGAGCTGGTTTTTCCGTGCTCCACATCCCCGCTCAAATGAACCGGCTTCGGATTCGGCCAGTTTCCACTGGAGCAGTGGAAACAACCGAGCTGAGCACTGCGTTCTCCTGCAGATGGTCTAAATCGGACGGTGGCCGGGAGTCACAGTGCAGGATGAGCAGGCACCCAGTTTGCCATGTAGAAGGTGCCATGCTGACCATTTCGGCAGGGGTCTCTCACGCGATCCCTTACAACATCTGCTAAGAGTTTCTAACTATCTTACGGAAGAACGAACTCAGCCTGGGGAAGCTGAGGAACTGGGGAGGCAGAGGTGATGCCCTGGGGCTGCCTGACCCCTACACTCTTTATAGTTAATTGCCACAAAAAGAAGCGGCTTCAGGGACTGCCTTCTCAAGGCTGCACCACACTCTTCAATGGCTGGACCTTCAATGCAAACACTGAACACTGAACGGGAAGTAGCCAGCACTCCAGAAGACCGCAACAGCTGCCATAGGCACCTGGCTGGGATGCCCACGGTGACAACGGGGCCTAGAAAATGCAAACAGTCGCAGGGAAGCTTAGACAGGCAGGCATCTCAAGCATCCACTGTGTGCAGGCAGATGTACATGGAGGGAACCTCCACAGGGGGACATGTGGGGGGCCGGCTGCACAGAGCAGCCTGCAGGGATCGTGGCAGGGGCCTTCCTGTCACTGGGAACCTCAGCCATAGCTTGAGCCACCTGGTCAATCAAGGCTGAAAGCCTGTCTCAGACTGGCACTGGGGGTTCAAGCTGGGCCCTCTCAGCAAAGGCAAGTGACAGAATTAAGGTAAGGAGCCTACAGCAAGCTGCTTGGCCTCGTGCAAGGTCTGAAGCTGTGAAAGAACTCCCAGAGCCTGAGGGAGGACACCCTCTGGGGCTCTGACACCCTCCGTCCTTTATGCCCATGACCTGTAACCAGGATGAGGGCACGTCCTTGTCCAGCTCAGAGTAAAACCCTTTGGAGCAGCATTCAGCACGGCAACGGGCCTTTAAATGTACACAGAAAGTCCCCAGACATCCAAAACCATCATCACCCCCAACAGTAACTGAGGCCAGGTTCCCAGATTACAAAAACAAAACAGCTTGGTGGTAGCGCACGCCTTTAACCACAACACGCGGGAGGTAGAAGCAGGCAGATCTCTGCTAGTTTGAGGCCAGCCTGGTCTACAAGGTGAGTTCCAGGACAGCCAGAGCTGTTACACAGAGAAACCTTGTTCTGGGGCGAAAGAGAGAAAAGGAGAGAGAGAGAACCAAACAAAATAGGTCTTTCCTCCCAGCCCACCCAACCTGACGGGTAGGTGACTATCAGGGAGCTGTGACCTGGTCCTGCGGCACACAATTCACAGAAACAGGAAAAAGGCCTCCGTAGTGGGCAGCTGCTCCCCAGGGCTGAGGAGGTGAACCATCTGTGAACTCAGTCACTGACATCTTTAAATACATTTAGTCAGTATTTGTAAAGCTGACCGGACCCAGAGCAGTGTGAAACAGCCTCATCACAGAAAGCTGCGGATGCCACTGCAGGGAAAGGGGGGTGGGGTGGGGAGGATGGCAGGGAATGTCTGTGAGCTGGGAGGGAAAGAGCCAGTGGGAAGGGCAGGGGCAGCCTGCCACCAGTCAGGCTTGCCGGCATCCTCCCCCGCCTGAGGGGGTTTTGTTTTTATTGTTTTTTGTTTGTTTGTTTGTTTTAAATCATCCCATGAAGATCTGCACAGGAACTTCTTTTCTCTAGCTGCGCTCTACTGAGAGGCTGAGGCTATGGGGGGGCAGGAGAGACTCACTGGCGTTCCGGGACAGCTGGGCGTCACTGCTGGACTTTATGACCTTGTAGCTGGCAGGGACGTCTGATGCTGTCGACTGGGACCGTTCGGGTTTTACCCTCAGCTTGCTGTGGTTTTCCAGGACTTGGGCCGCAGTTGCCAAAGCCACTTTTGAGTTCAGAGTTTGGAAAGGAGGTGAGGAAAAGTCCTCTTCCTCATCGTCGCCAATGTCCCAAGCGTCACTGGTATTCCGGGCAAACTCATGGAAACTGGAGGCCTTCTTGTTCTTCAGAGGAACCGAGTTGACCTTTGACCGTTCTTTGATGAAACTTCAAGAGAGGGGACGGCATTACCGAGCAGCGTGACACACCTGACCACCTTCATTAGCATCGTCATATAATAACATAACCAACTACTCCAGCACACACTCAAAGCAAACCACCCAAGGCCGCTGCTTATAAGGAGCATCCCACAGATGCAGAGAGCCGGGTCATCAGCTCTCCACACTCTCCTATTTCCCAGCATCCTCGAACTCATGAAACCATCTGATAAAGCTAAGAGAGTGAGGAAGCCGCGCCACGCTGGTAGCTGCCCCATGCCCCCTCCTGGTCACTGCGCCCTGTCAGGTTCCAGGTGGTAGGGCTTCCTTTGCCTGAGTCACTGAGTGGCGAGGTGGACCACAGCCTGCCCGCCCCCCACTCTTGCCTCACCCCACTTTGGACACACAGAAGCGAGAACTAAGCCTTAACTGTAGAATCCGCTGAGGTGCCGAGCACTTAGGTTTGTTCCACCAACCTAAGGTGGAGTTGCCGCCAGAGGAGGGTGTAAGCCGCTGAGGGGGTAATGCTAACTGTCCGCACACAGCACTAAGTCTCAGAAGGAAACTTCTGAGACTCCAGACTTCTCTGCCAGCCTCCAGAAGATGTCTGAGCTTGGTGTGCTCTGTCTGGGCTTTTGCTTAGTTGTTGTTGTTTTCGAGACAGGGTTTCTCTGTGTAGCTTTGGTGCCTGTCCTAGAACCCACTCTGTAGACCAGGCTGGCCTGGAACTCACAGAGATCCACCTGTCTGGGATTAAAGGCGTGCGCCATCACTACTCGGCTTTTTCTTTTCCTTTTTAAAACACAATGAACTTCAGACCTCACAAAGGAAGCAGCCATATGAAAGCCTACAGCACATGGGAACTGGACCACAGTGGGGTTAAAACATCACTACAACCCTTCACTCACCCCTCAGTGAGGCTGGGCCACTCTAGACAGCAGAGCAGACTGTGCCAAAGAGCCACAGTCCCATTTCTAAGATATCCTCCCCAAGGGATCCAACACCTCTGACTTCCTCGGGTACCTGAACTCATGAACACACACCACCACACACAGACAGACACGCACACACACACAGAGTCACACTACATACACCACACACAGATGCACACACAGTCTCTCTCACATACACACACACACCACACACACACACACACACACACACACACACACACACACACACAGAGTCACACTACACACACACACACAGAGTCACACTACACACACACACACAGAGTCACACTACACACACGCACACACACACACACAGAGTCACACTACATACACCACACACAGATGCACACACAGTCTCTCTCACATACACACACACACCACACACACACACAGAGTCACACTACACACACACGCACACACAGAGTCACACTACACACACACACAGATGCACACACAGTCACACACACACACACACACACACACCACCACACACACACACAATTTTAATAATAAATAATAAATCTTTGGGGCGGGAGAGACCGCTCGATGGTTCAGAGCCCTGGATGCTCTAGCAGAGGACCAGGTTCAGTTCCCAGCACCCACGTGGTGGCTCACTAACATCTGAACTCCCGTTCCAGGGACTCTGACACCCTCTTCTGGCCTCCTCAGCCACCAGGCACAACAACAAAAACATGGTGCTATACATTCATAGAGGCAAACACTCATACACATAAGAAGACAAATCTTTAGAAAATGGATCAAAGCCGGGCGGCGGTGGCACACGCCTTTAATCCCAGATCTCTGTGAGTTCGAGGCCAGCCTGGTGTAGATCCAGGACAGGCACCAAAACTACACAAAGAAACCCTGTCTCAGGGAAAAAAGAAAAAGAAAGAAAGAAAGAAAATGAATAAAAAAAGAAGAAGAAGAAAACACAGTAAATGACACGTTTGAGCGAGACATGGTGAAGGACGTCTTGAAAGAGTGGCCGTGGGTTATACTGTTCGGAACACAGAATAGCTGCCGTTTTATCATTTGACGACACTCCCCAGCTTCACTGCAACGGCTGCTCTACCTACAGAATTGTTTTGGTTGACGTAAGGTCCACACACGTTTAGGACGACACGGAGAATGATACTGGTTAACTGATGAAAAGTGACTTTCAAACAATCCCGGTCCCCTTGTAGCCTCGTATGGCTTCACGTGAACTAGTTCTGTAACTTGGGAGTGGGACCTGGTCCACAGTGTCATTCAGAAGCCTGTCGCGCCAGCAAGTGGCTGGTGGGGCTGCTCAGCAATAACCCTGGTTTTATTTGAGCTATAAAAATTATTGCAGGCAGTATTGCCACTAATAGTAATAATTTAGCAAATTGGAGTCAGTATCCACCACGGACAGGAGATGACTTAACGTGTGCATGCCGTTTAGATAATTAAAGACCGGATGCAGAGGCTTCTACTATGATGGAGATTAACCACGCGGTGATTAATGATGGTCTGGAGCTGAGCAGAGAAAGCAATCAAAATGTCCAAACAAAGGCACTAAAACAAGGGCGATAAATGTTTTACGGCAACAATCTGGGATTGTAAAACAGTCTGGTGCTCCACTCATGGAGCCCCCATGTTCGAGACTACTGAGCCAGCACATACAGGAGAAAGGGAAGCCATTAATCAGAGCCAATTCATTCTGATTTGAAGCCAAGTGAAGTCACCTGACAGCGGCCAGGGGGAGCATCCTGGGCTTTACATTATTAACAAGTGAGAAAACAAAGCTAGTGGAGTTTGCTGGGCAGTCTAGGACAGGGTCATATTCCTGAAGATCTGCCCATCATCAATTAGTGGAAACTCAGTTGATGATGGGCACAGTAAGGGGAGTGACCAGGACCCAAACATAAAATCTGAGCATAAAAGTGTACCCACTGCCTAGAGAATGGGTGGATGGTGGACTTACATGTTAACTACATGGTTCTCAGGCAATTATAAAACTAGCTGGATGGGAGCTAATGGATGCTTTTGCTACAGTAGCAACACTCAACTGCGATGCTTAAATGACGCAGCGCAGGCTGTCAGGCCACTGGGTGGGCACCTCCAGTCTCTGGCCTTTCCCTGGGAGCTGCAGTCATGTGTCACAGGCCTGGGCATCTCACCTCACTACCAAGTTCAAAAGGAAGCAGGAGGCAGATGAATAGCTGCTAATAGTGCCTCCTTTGTAGACTTCATTTCATTCATAATGTCTGTCTGTCTGTCTCGTTAAAAAAGGGCTCCCATGGGGCTGGAGAGACGAATCAGCTAAGAGTGACTGCTGCTCTTGCAGACAATCTGAGTTCACCCAGGTCTAGGAGCTCCCCACTGCCTGTGACTTCAGAATTCCATGGGATCCAATCCCTTCTTCTGGACTATGTGGGCACACTTGCGCTCTCTCTCTCTCTCTCTCTCTCTCTCTCTCTCTCTCTCTCTCTCTCTCTCACACACACACACACACACACACACACACACACACACAATTAAAAATAAGATAAAAATCTTTTTAAAAGTTTCCATGAACCCTACCCACTGGTAAGTCCACCCTAAACCAGTCACTGGGTTACCAAAGGTCTATGAACTAAGGCTTAAACCAATGCTAACACCTTCCCTAAGAGCATGGCTGCTTACTCAACATCTGAATAAAATCAGGGCTCTTGCACAAGAGGACAAGCAGCCTGCTACATAGTCAATGCAACAGAGCCCAGAGGAAACAGAATTCACTGTATGTAGTGGCAATGTTACACAACCATCATAGAAAACAAAGTGGGGGGGCAGAGAGGGGGAGTGTCTGAGCATCGGAGTGCTGGCCTATTATGTGCAAGGCCCTAGACAGGAGGTGAGGGAAGGGGGAAAGGGAGAAAGGGAGGAGCTTAAGGCATATGTTGGTGCATGCCCATAGTCTTAGCTCTTGGAAGGCTGAGGCAGGAAGGCCTCAAAAGGATCAGACTGCAAAACCAGCTTGGCTTACAATACACAGTAAGATCCTGTCTCAAGAATCACCCCTTCATGGGGCTGGAGAGGTGGCTTAGAGGTTAAGAACACTTGCTTTTGTAGAGGAACTGAGTGCAGTTCCCAGCACCCACATGGTGGCTCACAATTGCCTGCAACTCCAGTTCCAGAGGATCCAGCTTTCTCATGTACCCACAAGGTGCATATACATAAACTCAGGCAAACACACATACATACAAATTAATTTTTCAAAAAACTGCTCCTTTGGCCAGGATAGTGGCGCACGCCTTTAAAATTCCAGCACTATGGAGGCAGAGGGAGGTGGATCGCCGTGAATTCGAAGCTAATACACAACGAGAATCTTCAGAGGGAGAAGATTGCTCCTGGTCCACCCAGGGCAGAGAAGCAGCTGGAAAGGCCAGACAGGAAACATCACCTCAGCACCTAGAGGAGGCGGCAGCGGGTGAGGGAGAAGACAGTGAGGGACAAGGTCTTGACTTACTTTTTAGTGAGCCGAGGATCCAGAGGCGGGTGCTGAGCTCCATACACGGGCTGAATGCTAAAAGCAGGGGAGGACATAAGTTAGTGAGGACGCTAAATGTGCCAGCTGAGAACCTGATGTCACACTGAGCTCTCGGACTTGGAAGAGTAGCCTGCTTCCAAAAAAATGACACCCAAGTCCTTCCAAAAGACAGGAGCCTGCCCTTCGAGACCACCCTGAACAACGCTCCTTTTCCCGGGGGAAGTCCCAGTGCCGCAGCGTTCCTGACCAGCAGGCAGTCCTGTCTTTAGGAAAAGCCGCATGGCCTGCCCAGTGAGACGCCTTGGCTGGAAAGTGCCTGCTGTCCACCCCCAACGATCAGTCTAAGTTGGTGAGTGGTGGTGCGTCTGCAATCCCAGTATTCTCACGGCGGCGAGAGGGGAGAAGACAAGAGAACCGCCTGGAGGGTCACAGGCCAGCCAGCCAGGGATACACAGCAGGGCAGGACAAGAAGGTGGGAGACAGAGGCACCCCCGGAAAGGTCCTTTGACTGCACATGCTCCACGGCACCCATTCCCCAACACACGGTAACAGTAAATCAAATAAAGGAGGGGGCAGGAGAGACTGCAGGCTGTAGAGCCAGGGAAGGCAGAGCTCCAACTCCTGTGCTATCGGCCATTCCCGCTGTGGCCCTGCAATAGTACTGGATTCCTCAGAGGCCACCTTTTCACTGTACAGCGAGGACTCTGAAGCCGACCTCTAGAGAAGAGTGGGTCATGCTTCCCCAGGCACTTCCGTGGTGTGACTTTTCCTGGAAGATGGGAATGATGAACAGCCCTTCTCCCCGGACAGGACATCAACCCGACCCAAGGGAACCATCCCACCCAAGTCCAAGCGAGCGGGTGAGCTAGCTGCCCGGCGTTACTCACAGAAGCATGGTGGCTCAAGGGCTGTGGCGTCACGGAAAGCCACGCTAGCATGGACCCCTCATGAAAGTGCATACCTGCAGAGCTCTGCGCAACTCCCAGGCTGCCCAACTGGAGACACTTCCCTTTTCCTGGCCATAGCTTACTGTTTTCGTAAGCGTGGGGAGCGGGATTGTGAATCCTGCAACTTTCTTACCTTTTGAGAGAGTTTGTAAACTGTGTACCTCCCAGAGTTTTAAGGACCCCCTGGCTCCAGGAGCTGATGTTCCGAAGGGGGAAGCCTACATAGCACCTCTATTAAGATCTGCTTAAAGCCGGGCGGTGGTGGTGCACGCCTTTAATCCCAGCACTTGGGAGGCAGAGCCAGGCGGATCTCTGTGAGTTCAAGGCCAGCCTGAGCTACCAAGTGAGTTCCAGGAAAGGCGCAAAGCTACACAGAGAAACCCTGTCTCGAAAAAAACAAAAAAAAAAAGAGAACTGCTTAGACGTTAAAAACCTCTTTTCCATAAACTCCAGTTCTGCTAAAAAGCAATGCCAACAGTACCACAATGTGGCCATCTCCAGGAGAAATGAGAGATGTATAACCTAAAACCAGTACTTTCACTCCCAAATAGCTATCTTTAAAAATAAAGCTGTTGGCCAGGTGTGCTGGCACACCCCTTTAACTCCAGCACTCAGGAGGCAGAGGCAGGTGGATCTCTGTGACTTTGAGGTCAGCCTGGTCTACATAGAGTTCTAGGCCAGCCAGAGATACACTGAGAGATGCTGTCTCAAAAAAAAAAAAAAAATGTTTATATGCATGGGCGTTTTGCCTGCATCTCTGTCTGTACACCACTTAGGTGCCTGGTGCCTAAGGCAGCCAGAAAAGGGAACTGGATCCTTTGGAATTTAATTTACAGACAGTTGTAGGGCACCGTGTAGGTGCTGGGAACTTCTGCACCATCTCTCCAGACCCCTCTCCCCAAATACCTACCTTAAGAAAAATGCACAGGCATGTGTATCAGGAGGCCTATCTAAAACTCTTCTAAAGCCGTGGTTCTTCTGAATCTCCAAGGAGAAACACCTTAAACGTCCCCCTACACTGACTATGGAATAAACCATAACATGTTAATAGAACATCATGTACCAGTGACACTAGGAAATAAGCCTGGGAGTAACAATGTGACTCCATCTCTAAGCGTCTGAGCGAAAGCTAGGTCTACAGAGTGAACACTGTATCTTTCCCTTCTGGGTGTGGCCCAGGCCTTTAATCCCAGAACTTGGGAGGCAGAGGCAGGTGTATCTCTGTGAACTGAAGCCCAGCCTAGTCTACAGAGTGAGTCCCAGGCTAGCCAGGACCACATAGTCTCAAACACAAAGGAACGGCTAACAAAAAAGGATGTGGCTCTCTACGGAAGGGAGGTGTAGGGGACAAAAAAGAAAACCAGGGGCTTCTGAGAAGTGAATACTTCTGTTCATGTTGGTTATCCATCAGGCCATTACACCACACATCTGTGTTTCATGTACTTTTCTGTGATGTAATATGTCACAATAAAAACGACCTAAATTTTCAAGACGGATCAGATAAAGAAAGGCACCTGCTGTCAAGCCTGAGGACCTGAGTTCAAGCCCAGGACTTGCAGATGGAAAGAGAGAACCAATTTCTGTAAATTGTCCTCTTAGTCCACACATGTATCTTGACATGTTCACACCCACGCACATACACAATAAATAAATAATTATAATCAAAAAAGAGTAACAATTACTAGAACACATACAATTTCCAAATGACTAGATTATATACATGTAGGCACAGTCTAGTCCATAATATGAATTTTGTTTTCTTATTTATTTTTTTGAGACAGGGTTTCCCTGTGTAGTTCTGGCTGTCCTGGAATTCGCTCTGTAGACCAGGCTGGCCTCGAACTCAGAGATCCACCTGCCTCTATCTCCCAAGTGCTGGGATTAAAGGCATGCGCCACCATTGTCCAATGAAAGATTTTTTTTTAAAGATTGAAAAGAAAACTCAGACCAAATGTTAGTTATTCTGATAACTATAAATGACCTGAATTGACTTTTAAAAGAAAATAGATCTCTATCAGCAGGAGCTAGTTAAATAAAGCACAATCATCTTACAAGACCAAGACCAGTCTGTCCCACAGACATGAAGTAAATGCCTACTTAACTGCAGAAGACGCGGTGTTATTCAGTACTCTCTAGAGGAACATGAGTCTACACATAAAGGAAGGGATGGATTAGAATGGCTACAGGCTGTGCCCCAGCTAGTCCACAACAGCTGTCTACCAACTGGAGGGCCAAGAATCCAGTAGTTCAGTCCACACGGCTGGATGTCTCAGCTGGTCTTGAGCAGACTCTAACGTCAGTGAAGGAATGGACTTGCTCACCAGAGCAAGAACAAGCAGGCCGAGAGAGCAAGCTCCCTTCTTCCACACCCTTTACAGGCCGCCAGCGGCAGGTGTGGACCAGACTGGAGGCAGACCTTCCCGCATTCTCAGCAGAGGAATATCAAAAGGCTGAGAAACAAAGAAATGTTCAACATCCTTAACCAGAAGGGAAATGCAAATCAAAACTACTTTGAGATTCCATCTTACACCTGTCAGCATGACTAAGACCAATAACACAAGTCACAACTCACGATGGTGAGGATGTGGAGCAAGGGGAAACCCCTCCATTGCTGGTGGAAGTGCAAACTTGTACAGCCACTATGGAAATCACTATGGTGGGTGATTCCCCAGAAAACTAGGTCTCAATCTACCTCAAGACCCAGCTACACCACTCCTGGGCATGTACCAAGAGGTACTCTGTCCCACCACAAGGACACTTGCTCAACTAGGTCTCAGCAGCTTTATTTGTAACAGCCAGAAAGTGGAAACAACCTGGATGTCACTCAACTGAAGAATGCATAAAAAAAAATGTGGCATATTACACAATGGGGTATTACCCAGCTATTAGGAAAAAATGAATTCATGAAATCTGCAGGCAAACGGATGGACCTGAAAAAAAAATGATCCCAAGAGAGGCAATCCAGACCCAGAAAGGCAGACATGGTCTGTACTCACTTCTAAGTGGACATTAGACATAAAGTAAAGGACAACCATGCTACAGTCCACAGACCCAGAGAGGCAGACATGGTCTGTACTCACTTCTAAGTGGACATTAGACATAAAGTAAAGGACAACCATGCTACAGTCCACAGACCCAGAGAGGCTAAGCAACAAGGAGGGATCTAGGGGGCATGCATGGATCTCCCTGGGAAGGAGAAATCCATTTTTCAGATGGACTGGGTGTGGGTGTGTGGTGATATTTTGTTTGCTCTCTAACAAATAAAGCTTGCCTGAAGATCAGAGGGCAGAGCTAGCCATTAGTTAACCATAGAGGCCAGGCCATGGTGGCACACGCCTTTAATCCCAGCACTAGGGAGGTGGAGACAGGAATATCAGGTGGGTGGAGACAGGAGCTCACTCTTTCAGTCTGAGGATTCCTTGAGGTAAGAAGTCTTCCTAGTGGCTGCTGTTCAGCTTCTCTCATCTTTCAGCTTTCACCTGATATCCGGCTCTGGGTTTTTATTATTCAGACCAATTAGAATGCGAGCTACATGGGTGGTGATGGGAACAGGAAGGATCAGGTGGGGGAGGGACGGAGGGAGGGAGTGAGTACAGGGAGAGACAGCTGGAACAGGGGGGGATCTAGGGGGAGATGTGGAAACCTAGTACAGTGGAAACTCCTGGAACCTATGCAGGTGACTACAGGGAAGATTCCTAGTCATGGAGGATATGGAGCCTCAACCAACCATCTTCAGGTACTTGGCAAGGCTCCAGTGGTGGGACCAGGACACCAAACCAGGCATAAAACCTTCAACCCACACCTGTCTGGCCTGCAGTATGTGCTGGGGCAATGGTGGCTCAGAGCTTTGGGGAGCGGCCGACCAATGACCGGTCTAACGTGAGGCCCAAGCCACAGGAGGGAGCCCATGGCTGACACTGCCTGGATGTCCAGGAACCGGAAGGTGGATGGTTTAGGGAACTAGGGTAAAACCAAACACCACTGACAAAACCCAACCAACCAACCAACCAACCAACCAACCAACCAACCAAACCCCAAAACAACAAAAAGTCAACGGCGTGACTCCTGAGGACATTCTGCTACACTCACAGACCTGCCTGGCCCAACTGTCCTCAGAGAGGCTTCCCCCAGCACTGATGGGAGCGGTGGCAGAGAGCCACACCCACACATTAGGCAGAGCTCAGAGATCCCAAGGAAGAGGGGAGGAAGGATTGTAGGAGCCAGAGGGGTTGAGGACACGACCCACAGAGGTGACTAGGTAGGGCTCCTGGGGCTCCCAGAGACTGAAGACACAATCAGAGAGCATGCACAGGTCCGCCCTAGGTCCTGTGCTATGGTTGTTTAGCTTGGGGTGTTTGTGCGACTCTTAACTGGGAGTGAGTGGGCTGTCTCTGACTCTGCTGCCTGCTCTTGGGATCTTTTTCCTCCTACTGGGTGGCCTCATCCAGCCTTGATATGAGGCTTTGTGCCTGGTCTTATTGCATCTTGTTATGTTCTTGGGAGGCCTGCTCTTTTCTGAAGTGAAACAGAAAAACAGTGGATCTGGGGAAGAGAGGAAGTGGTGGGGGGGATCTGGGGAGAGTGGAGGGAGGGGATGCTGCAGTCAGGATGCATTGTATGAGAGAAGAATTTAAGTGGGTCTTCTCACTTCAAATGATTTAACTTAAAAAAAGTTGCAGCTAGGCAGAGGTGGTACATGCAGAGGCAGAAGCAGGCAGATCTCTGAGTTTGAGGTCTACAGAGCAAGTTCCAGGACAGTCAAGGCTATACAGAGAAAACCTGTCTCAAAAAAAAAAAAAAAAAAAAAAAAAAAAAAAAAAAAAAAAAGCCAGAGCCCCCCCCTCAAAAAAAAAAGAGGAAAGAAAACAAGGGGGGGGGCCCTCACAGGTGTACCCAGCATTTGGGTTTAGTTGACTCCAGATGTGGTCAACCTGACAACCGAGAATAATCTCACAGATGCAAAACTGTAAGGACTCCGTAGATTTTGTAAAACTATTAAAATTAAGGCGTGCTCACATATTTGTATCTATGATACAAGGGACACACCAGCAGCAGTGCTTTGGTGGCCAGGCTGCAGAGCGGGGCAGGCCTCAGGGAGAGCGGTCTCCCTGTAAACCGTGCGCCTTTGTGTGCCTTTGTGTGCCTTTCTGTCCTAGTGGCTTCTGGAGGCGCCACCTTTACAAGACACAAACCAAGCAATCCTGACAGTGGTGAGAGGCTTTGGCTCAGCTCCCGGTGGGCGGTGAGCAGGCTGTGGGTGGGGCCGCACACAGGAGAACTCAACCCAGCACATGCTGCCAGGAGACCCTGGCTCGCTTCCTCCCTCTCTGTGTACAGTTTAATCTTCACCCAGTGTTTAGGAAACAGAACCAAGTCTCTTTCTGAGACTTACTCATTTTTATTCATGTGCCTGCATGTGTGCCTGTGTGTGTGCCTGTGTGAGCATGTATGTGCCACGTGCATGTAGTGCCCTCAGAGGCCGGAAGAGGGCATAAGATCCTCTGGAACTTGAGTTAAAGATAGTTGTGAGCCCAGGCACTCGCTCTATGAGAACAGTGAATGCTCTTAATCACTGAGCCATCTCTCCAGCCAAATTCACCCAGATTTCTGTTTCTTGTGACAGAGGAAATCCGTAAGATGCTTTCAAATAAGAATGTGGGCCGGCCAATCCTTTCCACATGATATCATTCTTACTTTTTAGAGCAGCATAGGAGATGTTAGATATCATCGTGACAGTTTCCAACAAAGTGTCCACACTGTTTCTTTTAGTTCAGAGGGAATCTTCTCCCCTGTGAGTCTAAGTTCTGGACATTCTGGCCCTTTCAGCTGTGAGAATGTCGACTCCCTGGACCTCTCTGGAAGATTACTAAGTGATTCATCCCATATGCTGCCACAGAAGCATTACCCTGAAAGGCTGTGCCAGTGTGTTCCTGGCACTTCCTGGGCAGAGGAAAAGGACAGGAAAAAGCCCAGAGGTACTAGAATACAGGGAAAGTCTAGCTCACAGAGGGAGAGAGAGGGAGGCTTAAACAAAAACAAAAATTAAAACCTAACCACTGAGACCCAGGGGGGTCATGGGTTTACATTTTAATGTCTTCAGAGTCTTAGACTCAAGCACTTGAACTCCCAAGTCCAAAGACCTCTGCAGTCCAACATTAATGCTGGACAAGGCAGGAGGCTCCCACCAGGCCAGTTAGGTTAGCTGACTGGATAAAAAAGGAAGATCCTCGGATCCTCTCGAAGAAAGGAGACCCAATCGTATGGGCCTGAGGGCCAGAGGCCATCAGCCATGAGGAAGAGGCTCTTCTGCTCCAGGAGACTATTTTTCAAAGATGCTGGCCGATGTGCTGGCATAGCCAGAAAGGCTGAGATAAATGATGGGCCTCAGCAGCAGAGGCACTGGAGCCCTAATTGAATTTGTTAGGGTGTTCTTGAACTAGACCATGATGTATCTGAACCAGGGATAGTTCGTATAATAAATCAGTTTGCTGAACCTCAACAAGACAGGTGGGGAGTTAGAAAAGGAGAAGAAATCGAGATTACCGCAGGGGCTGGACCAAGACAGACTGCAGAGCAGGAGAGCGAAGGTGCTCATTCACTGACGTCATAATTCACTTGTGAGGGGCCTGAGAGAAGCCTCAGTGGTTCACAGTGCTGGCTGCTCTTCCAAAGGTCATGGGTTCAACTCCCCGCACCCACATGGTAGCTCAAAACTCCATTTCCAGAAGACCTGACACCCTTTTCTGTCCCAGACATACACACAAAATATATATTTTTTTAATTTTAGTATAATAATTCACCTATGAGCCTGTGCCAACCAGGCCCCCTGAGAGCCCCACACTCAATACCAGGGAAAGCTGGTCTCCACTCAACTTTTTTTTTTTTTTCCCAGAGCTGAGGACCGAACTCAGGGCCTTGTGCTTGCTAGACAAGCACTCTACCACTGAGCTAAATCCCCAACCCCTCCATTCCACTTTTATTTATTTATTTATTTATTTATTTATTTATTTATTTATTTATTTATTTATTTATTTATTTTTGAGACACAGAGTTTCTCTGTGTAGCTTTGCGCCTTTCCTGGAACTCACTTGGTAGCCCAGGCTGGCCTCGAACTCACAGAGATCCGCCTGCCTCTGCCTCCCGAGTGCTGGGATTAAAGGCGTGCACCACCACTGCCCGGCTCCATTCCACTTTTAAATTGACATTCATCACTGTGGGGGTCAGGTTGGGTAGCAGCATACATCTGTAATTCTGGAACTCGGGAAGCTGAGACTAGCCTTGGCTACAGGGAGTACACCAGGTCAGCCTAGACTACAGTATGAGATTTACCTCAAAGGAAAAAAAAATCTTTTTGCTCAAAGTGTAAAAGCATTTTATCACCATTTTCAGACAAAAAGCAAAGTACGGGGAAAAAATAATAAACACCCATGAAGTGAGGGTCTGGCTTCATGTTAACAGCTGCCGGATTTCCAGCCTCTGAGGAACACAGGTCACTAGGGAGACCACTGATTTCTGTCGCAATCCTTCCCCACAAGCCAGCCCTCCCTCAGGGACCCTCAGTCCATTCGCACTCTTCGTTTCACTGATCTCTTTCCTTTACTGTTAGTGTGTGCTGTGTGTGTGATTCTGCCTGTAAGTACAGATGCCATGCCACGTGGGTGGAGGTCAGAGAACAACTCTCAGGAATTATTCCTTCCATCATGGGTTCTAGGGATCAAACCCAGGTTGTCAGGTCTGTGGAAGTGTGGGAGCAGGTCCCTTTCCCACTGAGCCCGATCACTAGACCTAATTAATGTCTATGTGTCTCCTTTCTTCTCCTTCTCCTCCTCCCTCCTCTTCCTCCTTTTCTTTTTCTTGTGATGCTGGGAGATCAAGGGCTTCAGCTCCCAGAGACAAGCACCCTAACATGGGCTCCAGGCCCAGCCCAGCAGGATTCCTCCACACCTGGCTGTTTTCACTGAGCCACGTGTTTCCGCCCAGCTCCACGGTCACTTTATCTGATTACAAGTGTGACATTTGCTTAGTGGAAAAACTGGAAAGCCGGTCACTTGTTGGTCTTCAGCAGGGGAGGGAGGCACCAGTGCTGAGCACATTTTCAGCTTCTGGAAAGCTGTGGTCTCTGTCTGTGGCTCCCTCCTGCCGTGGTAGAATGCAGCACACACCAGCAGGTGTCTACTGTCCCGAGTGGGTAGGGTCAGAACTCACAGACCTGGGCTCTGCTTAAGCTAACTGTTCTCTAGGAGAGCTGAAAGCCAGAGACTGGCATGCTGCAGCCTGGAGGACACCCCACACACTCTGACAGACAGCACGAAGCCAAGGGGCTAGCCTCTGCCATGCACTGAGAAGACAAACCCACAGAAAGTGTAGCCAGGTGTCTTACCCACTTGCAGTAGTGGGAAAACTTTGGTGGGGAACCCAGCAGGTGTCTGGTGCTGACACGGGAGCTGAGCAAACACTGGAGCAGAGCTGTCCGTTTTAAATGCCAAGGCATTGGCAACAGGACTCATTTACACGGATGCTCCATGGAAACCTGCCAGACCCCAAGATTCGCTGTTTCGGCGAGAATCAGTACTTCCCAGTCACTTACTTTATCAGCAAAAACATTTCCAAGCCCAAAATGGGATGTAATAAACCTAACCAGGCAAACTCCAGCCATTATGCTGGTCTCCTGTCAGATTCCTAAATGCTATGAAAAATGACCAAATCGACAGGGAGAGATTTTATTTAAAAATACACGAGTGACCATGTACTTCAAGACTGGCTACTTTTCTCAACGTTTTCCTTTTTCAGTGTGGGGGCAGAACCCAGTGCTGGGCAAACGACCACATCCGAAGCCCCTCAACTTCTCAATAACAACTTTTTTCCCTATAGTCCAGACCGTTCTTGAGCTCCTGATCCTCCTGCCTCCACCATACAAATTCTAAGATTCCAGACAGTGGGGGCTAGCACCTTAACTTCTATTAATACTAATAATGACTCCCGTGACCTTTTTTTTGTGGAGACTCGGGTAGCATAGGGTGATCTCTAATTTCACATGTAGCTGGTCATCCCACTCACCTCCCCAGTGCTGTGATTACAAGCATGTACCACACATGGCTTTATGTGGTGCTGGGGGCTAACCCCAGGGCTTCCTGCACACTACCCAAGCACTCTACCAACTGAGGTATGCCCCAGCCCTCACTGACTTTAATGGCCAGCCTTCGGGGGCTGGAGAGACGGTTCAGCTGGTAAGAGTACTGGCAGCTCCTCCAGATGACCCAGACTCCAATCCCAGCACCCACATGGTGGCTCACAACTGTCTGGAACTCCAGTTCCAGAGGATCCAATGCCCTCTACTGACCTCCATGGGCACTGCATGTACGTGGTGCACAGACACACACAGGAAAAGCACCCATACACAGAAAATAAAAATAAATAAAATCTCAAAAAAAAAAATTACTAACAAGCTTTTTGCTTAAAGGAAAGAGAAGCCGTTCCAGCAGGCCTGGAGATAAGCATATGGGGTGACCCAGTTCCCCTCTTTGTCTCTCCTATTCCTTGGACTGCAGAAGCTGCTCTCATAACAACCAGGACTGAGGGGAGTGAGAAGCGCACTGACAGGGAGAGCTCTGGGCAAGGAGTCCTCAAGTCTGCTCCATGGCCTCCCACCGGCCTCAGTTTTTGTTTTTTGTTTTTAAGATCTTACTTTTTAAAAATTATTTATTTTTATTTTATGTGCATTGGTTGAACCAGGTCCTCTGGAAGAGCAGTCAGTGCTCTTAACTTCTGAGCCATCCCTCCAGCCCCTGGCCTCACTTTTCTGATCTAAAGGGTCTTAGCTTCAAGTTCTAGCATCTGGTCATTCTGCCACACTCGGCAGCTCACCCAGGCACAAGAGAGTCCATCTTCTGTTCCTGCCCCCAAATCTGCTCAACAATCACACCTGGTGAGTGGGAGCTGATGAGTGAATGCAACGATCACCTTCAGAACTGGTCCAGACCTTACAGCTCACTCAATCCAAGCCCCATTCCATAGATAAGGAAATCAAGTATGGCGGAGATCAGTATTTTGATGTGGTGGTTTGAATAGGTATGGCCCCACAGACTCATGTGTTTGAGTGCTTGGCACACAGGGAGTAGGTGTGGCCTTGTTGGAGTAGGTGTGGCCTTGTTGGAGGAAGTGTGTCACTGGGGGGGGGGGGGCTCTGAGGTCTCAGAAGCTCAAGTCTTGCCAGTGTGTCGCAGTCTCTTTCTGCTGCCTGAGGATCAAGATGTAGAACTCCAGCTCCTTCTCCAGCGCCATGTCTGCCTGCACACAGCAGTGCTTTCTGCCTTGATAACAGACTAAACCTCTGAAACTGTAAGTCAGCCCCAATTAAATGTTTTCCTTTGTAAGAGTTGTTGTGGTTGCCGGGCTGTGGTGGCGCACGCCTTTAATCCCAGCACTCGGGAGGCAGAGGCAGGCGGATCTATGTGAGTTCAAGGCCAGCCTGGGCTACCAAGTGAGTTCCAGGAAAGGCGCAGAGCTACACGGAGAAACCCTGTCTCGAAAAACAAAAAAAAAAAAAAGAGTTGTGGTCATGATGTCTCTTCACAGCAATAGAATACTGATTGAGATAGAAGTTAGTACCAGGGAACGGGGGATTGCTGTGATAGGCCCGACCATGCTTTTGTCTGGAGGAATTTGGACTTTGTGTTAGGAAAGCAATGGAATGCTTTGGGCACTGCTGAATGGGCCATCCTAGTGCGAGCATGGAGGACAGTGGTGCTGAGGGTGATTTAAACCATGGGGGCCTGGCTCAAGAGGTTTCAGAAGAGAAGAATTTTAATATGTTGCCTGTAGAGTATTCTTGTGATACTTTGGTGAAGAGTGTGGCTGCTTTTTGCCCTTGTCTAAAGTCTGCCTGAGGCTAAAGTGAAGAGTTTTGGATTAATTCCGTTGGCAGAGGAAATCTCAAAACAGTCTAGTATAGACTCTGTTGTGTGACCATTAGTGTTAACGTTAATGAAGATTTATCATGAAAAAGAACAAACTGAGCAAGGAAAATCACAAAATGTACAGATTGAGGAGAGAGGGGGCACCAGAAAATGTAATGGAGCTAAATCCTATGTTCAAGAAGATAAACAGATTAAAGAAAAGCTGGATGTTAAATGGAATAAAGGGAGTGGTGACCTCAGGGCAAGATCCCACTCAGCTAAGCTTCCAACTTGTGAGAAGGAATTAAAGAACAGCTTAGGTCCAGGCATGGTGGTGCATGTCTTTAATCTCAACACTAGTTTGAGGCCAGCCTGGTCTACAGATCTAGTTCCAGGACAGCCAAGTTTACAAATTTAGGCAGTGAAGGAAACCATTGAAAACAGGAAGCTGGTGAATATATACTTGAACAAGCGGGCCATGCTCCAGCCTCAGCAAGCAGCAGGATTGGCAGCTTCAGTCACATGGTTCTGGCCTTAGAGTCAAGTTATGAAACCTCCCTCCACAACTAAGGAAAGCTGCTGAGGTCAGGTGTGTGTCAGGGGTGTCCCTGCATGGAGGCCCAGAGAGGCATGAAGCTGTGAAGAAGCCTGGATTTCCTTGGAGACCCCAAGATGCTGGCAATGCCAGAGTCATGCATGGGATACCTGCCGAGGAGAGCTGCTATCAGGGAGTGGAACCAGCCCAAGAGAGAGAAGTGTGCTGCAGTCATCAAAGGCTGGGGAAAGGAGCTGGAGATCTGAAGAGCGCTTTGATGTCAGACATGGAGGCCCAGAGTTCGGAGTCTGCCCAGCTGGTTTTTGGTTTTTCTTTGGTCCAGCGTTTCCGCACTCTGCTCCCTTTCCTCCATTTTGGAACGGTAATGTACACCCTGTGCCACTGTTTGTTGGAAGTATGTGATCTGTGTTTGGTTGGAACCTCCAGCTCACTCCTGCTTCATATGGAAAGCCCCATTCTTGTCTCTCTTTCTCTCTCCAAACCCCACCCTCTCGGAGAATCTCCAACAAAGGGAAGGTACCAAAAAGCCCATTCTGTATTCTTGGTGGCTATGGCAGCTCCTCCCCTGAGGCTGCCAGCCACGCAAGTCCCCATCTAAAGCGGTCAGCTTTTGAACATACTTGGGCACGAACCCAGCTTGTGGCAGACACATCATCACCCCTCGCCTACAGCCTACATAACCTCCCTGCTTTAGTTCACCCATGTCATGTGGCTTCTCTGGCCTTGGGAGTTGCTTTTACTTTTTCAATTCAGCTTGACCTGGCTTACTGCATTAGCAGAGAAATTACTGGGGTACAGAAAACCTATTAATCTGCTTTTCATTTTGATTTTATAAGAGATTACAATTAAGAGAATGCATGGATCTCAGAAGAGACTTTGAACTTCAGACTTTAAACACTGTTGAGATTGATAGACGATGCGGACTTTGAAGTTGGACTGAATGCATTTCATATAATGTTATGGCTACAAGTCTATGGGGGCCAGGAAGTGCAATGTGGCGGTTTGAATGGATGTGGCCCCAGAGTCACGTGTTTGAGTGCGTGGCCCACAGGAGGTGGCACTGTTAGGAGGCATGGCCTTGTTGGAGTGGGTGTGGCCTTGTTGGAGGAAGTGTGTCACTGTGGGGGCAGGCTCTGAGGTCTCAGAAGCTCAAGTCTTGCCAGTGTCCCAGTCTCCTTCTACGGCCTGCAGATCTCGCAGTTCCTTCTCCAGCACCACGTCGGCCTGCACACTGCCACACTCCCCTCCATGACGATAATGGACTAATCTTCTGAACTGTAAGCCAGCCCCATTAAATGTTTTCCTTTATAAAAGTTGCTGTGGTCACAGTGTCTCTTCACGGCAACAGACACCTAAACTAAGACACTTGACTTATTTTTTATTATATTGCGTGCACACACCGCCCCCCCCCAACACACACGCCATACATATGGAGGCCAGTGGACAGTTTGGGTAGTCAGTTCTCTCCTTCCACCATGGAGGTCCTGGGGACTGAACTCGGGTCTTCAGGCTTGGTGGTAGCGCCTTTGCCTGCTTCACTTGGCTTCTTCTCTGAAGATCAGTACTTGGGAGTGACCCCTCCTCCCTCCACCTACTCCCTGCTTGGATGATCAGCAAGTCTCTTGGCTCTGAACTCAACTGCTCTTCCCTGCCCCCTGCCAGCTCAGGCCTTACTACCTTGGATGATCAGCAAATCTCTTGACTCTGAACTCAACTGCTCTTCCCTGCCCCCTGCCGGCTCGGGCCTCACTACCTTGCTCACTGTGAGCAGCTTAGTGGTGAACAACTAACTCGCCTCCCCAGCCTGTCTTCCCAGAACTCAGAGGTGGCCCAGCAGGGTTTGGCAACATGTAACACATGTGAGAAAGGTATCTGTCCCAATATCTGGTCACCTTCCTGACACTAAGTGGACAAAAGTGGGAGTGGGGGAGGGTTTTAAATGTCCTGTACCCACTGAAGACACAGGACCAAGTCACTCACTTTCTCAGGTTGGCTAGAATGGGTTTCCCTGATGCTGGAACTAACCCTTGACCTCAGGGGTCAACCACTGAGCTACATCTCCAGCCTTCAGTTTAGTTTTTTGAGACAGGTCGCCTAGCTAGGGAAGTGTCAGAACTGGGATTTTAACCTAGGCAATCAGGTGACAGAGAGTGCGTTCTGTAACCGTGGTACCTGCTGCTTATCTGCCCACACTGACACAGTGACCTAAGCTGAGTGCAGTGGCGCACGCCTTGAATCCCAGCATTCAGGGGCACAGGCAGGTGATCTCTGTGAGTTCGAGGCCAGCCTGGGCTACACAGTGAGCTACATAACAACACATTGTCTGAAAATAAATATTTTTCAGAATGTCTTGAAATCAGGGACAAGAGAGAAGGCTCAGTGGTTAAGAGCACTGGCTGTTCTTGCAGAGGACCTGGGTTCAGTTCTCAGCAGCCATGTGGCACTCTCAATCACCTGCAACTTCAGTTCTAAGGGATCTGACGCCCTCTTCTGACTTCTGCAGGTACTGCACACACACGATTCATTTACATGCGTACAAAACACTCATATATAAATTAAAAATAAATAAATCTTTTTAAAAGTATTTTGAAATTAGTGGTGATGGATGGCCAAAAACATACTTTCAGGATGAATTCCCTGCACACCACTGAACCATATATTTAAGGGTGAATTTGGGGCCGGAACAATGGCTCCACACTTAAAAGCACCCATCACTCATGCAGAGTACCCAAGTTTGGTTCCCAGCACCCACAGGACAGCTCACAATTATCTTTCGTAATTCAAATTCCGGGGGATCCAATCCCTCTTATGACTTCTGCCACCAGCACAGGTGTGCACATGTGTACAGGCATACGTGCTGGCAGAACACTCGGACACTTAAAATAAACCAAGGCTGGCGGCGCACACCTTTCATCCCAGCCCCTGAGAGGCAGAAGCAGGTGCGTCTCCATGAGTCGGAGACCAGCCTGGTCTATATAGTGAGTTCCAGGCCAGCCAAGGGTACTTAGTAAGACAAACTAATTAATTAATTAATTAATCTAAAAAAAAAAGAGTGAATTTTTTTTTATCTCAGTAACATTTTTTAAAAAAAGAAAAACATGGGCTGGAGGGATGGCTCGGAGGTTAAGAGCACTGACTCTTGGCTAATCTTCCAGAGGTCCTGAGCTCAATTTCCAGCAACCACATGGTGGCTCCCAGCCATCTGTAATGGGGTCCGATGCTCTCCTCTAGTATGCAGGCATACATGTCATAACACTGTATACATGATAAATAAATAAATCTTAAAAAAAAAAAAAAAAGAAGAAAGAAAAAGAACGCTTCAGGGCTAGAGAAATGGTCAGCAATTATGAGCACTGGCTGCTCTTAAGGTGACCCGGGTTTGATTGCCAGCAGCCACGTGGTCACAGGGTCCCAGAGCATCTGATGACCTCTTGTGGCTTCAGTGGGCACCGCAGGCACACAAATGGTGCACAGGGTTACATGCACAGCAAACACTCATACGCAACAAAATAAAATTTTAAAAATATTTAAAGAGCTGGGCATAGTGGGAGGCCTGGGGAAGCAGAGGCAGGCGGACCTCTGTGAGTTCAAGGCTAGCCCTGGTCTACACAGTAAGCTCCAGGCAGGACTACATAGTGAGACTGTCTCAACCCAAACAAGGAGACTTTAAAGGACGCTCCGTTTGTTTTTAATTTGGGCTATTCTAGCAAACTTTCCATTTGTTGTCACTAAAGTCACTCCATCGGATTAAAGAGCCTGCAAGTCACCGCCGCGGCCTGAACTGGAAGGAACTCCTCTGACCTTTCCCACTGTAAAGAAGAGAGAAGCAGCTCCGCTTCTACCCTGCTGGGACCCTGCACATGCTCACTCATCTGCCGGCCCGGGAGAACCTTTCTCTTTTCCCGACTCACGAGAGTTCAGGTGTCAGAGTTCTGTTCCGGAAGCAAAGCCCCATCTATGGGAAAGCATCAGCTTCCCTCAGCAGCCCTGAGCTTGGGGCGCTCTGCTCAGTGCACAGGGGACCACACTTCCCCCACCCGGCGGGTATTAAAAATGTTCATGGATCATGGCAACATTTTTATGCCTCGATAATGAACAAGACAAACAACTAATACTGGGGGGAGCTGAGAAGCATCCTTTTAACTGTTTACTTGCTCTAATAACAACAGTACGATTAATAATGACTATTTATGGAGCAAGTACATTGTACTAAATAAACACTGTCGTGGTTCTTTACAAACAGGGCATTTCATTTAGCCTTCATGTAACCCTGAGGGAAGTGTTTTTATTCCCCACTTCACAGATTAGGAAACTGAGGTCTAGACAGATTGTCAATCATACAGTAAAGAGAAGCTGAATAACAACAACAATAATAATAACCTGGACTCCAACGTTCTTGCTTCTACTGCTCTGTTTCAAAATGAAAAAGGAAGCCAGAGATTTGAAGGAACTGAAGAGTCTTCCTATCTAGCAAAGGTAATGTTTTCTGGCACATGCCTTTAATCCCAGGACCCGGGAGGCAGAGGCAGAGGCAGGCAGATCTGAGTTTGAGGCCAGTCAGGTCTGCAGAGTGAGTTCTAGGACAAAGAGAGCTACACAGAGAAACCCTGTCTTAAAAACAAAACAAACAAAAAACATGGCTCAGCAGGTAAAGGCACGTGCTGCCAATTCTGGTGACCTGAGTTCAATCCCTAAGACCCACAGGGTGGAAGCAGAGAACTGACCCCACAAATTGTCCTCTGAACTCCACATGAGCACTGTGGCATCGCACACATCTACACACACACACACACACACACTAGATAGAATAGTAAATGAATAAACATAATTATTTGAAGTAGTGCTTCCAGTAGAAGAAATAAAGAAAACACAAGACCATTAATGCACCACATCCGGCAGTCTGAAGGGACAAAGACCACCCATCCCCCACTGTCCTCACCACGGCTTCCTGATATGGCCATTTTTCCACTGATTATTGTATTAGGATATCAAAATGTAATGATCCCTCCCTAGCAAACTCACAGAGAACAGTCGACACAGCTGGAGAACTCACACAAGCAGGAAGGAAAAGAAATCAGTGGCAGGAAGTGAAGCTTATCTGAAAACACAGAGTGTCACCGTACAATGTGAGAACACTGTACCCCCACAGCGCTGGCACCCCCACAGCGCTTTAATCCCAGGCTACCTTTGCCTCCCCTGGTATTACAGTACTATGTGTTGCTAAAATCTGCTCCCTGAACTTTCTCCACGTGTCTAATAAGTTCCACAGCTGATACGGACTTGACTCTTAGTTCTCTTTTGCTTGAAGAAGAGGGTGGCGTGGGGGCCGTAGCTCGGTGGTAGTGTTTGCCTTGACCAGTGTGAAGAGAGACAGGGAGAGGAGAGGAACAGGAGGAGGAAACAGAAGAGAGAGAAAATTGGGGAGGGAGGAAAGGAGGGGGGGAGAGGGAGAGTGGGAGAGAGGGAGAGTAGAAAGGGAAGCGGGGAGGAGGTCAAAGGATTGCACCTGAAGGAAGAGACATGTGTCAATCAATCAGGAGCGAGAACAGGCGGGGGACACGAACACATCTTAACACCAAGCAGCCTGAGGCGGACAGAAATCTTCGATTCACTAGGGAAACACAAACTCCTTTCGCTTTTCAGGACACAACCCAAAACAAACCGAACCAGTCAACCAATGGCAGACTGGTGGACGGACAATTGCTCCCAATGTCAACAGACAACCAAGACGGGAAAAGAAAAACTTGAGACAAGAAGTTGCTTGGGAGGCCTGCTCGCCACCAAAGCTGAGGAATAAAGAATCCAGTGCACGTACACAAAAAGAACAGTACTTCTCAGGGGGAAGAGGTTAACTGGGCTGCACAAGTGCCTGGAGAAGGCCACAGGAGCAACCCTCCATCCTGTGCCCACCCCGTAGTAATGTCTAGGGAGAAAGGGCCAACTCAAGGCAAAGTGAGGTCAGGCTTGAGAATACCCCTCACTGTCCTGGCTCACCCCCCTGCCGACCTGGCCCCAGGCTCTCCCACCAGCACCCCTGGGGAGTCCACAGGGAAGACAGGAGCGCGCTGGGCTAGGGGACCAAGGTGGCCAGGGGGCCACCCTCACGCAAGCAGCCCACCGGTGCTGTTGGGGACCCCCGAGGAGCTCTGCACAAAGTGGGAAGCGGCGGTGCAGGTGGGGTCCTCCGAGGCCAGGCGGACGGCCGCAACTCACCCAACTCCACCGGCCCTCACGCCGGGTCCCCGGACACCTCCCAGCTCAAGTTCCCCGCCCCCAGACCCCAGTCTGCACCCCACACCCAAGCCGGCCAGGCTCCTCTGAGAGACAGCTGCTCCAGCCTGGGCGACCCCGACACCAGCCCCCCCCCGGCCTCGGGGCAGGGGGGCGCCCCGAGCCCGCGGGATTCAGGGATCAGGATCTGGAAGGCTTCGGGTCCAATCCCCACTCCCCTCTTCAGCGTCCTGGGCTCACCTCCCCGGCAGCTTGGCGCTCCTCTTCCAGAACTGCTTGCTGTTCTCGGCGGCCATCGCTCCGGCCCGGGGGGAAGGCCTGGTCGGTGGGTCACGGGGGCGCCCCGCGACAGGCCCCCGGGACCCCGCAATCTGAGGGCCCCAGCCCAGGCCGCTTCCCCGCCGCCGGTCACCCGCTCCCAGCTCCTGGGGGCGCCATCTTGGATGTGGGCACTCCCCCCCCCCCCCGCCTCCCCCCGCCCAGCGCCGTTGCCATTGGTGGGCTGCGCAGGCCGGTGGACGGATGGACCAATGAGGATCCGGGATCCTGCGGGCCGCTGAAGCCCCGCGGCAACGTCACGGGCTGGGCACACAGGTGGGCCGGGGAGGCGGGGCTTAGATGGGCAGGAAGGCGGGGCTGAAAGTTCCTACTCAGTGGAAGCAGAGAAGCAGGTAAAAAAAAAAAAAAGACCTACTGGGAAGGCGATGAGACTGTTGCCTTTGATGGGCTGAGGTCCTGGGTCTCTTGCGGGGTGGGAGGGGGGAGGTAAGGAGATACCATAACATTTATATACAGAAATCTTTAACCTACAAGTAAGTGATAACTGTAAGACCGCTTTTGAACGTCTCCCTGCTCAGTGGTACCCAGGGTTGTTACTCCCCTTCCGTTCCCTTATGACCCCAGTGTCTTAGAAGACAGGTTTGGCTGTAGCCCGGGGTGGGTAACTGTGGCCTGAGTAGCAGTTGGCTCATCAGAACCTCCCTCTCTTCTGCTAACTGAACTCCGTGCTTCAAAGTGATGTAATCCCTCCTTCGGGTCTCACTCTTCCTGGTTACGAGGATCCAGGTACTGAGAAATCATGCTTAGGAAATACTCTTTCCCCCTCCTAGTTCAGATTTCCAGGTACCATTTCAGCCAAGGATGTCGGACATCTCCATGGCACCAAGGAAGAAGATGAAAGATGTACCCCTTCCCAGCATCCTTAACTCCCATTATTAACCGATTATAAATCTCGACTTGCCGGGCGATGGTGGCGCACGCCGAGGCAGAGGCAGGCGGATCTCTGTGAGTTCGAGGCCAGCCTGGTCTACAGAGCTAGTCCAGGACAGACTCCAAAGCTACAGAGAGAAACTCTGTCTCAAACAAAACAAAACAAAACAAAACAAAACAAAAAAAGGAAAGAAGTCTTTCCCCTTTAGATTCAGTTTTCAATATAATTATGACTCAAAATGGGATCCATCTTTAGCATTCATGTTGTCCCCTTTGGGTGTCATGTTCATGACACCTCTTTTTGAGTGTTTCTGCCCTAGGGCGATTTGGGGGTAAATGGAGGGAGGGTACTTCCTGCTCCAAAGAAGTTTTTGTTCAGACAAGGGACTGAGGACGTGTGCAAGTTGCCCATTCCATCCATCCCTCTACTACCACACTAGGGTTTCTAAATATTGAAAAGTTTTTTTATTTTTATTACATCTATGTGTGTGTGTGTGTGTGTGTGTGTGTGTGTGTGTGTGTGTGTGTGTCAAGTGTGGAGGTCAGAGAATAACTTGCAGAATTCTGTTCTCTCTTTTCACCGTTTAGGTCCAGGGAATCAAACTCAAGTCCTCAGGCTTGGCAGCAAGAACATTTTACCCACTGAGCCATCCTGCTGGCCTAACATTTTGGAAAATTCTTAAGGATCCTTCTTCCCCCACCCAAAAAAAATGACCTTCTTTTGTATGTTCTCTAGCCATATCTTTCCACATAGATATTACTCCAGTTTTCAAGCTTCTCTTGCTTGCTAATTTTTAAAATAATAGGATTGTGAGCCTGGAGAGATGGCCTAGGGGTTAAAAGCATGTGCTGCTCTTGTAGAGGACCTGAGTTCAGTTCCCAGCATCCACAACAAGTGGCTCACAACTGCCTGGGACTCCAGCTCCAGGGATCTGACGCCCTCTTTTGGCTTCTGTGGCTGTCACCTGCGTGTGGTGATACTCACACACACATAAATAAAAATGAACAGTTTGCTAAAGAATCATAGGGTTGTATGAAAAGGCCCTCTTCTTCTGAACCTTCATTCTTTTATAGACTTCAGCTTATCTTTTTTTTGTTGTTGTTGTTCGTTTGTTTTGGTTTTTTTTGAGACAGAGTCTCTTTGTGTAGTCCTGCCTGTCCTGGATCTCGCTCTGTAGACCAGGCTGGCCTTGAACTCACAGAGATCCACCTGCCTCTGCCTCTTGAGTGCTGGGATTAAAGGCGTCTCACCTGCCAGTACTGCACACCTAAGAGAGGGGAGAGAATTTCCTCGGAGTGGGGGGTCGGGGAACTGAACAGTCTATGCCTTTCCTCCTAAGGTCCCAATAACAAACAAAAGTTTGACTCCCACCAAAGTTCACCTTGGGAAACCAATGAGCTTATTAGACTTACGTTCTGAGAGTGTGAGGGGTGATAGGCAGGAGCGTGGGCGACCCTAAACAGCCACATGGCAAAGTCTGCATGGAACGTGGATACTCACTTCCCCATAGCCACCCACACAGAGCCCCTCTCCAAGACCTCAAAGCCATGTGCAATTAGGGCAGAACTTTAGACAAGGGGCTGGGAGGATCATCTGGACCCTCAGGTCAGCCTCCCATGGCCCTCTCCACTCCCCACTTCTTTCTATGAGGGCATGTCAGCTGCCAACGAACCCATCTGTAATAATCCTTTTGCAAGCAGGTAGCTGAAGTCTCCAAGCCAAAGTCATTTGGCTGTCAGGGTAATGTTGTACAAGAGAAGAATATACTGAAGTCTTGTTGCAGCTAATGTTATTGTCTTTCTTAATATTTTATATGTATTTATTTTTATTTTATGTATATGATTAATGTTTTATATGTATTTATTTTTATTTTATGTATATGATTAATGTTTTATATGTATTTATTTTTATTTTATGTATATGAGTATTTTACCTATACGAATGTACTGAAACTGGAGTTATAGTCGTGAGCCACCATGTGGGTACCGGGGCTTGAACCTGGGTCTTCTGGAAAAGCAGCCAGTGCTCTTAACCACTGAGCCATCTCTCCAGGGTCCTTTGTCTTTATTCCACATGAACGTTTGCTGGCCTTGTCGACTTTAAAGGAGTTAATGTCACACTGTGAATGGTGGTACGCGGCTGTAATTCTAGCGCTTGGGGACTGAGGAAAGGGAAGAGCAGCAAATTCAAGGCCGGCATGGGCTAGGGCTGCATAGCAGAGCTCCTGCTCCGGGGAGAATGGGGGGTGGGGGCGCTGATGTCTGTCTCTGCGTGTGTAGGAGTGAGCATGCGTGTGGGGGAGCAGGCATGTGGAGGCCAACGGTTGATCTCTAATGGCTATCACACCATACTTTGAGCCTGGCTCTCTCTCTGATCCTGAACCTCACAGACTGCCTAGACTGTCCGGCCAGTGAGATGTCCGTCCACCTGTCTCCACCCCACACCCCTGCCCCTAGGGCTAGGGTTACAGACGGATGCCCAGGATCCAAACTCAGGTCCTCATGCCTCCACTTAATGACTGAGCCATCTCTCCAGCGTCTTTGACATCCTGAAGGATAAATTTTCTTTACCTCTTAGGTTCCTTTCCTTGGTTCCAGCTGCCAGTTCAGAGCGCACGATCTTAAAAC